>NC_088201.1:45488388-46102790 GCF_037126465.1 Ornithodoros turicata
CCATAAACTTTAAGTATAAGAGGCGATGTTTGCATAACGCTTGCCTTTGGATGCTTTCAAAACTGTTGCTATCATCCTCCGATGTCTTTAATTTTTCATATCTCGAATTCGCCGATCGCGGTGTCGTTGTGAACCTGTCGTCCGGTGACCAAATGCCTGTTGTCACGATGCTAGAATTTTGCAATGGCATGTGGTGATGGTATGTGTCGTTCTCTGCTTGCTGCAGTTGGCTTCGCGGCATTGGCATGTAGACATACTAGCGACGAGAGGGCCAATGGCGCCGTCAGTTAGGAAATCTCTGTCATAATTCGTAGCTTATATTGTGCTTCTAACACCAATTATTTATCCAGCGCGCAGAAATGCATGAAGGAACAAACGTCCTAACACTCACATTGAGAAATACGTGTTGCTGAGTGAGCTTTTAATGGCTACGTCGTGGAATTTCTCCGGCTTCCTGCCCATTTTGCCCCCTTCACGCTTTCAGCCACGAGGATGAGTTTTTCCACTGTAGCCTGGAGAAGTGAGAACCGTCGCTCCCTTTGCATTGCACCGGCCACCGAAATAAGGCGTTCGACGCCACCGGAAGCGGCCGGTATGCCAAAGCAGACCTCCGCTAGACTACTCAGCCTAGGATATCGACTGGTGTTATGTTTCCAAAAGGTGCAGACATCTTGCTTGTCCTAGTCCTCTGCCAGAAACTCGTCACGCTCAGACGTCTGCCAAATTTCAGGCACCGAGAACACCGTATCAAGGACACTCTAGATGCTGAGTGCTCTGACCGTGCTCGGAATTTTCGGCTATTCTTCCCTTTCCAATTTTCTTTTTTTGATTGCGTGTTATCGACGCGGAGCAACTGTGGCTATGAGCGGCGTAGAGACGTGGACAGGTGGAGAGTGGACAACAGGAAAAGTGGGGTACAGGGGAGGATTAGTATGCGTCGTGGGCCGACTTCAGGGAGAGCTGTGCCATCTTTAAAGTCTTCGGAAAACCCATCGAAAACCTCAAACAGCACAGCCAGCGGTAGGATTCGAACCCACCACCTCCCAGTCTTCAGGGGGACGAACACGTGTTGGTGTTCGTCCCTTTTTGTCTCCGTGTCTCCGGTTTTTCTCCCTGTCGCTAGGCAATATACAGGGTGTCCACCGTAACCCTAGAAGTAATTTTTAAAACAAGAAAAATCACTTTTTCCGAGTTTTAACCAATACTAATGTACTCTACGCCTAAAAGCCCATCTTAAGAGGGCACAGGCAAGCTTCTGTGTCGATGCATTAACTTTCGTAAATTAACTTTTAATTATCAGATAGGGGATTGACCCAATGAGCATATCGAATCCTTTGGGGTCACTGGTAACATTACCGTTTTCAGAACAAAAATCGAGACAGTTATAGAGCGAGGAAAGGGCCTGGAAATAAGGCGATCTGGTCGTCATATTTCGACGCTTAAGTAAAAGCGCTCCCCCCCCTTTTTTTCGAGTTTTCCCTTTCCTTTGTATGCGGGGGCAGGGGATGGGGGTGGACGCTGTCGCAGCAATCTGTCCCCATGGAATCTACCCCTGCTGTGACAGCGTTTTCCCTCCCCCGCATACAGAAGAGAAAAATTGAGCGCTTCTACTTGGCGCGTCGGAAAATAACCACCAGATTGCCTTTTTTCCCGGTCTTTTCGTCGCGCTATAACTGTTTCAATTTGTGTTCTGAAAACGGTAATGTTACCAGTGTCCCCAAGGGATTCGACGTTCTCATTGGGTCAGTCTCCTACTTTGGATAATTAAAAAGTTAATTAACGGACGTTAATTAATGCATCGACACAGAAGCTTGCCTGTGCGTTTAGGCGTAGAGTACATATCGCCATTGGTTAAAACTTGGAAAAAGTGATTTTTCTATGTTTAAAAATTACTTCTATAGTTACGGTGGACACTCTGTATATTATGGCATAAAACATACTGAAACACAGCACAGGCAAAATAGACTGAAGACACGACAGTACACAACAGGTGCTAACATGACAAGCAGTTGTCCTGTCGTTTTCTCAGTCTGTTGTTTGCGCTGCGTTGGTATGTCGTTCCGTTACCAACTACCCCATTCGTCCTTAGTACAGGATATATTATGACCCCAATTACACTGCGCTGTTAGCCACGTCACGCCATGGAGCGGCTAGTGTCATATCGCAAATAGGCCCTAGAAATGCAGTGTATTTATGTCGTATTCCCAGGAAATGTTAGTAAAAAATGTATATTGTCGGCCTTGTATGGGGCATGCTAGTATCCTGCGTCACTTCCAGGGGTTCAGTTCAGAACAAGTTGAGAGCACATACGGATGGTCGGGAATATGGGTCGTATAATCTGAGGCACTTCCTGACTGACAAGAGGGCTTAGTGCGTGTAAAGAAGGAAACGATTAGAGAAAAAAAATATTTATATGCACTTCGTTACGTCGTCTATTATATACTTCTCGGTTTTTATTGTAACTATAATTACATGACGAATGATTCTGCGATTTGCGAAAAAATGACGTCTATATAGTGACGTATCCGGAGCGCACCGACGTCCTGGTCACATTCCCGTTTACTTGTCACAGCCATGGTGGGTATAACCAGAGACCTCATGGAACTGGTCATCTGTCTTGTTGTACAAGGAAACATGACAGAACGGGCAGGGCGATAGACGCTCGTAGCTCACAGATAGGACCTCTCGGCTTCTTCTTTATCCACGCATACCTCATTGAAGCACACCTATCGTGAAAGGCAAACCAGACATAATCATTAGTTCAAATATTTCTTGACGGAAAAGCCTCTCCCAAATTCTGAATATACCTCTTGCGAGACAACATTAGACAGCGATACATAATGGTAATTCAACCGCTTAGGTGTACATTTGCACGTATGTTCGCCATTGACCTCGGGGGTACGCCTTAAAAAGGCACTAAAGTGCAAAAATTTATCCTAAAAAATGAGGGGCGTCGTTACCTTGACAGTAATATAAAAGGAACGGGGTCGGTGTTGCATTGTTCGTGATTTAAACGCGAAGGAACCCGCAATTTATACTTTCTCCTTCTCTCCTCCTCAAGAGACGCGGGTGTCTCCGTTTGGTCCCCGCAAACGATTCCCCGCGATGATTGGGCAACTCGTTTGCGGAGACCGATGGGAGGCATCCGCCTCAAAAGAGAATCCGAATGTTATTAAGCGCTAGAACAGTATATCTAAATTCGATACATCCAACGATATTTCGTCTACCTTGAGCCATCTGCGTCCTATACAGGCCATGGTTAGCTGAGAAGACTCGCTAATATATCAGAGCTAGGTGCAAATTGTAACATAGTGATCTAAAAGGTATGCAAGACATAATAGGGTCGTAACAGAATCCCCCTGTCGTACGTGATTGGAAAAACAAGGATGGGGGGTGCATGGCCATTTTAACTATCTGAGGGCAGTTCCAGGGGAGGCATTTGGTGGAGATGAAGAACCCACGAAATAAATGGACTCCATTGGTCCTCTGTGTGCTTCGGTGACAAAGCATTTGTGCGAATATAATGTTGACGTTCAGTAGTGCATGTACTGGAAATGCAAATATGGAAAATCGTACACTGTACTACTTACATATTAGTCTGTACATAAGATGATGGTAACTACACATACATGTAAGGAAAAGGAAACCGCCTTAGGGGGAGCACTGCACGGGGCCTAAATTTACCAGCCCGACCCGGCCCGTACCCGCAGCCAGTCTTACCCGACCCTATAGCCCGACCCGGCTGCCGAAAATTCAGCCCAGCCCAGCCTAGACCGTACTCGACGCCACGGAGGCTTATCCGGCTGCCGAAAACTCGGCCCGGCCGAAGCCCGGCACGCAGCTGCATAGGCAGATTTGTAAGGCGTCCGTCCAGCAAGTTCAATCCCCACCGTAGAGGTAGGGACTCATAATACAGAGTAAAGCACAGGTACTGTTCGCGACATACTTGTCTGGAATCTCCAGCCCGTGGCCCACCGGTCCCCTATCGACGGTGTCGCGCGCGAAGGACCCGTACCATTGTCGCCTCCGATGGGAAATTGTGTTTCACACAACGCCACCAACCGGGAGAGATCATCTGTGATACTTGGGCCTTGGGCGACGTCTGCTAGTATAGGTATAGGGGGAGAAAGAATGCTAGCAGATACGCATTAGGCGCTAGAGTATCACAGATGATCTCTCCCGATTGGCGGCGTTGTGTGAAGCACGGCCTCCCCAGGCTCCAACAGCTCCCCATAGTTTGAGATGATTCACACAACACCGGGCACACGACCAATGAAAGTGCGACGTTGTAGAAATTATGCAATGCCAGTCGGCCAATCAGGAGCCTTAACTTTGGCTGACCTTTCGATCGGTTCTGGCTACCATCGACTTCTACCGGATTTCACTCCTACCGCCGTTACCCGATATTGAAAATAACTGAAGCTTCTTTTGGATAAAAGAAATATTTATTTGACACAAAGCACTGATTGAAAGATCTGATACATGGGTGCACTGTGAACACAAAGTCCACTGCGTTGCTGACGCACTGTAACTATAAGTTCGAACTTGAAGCAAAACGAACACAGCTCTCCAAATCCGACGGGGCCCGAACGTGTTCTTCACTCTCCAACCGCTCCTTCTCACGAAGCATCCCAGTTCCGGAGTTGATAGACTGTTCGTGGGATAATAGTCGTGTCCAGGAACAGCACAACACACGTTGAATCACATTGACGCATGAATAAACCAGCGGACACTTCTACAAACTGTTCTGGCGATTGACATCACCGAAACACGGGATACAAGAGGGCTCCTTGCCGGCCAATTTTATGATGAACATCTTCTTTCGTTGCTTGCAGAGTGGAAAATGCACTTGTGTGGCACGTAATCGTAATCCTGTCTTTGTTGTCAGGTCTCAAAATCCGACTGCAGACGACGCCCGTATGCGTTCTTCACGCTCCAACCGCTCCAGCCCACGAATCATTCCAGTTCCGTAGTTGATAGACTGTATGTGGGATAATAGTCGTGTCCAGGGACAGCACAACACGCGTAGAACCACAAACTGTTCTGCCGATTGACATCACCGAAACACGGGACACAAGAGGACGGACGCCGTGCCGACCGATGCGAGCTATTTCGAAACTATATGCTGAAACTGCTGAAACGGCCGACGGGACGCTGCACGCACATGCGCGCGTACAAAATGCGATTTCAAAACGTTGTCGACCAATCGGAGCGCGCACACTGTCTGGGCCGACGAGCTTGCAACGTTGTAGATTGGCGCAGTGGTACACTCTACAGCAGCATCCTCGGTTAACTGAGGAGGACTGGCCTCCCCTCGGAGGCGATATAATATTATGGGTCCTTCGCGCGCGACACCGCCGATAGGGGACAGGTGAGTCACGGGCTGGAGATTCCAGACAAGTATGTCGCAAGCAGTACCTGGAACGCGCAAGCGCAACCTTTGATGCGGTTTGTGCTTGTTGCAACACATTGGCGTCGAGTCTCATGCGCCTGCAGTGCACGGCGTTTATAGGGCGTGATCCTCAACATGGCGAAGTCGATAATGCGAAGCCGACGCGTTGCAGTGTTTTAGCAGAAAGACGGAGGAAGGACCCAGACACCGGCTCCTTTGTTTTCAAAACGAACGATGATTAAAAATGCGAAAGAATGGTTGACAAGAGCTCGACCCGACTCAGGCCTGAGCACTCTCGGACTGAACCGAAACCCGGCCCGAGTTCGCAGTCAAAACCACTTTGAAGCCAGATTTCGGCCTGCGGGCCGTGCTGGGATCGGGTTACTAATAATAACTCTTTACGTCGCTTTACGTCGCGAGACAACTGTGATCATGAGCGACGCCGCAGTGGTCGAGTTTGTGGATTAATTTTGCCCAATCTCGGCACACGGGACACCACATTTAGCGTCCCTCGCAGAAGACTGCGTGACTGAGCAACTTGTACCCTTCCGGCAACTTACCACCGTCCTCGGCCTGGTTTGAACCCGCGATGTTGGGATCAGCAGGCGGACACGCCACCGACTGATCCACCGAGGCCGGCAACCGGGCTCGTGTTTTCGGGCCAGCCCGCGACCCTTTGCAGTGTTCTACTGGCTGCACGTAATATGTGAGTTTGTAACTCAAACGTCGCCATACCAGCCATGTGGATGGACCAGCATTGGACAACCGCCTCAGACTTATTGCGCATCATCAGCAGTACGGTCCTAGGCAACGTTTCCGTGGGTGGCACCAGAAGGTCATGTATAGCATGATTTCCTCCCGTCAGGGTTACAGCCTCGCCAGTGCTGGTATGGCGACGATTGAATTACAAACTCATATATATACATGTCACAGATATTAGCTGTAGAACGCTTCTGGTGTGTATACAGATGTAAGATGTTTTCGTAACGATATTCCCTTTCCATAGAATTCCGTGGTCATGTTATACGAGTACATTTATTCTGAAGTGTTTCATTTGCAAATAACGAAAGAGCTGAAGGTACCTTATTGTCGCCGCAGATGGTGCCGTTTGGAGTTATCTCCGGGCTACACTTGGGCTTTTTCTTGTTTCTTTGATTGCAGCATGTTAAGATGCACCGTGAATCAGTGTCAATCTCCTGAAAAACGATACGTTACATAAGAACGGATAATTTGCTAGTTGGTAGAAGTTCATGTTGCGAAGTTCAACCGCGAGAAAGTGACTCTAACGAGGAACAGAGAAACAAACAGGATGAAGCGCTACTCTCAACTCAAGATTTAATGAGCAGAATGTGTGGAAGAAGGACGTGACAGTAAACGAAAACGAAAATAGGGGGCCATGAGCAGGAAGAGGTCGAACAAGGTTAGACTATGACATGTGTGCTGATACAGTGGGACACACATACCGCTGCCATTTTCACGCGCAATACAAGGTATATCTAAACTGGTAGCGAAAACAAGCGAGAATACCAAATCAGACCCATCGGCAAGGCTATCATCATAGGGCGCGAGCGGTCCTGGGTGTTGGTAGTAGAGGTACGATCGTAAACAAAAGGCTTTACAACATGGGCATGGCGTGTGTGCGCACTAATAGGTTATTCATAATTTCAATGCAGAAAAAGTTATCTGTTGCCCCTCTCCTGCACATGTACGAAATCATCTACCACCCAAGTCACAGAAGGCCTTGTGTATCCGTGCATCTCTGTGTCCGTGCCGTGTGTCCGCACCATGTAACACGGAGTTTGTACACTTTTTCGGTTAAACAGAAAGCGACCTTCACATCTCGGAGATGTAGACCACGATTAACACGTGCGAACAGATGAATACAGTGCATCCCCTGTTACTGGCCCCGCGGAAAAAAATAATTCGTCATTGCGCGACCCGACATGGTGGCAGAGCCGTAGCGAGGCAAGGTCGCGCCCGGGGCAGGGCAAATCCCCGTAGAGCCCCGTAAACAAAGAAGTGAAAACGCTTATTTGCACTGCCGAGATAGTACATTCAAATTTGCTTCGTTTCCGCTTTAGTCCTGCCCCCCCCCCCCCGCCCTCGTCGCTACGGCTCTGCATGGTGGCGTGAGTGTAGTGCTAGCAGGAATCAGTTGTGCACCAACGATGTCATGTTTCTTTGCAATGAACCCATTATGGCCACTCGTTGAAGAAATGCAAACGTCTAATCACTACGTGCACATATAGCTCTACCTGAGAAATGGACCCTAAGCGAACCTTGCTAGTCAAAATCTGTGATAACTGTGCGTATTTCCAATTGATACGTGCCATTAAACTTGATAGGATTTATTTTTCTCTGTTCTCGCCTGGTGTTGTTGCCCTGGGTAATTACCGTATTTTTCGGTGTATAACGCGCACGTTATACAGTAAAAAAGTGCTCTGAAGAGGTCCTGCGCGTTATTCACGAAAATATTTTCCTGCAGAGCTCGTTTTCGGGTCAACGTGGGTTGACGGGGGTTGACGATGGGTTGACGTACAAATTCTAGCCTCTTCCAGGGTGTGCTGTGGCTTTCCCCAAAACCTCTTTGGGTCAGTTCACAAAACTGGCGAAAGGGCACTGAACATGATACTGCTTAAGGATACTGTAAAGCTGTCCATAATCCTGAATTCATTTGAGAACGGTAAAAGTGCTAGGGTGCAGGCGAGCTGGTACATTGTGGAACGACGAAAAACCTGAGACAAGGAGCACAAAGGAAAACACGCACACAACACGTTCTCAAAGGCGTTCTCAAAGGCATTTCAGAAGGCTCGCGTGATTGTGAAGGGACGCGAAACCGAAAGCGGAGAGGAGGTTGAAGTATACTATGACTCTGATACTGTTGCATCGGAGTTTAACAGCTTTGACTAAATGCGTTTCAAATAAAGCATATCCATATATGATACACCGCCTTTGTATATTATGTATACTGGCGGGAGTACAGAAGTTTGCAGCAACATTGTGGTACGCGTAATACATCGAACTTTTTTCAAATTCGGCCCGTTTTTAGGGGTGCGCGTTATACACCGGAAAATATGGCAGTATGGTTCGGTCAGGAAAAGGGGAAGGGAATACAACGCAAACGAAGTGCGCGAATGTAAACGTGCCATGGCTAATTATGCACTGCTTATTATTCATACTGCTGACGTCTTCTCTGACGTCATTTATTTACAATCTTAGTAGTCCGCGCAACGGATGGATGGCGCTGACGTTCTCTATCATGGCGTCATTCTGAAGACGCAGGGGACTATGGGAGTTCCGCTACCTGTGTAGATATACTCTGCGCAATATACTAGCCCGCAGTAGCATGGGCTGCTTTGAGGACGTCTTCCCCTTCCACTACAGACCTACGCCTGTCTTCGCAGGACGCATCCTAATCTGGTCGAATCGTTATAGCATATATGAGCGAAAACAGCACTAGAAGGAAGCTCACTGCCTCTTCTTTTCCGGTTTTATGTCATATCTATGTCCTCACGACTGATCGCGACCCAGAGAAATAACCACACATACTGATAAAACACAACAACTCCGGGGTCACCTCTCCGCCGCCATCTTGAAAATCGCAAAGCGCCCTCTTTAGTTGCTGAAAGTTGTGGCCAGACACGATACATAGCTTGCGAAAACAACAAGCACGTAAAATACTTGGTGTGCGTTTGTCCGCCTCTGCATTCGAAGCGCTTTTTCAAGGAGACAAGTGCACGGAAGAACGCAGTAACATAGGCAAAATAACATATTTCTGCAATAAAGGCACGCATCAGCGAAAGCTTGCTAAATTCTGAATGTATGGTGAGTACCGAACGGCAAAAATAGTCTCTGCTGTAATTCTTTTCCTTTTCCTTTTGCCCAGCCGAATAGAAAGCGCACCGAAATGTCCGTGAACCGAAGTGTCCGTGCACCGAAGTGTCCGTGCACCGAAGTGTCCGTGCACCGAAGTGTCCGTGCACCGAAGTGTCCGTGCACCAAAATGTCCGGTTCCCGCGCGAGCAGTCACAGGCGCAAAAAAATGTCCCCTGGGTAGCGCATCCGGGTGCGATCTAATGCACTAGTAAGCATGTGTCTGGTAAACCCCGCAATTTTAATTCTGGAACAACAACAACTTTATTGTGAGATGATGAATGGGGAGTTTCATCGCCAGGGGCGATACTCTACCCCATTGCTGGTGGGGGTGATGCGAAGAATGAACTAATGAGCGAATCTCTGGAATATCTGGTGTGGTAACGGATAGTGGTTTGCTTCGAACGTACTAGATGCATTCGTGTTGCGAATGGTGTTGTTTGTCAAAATGTTTGGTGTGCTGCTGTGGTGCACTGGGGTTGCAAAGTACAAATTTTGTTATGAGAAAAATCAGGCTGAGCACAAACCAGACAAAAATAAATTCATAGGGTGCTTATCGAATTAAATCGGAATTTACCGAAACGTGTGACGTTATAATTGAAAATAGGTCACTATTTTGGAACTTTTGTTCTGGAGATGAATGAACAATAGTATAGGGACATCTAAAAGTAATGGCAAACTGTTCTATGGCTCCCGCATCGAGCATGAAACAGTCACCCGAACAGTTGCTTTTTCCTGTGACCTCTGGTTGGGGTCTCCACGTGTGGAATGTCCGCGACGCTACCATGAACACAGAACAAACAACCATTGAACGACGTAGTACCGACGATTCCGAAGCGTTTTCGGGCACAGTCGGTCAGCCGTGCGCGAACTCATTGACTATTTCAGTTTGGAATCAGCTGTCCTATGTTCGCCGCGGTCAAACAGAAATCCATAACTTTTTTTCAAATATCTGAACGACACCGGTAGGACCGACACCATAATAGGACGTGAACTTACACTGACGGAATAAGGCTGAGAAAGACCGCTGCACAGATAAGAAAAAGGACTACAGAAAATCGCGCCTTTTTGGCGGGTCTTTACATTCCCAGGCAGAAGTAACCGACTTCTCTTCAACGCATACACCAATCCGGGCAACTCTCACATGCAATAAAGAGGACATGCAGGGCCACCTATGAGTGAAGTTTCAAGCACATGGAGCACCGCGTCTCTGACAGGCGGCGTGGAGCAAAAAATGTCGCGCCTTGCTCGTGTCTCATCTTGCCCCACCTTACCCCACAGATGAAAAATGGCGTGACTGCACCATCAGCGCTAAAGGTCGGAGGGGGGGGGGCACCGGGGGAGAGGGGGCGACCGCCCCTCTGCCCCCACCTTCTGACGGATGTAGGAAAAAATGGTACCGGAAAATACGGTTTCGGAAAAAAGGTCCCTGTTTGTGTGGGCGGAAAAAATGGTCCCGCAGACGCCCGCGCCTGAAATTGGGGAGACGTAGTTTCTTTCTCTTTTTTTTTTTCATGTGCTCATGGACAATGCAATCTACACGCCATTCAATGAGTAACATAAAAGCGATATCATTCGCTTCACTAGTTCGCTAGCGATATCGTTCGCTGGATGCTAGTATTTTTCTACTGTTGGTCAGACACGGGTTTTACAGTTGTTCCCTGCATCTTTTCTTTGTCGATGTTTATGGACAATAAAAGCTGTACACCCACTCCCATTCATTGTTTCATTGCCCTTACAACTCCGTTTCTGCTGAAGATACGGTTTATCGACATAGAAAGTATAAGAGAACAACGGCAAAACTGGGCGTGAAGTTGGAGCCTCATGATAGTAAGCTCAGTTTAGAGCGTTTATTTTGTTTAATTTCATTGGTACGAGTACAGAAGGTGAAGTGCCATTTTGCTCACTACTCTGTAATACTTCTTTTATAAAAGAACGCCTGTATCATTTTTCAAACCTATCTGCCAGAAATACGCAGAAGGTAGCAGGACCTTGTAGAATCTCGCCATGTCATAGTCACGATTTATGTATTTATTTGTTGTTGTTGTTGTAGAATGTCTCCCTAATCTTGTTGCGTCGTCTGTACTCAGCAAAATAAAGTAAAAATAAAGAAATGAACAGACTTGCAGCGAATATAGCCACTTTATGTTCCTCACTGAATGGCGTGCAGTTTTTCCAATTTCAACAAATCAGGAGGGCGAATGGTATCACTTGATCGGCTATGATCCGTTTCATCAGCTGTCCACAACGACGCTCTGTATTTTTCGGCGCACGGAACCCCGCGGGACCATTTTTTCCGGGACCAGCAGCGTAAGATCAGAAAAGAAAAATCAGATATGCTTCCGCATTTTACTTGAAGCGTCTCCGCAACCACGTCGTTGCCTGGGACATACGGTTAACAAGGTGTGTTTACCATGTACGTAATGTGGTGCAAGTAATTGCATTACTGCTAATCCATTACATTTTTGAGTAATTTTGGGAATAATCGATTAGCTTTCCGAGCGAGTAATTTATCAACAATCTGATTACAATTTTGGGTGACCGTTTACTAATTACTTTCCGACTCAGCTTAATTCATAGACGAAACCAACGCACAGCCTCCATCAAAGCCTTTCCTATCTGCCTTGGTTTCCACTACAATAAGAGGAGGTAATTTAATAGCTTTCCAAGCATAGGTCAAGCTTCCGACACAGTGAGTCACCGGGAGTTCCTCAGTTGGAATGTAGCGCAGCTCAGCACTTCTATTGTGAAAACTTCAAGGGTCAACGCTTTCGAAGGAGATGCACAGAGAGGTTGGTCAGACCTTCCACTCCTATAGAGTGGAAAACCTCCCCACTTCATCATCAGAATATATCTGTTGTTGTTGTTGTTGAGATCGAGAAGGTAAAATAATACGCAGTACAGCTTGATGAAACGTCGTCAAGAAAAACAATATCGAAAGAATGAAGCACGAAGTCAGAGTAACTATTTAATACGTGAGCTTTCGGGCAGAGTATGCCCGGCGCCACCGTAACATCCGCGACATACTTTCTTCCTCTAACGTACAAAAACAGCCCTCAGGCTGCTCCCATTGTAATAGGAAACGATGCCAAACTTGTAAACACATCTTTCCTTGCACTAGAATAAAAAATCACGCCAGCAATTTTGAGTTCAAAATTGGACAACCTTTAAACTGTTATAACATTTAACATAACACATAACATTTGCTACACAATATTTTGCTCAAGATGTGGTTTACAGTACATTGGAGAGTCTTGTAATTCCATGCTTGAAAGGTTTTATGGACACAAAGGTGACATCGTTCGTAAACGACAGACTCCCATATCTGTGCATTTCAATCTCCCTGGTCACGACTATAATGAAGATTTAAAGATTGTAATTTTAGAATCCGGCTTCACTAACGATTATAAGCGTAAGGATAGATAATCGTTTTTAATTGCAAAGTTTCACAGTCTGGTTCCACATGGTATAAATGTACATAGCGGCCAGCTTTACCACCTGATGAAAAGGAACAACATGTCACTGTCCAACTTTTGAATGCACAAGTAATTTTTTCGCGGAATTCACTTCTTTTCAACGGACAAACGCGGCCGGCAGAAATACAAACGGAAAGAGTGGTGTAAGTTTCTTCAAACGGTCTTGGCGTCAGATATCTATCAAATGTATATCCTCCTGTTTTGTTCTTTGTGATTTCATCCTTGCGTTGCTTCTCTCTTGTTCTTTGATTCTTTCTCTCACCGGTCCCACTCCTTATACAAGCAATGTTTTAACTGCTTGTTTTGTCTGAAGAAGGGCAGACTCTGCCCGAAAGCTCACGTTCTAAATAGGTACTCTGACTTCGTGCTTCATTCTTTCGATATTATTTTTCTTGACGTTGTTGTTGTTGGTCAGAACACTGAGTTCGTAGCTGCGATTGTCCTTCGCCGTGGCTTCAGCTTTTTGCAAATGTTTATCGTTATGGAGAGAAAAGACGAAAACAATATGTTGTTTACATAAAGAAAAATTCCTATCCTGTTCAAAACCAATGAACTCCAGTCTCAGAAAGCTGGTCAAGGTATGCATAATTTCATGAACTTATCTAGTCCTATTACTTGCCTATGACTAGCCGTATCGAAAGTAGCGATCGAAGTAATAGTAAAAAATACTTTTGCCATAAGAATAGTAGTAACGGCAATTAATTTTACGAGTAACGTGTACAAGTCTGTTGCCATGTGAACACGTGACGGTTTGTCCCATCACACTTTTTCGCTATATCTGTCGATTCGTGATTTTCCAATATTGTCACGACCTCGATACAGCGATCTGTGCCCCATAATGTAAACGCCTACGTCTGGGCACACAGAGGGACGACACGAACACACGACTCAAAAAACGAAGACCGCAAAAGCAAAGACCATATCATGTTTGCAGAAGAATCCAGGTGATTAAGGTGGTCAAAGAAGGCGCGGCGACGAGTCTGCTCTCCTTTTTTCTTATGTGCCAATGGTGGAAAGCCTCTGTGTGTCCAGACTCAGGCTTTTACATTATGGGGTTCATCCAGCAACTGGCCTACAAATACGCCATCCTGTCTGCTATCGATATGTTTCGGGTGCACAATCCCTTCCCAAGCCGTCTTCCCAAGTGTATTGTAGTCGAGATATGTTTTGTATACAAAACATGAACATTTTGTATACAAAACATGGATAGTGAACGGATAGTGAACGGGCGTATACGCCCGTCAAACATTAGAACTGAAGCGCCCTGCAAGTTTCCCCTCCTTTTGTTGCAGGTAGGAAAAATTTTATCTACGTGTGCAAGTATGCTTTATTAATACAAGTTCGATGATGGTGGCATCAGTGACGCACTGTAATTACAATGCATCCATTTGGCCTCATCCTCTTTCTTCCCAATAATGCATGTCACGAACTTACCAGATGAGCACGCCGTCCATTGCAGTATGTATTAAGGAACTCCTGTTGTCCACGGCTTTCTTCTCCTTGGTTGATGACGTCACTGTAGTCGAAGTTAGTCTTCCAACATTTTGGGCCAATGCCTTCGCTACATGCGCACAAGGAAAGTTATGATTACACGAACTAGTATACAACTTCAAAATTAGGCAGAAAAAACAACTTTCTGATCAGGCAGATACGTTCAACCGCCGCATGCATTCTCGTAAGTCAAATGCTCGCTTTCCGCATGCCACGGACCTCCTCTACCAGCTCCGGTGGCGCAGCGGTAACGCGTGCGCTTGGAGACTGGGAGGTCCGCGGTTCGAATCCGCGGGCCGGCTGTGCCGTCTGGGGTTTTTCCTGGGTTTCCCTCAGATGTGTAATAGGCGTATGCCGGCACAGTTCCCCTGAAGTCGGCCCATGGACGCAGCTATCCTCCCCCCGAGCGGATTCCGCTCGGTCTTCTACTTCACCCTTTCCTCTCCTCCTCTCCACCACCTTTCCCTTCCCGAGAAACATGCCGCCTAATCAGGCAGGCAGACCTCTCGGGTTCCTCCCAACGACACTCCTCCTCCCTCCTCCTCCACGGACCTCCTCTCGTCAAGATGCTACATTAATTCATAGAATGCGACTCGATGTGGCTTTTACAACTGAGTGGCGTTACCGCCTGAGACAAGTTGACTCTCCCAGATGCTGTCACTGCGGTGCTGTCACTCTAGAAGATCTACAGGGTGTCCCAGAAAACGTGTCATTGAATTATAATAAAAAAAACTACACCACCTAGAATCATGCGCTCAAAGGCATTTGTTCTTACTACGTTTTTACCACCTCCTGATGTGAATGCCCTTCTCTGACGAAGTCTTGACGACATTCTTAGCAGAAGTAACCGCCATCATAAACTACAGGTCCTTGGTCCCTGTATCTTCGGAACCCCTGAATGTCCCTCAGTTCTCACTCTTAGTTCTCAAATTTTGACACAGAAACCGTCACCTGATACTCCCGGTTGCGAAATCCCCGATCTCGAAATTCACGTTCTTGAAACAAGAAAAATCAAGGAAAATGCTCGATTGCTTTGTGAAATGATATGCCATGTTTAAAAACACTGCTTCACTATTTAACCACTCAAGTTAGCCGGCGTCACGTTTGGCTGACGTTTCCCCCCTTTTTTTCCCCTTTGTTCTAATAAATATATCCCCCACCCTCAAGTTAACGAGTTTTCGATGTCTGTCCAAGTCGTTTTAGCGAACGAATGCCACATTTTAGCAGGCTAAGCTTAGGTTAGTTCAAGTTTGGTGTTTGCATTTTTCTGTCCAGGTTAGTCTAAGTTCGGTGTTGGCGGTTTCCCGTGCGCGACTGTTCATAGTCAGATAACATTTATTTACAGTAGTTTTATTTTGCAACGGGGATTTCGATCACTAAATTTCGAGGTACTACCCACAGTGCTGTTCGGCTGGGCCAGAGGGGCGCTTCTGTTTACGGCAATCAGCACCACTTGTGGCGATTGCGCTAAGTTTTCCAAAGTATCGTGTTCTCTCATCACGCACATGGTATGTGCTGTGTGAGAATGACGAAGTTGTGTTGCGCTTTTGAATAAGGCGAAAGGGACCGAGGATTGTTTCCCCATCAAGTCTGAAGAAGGTAAGCCGTCGACAGCGGCGCGTTCTCGGCGCATGGCAAAATATTCTCGGACAGGCTCGAAATACGAGTAAAATGTGCCTCCCAGGTGAGGTGTCGTAGATCTACTAGCTCTGAGCGAAACCTGACTGAAGAATAAAGCCTGAATGCATACAGTTGGGTATCTCTGGTTTCAAATGCTTTACTCAGGTTTACAAAGAGGGTGTTAGAGCAGGTGGAGTAATGAGTTATGAAATGAATGGAGCCAGCGCTACCAATGTTTGTCAGCAGCCAGTAGTCGGCTCTGTTTATGAGCATTACGTTCTTTCTTTTCCCTCTTTGCTTACTCCAACCCAAGCTACCACTTGTCACATATCCGTGACTATTTCGGAAGAGAGGAATATGGGAGTCAGATCAGAACAGTCATCAGAACAAGAATTTAGATGCCGTTGCGGCTGAGTTTATTGACTTTGAGACACTTGACAGTGTATGAGAACTAACTTAAGCAGAGATATGTCTCGAGTACAACACGACTTTCATAATCTAAGGACCACTTGCAATGACTCCCGGTGGATCCTGCGTAGGTATGATGGTTTTCGGATTCACATGCACTCGCGACATCTCATACTTCTCCTATGCTTGGTAAGCACTGGTTATCTAGGAATTTGTTCCACCTATATCTGTACAATATGTAACTAAGAATAAAAAAAAAATAAAAAATGCATATTCCACATTAGATATGATTTTCACATAGTACTACGCAACCCTAGACATAGGTCTACGTCTATGAGAGAATGGCGTAGACGCAGGCGAGCTGGTGGACGAAATTCATTATGAAAAAAGCCTGAGCGTGGGGCACGAAGAAGATACAGAGGCTGAACAGCTCAAGTTTATAAGCTTGCAGAGTCACGCATCTATCAGCTTGAGTTTGAATGTAAAAAAAGAGAAGAAAAACAGATATGATACAGGTACGCTCTGGTGTTCTTTGTGCTGTTCGTGCGTTTTATCACAGTAACGTGGCCCAGGCTTTTATTTTTCCCGTTCTCCGGGCTATACATTCTCAGATATTGCACGGAAACAGGTGGAAGATCGTGCACAGCGCATGTAATCACATTTTTTCGCATTACGAGTCTACTCAAATTTTTCCTCCCCGTACCACCAGGGGAGAAAGGCGACGCTAGTGTCGCGCTGCCAAACTCCAGGTGAACATCCCTATGGGCCAAAACAAACAGGCGCGCGCCAGAGAGATTTTGGAGTCCTTCAGCATACATCGGGCAGGCCAACGGTGCATTGGCTATCCTTCTGTTGACCTTTGCAAGGACGACCTTAATTTCGTTGGTGGCTTGATTCTATTCCCCTTCCCATACCTTCACCCTCCCCCTCCCTCGTCCTGTCTTTCATTCGTCTCGTATTCGTTCAATAAACCTCAGTTGGTAGTTCGAGCTTGTGTATGTTTGTCTCCACGTTTCTTTCTTTTTTGTTCGCTCCCTGTGATTCTGGACGCCGACCATCTTGCCCGACCTCCAGAGTAAGCAGGTAAAAAGATATTTATTTTATTTCGTGTTAGAAATGAACCTCGCTCAATGACTTTTTTTTTTAAATTCCGCGTTAGCATCGCGAAGCAACCCTCGCTCAATGACTTAGTATGCAAAACAGATTCGAAGTATCCCAATTTTGGTGACGTCATCGAGAGTTTGCGTCTCCCTCCTAGCAACCACGCCAGCGTCTTTGCACTTCACCAAACGTTGGAAGTCTGCCAGTAGCTGTGGAGAGAAGACTGAAATGGACCTTCCGGGAACAAGTTTGTCAGACACATTGCAGGTTGCGCTCATGACGTCATACTTCTCAGTATTAGAAATTAATTTTACGAGACTTCAGCTTTAGAGAGAGGAACAATAGTTTGGGAAAATACAGTGTGAGACACATGGATTGAAATGACATATTCGGTAAGACTCTGAAAGCATCAGATTTAGTGCGTGGTAGCACAATAGAAGGACACTAAGTGCCAAAACTTGTGGAATGAATGTCGCCGTTACCTTGGGAGCAATACAAAAGGAAC
This sequence comes from Ornithodoros turicata, assembly GCF_037126465.1. NCBI lineage: Eukaryota > Metazoa > Arthropoda > Arachnida > Ixodida > Argasidae > Ornithodoros > Ornithodoros turicata. The sequence continues at coordinate 45,506,255 of NC_088201.1, forward strand.
GGGATTCATGGGTAGCGTCATTTGTAACTTTTGAGCGAAAAAACCTGCAATTTAAGGTTTCCTTCAGCCTCTCCTTCTCAAGAAGCAGGACAATGCGGAGGACCAGCGGTTTGGTTTTCTCAAACGATCTCCGGCGATGATTGGGTAAATCCTTTGAGGAGACCAATGAGAACACGCTCCGCACTGTACCCCTGAAATTGCGGTGTCTTTCGCTCATAAATCCCGAACCATGCAACGGACGAATCCCATTCCTTTCGTGTTGGTGTCGAAGTAACGACTTCTTTCATTCCGGAAAGAGAAATCTTTTCACTTTATTAGTCCCTTAAAGGATGCTCCATAAATATTTCGTTTTCGGTTGCGGTGTGTATTGTGCAACAAGCAATGCGTGCCCTTGCGCAAAAAAGATGACCGTAGCTGACCTGTAGCGCCGGGCGCGAGGTCTTCCAAACCTCTCCCTCCTTCAGAGAGCCCGCAAGTGAATGAGTGATGCTGATGACATTCCGTGACGTGAAGAGTCCGTCGCAAGTAGCATCGCGCTCTGTCCGTAGCAGACGAATTTTCAGCACGAAATGAAACCTTTTGGCGGCTCGCTACGGTGATGATACGGCACGGACCTGATTATGTCACACAGGGCAATGGACTCGTGCATCCAAGGGCACACCATACCGCTCATGACTCTCTTTTTCGTGGCGTTTTTGTAAAATAAATTGCGCACTGACAATACACCGTGCATCAAAAACATTGTGCACGGTGGGTCCTGGTAGATCGCTCAATGAATGGCGCAGGCTTTTGCTTTCGAGCTCGATGTCACTCCCTTGCTCCTGTAACTGATATCTTCGTTGCTGTCTTATCCCCATGCATTTGGTTTCGCTAAACCGCCCAGGAAAAGCTGCAATCTGCGAAGCACCCAAAGCCCGGGTCCACGAGCCACGCCTGCAGCCACGGAGCTCTAATTTGCCATTGAAAATTCGTCTGTTTCGGACGGGGCGCCGTGTTATGTGCCTTCGAACACACCTTCCATAGGCCGCTTCGACCGAGCCTGTTTCCATAACGTCAGCTGAGGGGATCTAACAATGTCGTAATGAAGCGGAGCAAACCTAACTGGCCTAACTCATTCTCGGAAGGGGATCTTGGGAAGACGGTGAGAGATTTCATCGCACGTGCTGATCTAAGTTATCGCTTAAAAACAAATTATGCTTGTTCAACAAACCGCTCCGCTGCATCAAACAGCGGAAAAATTATGGAGAGATCTGGCACTGCACCTTAGAATGTTACAACGGCACATGTTTGTGGGTTGTAGATGATGTAGACTTCGGTCAGCTGATTGTGACACATACCTCAGGAATTGCCTGATATAGACTTGACTGCATTCAGAGAATTGCACTCTCTCTGGACCCTTACCATCGTCGTCACTCATAATGTAGCCGTGAACACCTTTGCATATGGGAAGTTCGCCAGCGCTATCGTGTTGAGCGCCAACCCTGCACAGGATTATAAGAATGAATTATTCGAATAAGGGGGTCACAGTGTAAAGACAGACCAAGAAAAACAGAGGTGAGCGATGACACGTAGGACCTTTTGTGTCAAACATTAATTATAATACGCGTTCGTCATACTGCCGTGTATACGGGCAGTGTTTTCTAAATATAATTGTGTACCGTTGTTTGAAATCAGGCACAAGCGACTCGTTTATGGAGTGTTTGCTCGGCGCGCCAGTCTTGATAGAAACTAACTACTGTATTCTGAGGCTGGAACGCAAAATGGACTGACACGGCATCGAAGAGCCCAGGACAAGAAAGATCAAAATATGGCACTCGTTGAAAACGGCATGGAAGATGGTTGAATGGCGGGAATCAAATCTGCACCCCTTTATTAATGGTCAAGTGGGCTGTTTGGCTGCCTACCATTTGACTAAATTACCGCCAGCAATGGGGTAGAGTATCGCCCCTGGCGATCAAACTCTCCAACGCGCCATTAAACTAATGTTGTTGTTTGGCTGTCTACGACTACCATTTTTCGAGCGCAGGTCTTCGTAATACACGAGGAAGCTGGTCATATTGTTCAAAGGGGCGCCTAAAACAAAACAAAAATAATGAAGAACGCGGCAGGAAGAGTCACTAAGAGTTAGGAACTCTTGTGCAACAAATATCAGCATAAATAACTGGACGCAAGTGCAGAAGGTAATAGCCTGCTTCGGCTACTCACATGTGTCCGATCTCGTGAGCGGTGACGTAAAGTGTCCGATGGTACCACTCATAATCAGGAACCATTACGAGCCTGCTGTCACCGCACAGCCTGCCGAATGCTACACCTTCAAAAAAGATTTTAATAAATCATAGCAATACCTCCACGTCTATAAACAGGATACGTTAGCATAGGAAAGTCTCCGGAAGAAAGCTTCTGCTTACGAAAAATAAAAATAAAAAGGAAGAAGCATCACCGCATCGGTAATAGACGATTTTAGAAAGATGCGTGCGCCATCAAGCGCGCGGCGCAAAGCAGCATGGGAACTTTGAGGGACACTGCTCCGTCGTCTGCTTCGGTTATGGTTTACCCTGGCTAACGCTGCTGCTGCTCACACCGGGAATGTTGTTGTTGTTGTTCTAACTTCGCCTCAGGCTGTCTCATAACGCTGTAAGGTGCTCCAAGTTACGAGCCTTTGCGTGCCACAGGTGGCGCTTGCGATTCCAATGAAGGCTTCTGAGGGATCTCAGGCGGTTGCTGTTTTGTGGTCTATTTTTGAACCGTGATGTGGGCAAGCTAACGCTTGTCCCATCCTACAGTTGGCGATAGAAGGTCTATTCTCATACGCTTGTCTGTGACATGCGTTCACGACAGTTCTCGCGACGGAGATAAGGGAATGCCACCAGTCGAATGATTCCGCAGCAACGCCTCTGCGATCGTTGCTCCACAAAGTATTGCTCACCCTACAATACGTTCTGCGGGCTCGCCTAGAATACGTGCATAGCGTTCACACCAGTATGCATAACCAAAATCTTCAAACCGCTAAGTGGTGCCACTAGCGGCCTGCTACTTGACGGAGGCCGACGAAATTCGGTACATTGATTGGAAATAACCCTGACTTCCACATATTCGGCCGCCACTGTCACCCTTGGGTTATTAGTAGTTCTAGTGCACCGTACGCTATCGCCTTTGCGTACGTAAGGAATAGCGTTGTGGTTCTGCGCATTGCGCGAAGCTCTCTTTATGGTTTGCGCGTGCGCAGAAGCACCAACGGTATCCCTTACGTACGTAAAGGTGATGGCGTACGGTACATTAAAACTCTATTGTGAACGCAACGCCGCTTTGGTATCCCGCGAATCACAACTACGGTAATAGTCTGATTAACCAGAATATTGCACTTGAAGCTGTCATAATGCAAGAGTTGTAGTGAATACAAATTACGGAGAGATGCCATGTGAGAGCCATCCCATTAAGAAATGCTACTGACCCAACTTCAGCTTGGTCAACCTGGAGTCTCTCTTCGTCCACCAGGTCCCGATCACACACTACATAAGCGCGCTGTGAACGAACGAAGACTCCTCCTCTCCTCTAGTCCGCCTCTGAGCCTACACGTATCATTACAGGCGTGAAAGCTTCACGATTTGTCCGATTGAAAGCCTGTGCCGAACTTACTTTATTTAGCTACCGCAATGGGCAAAGAGTAGTGGCCGTCGCATGACTCGTGCTGATTATGGTACTTGAAGTACCAAGTACAAATTGTGTACTTTCTACTGTACTTCAAGGACTTTTCTTCGGTACCTCCCACGAAGTAGTCAAGTACCCAATTGGTAATGCAAAAGAAAAACTCTGGATGTTCAATAATGTATGTTTCTGAGAGGAACATTTTTGAAGAAAGTATTGGCATTGCTGGCAGGTCATGAGACTTAGTACCTTGATAATGTTCAACAGTTAAAAGTTGGAAATACCAAAATGCACATACACGCCGTGAACTGCGATAGGCAGCGTGGTAACATTCACTGTAAAAAAAAAAGGTAGAATTTTCTACCCATGTCGGTAGAGCCGTATTGCAACCACATTTCTACTCAAACCAATTTTACATTTTGGGATAACTGCATAGCAGGAACTCTGCAGAATAGGAACTGTCGTTCTACCAGCTTGGGTAGGAAATTCTACCTTTTTTTACAGTGTGGGTTTGTGTTCCACACAAGCTTTTGATGTTTTACATACTAGCACCGTAATTTTGTTGCAAACAGCAAAGCCACAGGAAAAAAAAAAAAAAAAAGAGGAACGTTGATTGATTATTTAAAAGAAAACCAGAGAGAAATTGAACTTGTCTACCTGCCACTCCGAAAACAAAACAACAAACAAACAACCCAAAACAAACAAAAGTACATTCCCTATCCTCCAACAATTAGTGTGTTAGTACACTAGGTGCAAGTGAATAAATATCACTAGAACATGCAGAGAAACAGATACACACTACAAATACACACTAATACACACTACAAAGATACACACTGATAGAGGCACTCACACAAAATCCAAAAATATGAGTTCCATGCCGCAGCTCACAAGGAAGTTCTCAAGTGCCGCAAAGGCAGTGTCTCGCTTTGTTTCTTGGGTCCCACAGTCCGAGCACTTTCACCACGTCGAAACGCCTGTTGTCCAGGCGGTCGAGGGTATACCTCAACCTAGTCCTTTGTGGAGCATACTTGGTACAATGCAGGAGAATGTGCTCAGTGTCCTCCACTGTCGCACATACTGAACAGTCTGCAGAGTCAGCCCGCCCAATCTTGTGGAGGAACTGTTGACCGTACGGGGCGTTCAACCGAAAACGATGCAGCAGCGCCTCAATGGGCCTCCGTGTACCGGATGGGAACCGGTATTTTCCTTCCGGATCGATCTTGAAGAGGAGAGGTGATCGGCGATCAGCTTCCTGCCACTGTTCCTTCATACCTGCTCTTGAAATGGACTGAAGTAGCGATTTCACGTCTGCCTTGGGAAAATGGCGAAACATAGTTTGTTGACGAAAGATGTGCTACGTCCGCTAATTTGTCTGCGGCCTCATTACCCGGCATGCCAATGTGCCCAGGAATCCACTGGATGAGGACGTTATGACCGGTGATGTACGATCTTGCATATTCTTTCAGTATGTCGTGAACAACTGGAATAATACGTCCGCCAGTCAAGAACGATTGTATGGCTTCAAGTCCAGCCTTGGAGCCACAGTAGATAACCCACTGAGCCTGTATCTCCCTTGTGCCTATATAATCTATTGTCATTATAATCGCAACTAACTCAGCCATGGTCGACGACGTGCGATGCGATAGTCTCGCGATCCCTTCCCTGCTATGCTCTGGCACCACAGATGCTGATCCTGAGGTCGTCGTCGAGCCATCAGTAAAAATCGCCGTCCTATTCTTGTGATTGTCCATTGCGGCAAGGCAGTACTGTCGGATTGCCAAGGTTGGGTGATGTGCTTTTTTCTGCAAACCTGGTACGGACGTGCGAACTACCGGGGGTATAAATGTCCATGGAGGATGCAGCGCCGTTTCCTGTCTTTGCACCTTAGGAATTGTTCGGTGGTGTTGGGCGATGGCATTTGAAAAGTTCGATTTTCGGTGGACTAATTGCCGTGCAAGCGGGTGTTTGTAGTGAGACGTGCTTAGCCGCGCATAATGACACACTGATTCCTGTGTCCGCAGCACAGGGAGCGAAAGTTCTCGAGATTCTATTGTGGTTAGAACATTAGAAGTGGCGCACGGTACTCCAAGACATATCTTCAGGCCCTTGGCTAGTGCACTCTGCAGTGTTCGCTCTGAGGTGTCAGATATACCATGTAACACAGGAAGGTGGAATGCAATCATCTGCCGAATGAGAGCTCTGTGTATGGCCAATAGGGACCTGGTCGACAGTCCCCAGTGAGAACCTGCGGTATGGCGCAACACGTTGCTTCTCGCATCGGCTCTTCCTTTTATATATTTGACATGAGCCGCCCATGAGAGTAGCGCGTCGATGATTACTCCCAGAAAGCGATAGTGAGATAATCTTGTTACTCGTTGCCCATTTAGATGCAACTGAAAATGCTTCATTTTCTTTCGGGTGAATGGAAGGAAGACAGTCTTCTCTGCTGAGATGTCCATTCCTCTCTGCATTAAGAAGCCTTCAGTTACGTCTAGCGCATTTTGAAGACGTTGTTGTAGCGCAGGCATCAGCACTCCGGAGCCCGACAAATAGATATCGTCAGCGTAGATGGTAATATGCACATTCTTTGGCAGCAGTTGTGGCAGAGACGATAAGACCACATTAAACAGTAGAGGCCTCAGTACCCCCCCCCCCCCCCCCCTGTGGGACTCCACATGTGAGAGCATGATTATCGCTTGCACCGTTCTCCGTGCTCATGTAAACAGATCTCTCCTGGATGTAGTCAGCAATCCACCGTAAATCACGCCCTTGGATGCCTTGAGGGAAAAGGTCGTGGAGCACGTGACTGTGGCTGACCGTATCGTATGCTCTTTTAATATCCAGGAAGATTGCTGCAGTTGTCCGGCCTTGAGCGCGCTCATGCTCTACGTACGTGACCAGGTCCAGCACACTATCCATTGTACATCTGCCTTTACGAAACCCGGACATGGAGTCAGGGAAAACGCAATGTTGCTTCTAGGAGCCACTCCAACCGACTCAGGACCATTTTTTTCATGATCTTGACGTCACGAGGGGACTTTCCGGGTTTGGGCAGAGGAACTACTCCAGAGACTTTCCATGACGCTGGTAGTTTGCCTTCAGCCCAACTGGCGTTCATGATATGCAGTAAGGTCTGCGCATCGCGAGTAAAGCACGTGGTGTCAGTGAGCTCTTTCACAGATGTTTGATGAACGCTAGTTGCAGATGCCACTGACGGTTTAGCAAGTGATATACAGAATTCATTAGCCACCGTCTTCTCGTCCGTATTCCGATAGATAGCCAAGGCCCTAAACGGGTATGTCTGGGTAGTCGGCGTCCCAAGCGTTCTAATGATCTGCCATACTCTCGTTGTAGGTGTGAAAGGAGTCAAAGTAGAGCAAAAGGTTCTCCATTGTTGCTGCGACAACCTTTGAAGATGACGGCGGATGACCCTCTGTAAGCGACATGCTTCGCGATAGTTGGTTAACATCCCAAAACGTCCGGCTTAAGTCCTTCGGTTTGAAGAGAACTGGAATGCCCGCAGGACGGTTGTTTTTGTATGTGACGACTTAGAAAGGAGTCGTGTCGTCGTCGTCTTCGTTATCGATTTCCAGGTTTACCACTGTGGCGTCGGAGGCGGGGTTCGCGTCATCGTGAGGGACGTACGCACGCGCAAAGACATCATTATTTTCGTCTCGTTGGCGTTTCGCTGGAGGTTCTGGAAGCCTAGCAGCTGCAACGGCACTTGTTCTAGCTGTGGCCTTCGGTGTCCATGTGGCTGTGGCTAGCGGTGTCCATGACATCGGCGGGCCGACGTCCGTCAAAGGCCCTAATGGGGCTGGAGGGACCTCCCCCTGGCGAACAAAAGGGCGGTGCAGGGCAGGGCAGGGAGATAGAGAAAACTTCGTCTTGAGGATAAAATTTACAAAAATCGCTAGGCCTAGAGTGAAGAACACGCAGAAAAACACGTCCTCTTCGGCCGTCTTCATCTTCGTGCTTCGTCTTCGTTGTGCTCCCTTGTCATTTAACTAAAGCGTGTGGTGTGGCAGAAGCCAACGGGGAGTGTTAATGTCCCTGTTGGCATTTGCCTGAAAGCATACCTTCTTGGTTAATATTAAGCCAGGAGACTAGCACGAAAACACCGCGCACTGCGCAGATGGATAAGTCTATAGAAATAAAAATTAGCCCCCCGATGACAAGAAAATGAGGGGATAATTTTAAATTGCGCGTAATGGTTTGCAGATATTGGTCAGATTTAGCACCAGAACTGCAATGAGCTTGGGAGGATAACGCGCTGTTTGGCGTGAAGAAATAAGATCCACTATGCCGAATCACTCAGAGTCGCTTGCCGTGCTGTCGGCGACACCTCGATGCATAAATCACGCTCCATCCTCCCCCCCCCCCTTTGCTCAACTAATTTCTTTTTTTGCCGTGTCTTTCGAGAGTCATTGATTTTAATGATATGAAGCACTGACATGAGACCTGTGGGGATGGCGACAGGCCTAACTGGATTTACTCTAACGCGAAGACAACGGCCACCAACATGGGAAGTCCGAGAACGACCGTTTGTTCATGTCGGCAGGCCCACGCCACGACGAAGCAAGACGTCGGTCTCCCTTGGCAGTTTCGCTTGAAAAATATAATAAAACGATTGCAATGTCCGCAGCTACCTCGTGATAACCTCACCTAGCAAACAGGCCCGGTGCTATGCTTTACTAGGCACTCCTCGTCTCACAGTCGCATGATCTGAAACTAGTTATATGGCGTGCCGGCAGGCAGCCGCCAGCGGGTTCTCGAGCGACCTCCGCATGCAGAGCTGTACACGGGAGAACGGGAGGAGTCACGTTGAATTAAAATTTTCATTGCACTAACCGTTCTGGCTATGCTGTTCACTGGGTGTAGATGAAAATCACCATATATTTGAGTTTATATTCATCAGGTATCCGTACACTATCCAGGTTTCTTACAGGGGACTATCGCATCCATCCTGGTCGATTCCGAAACTATGGTGTCGTTTTACTCCACGTTCATCGCCGATAACAATGCCGAAAATCCGGCGCCATTTGGTGGTGTTGTTCCTGTGCCGTTTGATGTAACACATGGCAAGAGCAGACGACGCATATCGATAGTATTCCTGAATTCCCTTTCTGGAGACGTCACCCGGACAAGGCCAATCAGTGTGCGCACTTTGGCGCGGACTAGTGACTCTAGCGCAGACAAGACCAATCAGGGAGTGACTGGAGGGACCTTGGTAGCCTTGGCAACCGACCGACAGGCGGGCGAGCGGGAGTACGAGGAGACTGCGTCTGCTAGCCGCGGAGAGTCTGTGATCGGCTTGGGGAATGTTGTTTCTGGTTGTCCCGGATGCGATTTATCGGCTATCTCTTGTAAGTGCCTTGTAACATTCATCTTGAGTGTCAGTTTGTTAGACCTTTCGGCTTTCAGCTGCCACGCGCTACTATGGCGGGCTAGAACGAATGGTGTGCTGAGCGAAGAATGAAGTCGGGTCGGGACGACGGGCCTGCTGACAGGTGGCTACCACGGGCTGCTTGCGCTGTCGTTTCCGGTGCCCTCTCCCTCACGTGATAGGGTATGTGAACAGCATCTGAGCGCGCTCCGGAGTGCAGCGCATGAGAAAAATAGATGGAATCCACCGAAAATACAAGATAAATAAAAGCGAAGCGTGCGCGTGCTCATAGCTGTCTTATACGCACGTGCTGTCGGTCTCGGCAGCTGCAGCAAATGCACTCTCAAAGACAAATCGTGTTTCCTTCAACATGTATACAGGGTGTCCCACCGAAAAAGGACCAGGGGCTAAAAAAAAGACGGAGTGCTGGACACAAATGGAACCAATTGTCAGTGATGGCCACTAACTACTTCTACAGTAGTTTAACTATAACTACTAACTACTTTGCGATGGAGTAGTTTAACTAGTAGTTCAACTACTTTCCAGGTGAGTAGTTAAAACTACTTCTTTAACTACTGCAATGTAGTTTAACTACTTTAACTAGTTTAACTAGTTTAACTACTTAACGTTGTCCATCAACACCAATCCCTTGTAGTGTTCTTGGACACCTAAATATGATCACAAGCAATGATAAACTTTGGCTCAAGCCACTGCTACGATCGTCATATACAAAGCTTGCGGCGGGATTCTTTCTGTGCCGACGCGATAAACTAAGTTGCACAATTATTTCACAGCAAATGAGGCTTCACTGGACAAGCACTAAAAGTGAAGATTTAGTACACATGCACGGCACAATTGCTCTGCACCTCCATTCTCATCAAACAAGTAGCTCAAGGTAACAGTCGGAAGCACAATCGTGCCGTAAAGCTTGCGGCAAAATCGGAAGTAGTTCGCGCCTTCAGTAACCAAACTACTGAAGTTAACTACTTAAAATAGTAGTTTAACTAGTAGTTGCCACTACATTTCTGCAAGTAGTTGATAACTACTTTTTAACTACAATCTGGTAGTTTAACTAGTAGTTTAACTATATGTAATTACTACTACTACTGGCCATCACTGCCAATTGTACGTGTTTAGCAGTTGTGTGGTCTATCCAAAAATATTTTTTTCGTCGCCCCTTGTTAATTAATTAGCGGTAATTAATTTTCTAACTTTTCAATTATAAAAGCTACGAAGTTGTTTCAATGAGAACATCTGATCTCTTCAGTCGCCTGATACCAAAGCCGTTTTCAGAACAAAAGTCCGTTCGATAGATCGTTCACAAAAAATTCGTGAAGGAACACCATTTTTTTCTTTATTTTGTTCGTTGCGCATCTCTAGAGGCGCGTCTTTCCTTCACCCCCAAAACGAGACGACGAAAGAGCGCACTATCGCCTCTTGCGTCCTGGAAAAAGATTAAAGAAAACAGAAATAGCAACCCAAGATAAGGGCAGTTGCGATAGAGTCACCCCATACATTTCCTTTTGTTTTGTTTCCGCAAGTTAAAACTCATCTTCGACGCATGAGGCGGCACTGTGCTCTTTCACTCTCTCACATTGGGAATGAAGGAAATACGCGCCTTCGAGGATGCGCAATGAACTAAATAAAGAAAAAAAAGGTGTTCCTTCACGAATTTTTTGTGAACGATCTATCGAACGGATTTTTGTTCTGAAAACGGCTTTGGTATCAGGCGACCGAAGAGATCAGATGTTCTCATTGAGACAACTTCGTAGCTTTTATAATTGAAAAGTTAGAAAATTAATTACCGCTAATTAATTAACAAGGGGCGATGAAAAAATATTTTTGGATAGACCACACAACTGCTAAACACGTACAATTGGTTCCATTTGCGTCCAGCACTCCGTCTTTTTTTTAGCCCCTGGTCCTTTTTCGGTGGGACACCCTGTATGGCAAACATAAGCAGAAACGGTAATGCGCGAACATCATTTGCACGACTGGTGATGCACACAAATAGAAACTATAGCCCGCCATAGCGCTACTGCGCTGGCTTGTCAGTGCTACCGGCACCGTCCTAGCGTGAGGCCACGCACATCTGCCCGCTGGGACATTGCGTCATGGCCGGTCAGGACTCGTGTAGAGGAACACCATCTCCTCTACATTCGGTGACCCGAACGAAGAACACCATGTTCGGCGTAATTCGGCCTGTTACCATCCCAAATTTCGACGGCGACTACCACCATCAGGCTTTAGTTCAGCCCACCTCATCATCACCACCAAACCCAGTGCAGACAGCAGTCGATGGCGCTACGGCGCAACTCGTGTGTCCCCGAGCACGTCGTTCCACCGAAGGCTCGTAATACAAGGCCACCATCTCCTCGCTCTGACCCGGCACCCTTCGGCTTCGACGCCCCGTACCGGTCGCGATACGAAGTTGGCCCTTACGGTTCGTCAGCCCTCCAAGTACATCGTGATGGTATTCCCCGGATCTGCCAGCGGCACCTGTCGAGCAACGCGCTCCCTTACCGCATCACCAAGCCGCTGGTCACTCGCCCTGACGACGCGTCAGCTCGGCACTCTCGTGACTACGGCTCACGTCGCCCCCACTGCACACGCCCTGCCTGCCTTCGCCACTCTTCTCGACGATTCGGTACTCGTGGCCCCCCAACGGCCGCCAAGTGACCGCTCATTCCTACGTCATACCTCTCGTCGCCGCGTTTGTCTACCCGCTCCGCGTCTGAGGGGGGGGGGGGGGCACTGTGGTGGTCACCGATGACGACGACGATGTGCTCCTGCTGCCACGCGCTACTAAGCTGGCTCGTCAGTTCTACCGGCACCGTCCTAGCGTAACGCCACGCACATCTGCCCGCTGGGACATTCCATCATCGCCGGCCAGGACTCATGTAGAGGAACGCCATTTCCTCTACATGTGTCTGCGGGACGGAGCTTCTGCTGGCTTACCAGGCATGTACCATGTTCTGCTGTGCCCACAATCAGGACTCTCTACCCATCAATTTCATATCGTGCACGGATGTAACATAAGAGTCTTGCCAAGTTCCCACATTCCGCCTCATGTCGCAATTTCACTATTGAGCGAAACTCACAGCAATTTCGAGGAAATAGGTTCGTTCACACAGGAAGCCATGCACGAAGCAGACGATATCTCCATATCTCGGGGAGTTGCGCGGAGAGAAAATGGTGGAGCGCCGCGCCGCGCTCGCATTGGTCGACTTAGCTCATGCGTCACGATGATGTCATCGTTCGTTTTCCCAGAGGTTGGGCTGATCGAAAAAAGTCTTCTTTGATACCCGAGCATTTCTCAGTAGAAAAAAAAATTGGCGAAATCGAAAGTCCAAAGGTGCCATGTAGTCTAGTAACTGTTTCCTACCCATGTGTCCGGATGCGATAGTGCCTTTAAGCGTAAAATGTGATGATATATCTAAGAGTAATAAAAATAGCTGTTTGTGACAGGCGATACGAATAATTCAGTTCTAGCAGTAATTGAACACATGTAAATTTTCATACGCGCATGTAACAGGAAAGGTGTTATGACGACGCTTTTGGTCGCCTGCTATGATCAGCTGCTGGCGCAGAAAGTGCCGGCAGACTTCCAGCATTTAAATTACTTCAAGTTCGTATTCTACGTCAAAGTTCAACAGATATTCAACGATTACTCGAAGAAAATGCGGTAAAGAATTACACGAGTGGTGCACGCATGGCCTGAAGCTACATTGGAGGGAAGCCGCAGCACGTAACTGCCATGGTGGAAAGAGGTGTAGTACCAACGTTTCTGGTAGTGAATCGCAGTCTACTCAACAGCTTTTTGGGCCATGTAGGCCGCCAATGTGGCAGGTAAGTGAACTTGCTTTGTCCTCTCCTTGGAGCTTGCAGGTCTCTAATAATACATGGAGGCCTAGGCTAGGCATTTCGTTCATTCACAGGGGCTAGCATCGCGGCGCACCCAAGGTTCGGTCCTGCGTTGTCACATACATGATGTTTATCTCAAAATGCGTGCTTCTTCTTCTTCTTTGTGCGCGTCTTTGATGAACCACGTAAAAGGCACTTGATTGCAAACAACTAAGTCCGGGGTACAACAAAGAAACTAAATCCATTCTACTATTTCTAGAGTTGTGCGCCGGTGCGGTTACATCGCGGATCCGCACGGATATCCTCGTGGCATCCTCGTTTACGAATAGAAGCTTTGATATCCGCGGGGATAAAATGTGGATGAAACTGAACTCCTCTGTGGTGGTAATAGCGCTCACTCAATGACAGGAACAAGGATGAATAGAACAATGAAGTTGATACAGAGCTTACCTGCCAGTGTTGTCACTGCTGTTCCATTCACAATTTTTCCGAGCCCCAGGCTGAAAAAAGAGTGGGAGAAAAAAACAACAAAAAAACACGGCTATAATATTCTTTGGAAGCATGATCTTTTCAAAAAATGCTTAGCACATCTAGGGTAACAGAAACACGTAATCGTCGACGCCATTTGGATTTCACTTCACTTCTAGCAGTGTGGGGGAGGTAACCCCGCATCTATAGCACTGTGCGCAGGAGATCTTCGGCGCACGGTAAAAAAACTTCAGGTCGAAATTAACCGCCGCACATGCAGCACGCCGCCGCACAAATAAGCTGCCTCACGTTACTTGTAAATCTGCTACGGCACCCTCTTCTTGAAAGTGGGATATAACTAGAGACAACTGAGGTGGTGAAAGAGTAAATACTGTACTTACACGGGCAGTCTTCAATGAGGATTGAAACCAACGGCCATTGATCATGGGAGTAGCGCCACCAAGCGTGTAACGTGTCAACTTCTCAAAGAGCATGAGATCTAACGCGCCCTGGGAGGTTGACACGTTGCACACTTGGTGGCGCTACGTATGTTCAATGGCTGTTTGTTTCAATCCTCACTGAAGACTGCTCGTGTAACAGAGGGATTACTGGTCTAGACTTGGGCCTACTCAGTCTCTTCGATTCAACAATATTCTTTTTTTTTTGTATCAATAATTCGTGGGGTTACGTCACGACGACCATATGATGAGCGGCACCACAGTGGTTAATTTTGTCCACATGAGTGTTCTGAGCGAACGTCTCCGGCGGTAGACGGCGTGTCTAAGCAATTTGTACCCTGCCACTAAGTTGCTGGCGTCCTCGGCAGGGATCGAACCCGCATCCTTGGGATCAGTAGACTGATACGGTACCAGCTGGTCCACCGAGGTTGGTAACGATATTTTATTGATGGTATTTCTAAAAACGCCATATTTGATCTGTACGCTGGCGATACTAATATTTTCTTCTCGAATTCGAGTTTGCAAGACCTCTAAAGACCGATAAATTTAGTAATGAATGGTCTTTGATGTTGGATGGTAGCGAATCCCCTACGTTTGAACGTTTCGGTTTTCCTGTTGGGAAGTTCCCTGTGAAGTAGACTTCAAGGCGACAGTGATTCTCGGACAGCTGACGAAAATAGCGGGATGGGCGAATGGGATATTCACCAGTATAACACAGACCCCACACCACCTCCCATAATACCCCCTCAAATGTTTTGCGACAGCCCCTGCCTTGCTTTCCCGTGCACCTCCACGTAAAGGCCTCGTTTTCTTTCTCTGTTTTAGATGTGGGCAATGATATATAAAAATGTTATAGCATAACTGCAATAATGGCTCCCCCGTGCTTGCGATTCTGGATAAACTAGTGGCTCTAGAATAAATCGCTGCTCTTCACGCTGTATAGAAGAGAGCAGGTTTTAATCTTCGCTAACCATCGATCGGAACATCCGGAAGCTGAAAATTTTTTACACGATTTTCCGAATACAACTCGAGAAAGTTTCGTTGTCTGCTGTGCCAGTGGTACCTTTACGGCGCATTCTAAATGTACTACTTTGCCCTTACGAAACACTGTTGTATACTTTCTTTCGCGAATGTGTAAGCATGCTTACGAGCTCATCCATACGACGCCATCGTAGAGTCTTTCGCGATCCAGCTCCTTGTTCAGGTATCGAGTAAAGTGATAATTCGTTGTCCCCATAACCAGAACCCATTTGCCGCGTTCATTTTTCGCTGTAACCATATAAGGCGGCTGCTCCTGCAGGGACAAAAACAGTATTATTGACACAACACGTCCTGTGTGAAGGCTGCGCAAACATCTCTTGTAATTGTGCGGCGATGTTTTAATAAAGGGGCACGAAAGTGCAAAAATTTCTCCTCGCGGAATGGAAGATGCTGTTACCTTTGTAGCTATACAAAAGGAATGATTCGTTGCGCCGCTCATGATTTGTGAGCGAAATAACCTGCCATTTGCGCTTTCTCTCTCCCTCTCCTTCTCAAGAAGGCCGACATTGCGGAGCGGGCTCTCATTGGTCTCTGTTTGAATCGTCTGAAATTGTCTCACTTGAGTACCCGGCGCTTTCATACGAAGGGTGGAGTACTAGAGCCGTGTTCAACCTAATATCTGCATTGTGGGGTGAACCTTTTCTCCCACCAGAAGACAACGTAGTGTTTAAACGTTGCACGTATGTATCAGGCAGGTTATAGTTGTGCTTCAGAAAAAGCTATTTTCATAGAGTAATGTGATAAGAGTAAATATTATAAAGTTCTTCTTCAGCATCCGAGATGCCGTCCTTAGGTGGAACACGATTATGAAGCGTTTCAGTCGAGATTGACTTAAATCAAACACCATGCAAATACTGCTTTGCATAAATGCTCCCCACCGACGGGAAACCTGCATATATGGATCTAGCTTTCTAGGAGCCGCACTTAACAACTACATACTTATTCGTATATAGATTTTGATCAGTGACTTCATTAGAGTATGTAATGAAATGTGGAAGTACATTTTTATTTAAGATGTGTTAGTATTATCAAAGTAGCCAGTGTCTCGAAGTGCATGTGGAAAGAGCTTTAAACAAGTCTACGACAGCGACAGAGCTGTTTCTTTGATCTCGCCTGTCGCTACGTGCATGGTTCGCCCTGTCGATCGTGGTTCGCAGCAAGATCTTCCGTACGTACACTTCCTAGGACTGCCTCCGCTGGGGCTGCGGGTGACGGGGCGCAACCGCGCAACTCTTCACATGCCGCATGTGAAGCGGCTATCACCGCTGCCACTTTTCCTCCGAGGCACGCGACTCCAACGTCACAGCCACCATGACTCTCCGATATGGCCAATCTGGTTCTCGGGCCCTCTTCTCCTTTCTTCGCTTCATCTCGCGCCAAGAGAGAGAAGGGTTTTCGGCGATGCGACATACAGGACAGGATCTTCAGGAAATTGAGCCCTTAACACCTTGTCGCTGTATGTCACTTCTGATTTTGGTGTGGTGTTTCTTTTTCTTTTTCGTTTTATACGACGGGTTGGTATTCCGATGTTTCCACAACTATGCGGCATATGCAGATTTCGATAATTAATAAAATTTGTATACTCATTACAGATAACATACAGGTTATTCTTGAGTTTCTCCGAGTGGTGGGTAATAAGACGCTTCGTTACACGAGTCTTTATAGGGACGGTTGCATCGGTTAAGTCGATTTCGGAAATATAGCGTCATTTTATCCCTCGTAGAGCACTGACCACGGTATCGAAAATCCCGCGCGAGAGAGTGGCGTACTTTGACTGTTATTCGACGGAATACATGACAAGAGCAGACGCCGGATGTTGAAAGTATGCCGTAATTCTCTCTCTGGAAAAACGAGAAAACGTCACCCCATAAGAACCAATCAGAACAGGGCACTGAAAAAAGGAATGTCGCGAGCGTCTCATACAGTTACAGGGCATCTGGCCGTACCTTTCCTCCTCTGAGCGCTACGCACACTTCTCCGGTTAGGAAGTGTTGTCATGCCGCCGGTGTTTCTGCGGCCGTGGAAGCAGCGCTGATCTTTAAAGTTCGTTTATTTAATATCTCAGCTGTGCTGCTTATTCCTGTTTCCTTCTCACTGTTGTCTGAGATAACTTTGCGTTGTAACAATGCTGTCGTTATCAGCAGAAGCATGGAAAAGGAAAAGTGACAGGCATTTCCATGACTTCCTTGCATCCTTCTTTCGGAGACCTGCGCGGCCGACAGTTTGCGGGCCTCGAAACGCCAAATTTGACACGCGTTTTGTGTTTCTGACAGAAAAAGAAAAAAAATCGAAGAAAATTTCTCGCCACTTGAAATTGATAACAGTGCTCCGACGTAATGGCAAAAGCACGCTCGAGATAAATAGGGTTGACCCCGTGATTTTCAGACAAGTGGACTTCTTCGACTTTTGACACTGCTGTCGAATGCAAACGATTCAAGAAGCTTCGGCGTCCAACTCTGACGTCAAGGGAGAGACAGCTACGGCTATTCCTATTAGATCTCGTAAGCACGTGACCTGTCCAGCGAGCGCATCACTTGCAGAGATGCCTGTCGTGATGTCGCAGCCGAATGAGTTTTGGTATTCGCGGTTCCGATTTTCTACGCCTCTAGCATCCCATTTCGCACAAAAGTTGGAGCGCAAGTTCGTATCGATGCGTATGACATTATTTTCCTTTATCCTGGAAAACTTGGAGCGAAGTGTCAGAGCAGGTGCTTTAAGGCGGACTCATGCGATCTAGTCAACGTTCGCTTTCGAAGAGAGTTGGCTGCACAGTGGCAAAATTGTTTTCTTCGCTTTGCTTTCCTCGCGCGCTTTAAGGAGGTAATGTAACCGGCGCGAGCGTGCAGAGCATGCTAGAAAACGACAAAGCCGTTATTTTCATTCGCAGGGATCTGGAAAACTGCAGTAAGCTAGTCGAATTTGTTGATTGCAATCAATTCCCCGAATGTTACTGTAGGGAATGTTACTGTAGGGAATATTTTGGCTCAAATATCCCGGGCCGGCGTGCCGATAGAGAAGCGATTTTGTTGCATCTCCCAAAGACTCCCATGTATTGAAAATTTGACAAACTTTAATTCACCAAGCATCAGTGGATCGCGTCAGGCCTTCAAAAATATGTCATTCCCTAGGTAAACTAGAGAGGAACATGTCTGTACCTGTTCCGTGTAGAAATTTAGCGAGGTTTACGAGAACCCTGCGAACAAAAATCCCCCATAGACTTTCTTAAGAAGTGAGTCCGCCTTAAGTTTGCTTCTTAAATTAAAGGACACGTATATGACTACGTAGTATCATACGACCACGTATCTGTGGCTCGTGATGGCATTAGGCAAGTTCCGAGTTTGTTAGCTAAATTATTAGATGCTGCTGAGCGTAAGCTAGCTTAGCACTGCTAAGTGTGCACGGAGCGTCGAGCAAGATAGACCAGTTTAGCTGAAAAGCACGTATTCTGCGTAACTCGGATACTAAAGGCCAAGTACTTACTCTTAAATTAAGTATACCGACGAGACGAAGCTCCACTTTCGGCTCAGTCAATAGCATAAAGAACATGTTCATCTGTAATGATAATACGACACAATTTGTAAGTGCTCATTATATGTGCATTGAAAATCAGTTCTGAGATAATGCTCGAGTTGTTGCTATGATTATGGGCTCACCGCTGTGTAATAGACCGCCAAGTACTCCGTTAACTCAGAGTCAGTCATATCCACCATGTGGGATGGATCGGAGAGAGCTAGTATTTCGGCATACACTGTATCTGGGACAGGCTCGCCTGCTGAAAGATCTAAAGCATTAAAAAAAAAGCATTTTCATAACGCTTATACAAACGCTGTGGCACACCTCATGGTGCATCACTGGTGATGTAGTCTAGAACCTCCTCCTTGTAATCAACCCCTTTACTGTAGATTCGCCTACAACTTCAAGTAGGTTGTCAAAAAGTTCCGTGTCACAATTTGTTTTCAACATGTTAAGTTCTCAAAACTGACTCCTTTTTCAATGATATTTTGTGTACTTCACAAAACTTATTATTTTGACCTGCTAGAGCGCACACATACAGAAAGACAAAGGAAGGAACAAATGTAGTGGCACTAGGGCTCCCGAATACCAGAATGGACGTTCAATTATCCTCTCGCTTTACCATAAAACTCTTACGTTTGTGCAAAATAACCAGTTGTATAGCATCTGTTGTTCCGCCATGAAACAGCCCAGTCGTCATCATCAAAATGAAGTTGTTGCTGCAACATGTACTTTATGAGACAAGTTCTGATTTCCTCTTTGTCATACATATATGTATTTGTGTCTTGCTCAACATCTTAACATTTTGGGCTCAGATCCTCAAAAAATACATGCTCGTGTGGTGTGTTTCTAGTAGGTAAATACAACAGAGTTTTAGAATAGGGTGCATGCGTCGGACTCTAAGCCACCCTTTAACTGAACGACGGCCGCTGGCGTTACGCAGCGGCCCCCCCGTTCAGTTGGACTGTAAATAGGCTTACGTGTTTGTGTCGTCCATGTTTGTAGGCCGCCTCGGCTAATTTCTCGTTTTTTTACGTAGTATACACAAGATATCGCCCTGCGTCGTGTCTGAATGAATGAATGCGTGAGTGAGTGAGAAAGATGTAAGAGAGAATGGGAAGAGCGTGATTGGTTGTCCGTCCCCTTGTACTTGAGGCACTTAGCTCAGGAGAAAGTCCTGCTGTCGTGGTGTAGCGGTAGTATACCTGACCGAGAATAAGAAGGCCCAGATTCCAGGCATCAGCACCTTTGCCCTTAATTGTTTGATTTAACCTCTTTTTTTTTGTTGTTGCTGTCAATGTTTTCGACCATTTGCGGACAACATATTCCCGCAGATTCTCGCCGACCGCGAGAGCGATGGAGCTTTGTGAGGTTTGTGGCTCCCACACTACATTGCGAAAAATAGCGTGCGCACCCAAACCCCAAAGCGACGTTTGGATTCCATTCTAAAACTCTTGAATGGTAATTCGGAGTTTCACGTAGTGAGACAGCCATATGAGCTATATGCAGTGTTGGGGTACGTTGACACGACATTGACCCTCGATCCTCCCCCTCCTCCTCCCATGTCCTCTCTGCGTGCGTGCGTCTGACGTGGTCTCTCTCTTCTTCTGTTTGTGGAATGTGTTGTGTAGGTGCCGAAATTAATTATCTAGTCAGGATTAGAGATGTAAAGACAGGAAAGAACACCCCCACAAATATCACTTAAAAAAACTTTTTCCTTTTCCTTTTTTTTAGTCGCTCAAAGGTTGCACAAAACCGCAAAAATTGCAGATGGCATTTTTCGTGCGCGAGCGCATTGTGAGGCGCCCGAGTTTGGGTTTCACATTCAGCCTACAAAGTACTTCGATGAGCAGCGGCGAAAGATGGCCATCGTCATTCATCGTTTTCGCTTTGACCGCTGTGTTCATGGCACTTTTGTAAAATAGTTCGTCCGCTGTCAGGCATTGGTGCATTTGTCCTTGTGCAATTCGCCAACCCCAGGAAACAGGGTAGATAACAGCACGGAGACGTCTGTGCCGAAGCGACACGTCACCGTCTGGTGCGCAATCTCTCAACTGCACTTCGCTCCACGCCATCTTGATTGTTTTGAACACTGGATTCGTACGCTTTGTATCATAACTTTGCGCTGCGATGCTCAATCCCTTCGAAGCGTACCAGGTTAAATGTCCTTCAGGGGTCTTCAGAGCTTTATACAGGGTGTCCACGCTAAGTGTGAACAGATTGTTTAAAAATATATCTAACTTTTTTCGAGATGAAATCGATTGCAATATAGCATATGCTGAAGGGCACTCCCTAGGGGGGCATTAACAGACTCCTAAGGCAATGTCTTAATTAACTTTCAATAATTAACTTTTTAATTATAAAAGCTACGAAGGTGCTCCAATGAGAACATCTGATCTCTTCGGTCACCAGATACCAAAACCGTTTTCAGAACAAAAATCCGTTCGGTAGATCGTCCGCAAAAAATTCGTGAAGGAACGCCATTTTTTTCTTTATTTGGTTTATTGCGCATCTTCAAAGAAGCGGCTTTCCTTTACCCCCAGTGTGAGAGAGTGAAAGAGCACAGTGCCGCCTCATGCGTCGAAGATTAGCTTTAACTTGCGGAAACAAAACAAAAACACAAATCTCTCGGGTGACTCTATCGCAACTGCCCTTATCTTGGGCTGCATTTTCTGTTTTCTTTTAATCTTTTTCCAGGACGCAAGAGGCGATAGTGTGCTCTTTCATCCTCTCGTATTGGGGGCGAAGGAAAGACGCGTCTCTAGAGATGCGCAATGAATAAAAAAAATAAAAAAATGGCGTTCCTTCACGATTTTTTTGCGGACGATCTATCGAACAGATTTTTGTTCTGAAAACGGCTTTGGTATCTGGTGACCGAAGAGATCAGATGTTCTCATTGGAGCAACTTCATAGCTTTTATAATTAAAAAGTTAATTATTGAAAGTTAATCAAGACATTGCCTTAGGAGTCTGTTAATGCCCCCCTAGGGAGTGCCCTTCAGCATATGCTATATTGCAATTGATTTCATCTCGGAAAAAGTGATTGATATATTTTTTTAAAAATCTGTTCACACTTAGCGTGGACACCCTGTATGTAAGCGACACAATGTTCCACTTGCATTGCCTAACAGTAGGAGCACTGCACGCTGGCACGGGTGGATTTTTATTGGTAAGCACCTTGTATATGCATGTCAGTAAACAAGTTACAGGCTGTAGTAACAGTATCGTCATTATTTTCCTTTTTGTTTCAAATTTTTCAATGGCAAACACTGGAAATGCCCTTTTTTTTTCTGAAGCCCAAATTTTCCGGAAATTTTACATCCCTAGTCAGGATGCACGTCCCAAGGTGTTGCCTGCACAACAAGCTGCCTCCAAAGAACGGCGCCGAGCTATAAGCAACGAGAATGGATGCAACGAGCTCGGTTGCATGCTACGGTGGATGACATTGGTGACATCTGCAGCGTCCAATTATACAGTGGACTCTTGCTACACACCGTCTCTCTTCTCACACCGAGCAACACAGACACAGGTTCTGAATTTCATAATTTCCGCACTCACAGTACATCCATACGAACCAATTATTCGGTGATTTCAACGTGGATGCTAATAAGACCACACTCCCAACCGAGCTCGCCAACCAGATGGCATTGTATCTGTACAACAAACTGACAGAACCTACCACTAACTCCAATTCGTGCATCGACCTGGTATTCGAGAATCGTACATTGCAATCGTACATGCAAGAAGTGTCAACTCTCACGACTCATTTCTCACATCACAAAGCTCTCATCGTCACTCTACGTGAGGAACAATGAAACGAGATACACTTAGTGGAAACTCTGTTGTGAAATTCTTTAATCATCATTTGTCAACTATGTAGCGACGAAAGTGTCTACACCACCCCTCAGCAGCTGCCGCTGCTAATTCGTGTCATATCCAAGCGTTAACCGTCCGTCATTTTTTTCCGGTAACTTCTAACCTAACTCGTTGCTTTATTTAGGTAACTTTGTCAAAGTAAGTTGGGGTAAGTTCCAAGTTCCTTTTGTTCAATTCCGGCATACAAACCTCGCAAACTGCGTCCTCCCTCTCTAATCAGACGGCAGACACGTGCGCGCCGGTCGTACGTGCACGGCGGGTCTGACTCCGCTCCCTTGTTGTTGCGCGGTGAACGCCACAAATTCTGTTTTGGACGTACTTAGGAGACTCCGGTGACATTCAACGAGCAGTGTATTTGTAATGACAGCGGGCACTGTGTTTCATACCTCTGCAAAACGCATGAGCATGCTCATTCATGCTTACTCGAGCTCAATGTGGCGAATGACTGACTGAATGAATGAATGAGCTGAATGTGGCCATGAGCAAACGGAGAGCTGTAGTGAGCGGTAACGAAAGCATCCGGATTATGGCGTCCAGCAGTCTCATGGCGAAAGCGCCTGCAGCTGCTACACGGCGGAACGTGGCATATCTGACAAAATTCGCACCCATGAGCATGCTAACTCATGCTCAATGTGACGAATGAGTTGAGCATGAGTGAGCAAACGGACAGCTGAGCGGGAAGTAAATGAGTGGGAGTGAACAAACGGTGAACTGAGCAACACGCGAGTGAGCAAACAAGGAGCTGCTGGAGATGAGTGAGCATGAGTGCCGACCTCTGTTGTGTTGTAGAACACAATTCATGGAACCGACACATGCTTTGTGCTCCGTTGAAGGATTTTATTACGGAACCGAAATTATTAAGTGCCATCCTAAGCACATCTTTCATTATATCGAAGATCGGTATGATTTTGACATATCAACACTTGTGAAAAACGTCATGGACCACCCATTGTGACATCAGTATCTGAATTAATTATGGAATGGTCAGGAACTAAAAAGTGTATACTAGTGGAGAACGAGTAACTTTAAAGTAATTCGTTACTTCTGCAAAGTAGCTTAGGAACTTCAAGTTTCCATCACCTGTAACTTTGTTAGTAACTGAGTTGCATTTTTTGCACGCTTAATGGGTAACGAGTTCCCTTTCTCTAGTAACTTCCTGAATAACCCCACGTGGTCAGTCTGTGGATTAATTTTGACTACCTGAGGATTCTTGTACCATGATAATAAGACACCCATAGAATTCCTAACAAAAAGATAAAATCGATATTACTGTTGTCTCCTGCAAGAGTGAGGTTGGAAATTTGTACTTACCGTCGTCACCAATGTGATCTGTAGCGTCGGCTGGAACATGAAACGAAAAAGCAAAGCATGTGAGAATCTGTCCTAAAATATCAGATGTATGGGGCAATTCAAAATAACCATGTATACTTCGCCAGAAGATGGTAAGCAGACAAGCAGCAGGTAAGCAGCGTGTACTCTGTCCCTCGCACTCGTAGCACAGGATAGTGGCTCATTGAATATTGGGAAGGTTTTCGGCGCTTGGCCCTGACTCCTCAGGCAGTGTGCCATGGATACTGCAAAAAGATCCTGGGGAAGCACAGCGAATCTTTCGATTCGGAAGCACAGCGAAGGTAATTCACGAAAAAGCTAGCTGACTGCTAGCGCCGGGGCTCAGCGTCCGATTGGCTTTTCGTGACTTTGCCTGGGCTGTTGGAGGCTCTGTCTTGGGATGCGGAAAAATCGTCCCCTGGAGAAAATGTCCCACGGAAAAAACGTCCCCGGCGGGAACCTAGGTTAGAACCGAGTCCTAGGTTAGTTTTCAGAGGTTAGGTTAGCGTAGGCTTGTTTTTGACAGTTCACCATGCGGTTGAGGGGAGCCGTTTGATGAAAACTACTTCTCTTGATACGAGTCTTGCGGGGACGATTTCTCCGGGGGACATTTTTCCTGGGGACGTTTTGTCCGGGAACGATTACTCTGGGGACATTTTTTCCGGGGATGATTTTTCCTACACCCCTATGTCTTGTGTTCGTCCCAAGATGGAGCTCGCCTCAGCTCGCTTTCTATCGGCTTCCAGACTTGTCATGCTCTGACAAGTCTGGAAGATTCGCTGTGCTTCCCCGGAATCTCTTTGAAACAAAGGTGGAGGATGCCTCAAAAACTGCACTGATTGCTCTGATATCATTTGTTACAGACATGGGATCGGACAAAGAATTTTGATCTTTTGCATTTGACTTTTTCTTTTTCTGTACTAGCCAATGATAGGGAGTCCCTGTCACACATATTTTCCTCCAATTATTGTATTTATTTATTTGTTTTTTCTTGTAACTCAATCTTATATTAGTTATTTTTACTGCTTTACCGGAGCAAGTACTCTGCATCCAATATTTTCTTCCATTTCCATAACTAGTAGGTCTACATACATGCTGGCTGGTACTTACGATAATGCATTATGTTGTCGCGAACTGTTCAATTTGTTTTCGTTGCTTGAGGTTATTGAGCGAGCGAAATCCATCAATTACATTTTTCAGGAAGCCGCTCACCATGACTTTGATACTCACTGAGATCTAACACGTCGAGGTTTTCGTCGACTGCCATTTCTTCCAACACATGGGCCACCTGCCCACTGACGCGCGGTTCCAACGGCAGTGATTTGATCCTGAATTTATTCTTCAGCATTCCTTGCTGCAAATACAACGTCAACCGAACTGTTCGAAATCCATCTCATCTCACTGCGTGTGCTTCACTAATAGGCCAAACATTTTCAAGCATAGTCATCTTTCCAAGCATAGTCACGAGTAGCTGACTGCATAACTAATAATCATAGCTGTCATGATGGTCATAACTAATCGAGGTTAGAGCTTGAATTCCTCATTATCTTACCAGCTCCGTTCCAGTAGACGTTTCTCGTATTATAATAGCAGCTTGTTGTTCAGGGTCACGGTAGAGATTGTCCTCGATATGGTCGACATTAATCTGAAGGCAAAATACATGCCAGGATTTAAAAAGAGGAGACGGTTCTGCTCTGTTTAATGAAGCGATGAAAAAGTAAACGTGTTCCGAAGATATTATCATCTCTGTTCGTCTCTGGGCATCATCTCTTTTGTTCTTTCATCATCCCATCATCTGTTTGTACTTTCTGTGAGTAAGTGTACTACGGTAGCCAGTTCGACTTCGTCGAAACTCACATCCTCATTTTTTTCTTTATCACATCACATTACATCACATCACATCAGAAGGCAATCAGATGTCAGATTTTTAAGTTGCCTAACTTGCTTACTTCTTGCTCGTATTTTACAGAAGTGGAGATTTCCAATTAGTGTACGCTACATCTCGGATGTTTCTTGTAAACGTGGAATATGTTTTTGTCAGCTCTAGAGCATACCGTCCCACAGTTTCGTTGGCATCATTTTTCGTCTCCTCCCGTATCTCCTGCACGTATCAGTACAGACAAATCGGGAGCATGGGAAACTGGGGAGACTTGTCACACGGGTCAGTTGTCACACTCGTTACTTAAAGAAAATGAAGCAGAGCAGCTGAACCATTTTCCCGCTGTTTGTAGCGGCACGAGCAACCACTAACTAAAAAAAACAAAAAAAACTTTCATTATTATGGAAACTATGGCAAGGTGCACACAGCACAAAACTTGTTTCAATGACCAGTGAGTAAAAATTTCCGTTCTTGCAATTTTCAGAATGTGCAAGACGCAGACTGAATCTCAAAAGAATGCATATGTTCGTAATGTTTACTCACCTTTTGGAAATATTTTCACTGATTTTACCTTCACCTGAGCGAGTACCTTTACCTGATATATAAAAAGTATCTTTCTACAGGAGTGACCCCAAAACAGTGGAAAGTGGCCAAAGTTATTCCCATACATAAGACCGGCATTTTACTAGACCCTCGTAATTATCACTGCTACCAACGTGCGGTAAGATTCTAAAACACATCGTGAACAAACATCTGGTTACATTTCTCGAATATAACGGTTTCTTCACACCTTTCCAGCATGGGTGGTTTCTGGACTCTCCACAGTAACACAGCTAATTGAAACAATTCGTGACTTTTCAAGCGTTCTAAATGATCGTGGCCAAACTGACGTGATTTTTTTAGACTTGTCCAAAGCATTTGATCGGGTGTTACATGTGTGCCACCCAGGTGAACCCGACCAGGATAAACACGAAATTGACAGCCGGATAGCTGATCCAAAGAGCGCATTGGTGCACTGCTCCGCGCAAGAAATATGTAAATCAAAACAGATTCATTACTCGAAAAAATCACTATGTGTCGACGCTTTTTTTTCTTGGAATATTTTTCGCTGAAGGTCCGGATACGTAAAACAGAGGTTCTGTATAGAGCACTGCGCGGGCTCGGGCTTACCCGAAAACCGGGCCGGGTCGGGTAATGTCTTATTGCGAGCCTGGGCTGGGTTGGGGTTTGACTATTATGGGCCCGGGCCGGGCCCGGACCCATGCATTGCCGGGCCTACGTCAGGCTCGAGCCTGTGTTGCCCCTCTATTAATTAGCCAAGGTCAAATTTTACAGCCTTTTACACTGAGCTGGGCTGGTCCGGTCCGGTCCGGGTAGCCTATAAATTTCTCTGCCTCGGGCAGGGCTCGGAGAGGGCTTGGGCCGAGCAACCTAGGATACTTCGAGCTTGGGCCGGGCCCGTGCTATGTATGCAGCCGTCAGACCGGCCTCGGGCAGGTAAATCAAAGTAAGGCCGGGATCGGGCAGGGCCTGAACCTATAAGAATGCGGCCCGTGCAGTGCTCTAGTTCCGTAAGCCTGCGAAGTAAAATTTAAAAGTCAGGATGTTCATTTAATTAGTGAGCGTATGCAAAATGAGCTGCTCACTACTCAGCTCATGGCCGATGTGCCAAGAGTCTTTGCCAAAAAGAAAGTTCTTCGAGGGCTCCACCTGTTCACGAATTATTCACCCGGGGGACCTTTGTGAAACACCCGGTATAGTATGTGTGGCGCTCATAATAGTACACGATGAAAGTAATAGTTCTGAGGCTGAAACATACAAAGGAACAAACACAACACAAGCCTGAAGTTGCCTGGGGACATGAACAGTTGAAATATGGCAGTCGCCCGGCCGCCGTCTGGCTTTTTTGACGACTGCCATATTTCGAGTGTACATAATAGTCCACGCATTCTGGAACCGAATGGATTGTACATGCCTCGTATGCATCTTGAATGCTGCTGATCTCAAAATTTTATGGCACTGCTAAATTAGATTTAGCTGTGTGGTAAATTGCAAAATGTTATAATTTACTATGGAAGTATTAGTTTGAAAATGTTTAGAGAAGACTATTTTAATACTCAACGAGTTATACTTGCCACTTTTTTGTTCAGTTGACCTCCCTCATAGGACATAAATGTCAGGGGTCGAGCGAACACGGTGGTTCGGGATAAGCGCAGCGAGATATCGTCATTGATAGAAACGACCTTATGTCCATTGGAATCCCTGCTTTCCAGGATCCTTGGGTAGACCACAGAGCGCTTCGCCTGGGAAACTGTGCAGCAATAATCCAAAGCAGTAATTATGTGTGGTGAGAATTGCGAGTATTGTTTTACAAAAGCCAGTTTTTTTTAAGGACTGTGTTGCATGTCCTGCTCATAGGGGAAAACAAAAGCCCTACAATCTCTGTACAACAATCGACAGGTCCTGCCTTAACGGTGCCATTCACCGTGATTCAACCCTGGCAGCATTTCTAAGGCACCAGGACAGTCACTGTATTATACTACGGTAAACAAATGGGGTATAAACTGGAAGAGTCGCCAAAGGACCTACTCTTCGTACACGACTTCTATGGGTGTCTGAAGAACAACAGTATAGTCTCGGACAAGAAATGTCCGCTGAGTTAACGTGCAGCAACTTACCACTAATACAAAGTACGAAGGATAGTGCCTTCCAGACAGCCATCGCCAAAAGTCGCGTGTCCCTAACGCAAAAGACGTGACTGCTGCTTTCTCACGTTTTGAATAGAGGGAGATGCCACAGGAAGTAGCTTGTAATATTGCTAATAACAGTGGACGTACGCAGTTTTTTCGTGCCCTCCAAGAATACGTGTAATGTAGTGCTTCGGATGTTTCCCATAAACAGTGCTTCACGTCTTTAGGTGTGTCGTTAGACTGTGCCCCACTTACCTCGTTCCGCCAACGTATGTGGTTTTGGAACTGTTTTGCACAGAAAGCGTCGGCATCAATGTTCACCCTGACGTTGCCGGCTATTTTTTCACGTCAGAACTTCATACATACGCATAATCGATCAATGCTACAGAAATAGCGCAGCCCCATCAATCACTAACAGGACATCTACACTCAGAGAAAAAGGAAAGAACGAACACAGCAGCAAAAGACTCTTCTGCGGAAGCAAGCAATACGGTGCCTACATGAAAGCTTATGCAGGTATAAAACCTGATAGAAAAGTGCTATCCTGATTGAATTCATGTATGATGCTAATTATTTAGTTTCCATCAACAAACACCATACGGGCGCGTATACCAAAGGCTTCAAGGGCTGTTAGACAACTTTCCTGACGAAGCTGCTCCTGCGATCAGCCAGTTTCGACAGCTTATGCTTTTGGTTGACACATCCTGTAACCAGATAACAAAGAGATAGCTAATATACTTAATGAACACTTATAATTACATCCATGTATTATAGCCTATAGGATCCCTCTAGCTGCTAGAACTACGCAATATATATGCAATAATGCAAATATGCAATAAATATGCTCGCAATAAAGGTGCCACCTTTGCCGTTCTACACGTCTATTGTAATTTTTCTTTAGTGCTTTAGTGCTGTACGAACTACACTTAGACCCCCATTTGAGTTGTCGAGATTGATGAAAAAGTCGCTGAATGTTGCTAAGGAGACATCCCGCTTTGCGTTTGGTACTCCAAACGTTATTGTGGATGACGTCCGGAGTGGCAGCTGAACGGATTGATATGTTCAGGCGCTCCTGATTGTGACACTCTAAGGTGTGACCGTAAGTTGACACTGTGATTTATGTACACAACAACAACAACATAGATGAATGGATGATGATGATGTGGGATGTTTCCCTGCGTTGAGTGCAGGACCCTACCCCATTCCAAAGAGGTTCATATGAGAGGATGAAGAGGGAAGGAAATCCCTACAGTTCGTGAAGGAGGCCGGTGGCCCTCAGAAAGGAAAGAAAAGCGCCAAGTGCACGACACTGATGTCCAGGGTTACTCCATGGGCCGAGAACTTTGCAGATGTTGAATGGCCCCTGATCCAGCATTTCAAGTTGACATTTACAAACAAACAAATAAAAAAATATTGCCTAGCTTCATTTCTCTAGGTACCTACACACGCGCTTGCTACTTCGTGGATGGACACACTTCATAAAGGCAAATACAATAGCACCTTCTGGTCCTAAGTGTCTCGATATCGCGGTGGTTAATGCAGAATAGATCATCTCAACGCACCTCCTACGATGGACCCTTTAGGTGATCGAGGATTATCTAGAAACAAGGCTAATCATCATTGACTACATAAATCACCGTAACTCCATGGATTCGGTGCTCGATTTAGTCTCTTCGGTCGAAGAAGCGAAGGCGCGAAGACAAATAGCGATGGCTGTCTTCCTGGACATCAAACGGGCGTACGATTCCGTAAGCCACCCTTGTGTTATTCATGGGTTGTTGCAGGCACAGGTGCCTCATAGGGCGCTGACGTGGCTCTCCGACTTCCTCCATCAACGGAAGGTTTTCGTCACTACAGGCGAGGGGAACACGGAAAAGATCACTGCCACAGGGAGTTCCTCAAGGAAATGTTCTTAGCCCCCTGTTATTTAACATTGTCTTGATGGGCCTCAAGGGTGGCTTGCTCGGAGGGCGCATCTGTCCATCTATGCTGATGACATTTGCGTCTGGACGGTTGGCAAGTCCCGCCCTGCAATTCAGCGTCGGCTCCAGAGCTCACTTGATGCCATACATGCCTACTTCCTGAAAGCTGGGATGGACATCTCCACTGAGAAAAGAGCTACGCTTCCGTTTACCCGGAAAGAGATGCGCCGGTTTCAACTACACATCGGAGGATCTCCCTTAAGGCAGATTAGGCACCACAGGTTCCTCGGTGTTGTGTTGGACCGCAATCTGTCGTGGGCAAGACACATTGATTATCTCACTTCAAAGGCGCAACGTTGGGGAAATGTGATACGTCACTTTGCCGGCTTGCGCTGGGGATGTCCTCTCTTTGGCTGCAAGATTTTACTCATGGCTATGTACCAACTACCCCAAATTTCTACCTTGGTTACTCCATGAGCCGAGTGCTACTGAAGAAGCGGTTGGGGCAACAGTGAAGGCAGGTATATGGTTCGTTAGTTCTTGCGCACACTGCGCGATTTTGCTGTGGTTCCGCTTACGAAGCTTCTGTACCAGTGGGTGACGGCGATGGTGAGCGCGCAATCGCAAATAGTGGCGGAAAGTTTCTCTCTGGCGGAGGACGCCAATTGGGAGTTCCCTGGCTTCGGCTACCACCATCCTCGTCTCAGCGCAACGCGGAACGCCAAGACAGGTCCGCAAGCTGCGCGCCAAGGCGCAACGGAGCTTGTGTTCGGATGTCCGTGATAGTCCGTGCAACGCAGGAATGCTGTAGGCTGCTGAGCCACGAACAAGCGCATTGTGGAGTGCAAGAAGGTCCCGCTCACTACATCCCCAGCGCAAGCCGGCAAAGTGACGTATCACATTTCCCCAACGTTGCGCCTTTGAAGTGAGATAATCAATGTGTCTTGCCCACGACAGATTGCGGTCCAACACAACACCGAGGAACCTGTGGTGCCTAACCTGCCTTAAGGGAGATCCTCCGATGTGTAGTTGAAACCGGCGCATCTCTTTCCGGGTAAACGGAAGCGTAGCGCTTTTCTCAGTGGAGATGTCCATCCCAGCTTTCAGGAAGTAGGCATGTATGGCATCAAGTGAGCTCTGGAGCCGACGCTGAATTGCAGGGCGGGACTTGCCAACCGTCCAGACGCAAATGTCATCAGCATAGATGGACAGATGCGCCCTCCGAGAAAGGCAACCCTTGAGGCCCATCAAGACAATGTTAAATAACAGGGGGCTAAGAACACTTCCTTGAGGAACTCCCTGTGGCACAGTGATCTTTTCCGTGTTCCCCTCGCCTGTAGTGACGAAAATCTTCCGTTGATGGAGGAAGTCGGAAAGCCACGTCAGCGCCCTATGAGGCACCTGGGCCTGCAACAACCCATGAATAACACAAGGGTGGCTTACGGAATCGTACGCCCGTTTGATGTCCAGGAAGACAGCCATCGCTATTTGTCTTCGCGCCTTCGCTTCTTCGACCGAAGAGACTAAATCGAGCACCGAATCCATGGAGTTACGGTGATTTATGTAGTCAATGATGATTAGCCTTGTTTCTAGATAATCCTCGATCACCTAAAGGGTCCATCGTAGGAGGTGCGTTGAGATGATCTTTTCTGCATTAACCACCGCGATATCGAGACACTTAGGACCAGAAGGTGCTATTGTATTTGCCTTTATGAAGTGTGTTCATCCACGAAGTAGCAAGCGCGTGTGTAGGTACCTAGAGAAATGAAGCTAGGCAATATTTTTTTATTTATTTGTATGTAAATGTCAACTTGAAATACTGGATCAGGGGCCATTCAACATCTGCAAAGTTCTCGGCCCATATGGAGTAACCCTGGACATCAGTGTCGTGCACTTGGCGCTTTTCTTTCCTTTCTGAGGGCCACCGGCCTCCTTGACGAACTGTAGGGATTTCCTTCCCTCGTCATCCTATCATGCGAACCTTTTTGGAATGGGGTAGGGTCCTGCACTCAACGCAGGGAAACATCCCACATCATCATCATCATCCATTCATCTATGTTGTCGTTGTTGTTGTTTGTTTAGCTACATCGCCGTGGCATTACAGTAGGGGGGCTAGTTTCACTGACAAGAAAAAAGAAAGAACTCAGGAAAACACTCCTGTTAGTTACAGTGCAACGCATTCAAAGGCACTCCCACAGAAAACCACCATGAATGTGTGCAAAAGCCCACGTGACTTACAATGTAACAATTCTTCACAACGAAGACAAATTAATGTAGAACTCGTTATGGTCAGTTGAATTCACAACGTGTTCTGGCAACCTATTCCACTGGGATATTGACCATGAAAAAAAAAATATATATATATATATTTACAATTTGATCGTGCAGGGAAGTGACACGATCTTGGATCGGCGCAACAGTGCGTCTCGGCGAGTCGTCAATGTTCCACCGTGACGGCGCCACCTGTGGAGACCGAAGTGCGAGCCAGCAAGTACACATACAAAGGGAAAATAGCCGAAGCTCTGTAGCTGCACGTTGAGCACATGTTTACAATTTGATCGTGCACTCCCAGCCAAGGACAGCTGTTTCGGTCTACTTGGACCTCGTCAGCCTGGCGCAGGGAAGTGACACGATCTTGGATCGCCGCGGCTATTTTCCCTTTGTGTGTGTACTTGCTGGCTTGCACTGCGGCCTCCAGAGGTGGCGCCGTCATCGTGGAACATTCACGTCTAGCCGAGACGCACTGTTGCGCTGATCCAAGATCGTGTCAATTCCCTGCGCCAGGCTGATGTGGTCCAAGCAGACCGAAACAGCTGTCCTTGGCTAGGAGTGCACGATCAAATTGTAAACATGAGCTCAACCTGCAGCTACACAGCTTCGGCTTTTTTCCCTTTGTATATATATATATATATATATATATATGTATATAGAAGTTGCAAAAATAGACGCGGAAACAGATTTTAGGGAAGTTACAAACACTAGTTTGTTACATAGGGAGACCTTAAAAAGTAAAATGGGCAAGGGGTCGACGTTTCGACAGTGGCACTGTCTTCGTCAGGACGTCCTGAGGAAGACAGTGCCACTGTCGAAACGTCGACCCCTTGCCCATTTTACCTTTTAACGTCTCCCTATGTAATAAACTAGTGTTTGTATCTTCCCTAAAATCTCCCAATCACCCCAAGACTCATCGCCGCCGCTCCCGGCAAACGGACACTGAAGCTACCCAAACCGATTTCCATTCGTCAGCGATAAAGACAGAGAGAGAGAGAGAAACAATCTTCCAAGCTTCAGGTTCTCACGAGAACTGTCTACTGCGGCGACACAGTTCAGTAGAAGTACTGGACCTGGGGCGGGGGGATATTTATTAGAACAAAGCACAAAAAAGAGGAAATGTCAGCCGAACGGTATGTCGGCTTGCTATTCCGCAAAACAGAAAGAAAGAAAAAAGGGGGGGATATGTTTATTGAGAAAAAAAAAACAAGGAAAGGTTAGTCAGGCAAAGGCCGACTTGCTATTCCTTTCGTAAAGAGGAACGGAAAAGGAAAGGGGACGAAAAGATAGGAAGAAAACGAAAAAAGGAAAGAAGGCGGCAAGAAAGAAAACGAAAAAAAACGAAAGAAAGAAAGCGAAAAAAAGGGAGAAAACGAAATAGAGGAAAGAAAACGAAAAAATAGAGAGAAAACGAAAAAAAAGAAAAAAAAGAAAGAAACGAAAAAATGAAAAAAAAGGAAAGAAACGAAAAAATGAAAAAAAGGAAAGAAACGAAAAAAAAGAAGAAAAGAAAAAAAGAAAGAAACGAAAAAAAGGAAAGAAAACGGAATACACACACACATACACACAGACAGATACACAAAAGGGCCTTAGAGGCTGGTCGAGAGACCGGTTGCACGGAGAAAGCTCAAGAGGGCAGTCGTAACTGCCTCCTGGTTGTGCAGGACCGGGCCGAGCAGGGTGGCCAAAGAGACGTTAGGGTAGCCAAGTTGTCGCAAGTGGCGTTGGAGGACGAGTCTTTCTGGGAGGTACCGGTTACAGGATAGGAGGTAGTGCTCGATATCGGCTTCCACATAACAAGTTGTGCAATCGGGGGAGTTCGTCTGGCGCATTTTATGCAGGAGTGAGGGTGTCCGTGCAACATTCGTTCGAAGGCGGTGGAGGAGTGATTCTTCAGCTCTATTGCAGCGGCAGGCAATAGTGAAGTCCTGCATGGGGTCAATGAGGCGTACGAAATGATGATATGAGGTAGAGTCCGCTCGGAACTGCCGGGTACGGACATAACGCCACCGACGAATGTGCAGGGAGCAGACAGACATCGTTAGGGGCAGAGGGGTGGCAGGAAGAGCTCTGTTAGATGTTGCGTCTCTTGCTATTGTGTCTGCGCGGGTGTTACCCAGAAGGCCTACGTGTCCCGGGATCCATTGAAGCGTCACAGAATGGCCAGTTACCGCAAGTTGTGTCAGAGCTTGTAGTATGAGCGTGTGGAGAGTGCATATGGTGCTGGGGCGAAACGAGAGCAGCAAATCCAGTGAAGACTTGCTGTCAGTCAGAACAACCCACTGTGCAGCCGGCAGACCGAGCAGGTGCTGTAGAGCAGAGAGGATGCCGAGGAGTTCCGCTTCCATAGAAGACATTGGGTATGGGAGGACAACGGCTTGCTGAAAGTCACTATCAGGGATATAAAATGCAGCACCCGAGCTGTCTGCCGTGACTGAGCCGTCCGTGTATACCTGGCGATGATTCTGATACGTGGAGTGCAAACAATGGAGAGCGAGTTGGAGGGCTACAGGTGCGGGAGTGTCACGCTTGCGCTGAAGACCAGGGATGGTGGAGCAGATATCAGGACGCGCAAGGGTCCACATTGCTGGCGCATATGTGGGAGTGGTTGGGGAGGGAGGAAGATGATCCTTCAGGCGGGCGATGGTCTTGCCGAAAGCTGAGTCAGGGCATTCGTCGTCAATATGGCAAAGATAGTGGTGAGGGTGACTGGTTAGATAGCGAGAATATACTCGAAGTGTATCAGCATCCCGCAGAAGAGGGACAGGAGTCTCCCGTGCTTCAGCAAGCGTGCCGTAAGTCTCTGATGTTCGTGGTACTCCCAGACAAATGCGAAGGCCGCGGGCTTGGATGTTAAGGAGCTCGCGCTCCTGTGTTTGGCTGAGGGCATGCAAGATAGGGAGGCTGTAGCGTAGTGTCCCCAACACGAGGGCCTGATGGACGCGATGAAGATCAGAGCAGGACGGGCCCCAGGACGCACCAGCGATACGTCTGAGGACGTGAACTGAGGCAGTCGCCTTTGTGGTAATCATCTTCACATGGCGGAACCAAGTTAGGTCGCGATCAAGTATAACACCTAGGTATCGGCATGAAAGAAAAAGGGATGTACTTCGGTGACAACGGGCACTGGCAGTCTATTGAATAACCATAATTTGTTGGAGCGATCACGCACAAAACGCTCACTAGCACCGACTCTGCGGCGCCAGGCAATGAAGGGTGTCGTGGCATAGTGGTTAGCGTGGCCGCTTTCCACGCCGAGACTGGGAGGTGACGCGGGTTCGAATCCCCACACCGGCTCTGCTGTCTGGGTTTTCCCTGGGTTTTCCGGCAGTCTTTCCACACGCATGTCGGCACAGTTGCCGTTGAAGTCGGCCTAGGACGAATACTAACCCCTCCGTTTCTCACTCCTCCCTGCTGTCCTCTTTCCATCTGTCTCTCTGTACGCCGCTTATAAACAAAGTTGCTTTGCGGTGGTAACACGGAACTAAAAAAAAATAAGGGTTTAATGTTTAATGGTGATAAAAAAGGAGGGGAAAGGTTAGTCATGATGGAGGCTTGCTGTTCCCAAAAGCAAAGAGAAACAAGCAAGAAGGAAGCAGAAGAAACAGACCCATAATGTTATGGAGACACACAAAAAACAGCTCCTTCACTGGTCGACAACGACAGCTTCACTCTTTTGGGCTACCACCAAAGAACATAATAACAAAAGGGACGACTTAAAACTGTCGAAGTGACGTCATTGAATATAAGGAGCCAGCTCAGGAGGACGATGTCGCCTCCGATCAAAGCGAGCTATAGATGTAATAGGCGAGCTATAGATGTATGTGGCCGTTCTCATGAGAACCTGAAACTTTGAAAGTTAATTTGTACGACATCTTTTTGTAGGCAACGCAAATCGGTTTCGGCAGGTCCCGTGTGCGTTTGGCAGCAGCCCCTAGCTATGGGGTAGAGTTCCACTCCTAAAGTGGAAAACCTCCCCACTTCATCATCAGAATATATATGTTGTTGTTGGCGGCAGCTTCGTGGGGCAATGCCGGATGTGTGCGGGGGTAGTCAAGTTCAAAAAATGTTTTCGCTGCTAAAACAAAAAGTGTTTCGATGAAACTTCGTAAAATAAACGTTCAAGGGGCATACTATCAAATGCAA
The DNA here is from genome assembly GCF_037126465.1 of Ornithodoros turicata. Taxonomy (NCBI): domain Eukaryota; kingdom Metazoa; phylum Arthropoda; class Arachnida; order Ixodida; family Argasidae; genus Ornithodoros; species Ornithodoros turicata. The sequence continues at coordinate 45,542,745 of NC_088201.1, forward strand.
CTGGTCTCATATTTTTATCGGGACAACTTCAGTGTGCAATTGACGGCTCAATATGTGGTAAAAAGCAATATTTCCGAAATTCTTTTCTGCGTACTCTTCCAAGTCTGCGCACCTGAAAATATTTTTAACACGTTCTATGCCTCCTACACAACAGCGCTAAACAGTTTAAATAGCTATGAAAAAAATTTTTTTTCGCCAGGTAGGCTACATGTCACATCACAGTCTTCAAGAGGCGGCCACGGCGCGAAAATTTTTTTAGCGACAAAAATAATCCGGGAGAGCATTGGCTGCATGGGGACAATCAACCACGATTTATTTGAAGTTAATCGGGATTGGTCGAGCGCAATGTCTGGGACGTTTGGCATGGAATGACCCTGCTACAAGCGGCATGGCCAAGAGGGATAAGGCGTCCCGCTCGTTGGTGGTAGACAAGGTCGTGCTGAAGACTGGGAGGTGGTGGGTTCGAATCCTACCACAGGCTGTGGTGTCTGAGGTTTTCCCTAGGTTTTCGGAAGACTTTCTAGACGAATGCCGGCACAGTCGCCCCTGAAGTCGACCCAGGACGTCCTGTCCTCCACTCCTTCCTGCTGTCCTCTCTCCATCTGTCCACATCTTACACCGCTCATAGCCACAGCTGCTTCGCGGCGCTAACACGGAATAAAAAAATACTTTCCTGCCGTGGTCTAATCTCGCTGAGACATATGTTGGAGGAAATAAGTAATGATGTGAATCCAATAGACTCATAATATTGGACACGCTGTTCCATCCACGAACTAGCAAGCGGGTGCGTAGGTAGAGAAACACGCTATTACAAAAAAAAAAAAAAAAAAAAAAAAAGAGTCTGAAGTTTCTCCTCCGAATACTCATGAGTTCCCATCCCAGCATAGCCTTCATTTGGGTGACACTGTCACTGTATTTATACCATGAAAGAACAAGGCCCGCTTGCACGAAACTTCAGCTAGTATCCTAACCTTGAGGAATTTCCTTTAGCGCAGCCTTGCTAGTGCTTTTGTCACGTGCTACTGACGTAAACTTTCCTATCAGCGAAATGCACTGCCAGCGCTGTGCCAAAGGAAATTCCTCAAGGTTAGGATCCTAGCAGAAGTTGCGTGCAAACGGGCCCAAATCTAACTGCATTATTCTGTACTTTTTCGATTTCACTAATATTCACTAGGGAATGAGTCTCGCACACAACGCAGGCGTATTCCAATATTGGTCTTACAAATGTAAAATAGAGACATACGAGATACTGAAACGCAGCAGAATCAACAAAGACTGAACAAACTTGAGTACACAACAGGTGCTGACATAACAAGCAGTTGTCCTGTCGTTTCTTCAGTCTATGTTGTTTGGTATGTTCTACCCTATAGTCAGCAGGCAAACTTACGGCCGTGAACAGAGCGGCCGTGGTGCTGGTGGCCGTTGTCGGCCTCACATTGGCCGTAACTTCACCGATAGCACGCGCCTAACCCTAACCAACCATCATCTCGAATGGCATCGTTCTCCCCTGATTTGTTGAACACGGAAGCGTACGCCGTTTTCAACAAATCAGGGGTGAGAATAATGGCGTTCGAGATGATACTTGGGTTACTGGAAGTTACGGCCGTTCCCTGATGGCGTTCCCGTTACGGCCTGACGTCAAAATGACGCGGGCGGCTCGTTCCGGGCATTGCCACCGTTGTACACGGTCGCAATTTTCAAAATTGAATTCTGCGATATTTGTGCACCTGTTGATTGAGTTACTTCGCATGATGCATTTTAATAGGCAAGAGAACCGCTTGGTTAAAAAAAATGGTACTGATTTAAGTGCTTTCCGAGCTCCTTTAAGATCCGTGGGCTGCCGCGTGCTCATCTGGGAAATCTCGTCGTCAAGTGACTGTTCCTGTACAAGAAGGTCAGTACTAAAAATAGTGGAGCGGGTAACTGCATTCACACGACTTACAGCATCTGCGACAGTGTTCAGAGCGCCCTTGATGTGGCGTATGTCAGTCGAGAACTCGACAATGTCAGTCAAGTGTCGGATTTCCCTGGGGGCCGGTATACACTGGCAGAGGTGAAAGCGCCAACTAGGGGCTTGTGGTCGGATCCGGATGACAAACATTTTCGTCATTTCCTGGAGACTCCAGGAAATGACCAAAATGTCGAATTGCGGCATAGACAGCTAGCAGCTCTTTCCCAAAGGCGCTGTAATCCGACTCAGTGTCCGTTAGTTTCCGGGGAAACGTGAGAAGTCGCAGAGCAACGTGTCCAACATTGGGGCGCGAAATAGAAGCGCTGTCTTCCCCGGAATACGAGTCGGTCATTGGTGCGTAAGATGGATCGGTGGACGAACGATGTCGCGTTCGGATCACGTTCGTTTCACCAGTTGTAGGGCCTACGCAACCAGCAGAATGGGAAGACCAAAGCCGGAGAAGGAATTTTATTTCACGTGCAATCGCGCACTGAATGATCCTCGCGTGACAACAACTAGATCAGTGCTCGTCATCATCAGTTGCACTACATACTTCTCTGTTTTTATTGTACATTTAATTACATATGACGAATGCTTTTGCAATTTGCGAAAAAATGACGTCTATATAGTGACGTATCCGGAACGCACCGATGTCCCAACCACGTTCCCCTTCACTTGCCGCAGCCATAGTGGGTAAAACCAGAGACTTCATGATACCGGTCATCTGTCTTGACGTACAAGGAAACATGACAGGACAGGCAGGACGAGGGACGCTCGTAGCTTAGAGATAGAACCCCTCGGCCTCATCTTTATCCACGCATATCTCATTGAAGCACACCTATCGTGAAAGGCAAACGAGACATAATCATTAGTTCCAATATTTATTCACGACCTTTCCCAAATTCTGGATATACCTCTTGCGAGACAACATAAGACAGCGATACGTAATGGAAATTCAACCGCTCAGGTGTACATTTTGCACGTGTGTTCAGCATTGACGTCGGGGATACGTTTTAACTACTAAAGTACTAAAGCACTAAAGTTCAAAAAAATTTACCCTCACAAATGGGGGGTCGTCGTTACCTTCACAGTCATGTAAAAGCAGCGGGGTCAGTGTTGCGTCGTTCGTTATTTAAGCGCGAAGTAACCCAAAATTTACACTTTCCCCTTCTCTCCACCTCAAGAAACGCGGGTGTTTCCTCATTGGTCCCCACAAATGATTCCCCGCGATGATTGGGCAAATCGTTTGCGGAGACCGATGGGATGTATCCGCCTCAAAACGGGTCTAATGTTATTAAGCGCTAGAACAATAAATCTGAATTCGATACATCCAACAATATTTCGTCTACCTTGAGCCAACTACGTCCTATTCAGGCTATGGCTAACTGAGAAGACTCTTTAACATATCAGAGTTAAGTGCACGTTGTAGTCATCTAAAATGAACACAAGCCATAACAGGGCCGTAACACATTCCTCCTGTCGTACATGATTGGAAAAACAAGGACAGGGGCGCACGACCACTTTAACTATCTGAGGGCGTTCCACGGGAGGCATTCAATGGAGCTGAAGAACTGGGGAAACAAATGGTGTCTATTCGTCCTCTGTGTACAGGTTGGGACAAAAGTTTACGGAACACGCGAGCGGCGTATTTTTTCGTCGGTACGACACCCTAGCGGCTGGCGGAAGCGGGTGAGATGCCAGAGACACAGCGGTAGTTCCGGTATCTCCTGGTTGTGTTTGGGAAGTGGAAGTTACCGCTGTGTGTAACTAACGGCGTACCCTTCCAACCCTCCGAAACAGTGAACTCACCCGCTTCCGCCAGCCGCTAGGGTGTCGCACCGAAGAAAAAGTACGCCGCTCGCGTGTTCCGTAAACTTTTGTCCCAACCTGTATACTTCGGTGACAAAGCACTGGAGCGAATATAATATTGGCGTGCAGTAGTACATGTACTGTAGATGCAAATATGGAAAATCGTACACTGTACTAATTACGTATTAGTCGGTACATAAGATGGTGGCAGCTACACATGTAAGAAAAAGCAAGCCGAAGCTCTTTGGCTGCGCGGCGTAATGTGTGAATGTGTAACTCAAACATTGCCATACCAGCGGTAAACCATATGGATGAATCGGCATTAGACAGCCGTTTCGGCCTTATTGGCCATCAGCAGCTTCGCGCATGTAGGCTACGTTTGCGTGGGTGGTGTCAGAAAGTCACGTACACTCTAGAAACGGAACTTCACCGCATAGCACGCTGTGCGCCAACCATTGCCACGAGTTATAGGGTTATCGCTTCCGATTCCAAGAAAGAGAGGTGGCATACACCTTTCTTGTGGCAATTTGGATATACGATGATTGCCACAAAACGGCGTAAGCCCCCCCCCCCTTCTCTTCGAATCTGAAGCGCTTACTCTATCATTCGTGGTAATGGTTGGCGCAGAGCGTGCTATGCAGTGAAGTTCCGTTTCTAGAGTGTAGAGCACGATTTCTTCCGATCAGGTTGAGAGCCTCACTAGTGTTGATATGAGAACGTTTGAATTACAAACTCACACATACATGTAACAGATATTAGTTTATTACAGTGAACCCTCGTTATTATGACCATGGTCGTTCCCGAAAATTTAGGTCATAATGCGGAATTCTCGTATTAACCAGGGGGATTTGCAGAGGTTTCACTGCATTGTTCCCCAGAAGCATGATCGTAAAGCGCGTATGTCAGATTATCGGGGGTCATATTAACGAGGGTTCACTGTATATTATATTATATTATATACCAGTTGTAGGATGCCTGCGGTGTGTATACATATGTCGGAAGTTTTCTCGGCCATGTTCCGTTTACAAATAATGAGCTGAAAGTACCTTATTCTCGCCGCAGATGGTGCCGTTTGGAGTTATTTGCGAGTTGCAGTTTGGCTTTTTCTTGTTTTGGTATTTGCAGCACTTTAAGGTGCACCGAGAATCAGTTTCAATTTCCTGAAAGGCAGTACGTTACATACATAAACAGCGTAAGATCAGAATGAAAAAATAAATAAATATGCTTCCACATTTTACCCGAAACGCCCTCCGCAACCACGTCCTTGTCTAGGACATCAGTTTAAACACACGCAAAAAGGTTTGCAATGTGAACACGTGACGATTTATCCCATTGCACTTTGTCGCGCTCTGTCGCTTTTCACGTTACAACATTACCAGAACTTGATACAGCAATGTTTCGTGGGGGCAGAAGCCCTTCCCAAGCCGTCTTCCCAGCCGTTTAGTAGTCGAGACATGTTTTGTACATCTCCTTGAAACATTCGAATTGAAGCACCCGGCAAGTCTTATTTATTTATTTACTTTCCCTTTTTTTCTTGCAGGTACGAGGTTTGATCTACGTGTACAAGTGTGCTTTATTCATAAAAAGCTCCAGTAACGCACTTCAATTACAGTGCACCCATTTCGTCTTATCCCCACTCTTATTCTCTAAATTGCGTCTTACGGACTTACCAGCTGAGCATACCGTTCACCGCGACAGTATGTATTAAGGAATTCCTGTTGTCCACGCATTTCTTCTCCTTGGTTGATCACTTCACTGTAGTTGAAGTTAGTCTTCCAACATTTCGGGCCAAGGTGTTTGCTGCGTTCAAAAATGTATGTGTTCTCGTAAGTCAAATCTCGTCTTATTGACAAATTCAACAGTCGCTGTTGGAAATGTCAACTGCCTCTAGTGCACACACAGCGCTCCGTGTGTGCACTTGTTTGTTCTTCGTGTCCCGTCTCTGCGCTGTTTTTACGTAGTTATGTACCAACTTGCCCGAATCTCCGCCTTAACTCTAGTTGGAGTGTTTTTTTTTTCTTTTTCGTATGCAAACTTAGTCATGAAAAAGTTGTCCAGTTGTTTCAGTTTCTTTTGAAATGGTGAGCAGGCCATACACAGGCAATGTCGCCCTATGCAAGTAATGCTTCCTACAGATGGGAACAGGGTTTCGGAATTAGGTGGCCCATTCCACCCCAATCACATTTCGAGGAATGGATGTATGTGTTCATTCCATTCCTTTGAATTCCTCGGGGTGGGGAGCTATGGTCAATTCCCATTTCCGGAATGGCTTAGGAGCTCTCATTCCAGTCCTTCAATTCCGTAAAAGAATGAACACGGTAATATCAATGAAACATGTAAATAGTCTGACACTTGCCAGCCGAGCGCGAGCAGTGCTCGGCTCCCAAGCCATTCCGGGAATGGGAATTGACCATAGCTCCCCACTTCGAGGAATGTGTAACGTCATCCGAGACAAAAATGTTCAAGGACAACGTGTAGAAGGGTTCCTAACATCAAAGCGACACTAATGCACCTGAAATTGTGCTAAGTAACCTTTCTGGGATATTTAGTACGAAATATTGAATAAAAACACTAGGCTGTCTTGCTGGTCACGGCCATGGGTGTCATATGTTCCTGTGCACAACCATTAGCTGCTGGAAGTATAAGACAACCGACTTCACCGCGCTGCCATAATCCGGGCACAGAACGTGTTGCGAAGGTGCACTGCTTCAGCAGCAAACAACAGTTGAGCTCGGCAGCCGGGCTCGTGACGCTAGACGAATGCGGTGAGTGATCGTGGTGCTGGTGACAGGGGTCACCCAGGCCATTCCATTCCAGAAAAAAATAAATAAATAAACGGAATGATTTCATTCCCACTCCAGTAAAAATTTCGTTGTTGCCATTCTATTCTTATTCCATACCGGGCTGTATAAAAGGTGGAATGATTCCGGAATCATTCGAACTCTGGAGTGGCAAATCCACAACCCTGCTTGGGAGAGGTTCAGCTCTTTCATTCCATACGTATATGCACAGATTGAAGCGAGGCAATCTGTGAGCCTCGTTCGTCCTTCAAACGTCGTCATACAGGAACGAGCAGTTGTTGCTCTTATTTATAAGGATCATGCTTATAAGCCGCACCCATGTAAGGGTTGTTGCAGAATGAAGACTGGAGTTATACTGACACCGACACATAAGGAACCAAACTCGCGGGTTGCCTCGCTCGCTATTTATGAACGAAAGAATCCGTAATTGAAGCTTTCCCTCTCCCCGGATTGTTCCTTAAACTATCTCCCGCGATGATTGGACAAATCGTTGGATGTAAAATGAGAGCCCACTCCGCATTATAGGCCTTCTTGAGAAAGAGAGGAAGAGGGATACTTTAGGTTAGGTTTTCAACGCGTAGCATGCAACAAGCTTCAAAAAGCAACGTGTGCTGTTGCCCAAGAAATATTATCGTAGCTCACCTGTAGCGCCGCGCGCGAGGTCTTCCAAACCTCTCCCTCCTTCAGAGAGTATTCAAGTGAATGAGTGATGCTGACGTCACCCCGTGACGTAGAGAGTCCGTCGTAAGTAGCGCCGCACTGTGTCCGTAGCAGACGACTTTTGAGCGCGAAATGGATATCTTTAAGGCGAGTTCCCACATATAACGCTTCGCTCTCTAGGGTTAGAAAATAGCGCTCGAAACCTAGCGTTTTTTTTCCGTTTGCCGTTCTCACATACAATCGAGCACATAGCGCTATCCTGCTGGAGTCACGAGATACCTCTTTGCGACGTGATGCACCGGTGCTACAGTGATTGCTTACTGTCGGCGTCGGGTATACGCAGCATCAAGGGGGATGACACTTTCGATGCTGTGATCGCGATACCAGACTATAGTAACCCATGCATTGGCAGATGAAACTCGTGGCCATTTTCACGTCGTCGTCGTCGCATTCCCGTCTTGCTGCTTCGAGTGATCGGAAGCAAAACAGGCCCCAGCTTCCGTGACGTCACGGCTGAAAGAAGCTCACGATTGCTCACCGACAGACTCACCACTCAATATAGCGCTAGAAAAGTTGACCGGGGCTCTACTTCGACAAGAGCGGTTTCATAGCGCTTCGTAGCCATGCGAGGAGGAAAATATAGCGCAATTTTCTAGTGCTATGTAGCAAAGCGCTATATGTGGGAACTGGCCTTTATGCGGCTCGCTACGGCGATGATACGGCAACGGACCAGATTGTGTAACGACAGGCACATAAGCAGTGGGGTCGGGCCTGCAAAGTCACGCCGTACGGCCCATGACTCTTTTTTCGTGGCGTTCTTGTAAAATAGATTGCGTTGTGACAACATACACAGTGACCGAGCATCGAAAATATTGTACGAGGAGTGTTGAAGTCAAACCCGGACTTTCTGTCTCCTGAGTGTACAAATGGCTCGCGCTACTTCTTTTTCGCCATTTTCACACGCGACAGGCCTCCGTGTTCACCATGTGGTGGTCCAAAGTTTGTGCAAAACAGAAGACTCGTGCTGAACAAGATGGCCGACAACGAGGTGAGCGCGCACATCGAACAGCGAATTGCCATGAAGTTTTTCGTGATTGAAGGCGTAAAGTCATCTGAAATTCACAGAAGACTTCATGCTCAGTATAGCCACGATACACTTAGCCGCAGCAAAGCGTTTGAGTGGTGCAAACGGTACCGAGACGGCCGTACATCAGTGCAGGACGATCCCGGCCGGGGCGGCTCAGAGCCCAGTGTCAGAGTTCCTAAGAACATCCAACTTGTGGAGCGCCTGATCCTCAAGGACCGATAGATAACATGTCTCGAACTGGCTCGAAAGACTGACCTTTCTGTGGGAACGTTGAACACTATCATTCATGAATACCTCCAGTTTCGGAAAGTTAGTGCCCGTTGGGTCCCGAGGCAGCTCTCCGTGTTTGAACGGCAGAGAAGACTGGAAATCTCCCAAGAGCTAAGGTACCTTTCGACACTGAAGTATAGCGGTTCCTTGATGGGATCATCACGTGCAATGAAACGTGGGTGCACCATTTCACTCCTGAGTCTAAACGCGCATCAATACAGTGGAAGCATCCGGGCTCGCCAGCTCCCAAGAAGTTCCGAAGCACCCCGTCTGCGGGTAAGGTCATGGCCACGGTTTTTCTGGGACAAGGCTGGCGTTGTTCATGTTGAGTTTCTGCCCAGTGGTACCGCCATCAGTACCGCTACAACACACAGCGGAAAATTTACGGAGAGGTCTAGCACTGCTCCTTAGGATGTTACAAGCACGGGCGTAGCCAGGGGTTCAATCCCTCGAAAGCGTAGCTTTGGTAGTGCATTGGGGAAGGGACACAATGGGGAAACCCCCCCAAAAAAAAATATTTGTCTGGCTATCATCCTGGTTACAAGGTACATGGGTTGTATATGGTGTTTTGCTTAACATAGACCTCGGTCAGGTGAGTAACACATACCTCAGGAATCCCCTGATATGGACTTTGCTGCATTCAGAGAATTGCACTCTCTTGGGTCCGTTGCCGCTGGGGCCACTCATAATGTAGCCGTGAACACCTTTGCATATGGGAAGTCCACCAGCGGCATCGTGTGGAGCACCGACCCTGCACAAGATTATAATATACGACGAATAAGCGGGCCATAATGTAACGGACAAGGAAGAGCTGAGTGGTGGAGCGCAGGTCCTTTTATGTCAAAATAATAATAATAATAATAAACAATAAATAATAATAATTATATTAATAAGTGTACCACATTTTGTCGTGTATGGGAAGAGTGTTTTCTTGTGATGGTGATGTAGTAAAGAAAAAATGAGGAAGTCATCGATTCGCGACAAGTCGAACTAGCTACCTCAGGGCGCGCTTACACATGATGAATACAAACAGATAAACGGGTTAAAATGATGGTGCGCAGCATGTAGTTGAAAAGGTTGAAACGAGTTAGCGCAAAATGTCAATCAAGAAGAGGGACCGGGTTCCGTAAACTTTTGTTCAGCACTGTACGTAAAATCTCCAATCTGTGAGTGTTCTCTTTGATGCATATTTGTGTGCTATTGATATACATACGGCTCGGTTACGGAACGTTTTGCTCGACTTGCCAGTCCTGATAGAAAGTAAATATTCTATAGGGCTGGAACACAAAAAGTGACTAGCACGACACCGGCAACAAAGTGTACGGGAACATGAAAGTTCGAAATATGGCAGTCGCCAAAAAAGACAGGGTGGCAGCAATTGAATCTGCGCCCATTTATTAATGGCCAAGTGCGCTGTCTGAGTGTCCCGCCGCTGTTTGGCATTTTTGACGCCTACCATATCTCAAGCGCCTGTCTTGGTACCACATGGGGGGCGCTGGTCATATTGCTCAAACTACAGGGCGCTTAAAAACAAATACGGGGCAAAGACGAATGCTGAAGCAGACTCACTCAGTGTCACGACACAACTTGTGCAAGAAATATCAGCATAAATAGTTGGACACGAATGCAGAAGGTAACAGCATGCTTCGACTACTCACATGTGTCCGATCTCGTGAGCGGTGACGAGCAGTTTCCGACCGGGCCAGTTATAATCAGGAACCATAACGAGCCTGGTGCGAGTGCACAGCCTGCCGAATGCTATACCTTCAAAAAGAATTTTATAAGTCTTAGCAACACCTCCACGTCTATAACTAGGATACATAAGCATCGGAAAGTCTCCGGAAGAAGGAAGAAAGACAAATAAAAAAAGCGTCACCGCATCGTACGTGTGCGTGTGACACGCGTTCACGACAGTTCTCCCGACGAGGAGAGGCACTGCCACCAGTCGAGTGCTTCCAAGAAATGCATCTGCGAACATTTCTCCACAGAGTACTGTATTTTAAAGGGACGGCCGCATCCGTTCCAGTCGATTTCGAGACAAGAGTATCATTTTATTTCTCGTGGACCAATGACCACAGTATCGCAAATCCCACATGAAATAGTGGCGTAGTTGGAATATTGGTAGTTGGAGTGGGTATTCGATGGAATACATGACGGAAGCACACGCCGGATGTTGAGAGTATGCCGGAATTCCCTCTCTGAAAAAATTACTGTGCAGATTGTCATTGAAATGCGATAGCATTTATAAGCGCATCGCGGGCATTCCCCGACAATGGACCGTACAGGCCTGTGGAAACGGAAGTAGCTGACGTCCTTGACAATCAATACCTTGTCTATGCCCCTGACGAAGGCACAATCTATAACATCTCCAGTACGAGCTGTGGAAATTTGATCGTCACTGGCTATAGATGCAAATCGAAGACTTCCTTCATAAAGACCGCGAATCAGATTTTCTAGGTCGTCTTAATGTCCGTATTGGAGTTGCCCACAACAATCATGAGCATGTTGTGTTCCTTCAAGTTTTCTGCGAAGGTGTTGCCTGCAGAATAATTGAGTTTGGAGGTGGAGGATCTCGGTATAGTGTACACCAGCCCGATGAGGGTGGGGTCATCCTTGTTGTCCACTTCTACGGCGCATAGCTGGGGTAAATTCCCCAATCACCCTACATTCCACAGGTACAGAGAGCATCCCAATGAGGACTTCCGATGGGTGCTCGTGCGTTTTCTGTGGTGGGTGGGTAGTTCTCCGCGACTACCCGATCCCCAGAGCAGGAGGGACTGCACACCTCTCCACCTCCTGTACCATCATCACCTTTCCGCCGAGAACCGCTATATACGAGAAGAAAGTTACTCTTCCTTGTTATTTAGTTATTTTTCTATATTCCAGTCATGTGTTGTGACTTCACGAAGGATTCCGGAGAAAACGTATGACAAATAGGACGTCGCTGCCGAGAGAGTCCTGCCCGAAGAGCTGAGCTGTTAGCACCACAGAATTATCGTTTCTGTTGCGAAGTGAGAAATTGTAAAGTTAAAGTTACACCTTTCGAACCTTAGTGCATTGCTTCCTTAAAATGAAAAAAGAAAAAGAAAAACTTAAAAAAACGTATACATGTATCGTTTAATGAGTTGTAATTTTTCATTGTCAGTATTTTTGTATCACTGTTTTATTGCCTCATGTTTTGATATGAACTAATGAAACCAAAGAGAACTGATGTTCTGAGGCTGGAACAACATAGAAGGGACAATCACATACAAGTCCTCAAGTTGCCTAAGAAGAGCTACAGCTGGCTAACCTTTTCAGTGACTTCCATCTTTCATCATAATGAAACCAAATTCATTCGATGGTCATGCTCTCTGTTTATCTAGAAGTTACATTTTTAAGGCCTTCCATTTTTGTCCCGATGAAGATTTATGTTAGCCCAGGATGAAAAAACCAGCCGTGTAGAGTACTATAGGCTGCTCACAGTTGCTTTTTGCAGGTATATTCACTCCAGAAACAATAATTGTACTATTTCAAGCTGACTGGAAATAAATCTAGGTCAGATGAGAAAGGTGTTCAGGTGTTTGTCCAGTGAGTGTTAGATGACTCCAAGAAGTCACAACATAGTCAAGATTCAGCTAACTCTAAGATCCATATACAAACGTGGTTCACAACAACGTCAACAATATCTCATGATTAACACATTACACAATACTCTGCAATGTGCTGCGGTATATTAATATACTGTTTATTTCGCAATACATGCACGTCCCTGCATATACAGGGTGTCACCAGCTAAATGCGAACATCTTTTAAAAAATATATACATCACTTTTTCCGAGATGAGATCAATTGCAATATGACATATGCTGAAGGGCACTCCTTGGGAGGGCATTAGCAAACTCCTAAGGCAATACCTTAATTAACTTTTAATAATTACCTTTTTAATTATAAAAGCCACGAAGTTGTCCCAATGAGAATATCTGGCCCCTTCGGTGACCTGATACCGGAGCCGTATTCAGAACAAAAATCCGTTCGATAGATTGTTCGCAAAAAATTCGTGAAGGAACACCATTTTTCTTTATTTTGTTCATTGCGCATCTTCGGAGACGCGACTTTCCTTCACCCACAATGTGTATACCACCTTGTATATGTACTGTGAGCCAAACTGTGCTCTCGGATCATAATATGATATGTTGCAGCTCAGTATAGATGTACATTCAGCGGAATATATGAGCCATGCAGTGTGCCATTGTACCCAGTTCGCAATAAATATGACATTTTGACTTTTACTTGAACCTTTGTCCGTAATGAGACACTTTCGGTCGAACTGGGATTTTGGCCGTAATGACACGCTTGAGGATTAAAGGATTATTGGCCGTTATGAGATTTCGTCCGTAATGAGATAGAATCCATCGTGTTTATCTCAAAATTCGAGCGCTCTTCTACTTTTTCTTTGTGTGTGTGTCTTCGATAAAGAATCACGTAAGAGGCACTCGACTGCAAACTACTAAGTCCGGGGTTCAACAACTTAATAACGATGAACAACAAATCAACTCTTCTATTTCTAGAGGCTGGCACGAGGGCGGTTCCATCGCGTAGAAACACGGATATCCGCGCGACGCCCTGGTTTGCGGATAGAAGTGTAAGGTTTTGAAATCCGCGGGAATAAAATGCGGATGAAACTGCGCTCCTCTGCAGCGCCGCGTAGGATACGCCTATTTCAGCTGGTGCGGTTGCTGATGCGGTCGCTGATCTGACATGCGCAGATACAATGCGGATGCGGATTCGGATACTGCCAATTTTATCCATCAATTTTTAACCTCATTTATTTATTTTATCCACGTATCCACCTCCATCTACATCTTTCTTTGCTCCAAGGTTGCTATTTAGAAACTTACGTAATTATTGAATTAGTCGCAATACAAAAATATATTGGTTTCCGTAAGAAAAACCATTTAAAAGAACCATTCTGTTAGCAAAAAAAAAAAAAAAAAACCGAAGGAAGGAAGAAGTAGCATGGTTCAAGTCAAGTATAACACCCTAAACATGTACATAAAACACTTCTACAGGACAGGAACTAGGAGTAGAACGATGAGGTTGATACAGAGCTTACCTCCCACGGCTGTCACTCCTGTTCCGTTAATAATTCTCCCGATCCCCAAGCTGGAAAACAAAAGAGAAAGAAAGAGAGGAAAAAAGAAAAGGGCTATAATATTATTCGCAGGCATGACCTTTTGAGAAATGCTTGAGCACACCCAGAGTAACAGAAACACGTAGTGACCGACGTCATTTGGATTTCACGTCACTCCTTGCAATCGCGGGGTGGTACATATGGCTTCTAGCACCGTGTGTAGGAGATTTCCGGAGCACGTTAAGAAACGCCAGGTGATTGACATTATCCGCAGTTTTACCCTGCGGTACGTGCAGCATGTCTTCACACAACTAAGCTGACTCACCTTACGGGTGAATCTACTACGGCACCCCTTCTTGAAGGTTGGATAGAACCAGAGATAACTGAGTTGGTGAGAGAGCAGACACTGCATTCATTTACAGAACGAGAATCGGGCCTACGCGGTCTCTTCATTTCAGCGACGTTGTTGTTGTTGTTGTTTCTTTCTTTTTTTTTTTTTTTTCATATCAGTAATTCGTGGCTTTACGTCATGATCATGAGCAGCACCACAGTGGTTAATTTTGTCCACCTGAGGGTTCTTCAACGTGCGCTGAAAGCTCAGCATCCCGAACGTCTCCTTGCGGTAGACGGCGTGTCAGACGGGCAGTCTACAATGATCATTGAAACTAATGGCCATTGAACGTGCGCGTGGCGCCACCAAGCGTGTAGCATGTCCACCCTAGGGAGCATTTGAACCAATGCTTTTTGAGAAGTTGACTGGTGACAGGCTTGGTGGCGCTACGCGCATGTTCCATGACAATTGGTTTCAATGATAATTGAAACCAATGGTCATTGAAAATGCACGTAGCTTCACCAAGCGTGGAACGTGTCAACTTCACAAAGAGCATTGGATCCAGTGCACCGTGACCTGTTACACGCTTGGCGGCGCTACGCACAATGGCCTTTGGTTTCAATGGGCATTGAAGACTGCCCGTCTGTCAGACACACCATGGCAATACTCACCACCGAGCATTCTGATTCATTTTCACTCGTGCTCAATGTGGCGAATGAGTTGAGCATGAGCGAGCAAACGGAGAGCGAATGAGCATGGGTGGGCATATGAACAGCTGCACAGGGAGTGAGTGAGTAGCGTATGGGGAGCTGAGAAGGGAATGAGTGAGCATGATGAACAAACGCTGAGCTGTAGTGAGCGGTAACGAAAGTCTCGGGAATTACCGGCGACGCTATGTAGGTCAGCCGGACGATTACCACTAAGTGGATCCCTCCCCGCAATCAATCTCGCTATCCTAATAGCCCATTACGTCCTTCTCTATATCCTGAACAGTTACAATGGTAGCGTAACACCATGGGCGAAGGACCGTTTCATGGCCAAAGCGCCTGCAGCCGCTACACGGAGGAACGTGATATACTTGATAAAATTCACACTAATTAGCATGCTCCACTAATGCTCAATTTTACGAATGAGTTGAGCATGAGCGAGCAAAGAGAGAGATGAGCGGCGAGTGAGTGAGCTCGAGTGAGCAAACCAGGAGCTGAACTGGAGATGAGTCAGCGAAGTCACAATTGCCGACCTTTGGTGACAGGAGTACTTGTACCCTGCCATTACAACAGGCGCGCACGCTATCGACTTGTCCACCGAGGCCGGTAAAGATTTTTTGTTGGGAACGCAACTTTTTTTTTTTTTTTACTCTGAGGATACAATATTTTCTTCTCGTTAGCCTACTTTACGAGATCTGGAAAGGCCAATGAATTCAGGAATGAGTGCTCTTCGCTGTTGGGTGGTAGCCAACCCCCTCCATTTGAACGTGAATAGACGTTGATCGTCGAATAACGTGTTTTCTTATCTGTCACATGCGGTAGGAATAATGTTCGCAGTTCTCAGGAACTCTTGCAAATGAAATTACAATACAGCAAAAGTATATACAAGATGGATGAATCGCCGTCTTGAGCCTGAATACAAGGGAATACGTTTTAACCAAGCTGTGATTGAACTCTGTGCTCGCTGTGAGAAAACAGCGAAAGAGAAATTATGTTACGCTACCGTGAGCTGTGACGTGATGTGGGTTAATTATTTTACACATCAAATTTCATTGGTATGATAAAATAACGACGGCTTTGTACTAAAAGTGCTACATCCACGAAGAAAGATGCATGCACATGAAGCGCTTATAAAGGCTAGTTATAGCAGATAGGCCATACATCATGGGCATGCAATAAAGGCACAAAATTTACGAAAATTTCCATCTAGCTCAATTCACTTCCGACGAATCATGAAAGTTCTATATCACTTCGCATTTCCCACCTCTTCGCATTTCCCACCAGCTGCTAACCCTTGTCTTTGTATGAGGTCTTGTTTCGTGCCAGTGTAGGCTTTCTTACGATCTTCATATAGCGCTGCCTTGCGCCACTTTTGGTGCCACGCACTCAGTAAATATGTCCTGCAGACTATATTTCAAAGCGACAGTGATTCTCCGACAGCTCACGAAAATAGCGGAATGGGCTACACCTCCTCCCCTAACGGAAAACGCCCCCTCAAATGTTTCACGACACCTCTCTTGCTGTCTTTCCTGTGCACCGTCTACAAGGGAGGGGGCGGGATTTGTTATTTCAGCTATAGACGCATGTCGGAAATGATACCTAAAGCTGTTACAACGTAACTGTAATAATGGTTTCCCACGCTTGCGATTCGGTGTAAACTATAATCCACTGCTATTGACGCTGCATATGAAAGAGAGCGGGTTTTAATTCTCGCTAATCTTCGGTTAATCAAATCCAGAAGCTGAACGTCTTTTGCATGATTTTCCGAACGCCACTGACGAAAGTTTCGTTGTCCGCTGTGCCAGTGGTACCTTTACGGAGCATTCTAAATACACCACATCGTTACTTGGGCCTAGGAAGCATAAGTATCTTATTGTACTCTTTCGTGAGTGTGTACAGGCATGCTTACGA
Source organism: Ornithodoros turicata (assembly GCF_037126465.1). Classification (NCBI taxonomy): domain Eukaryota; kingdom Metazoa; phylum Arthropoda; class Arachnida; order Ixodida; family Argasidae; genus Ornithodoros; species Ornithodoros turicata. Next base: position 45,559,385 of record NC_088201.1, read on the forward strand.
GGTCATCCATACGACGCCATCGTAGTAGTGTTTGCGATCCAACTCCGTGTTCAAGTATCTAGAAAAAAGATGGTTCGTTCTCCCCATGGCCAGAACCCATTTGCCGCGCTTATTTTTCGCTGTAACCATGTAAGGCGGCTGCTCCTGCAGGGAGAAAAACAGAGAGAGGTTACATCGTGTGATGTTTGATTGACACACACAACACATCGTCTATGATAGCTGAGCGAACATCTTTTGTAATTCTGCAGCGACGTCATATTAAAGGGTCACTACAGTGTAAAAATTTATCCTCGCGGAATGAAATATGCCGTTGACTTGATACTATACTGCAAAAGGAACGGAACTCATGCGTTGCGCCTCTCGTCATTTATAAACGAAAGAACCCGCAATTTTCGCTTTCTCTGTCCCTTTCCTTCTCATGATGGCCGATACTGCGGAGTGCGCTCTCATTAGTCTCCGCAAACTATCTCCCGCGATCCTCGTACAAATCGCGCGAAATTTTAGCACTGTAGTGCCCCCCTATACGAAGGGCGGGATACTATGTGTAGTCGTGTCCAACCTGTAGGAGCGGCATTCTCTTCTCTCTATTTAACCACCAGCAGACAACGTAATGTATACGTTGCGCATGCATAAGTTATTCAGGTCGCACTTCTGTTTCATAAGATATATTTTCATGGAGTAATGTAATAGGAATACTTATATTAGGATGTTCTCCTTCAGCGCCCGATATGCCGTTCTTATGTGGAACGCGATTGTAAAGAGTTTCAGTCGCGAGTGACTTCAGTCGATCACGTACACATGCAGACTATTACTTTAAGAATATGTTCCCGCCGACGGGAGGCCTGCAAATGTGGATCTAGCTTTCTAGGATCTAGAAATAACGACTGTATATATATATTGATCTTGACCAAAGACTACGTACTGGCCAACGGCTTCGTTGAGAACACAATGAAATATGGAAGTGTCATGAACTAGAAAATAGCCAGTGTCTCGAACTGGATATGAAAAGAGCTTCAAAAATAAAAAGAATAAAAATGATTTCCTAATATAACATGTAGCACGGCGGAAACACAGTTGATACCAGTTGGCAATGCATCGCAATAGCAATGGCAAGTGACTTCTGATTTTAGTATGTACCTGTATTCGGCCTGTATTCATGTTCAGCCCTAGTGTCATAATCATCGACACTGACATAATTTGCGCATGACATCCTTTCTTTTTTTTTTTTTCGCAGCTTGATGCAATAGAAACGGGTGACATTCGGTGGGAATGCCATTTAATTTGCTGTGTAACAGGGGTATAACAAATCTCTCTAGTCTGCTTAAGCAGGATAAGCTGCTGTTATGACGTCATACACATGTGCGAGAGGCGGCGTTGTCATCTGCTATACGCAATAGTTGGCCCTCTCTTACTTGGTCTTGACAGAATTTTGAAAACTTTACGTTTGGATTTAGTTTAGGAAGATGTTTCAATGTTCTTTTTGTGACCTACTAGAAGATTGCTACGTAGCTAGAAGGCTGGATCGAAACCGTGGAGCACTGTCGACACGTGCACGACTTTCAGTTTACAAACATGTGACGTCACGAGAAGGCCAGTTCGAGGTTATATTTTGCTGTAGTGGGCAAGAAATTGGAAAAACGCGTCGGCTGATATGCTGTTAAAGCTCATGGTGACCACCAGCGTGCTTTGCGTGGTGGCGTTACGTAAAACGTAATCAATGACGTAGGGGCTCAGATCGTCAATTTATAGGGTCTGATTGTTTCGGGTCCTCGAATTCCATCAGTCGTGAGCTGAACCAGACGACATTGTTTATACTGTCAGTCTGTATCCATGCTTGATGCAAATATTATTGAAGTGCAACAATAAATTATGCCGGACACGATGTCACAATATTTCTAGCCTCTGATTATAATACTCGAGGAATACAGGTTTGGCCACCAGGTATACGCATCTTTTACTGCGGACTGCTGGTTGCACAGCAAGTAACAAACAAACGACAAAAACAAAAAAGAACGAACAAAACGGAAAGCAAACCGTAACGACTAAGTGCATCAATAGAACCCGATTTCACCCCGAATTCTCCAGATTTCAAAACAGAACACGATTGTTTCCCTTATTCCATTCCCATTACAATTCTTTGTAACTCCAGCAGTTCGAAACATCCTGTCGAAACTCGATAGTAACGTGACGCTACGTCAAACCCAACTCTAGCTGTACGCGAGTTGAATAAAAAATAAAAATTAAAATTAAAAATGAAAAAGATTGCGGGTCTCGAAACGATAAATGAGACATGTGTTTTCTATTTCAGGCACTGAAAAACATGCGATTGGCTGGGCAAGAATTCAATTCCGAAACATTTCTCGCGACTTACAAATGATAAAATGCTCGGAAGTCATAGCAAAAGCTCCCCGAGAGAAATTATTTCGAGAACCCATGATTTTCAGACAAGTGGACTTTTAATATGATTTCTAACACTACTGTCATATACATAGTTAGCGAAGCGCAAACGCTTCAAGAAGCTTCGGCGTCTATCTTTGACGTCACAAAGGCGACATCCTGGGCTGTTCTTATTGGTTCTCGTAAATACGTGACCCGTCTCGCGACCGCCTCACTTGCGGAGTTGCCTGTCGTGATCTCGCCTGATTCGCGATTCCAATTTCTTACGCGTCTATCATCCCCTTTCTCGCAATATTTGGAACGGAGGTTCACATCGATGCATATAAGATTATTTTACATTTATCCTGGAAAACTTTGAGCGAAGTGCTACAAGTCCTTTAAGTTTGCTTCTTAAATTAAAGAGCACGTCATTTGTCTACCCTACATCTACATTAGAGATGTGCAAGTATCTGTTGCTGGAATCAGGCTAATAGAGCTATGATGTTGTTAATCAAGTTATTAGGTGCTGTTGAGCGTCAGCTAGCTTAACAGTGCAACCAATCTAGCTGAAAAGCACAGACTCGACATAACGAACACTGAAGGCGAATCCCTTACTCTTAAATTCAGTATTCCGACGAGGCGCAGCTCCAGTTTCGGCTGCGTCAGCGGCATGAAGAAGATGTTCATCTGTAACGCAACAGAATTTGTAAGAACACATTATAGGTGCATTCAACATGATCAACTATTGCGCTCTAGTTGTTCCTATGAGTGTGAGCTCACCGCTGTGTAATAGACCGCCAAGTAGTCCAACATCTTCGAGTCATTCATATTCACCAGGTGGGATGTATCCGATACAGCTAGTATTTCGGGATACACTGTATCTGGGACAGGCTCGCCTACTGAACGGTCTAAAGCGTGACAAAAAAAACAAAACAAAACATTTTTATAACGCTTGAACGGCTCTGTGACGCACCCCATGTTGCATCACGGGTGACATACCCTAGATCTGCTTCCCTGCAATCAGCCCTCTTTTACTCTTTCTCCCACAATTTAACGTGGATTGTCAAAAAGTTCCGTATCGGAATTTGTTTTAATGCAATATCATTTTTGGGCTACCTCCTCGGAAATTCCTGCGGTCTGCACCGATAACTCAGCTGGGATGATAGATGGCGCCACGGGAACTATGGACGCGGAACCGTTTATGACAGTGTATTCAACGTGACTCCTGCCTTTCTCTCATCATATACAGCTCTGCGTGTGTAGAGTCGCTTGAGAACCCGCTGGCGGCTGCCTGCCAGCATCGCATATAGTTGCAGATCGTGCGACTGCGTGACTGTGAGACGAGGAGTGCCTAGTACGGCACAGCACCGGGCGTGTTTGCTAGGTGAGGTTATCGCGAGGGCTATTACATCTTGCAAGCCAGACTGCCAAGGCGGCAGAGCGACGTCTTATACGTATTTCAGCACTCATAAGCCGTTACTGTGTATATGCTAAACCCGTGTATACAACAAAAACGAAACAAGCAAGATCGGCTTCAATAAAAAAAAAAAAAAGAAATCATCCTATAATTTGGGTCAGTGGATATTATTCCTTTTTCGCCAATCCCCACAGCGCGTTATCCTCTCAAGCATTACATGAGAAGTCATTACAGTTCTGCTCCCACATTTGACCCATATCTGCAAACCATTACGCGCAATACCAGCGGCATGGTCGAGTGGGCTAAGACGTCCGCTCGTTCGTGGTAGCCAAGGTCGTGCTGAAGACTGGGAGGTCGTGGGTTCGAATCCTACCACCGGCTGTGCTGTCTGAGGTTTTCCCTGGGTTTTCCGAAGACTTTCCAGACGAATGTCGGCGCAGTTCTCCTTGAAGTCGGCCCAGGACGCATACTAACCCCCCTGTCCCCACTCCTTCCTGCTGTCCTCTGTCCATCTGTCCACGTCTGTACGCCGCTCATAGCCACAGTTGCTTCGCGGCGCTAACATGCAATCAAAAAAAAAAGAAAGAAAACGCGCAATTTCAAATTATCCTCGCGATTGCTATCACGTTACTCCTCGTTGCATCAGCCGGGAGAATTAACTACATGAAGTTCTAAAAATTGACTCCTTTAATTGTCTAGAATATCTTCACATGCCTTCATACTCTGTGGTTTTCACAAAGCATCTTATTTTGTCATGCTACTGCCGCGTGCACACACAGCAAGGAAAGAAAGGAATAAATGTGGGGGCAATAAGGGGTGCCGAATATCGGCACGTGGATCTTGCGAAGTTATCACTTCGCTTTTCGACAAAACCTCTATATTCGCTCTGCGGTGTATTATATTGTGGACCGCTTGCGGAAAGCACGTTCATGCGGATTCTCGCCGGCCGCGAGAGCGACGGACCCCACAGCTTTGTGGCTGCACACTATTTTTTGCGCTACACTAAAAATAACGTACGCACCCAAAACCCAAAGCGACGTTTCAGTTCTGTGCATGAGCAGTGGAGAGGACGCTATTTCTTTGGGGTTCCAAAGCGCTTGGATCCCCTATTCCAAAACTATCTCTAATGGTAAATCGGGGTTACACATAGCAAGACAGCTATATGAGTGACGCCACACTGGTCGGTCTGAAGACTAATTTTGCCCACGTGAGGATTCTTTAACGTGTGCTGAAATATCGCCACACTGTGCTTAATATCCCTTACAGAGAAGCGCGACCCCCTGTCCCCCCCTCCTTCCTGCTGTCCTCTCTCCATCTGTCCACATCTGTACGCCGCTCGTAGCCACAGTTGCTTGGCGGCGCTAACACGGAATAAAGAAAAAAGGGAGGGAAGCACGTCTCCAAGCAACTTGTACCGTAATAATAAAATACCCCAATGCAATAACTAACAAAAGGATAAATTCGACTCTTCTTTGCATAGCTGCAAGAGGGAGGTTGGAAATTTGTTCTTACCGTCCTCACCAATGAGACCTGTAGCGTCGACTGGAACAGGAAAAGAAAAAGCAAACCATGTGAGAATCGGTCCTAAAGTATCAGGTGTACGGCGCAGTTCAAAACAACCAACAATCAAGATCAAGAACCAAGATCAAGAAAGCGGGCAACACGTGTGTTAGCTCGGAAAGTATTTCGATATCTGAAAGGGAAAGGGAGTACCTGTTGCAATGATTATAAGCACTTGCCATGTGACATGTCAGTAAAGTTGTTGAAAGTGAGCGCTCGATGTTGTGTGTGTCTGTGTTCGTCCTGGTTTTAGCGCTTTTACGTTATGGAAGTCAAAACAACCAATACACTTCGCCAGAAGATGATAAGCAGGCACAGAACATATTCTCAGCCGCGGCACTCTGTCCCACGTACTCGCCGTCAGTCTTCACTCGCGGCACGGGATAGTGCCTAATTAACATTGGGACGGTTTTGGATCTTAGCCCTCACTCCTCAGGCAATTGTGCGCTGGATGTTGCAAACAGATCCCGGGGTCGCGCAGCGAATAATCCAGACTCCTCGCACTCTGACAAGTCTGGAAGATTAGCTGTGCTTCCCCGTGTCTCTGTGCAACAAAGACGGTGAGTGCTGCAATGAATGCTCTGATATCATTTGTTATTAGATATCGGAGAAGACAAAGCATTTTGACTCTTTGAGTTCGGGTGCCAGCAACTGATAGGAGTCCCTATCACACACATTTTCTTTAATCACTTTTATTTATTTATTATAGTTATAGTTTAAATTTAAATTAGTAATTTAAGCTTTAAGCGCTATGCAGTAGTCGGTATCCATTATTTCGTTCAATTTCTCTCATTCCTGTGGCAAGGGGTCTACATGGATGATACTTATGATAATGCATTATCGTGTCGCGAACTGTTCAGTTTGTTTCTGTGGCTTCAGGTCATCAAGCGAGAGAAATTCATTAATCACGTTCTTCAGAAAGCCGCTTGCCGTGGCCTTGATACTCACCGAAATCTAACGCGTCGAGGTTTTCGTCGTCTTCCATTTCTTCCAACAGATGGGCCATCTGTCCATTGACGCGGGGTCCCGACGGCAGTGATTTAATCCTGAATTTATTCTTCAGTATTCCTTCCTGCAAATACAGTGTCAACCGAGCTGCTCGTCATCCATCCATCTCATCCATTGCGTGTGCTTCACTAATAGTCCAAGACCATACAGATGCATGGCTGTCCAAAAGTAGTTCACGAGTAGCAGATGGCACATAACAAATCAACGTTAGAACTTGAACTCGTCGTTATCTTACCAGCTCCGTTCCAGTAGACTTTTCTCGTATTATAATAGCAGCGTGGTGTTCAGGGTCACGGTAGAGATTGTCTTCGATATGGTCGACATTAACCTGAAGGCAAAATGCATGCCATGATTTAAAAAAAAGGGTGGATAAATTTTCAACGATTGCGTTGTGTTAAAGAAACGATGAAAACGTAAGCGTGTTCAGAAGGCAATAAGATGTCAGGTTTTTAAGTTGCTTACTTGCTTACTTCTTGCTCGTATCTTAGAGGCTGCGGAAGTTTCCTGACTAGTGAGTGACTTAATAATGGACATCCGGAGCTACCTTGACAACTCTCGTGTACACCATGTACGCCACATCTCGGATGTTTCTTTTAAATGTATGCTTTGTCAACTGTTGAGCATACCGCACGACTCTTTCGTTCTCATCTTTTTTCGTCTCCTCCCGTTGCAACTCTACCCCCTATACACGTTTCCGTTGCGTCACTCGATCGACGACGCCTCGGAAAAGTGTCATAGAGAGAGCTACTTGTTTAATGTGTACAGCCACATTCATGCAGAAAACAACACACTCACGGCTACCAGAAAAAAAGTTTGCCGCATGTGACGCAAAAGACGACTTCAGAAGTTCCCGGAGAGCATATATAGCATATCGCCGCTTTGAACTGTGGGAAATTTATTATCAGAAAGGAGCAGAAAGCCTGCTAACTGTTTCGGTTTCTCTTCTCTGGACCTGCGGCCCAAGCTGTGCCTAGGTCAGCAAAAACAAAACTATTCTATTGAAGCAACCGAAGAGCTACTCGCACAAGGCGCACTGCAATTTCTTTAAATCAGGTAAATATGGAACGGAAGTCGCCCCCCTATAGGAGGGGCTTTCTCATTGAACGGAGCTATGACTGACGAGGCAGATCTGTTGGCAAAAGTTTTTACTGAACTGAATTCTAGATCAGGTGGAAGTAGTTCGGATGCTCTCGGGAGGCTGGGCTTGGTGTCGACGGTACTGTCGTGAATGGTTGCGGCGACAGCTACGCTATCATAATCAACGTCTCTATTATCGTTGCTGCCGCCGCCACCGCCGCCGCCACCACCATCATCATAATCATCGCTGCCACCATCGTCGTCATGATCATCTACGTGATACAAACCTCACGTGGGCTAACGTCATACACAGCGTCACGAATCACTCACGCGCCGTAGCTATGTTGCTCACCATGGCAGCTATGAGCGGCGGCGTTGTTGGTGACGACCACTACAAACCAATGGTGTTTTCTTTTCTTTCACTTGCACCACGGCCATCAGACGGCCTGTGGCGCAGCGCTGATGAGGGCGAAGCGAACCGAACTTGCAAAACTAGGAACCGGCGAGGAACGCGTCCCTGGACGTTTCGAACGAGCTTCCTGACTTCGTCGGCCATCACGGCATTACATTACAAACGTTTCATTTTTAACCACACCAAACACGTCGGCTAGCTCAGAACGATTTACCTATGAGATTTCACATGGTTTTGCTACACGACGTCGATGCTGAGCAGCTGTTCAGTTTATCTGGGTATTGACCGCTCAAATACAAGACAATCTTGACATTTTGGTTTTCCTAAATAACTAACCAGTACTAGAAGCATAGCTTTCATAGCGTATTGTTTTGTGTATATCTGGCGCTCATAATAGCCATTCTGGAACCGAAAGGATTGTACACGCCTTGTTCGCATCTTGAATTCTGCAGACGTCGGGCTCAAAATGTTATGGCACTGCTAAATGAGATTTAGCTGTGACGTAAATTGCAAAATGTTTTAATTTACTATAAAAGGTTACTGAGAAAATGTAGCATGAAAATGTTTAGAGAAGGCTATTTTAACGTTATACTTGCCATCTTTTTGTTCAGTTGACCTCCCTCATACGACATAAATGTCAGAGGCTGAGCAAACACGGAGGTTCGGGATAGGCGCAGCGAGATATCGTCATTGATAGAAACGACCTTATGTCCATTGGAATCCCTGGTTTCCAGGATCCTTGGGTAGACCACAGAGCGCTTGGCCTGGCAAACTGTGCAGCAATAATCGAAATGGATTAACTATATGTATGGTGAGAGTTGCGAGTATTATTTTACGAAGGTCGGACTTTTGGATGACTATGTTGTATGTCTGCTCATAGAAAAAAAAAAAGAAAAGAAAAAAAAATAACTACAATCTCCGTTTAACAATCGGCGGGTTCTGCCTTAACAGTTCCATTCACCCTTTCGAGGCACTTCCAATGCAGACGGACCGGCTGTACTACTGGAGTAAACAAATAGGGTAAACTGGCAGTGTAACCAAAACCGTTTGTTCATATACACGGCTTTTATGGGCGTTCTTGAAGAACAACAGTGTTGAAACTCCCTAACAAGAAATGCCCGCTGAGTTAATATGCAGCAACTTACCACTAATACAGAGTAAGAGGAGTAGTAATTTCCAGCGAGTCATCGCCAAAAGTCGCGCGTCTCTAGCACAAGACTGGCTACAGCATTCTCACATTTTAAATAGAGTGAGATCTCCAGGAAGCAGCAGGCAACCTTGCCAATAACAGCCGACGTACGCGGCATTTTCGTGTGTTATGAAAACACGTGAAATGCGATATGTTCCTTCCGATGTTTTCCCCGTCTTTACCGGTGTAATCGACCGGGTCCCGCTTACCTAATTCCCCCAACGTAAGTGATTTTGGAACGGCTTTGCGATGGAAAGCGTCAGCATCATTATTTGCCTGACATTGCCGGCTATTGTTTCACGTCAGAACTTCACACATATGCATAATCGCTCAATGCTACATAAATATAGCTCCTACGTGAATCACACACAGCTACATAGTTCAGAGAAAAAAGAAAAGAATGACGCTAGCTGAAGCTAGCTTCTGCGGAAGCAAGAAAATAAGGCTCTTACATGAAATTTTAAGCGGGTGCAAAATCTAATACGAAAGAGTTATCGTCATTGAACTCATGTTTGATGCTAATTATTTATTTCCCCTAAGCAAACGCCTAGTAATTAAGGATGCGTACCGAAGTGTTAAAGCAATGTTAGATATAGTAACGTAGTCGTAGATGAGACAATCAGCATAGAAGGGCGCAGTGACGTAGCCAGAAAAATATTTCGGGAGGGGTTCTATGGAGACTCTATATGGGAGAGGAGGATTTCACCTCTATTTCCCTCTCACAAATGCGCTACCAAAGGTAGGATTTCAGGGGGTTTGAACACCCGAAACCCTTCATCTGGCTACGCCACTGGAAGGACGAAAACAAGAACAGTCCTCACAACGTCCAGTTGAATACTTCAAGTGAATAATGGCAGTTCAAGGAAAGACACCAGTAGGGGGATTCGGACTCTCCGACTTCCTGTCAGAGATGCTGTTAACTACACCATATTGGAATGTTTATCTGCTGATACACACAGAAACCTAGTATCTGCCAGAAAAGCTTCCCCACACCAGTCGCCACTACCGGTCTAGAGCGTTCATGTCAGACAAGTGGGTTCACTCAGTTCACGTTGATTATGCCATATTCAGACCCTGCCTTTCGCATGGTGCAGCACAAATCGCGATTCCTCAGGTCAAGCTACCTTTTTTCAATATTCGATTATCCACAGTTTCTGAGCCCCACGCCAGCTTCATTTTCTTGTTCTCAGATGACACGAGAAGAACCCGACATTGTAGCCCATCTAATGCAAAGTACGGCTTAACGATTTTCTCTATACACCGTGTTTCAGCCAGGCTCACACAAAGCGCTTTTGCAGCCAGTACAAACAAGAAAGCAGGATAACCATACCAGGGAGGAAGCACATGGAGAGTGTGCTTTCCTTCTCTCTTGCTTGAGCAGTGTCAGTATCGTCCGCATTCACACCAGGCAGGCGGTTCCCTCAAAATCAAGGAATGTCTCTCTTTTTCTGCCCATGCTATAGCCGAAAAACACACTTTCATGTTGAACATAACACAAGGAGGCAAGCGAGCTGGTGTGAAGATGTAGAAGGCAACATTTCCTTGAGCTTGAGGAGAGACGACGAGGATGGAAAACAGCAACAAGACAGGACGAGGCTCAGACACACAACTCTCAACGGATGAGAAGGTTTATGATCCTTCACTAAGAACTTAACTGAGAACGTGTCCAACTTAGTGCCAAAGATGAGATTGATAGTCGATTGGCGAAAATGGTGTTTACGTAATAATCTGATTACCTTGCATTTGTTCAGTTTCAAATTCCCAGTAAAAGGTTTTACAACTGAAGCAATGGCGTCCAAGGCTTTTTCATTGAATGATGAAGAGAGAAGCAGATAAAAACGGGAAGACTGGTCCGTTTCAAGGAGTACGGCGTCATTGGCAACCAAATCTTTCTGAATGGCAGAGCGCCAACTGGCATCCGGGAGCAAGGGTAAGGAAGGGAACTGAAAGGCAGAACGGGCCAAGGATATCCACTTCGCTGTGAACGCAGACTTAGTGTCACCACATGAAGGATAATCCATTGTAGCTTTATGAATGGAGAGGGCAAGATCACAGCGGGAAGGGGGAACATTAATAGCATGCTTCGGTCCATGGGCAAGCTGAGTGAGCGTACGTGGCAACAAGCGAATTTGATCAGGGTTCAGCAATAAGGACGACCTTGGGGATTCACGCTGAGAAGGCAACCGGACAGACCGTAAATGGTAGTTAAAATCAGATCTGAGACAAAGCCAACGGAATTTAAAATCAGAAGAGACCAACCTTTCCCACATTAAAAAATCAGCAGACGTATGAAATCGCGAACCACGGGACAGGGTCCATAACTTAACAATCAGGTGTTCCAGTTGTTTCTGATGTTGGCAGTGAGAGTTCCTCAAGGCACGAAGAGATTTCTTGTTAACACACCAAGGTAAGTTATTAAAAAGCGGGCCAAAAAGAGGCGAGCAGGCGAGCTTCTTCCGCAAGGCAGGTCCGATGAGGGACTGAGCCTCGTCCTGTCTTGTTGCTGTTTTCCGTCCTCGTCGTCCCTCCTCAAGCTCAAGGAAATGTTGCCTTCTACACTTTCATGTGCTTTTTGCAATGATCTATATATCTTACTTCGCTGTCATGATCGCACAACAGATTACGAACGTTGGACCGGCACACCCTTTCACAACGTAATAACTAGTCCTTGATCCCAATGAAACACAAGAGGACGAGCAGTGAGGCCTTATAACGCCTGGTTGCGCATTTCGGTTACAGAATCTGAACTGATAAATTGCACCACACGCTTCGATTGCAGGTCACAGATGATAATTCTGTTAGCCACCTTCTCATCAACACACCAAGTCTTACACAAGAACACGCGGACACCCACTACACTTCCTTACATTTCCCCCCGTCATACTCATATTGGCAACGGCGAACATAATCGAGGTTGGTAATCTTTCGGTGGTGGTGGTGAAGCTGGACTTTCGCAAATAACACTGCAGTATAGCTGTGATCACTTAAACACGGAGGGGCAAAAACAGCACATAGCTCTCACCATGTCTAGTTTCTTTGCTTTTTTTTATTATGGTACCGCAGTTGGTGGCAGCTGGCGCCCTTTTCATATCCTACCATTCTTTAAACGCCTCTTCACTGGCAGAGGTGCACGCAATAAATTATGCTCATGTAGTGCAAAGTCACTGCAATGAACGCGGACGGTGGACGTCAACAGTCTTGGATTGTCGTACATGGCATCGGTGCTGAAGTAACATGAAGACTGGGCATGGATGACCCGAAACAGTTGAATGCCGGTAAATTCATGCTCCAAAAGAATATCAGAGAAATAGCACGCGTTGATGCTGACAAAAGCGGATGACACCTAAAATTCTCCGGGCATGTTACGAAAACTCGAATCGTAAAAGAAAAAGCAAACGTAGTATGCTCAGTAGGTTACCCCATTGGTTATACTCGTAGGTTACCCCAAGCTCTCTATTGATGTTCTCTATCTCACGTTACGCGAACGCATGCATACAGCGTACGTTACGCACGTACGCTGAAACGTCTAAGAACGACGCCCAAGAAAGACAGGGAATGTCTCGTGTTCGCATAACCGAAGATGGTCATTACTTTTTTTTTAATAGTGAAACTACATCGGTATACGCCAGTGCCATGTTAGGTCGTAACAGACCTCTTGCTGTTGACACCAGAATAGACCCGAAACAACTATTCTCACATATAGGGAGTCCTCACGTACTGAAACACACAAAAACATGGCGAGAGCGTCATGGCTATTTTTTGCTATTCATGGCTATAACAACAAAGTACTGATCAATTTTATTTTGCACAACATAATGCAGTATGCACTTTCTGATAATGGAAGCGCTGCAGAAGAGACGTGCAATGCGGCCCTGAAGTGTCAATAGGATAAACGTTATCTTCCAGATCTCTTCCATCAACAGCTGGTAAAGACTTGCGACATATATTGTTTCATCCAATGAAGCCTAGCAAAGCCCTTCTTGAAGGTGCCGTCGTTGCAGACGTTATTCTTGTCATTGCAGTGCATGTCGTACATGGCCCAGCCACCGTTGTAGTCGTACTCCATGAATGCTTTGCACATCTGCGCACAAATGGATTTCATGCGTCGAGCATGCAGGCCACCACTAGCATAATAGTAATGATTTGAAGTAGACCTACACGTAAGGTGAGTTAAGCTATATTTTGTGTGACGACATGCTGCTCGTGCCACTGGCTAGGACTACGATATATAAGCACATATGGTGCTTCAAGGGGACAATGCAACGATTTTTCCCTCGTTTTTGTTTGACGGAAGTGATGATACTGAACACTACAGCCGAAGTTTTACGTTTTACAAGCTAACGGTTTTCGAGAGCGTTTGAACGAAGTATGTGCCGAAGTTACAGAAAGCCGATACTTCTGGCGACGCGAGAGGACGGGAGGGTGGCAGGCAAGAGTGTTGTGGGCAGAGTTGGCAAAAAAAAAAAAAAAAAGAAAAGGGAGAAAGCACGATATTAAAAAGAAATCGGATTTATTAGATTTCAATCGATTTTTTATTTAAATTAGCCTCACGTATATGACCATGAATAAGTACGCAGACAGCATGATGAAAGATCTGACAGGTACGTAAATACAGTGGGACGATGGCAGCGCAAAGACAGCGGGCAGGGGAAAGACAAGAATGACGCGGTTGTCCGTTCGTACTTCCGAAGAAAGCCGTCATACGATAGATGATGTGGTGGCCCTCATGTAATGGACTTAGAGCCTAAGAGGCGCGTGGGAGACAGTGTGAGAACGCTAAACCCAATATCATACGCCCTTGATGAACTGCAACAAACCACTTGAAGAAAGATTAGCAGGTTTCTTGACCAAAAGGTCAGAGCTACAGGCTGTGCACCGAAGGCTTGGCCAAGCACTTTGTGGGCCGCATTTTCTGGCTAATGTCTTGCACACTAGATATACCAAGGTAAGCGTTTCAGCCCCACAGAGGAAGACAGTGCGATGTCCTGGGCACATACCTTCCATTCTACGCTGCTTCCAGTTGTTGCAAACTTTAAGGCAAAGGGACAGCCCTTCAAAAGTTCCATGTTTTGCGATTGTCGAGATGTTACTGCACTTAACTGGTAAAAAATCTGCTGGATCGTTTTTGCAATCAGACGAGTTAGGTGCCGTGTTGCAGCTAGAGACCGCTTTAGCGTCTACTGCGGGTACCAAAGGGGCATTTTCGTCGCTTGGGTTGGTCCAATCAAAGTTGCGGCACCAACTAGAAGCTTAGTAGGCCGCGAAACTAGTCTTTCTTATGCAGTGCATGAACAAGCGGCAGTGATTTTGGTTAGCGCGTGCTCTTACGTGTCCGACAACATTAGTCACGCGTATTTGCACATACACGGTGTGTTTCTCTGGCCTGGCTGGAGTAAGCTGTACCGTAGTAGCAATAAATATCAGGACGAGTGTTGTCGAATTGATTGGTTGATAAACTGCATGTGACACTGCGCCGCACCTTCATCTCCATTCTAATTTTCCAACAGGTATCATTTTCAAGCGGAACATAAAAACGGGAACCCAAGCAGCAAAGCATCTTGGTCCAATATTTGAGCGATATTGGCAATACTGGCCCAATATTGGGCCGGCGTTGCCAATCTTGGTCCGGTATTGGCCAAGATGTTGCGCTGCTTGGGAAGTGATTTAAATGATAAAAATTTAGGTGACTTTAGTCCGATTAAAATCGCTGATTTAAATCAGTGATTTAAATCGCGCAATCCTGGTTGTGGGGAGAAACTTCCCTGCCACCAGGGTTGCCATACTTGGCTACTTTGCGTCAAATTGGGTACTTTCTGACTGTTGTGGCGCCGAAATTTGAGAAATGGGCAGGTGCGTGTATGCTGTGTACGTACATGTGCAATCTATAATTTTGTGTGTATGATGTACTCCAGCTACTGCAATGCCTTCTGGCGATGTAGCGTACAAGCATAAATGATAAATAAATAAATCATACCATTAGTTGCTTATTTAGATTACGCATGTTTCTATAATATCTAGACGATTTTATCCATACGTAGCCATTTTGCTAAACTCTAAACTAATTACTCTCACTGGTAAGTGTAAGGAAGTGGAAGACCAACCACATCTCCTAACAGCACGCGTATCAAACATTACATAGGGCTGTGTTAGAAACTTCGAGGAAAATGTAATGCCAAAGTAATATTATCACCTCATGAAAGAAATTACATTAGTAATGCATTACTAAAAGTATCGTGATGCATTTCTTAACAAAACCGTATGGGTAATTGTAATACATTACAAAAAAAAAAAAAAAAAGAGAGAGAGAGAGAGAGAGAGTAAATTTTGCAGCTTTGCCCGACCACAATGATTCGTCGTTACAAGCTTAAGTAGGCGTAATATTCCTGATGATGATTCGACAGTTTCCAAACTAACCTTCCTTCTGATGGAGGAGCTGAGCTCGAATGCAAATATTTTGCGCCCGTTCTTCAGTCCGGCGAGATACACAATGCTGTCATGATCCAGCGTTACATTCTGCTGGAATTGGTGCGCACCTTTTCCATTCATGCAGTGCTGAAAAGGAAACACTGTCATGTGCTCAACAGTGATAACTTGTTCGGTTGTAACGATATGTAATGCAGTATGCGTTAAGCAAATTATGAGCAACGTCAGAAGATGACACAGACGCAGTTCCCTCGGAATTTCTATCAACATTAGAGAGTTTTAGTGTACCGTTCGTTATCGCCTTTGCATACGTAAGCGATAGCGTTAGTGGTTCTGCGCACGCGCAAACCATAAAGAGAGCTTCGCGCAGTGCGCAGAACCCCCACGGCTATCCCTTACGCAAGCAAATGCGATAACGTACGATGTACTAAAACTTTGTATTGTATATTAAGAGCGCAACATAACAAACGTATTGCTTCAAACTTTTCTGTCACTGCACTCTTAAAACACAACTTCACCGCATGACACGCTCCTAACAACCCGTATCCCGAATGACTTCGTTCTGTCCCCCCATTTGCTTAAAACGGGAAGCGTACTGCTTTTTGTGACACTTATGGAGTTATGTTAATTGTCACAAAAAAGCGTACGCCCGCGCTTTTCACGTCGATAACGGTATCGCTCTGTGCAATGGTTGGCCGTCAGCGTGTTAAGGGGTGAAGTTGTTTATTCTTATTTTCTTGTTATGGTCGTGACGACACCCACTTGTGTGTGACCAACAACGGCGAGCAGATCTCGTCGTTACCCCCATCCTCCTCTGTTTCAACAGTGTAGCCGACCACCAGTAGCGTAGCCAGAAAAATGTTTCAAGAGGGGTCCTGCGGGAAATCGCTTTCCCTCTCGCTTCCCTCGCTTTCCCGCTCCCAAATGCACTACCAAAGGTACAGCTTGGGACAAACGTTTACGGTACACCGGGGTGTCGCATTTCTCTGTTGCAGCTACGCCCTATATAGCAACAAACAGGAGCGGACTCACAAACTAAGAGATGGGCAGAATAGCCGGTCACCTGTTTCTTATTCTCTCTCTCCCTGATATCCAGCAGGAGGTCACTCTGTTGAAGAAATACGCCATTGCCGTGTTCCGTAAACGTTTGTCCCAAGCTGTACGATTTCGGGGGGCGAGGTTTTTTAAACCCCCGAACCCCGCCCCCTCTGGCTACGCCACTGCCGATCACCATTCCGGATAACATCGTCCTCTCTCCTGATTCGTTGGATATAGGATGGATCTGCTTATTATAGACACCTCGCATTTGGATAATGTGTAACCAGCTCCTGTGGCCTAGTGACTACGATGATGGCATTCCATGTCGAGACTGGGAGGTGACCCGGGTTCGAATCCTGGCTGTGCTGTTTCGGGTTTTCCTCAGACGCTTTAAGACAAACGTCGGCACAGTTCCCCGCGAAGCCGGTCCAGGACCCACGATCTCCTCTGCGATAGTCGTGACGTTGCCCGCATAAGCGTGGCCGACTACTGTAAGCAGTTTCGTCACCAGCTCCTGGATAATGTGTCCAACAGAGGCGTACAATTCCTCGTTCCTTCAGTTCCGGAGAAAGAACGATATCATTCGGAATGATTATCGGCTAGGAACGTGTTATGTGGTGAAGTTCTATTTCTACAATAAGTGAAGTTCTGTGTCCACCCATAAAACAGAATTTCACCACATAACACGTTGCAGGCGAACAATTACGCACAATGACACCCTTATCAGCACTCTTGATTCGTGGAAAGCTCTGAGTGTACACCTCTTTGTGACAATTAGTCTACCTCCACAAGTGTCATAAAAAGAAGTAGGCCTCCTGTTTTCAACAAATCAGGGAAGAGAACGATGTCATGCGGGATAATGATTGGCGGGGAAATTCTGTCTCCTTTCTTGTTCCTCCTCGTGTTTTTAAAGGGTGTAGCTTCAAGCATGTCGTATATAGCTACCTTAAAGTGGCAATAGAATGCAAACATTTCTACGCTTTCCCTCGTCGTTCTCAAGGAGCGTGACAACGCGGAGAAGCCTAGGGTTAGTCTCCTTGAACGATCTCCCGCGATGATTGGGCAAATCGTTTTGAAGAGACCAATGAGAGTCCGCTCCGCATTGTCAGCCTTCTGGAGGAGGAGACGGATAGTGAAAGCGTACATTGCGGTTCCGTTCGCACATAAATCACGAACGACGCAACGGATGAAACCCGTTCCCTTTGTGTTGGCGTTAAGGTAACGGTATCTCGAAGAGAAATTTTTGCACTGTAGTACCCCTTGAGGTACGCCTTCAAAAGAATGAAAAATGGCTGCACGGATGTCTAATTGGTACTAGTATTATTTGATTCGACAAAAGTTAAAGGATTGTTCTGCTGTTCGTAGGTTTACGTTTTTGCGTTATATCCTTCGCATGTATCATTTGATGTGCTTTTAAATGCATGGCGTGCCAACGATGCATTTCTTTGCCTAGACACGAGCATAGTGGACTCAAAGGCGCAATGATACTATTATTCGTGTGTTGTCGTTATTTTATCATCATCATATTATTATATCCACTACATTTTGTCACCGGCATTGTACCGCGATCTCAGCTATTACAATTGCGACTACCGCACACGCGATGCGACAGTAATAAAGATGTTGAAACTCAATTTTTCTAACGTTTGCGACTCTCAGCCGCGCCTTGCATCGTGAAGTATATAGCAAGCAATCGTGCAGCGCCTATTGTTCTCATGTGCCCTATATGGTCAAGTGGTGCGGCGTCTTACAATTTGGTGTACTCTTTGGTGCACTGCCAAACATGTAGGAAATGCGATAGCATTGCAGCAGACGAAGAATAATGCCTGCGGTGTGACCGCACATAATTCGTGTGCTGAGCAACTGCAAACCAAACCATATAGGTTACTATGGGCCTCGAGCAGGAACACAGAAGTCGGATGCGTTCACTTCCTGTTAAAGTCACTGTACTCTTTGAAGCGCATTTCTGAACATCTGGCCGAGTGGAATAGCGACACGCTTTGTCGCACGGCGCTTACGTTCTTCATTTTCGGCCATCG
Organism: Ornithodoros turicata; assembly: GCF_037126465.1. Classification (NCBI taxonomy): domain Eukaryota; kingdom Metazoa; phylum Arthropoda; class Arachnida; order Ixodida; family Argasidae; genus Ornithodoros; species Ornithodoros turicata. Next base: position 45,577,924 of record NC_088201.1, read on the forward strand.
CGTCTGCATCCCAGCTCCGCAGCACGTCGCCTACACTGTAACACTGCGGCATCTGTGGTGCCGCACGACATTGACGCCATTATGCGAGGCGCGCTGTGCAGACCCTACGGAGTTTTAGCACATCTGAAGCTCTCTACGAAAACTATACAAAAAAGGAAGCCGCCAAATCAAAGATCACCAACGTGACGTCAGCCACTTCAAAGGAATCAAGATGCTTAGCTTATCGTGTTTCCAAAACCGTTATGGTAAAAACTTTCCAATCTGCTAAATCTCCCTACTAAGCCAAAGGTCCGCCGAAACCACTGATCTCTATGTATAAAGGCTGGATAGCGGATGGGTGAGGGTATCGCGGGAAAGGGTACGACCACCGGCCGCCATATTGCGGTGCTCAAAAGAGCGATTTCAGCCCATAGGAATGCATGTAAGCTGTGACAAGTTTTGCTGTTTGTGAGCGCTTCCCTTGCTGCTTCGCTAAAATTTTGCCACGGATCGCTGCAGAAATCCCTCGTGATTGAGTTCCTTACGTTTTTTGTGTGAAATCCCGTCACATACATGTTATTTCCTGTCTATTTTGTACTCGTGTGAGCGCGTGTCGTTCCAATCTTGTACTTTGAACTACGATTATGTGATTTGCTGGTTTTGTGTGGTGTTGTATTTGTTGTGTTACGTTTCCTTTGTCGTCCGTCAGCGTGTTGCTTCCCGTGTTTCTCCCATTTCCTTTCTGCTCGGGGGTGCGGAATGCCAGGGAATGTTTGGCACGTTTGTTTATGTAACTACCTTAATATGCTTGGGTATAAACATTATGCTTTGCACAGGAAGTTTAGATATGACTGGTTATGACACGAAATGCCGAACGGCACTAAAGCACTTCCAAAGGACTAGAATGATATGTGATATAAAGGCTATATGACGGTAAAAACATACCGACTAGAAATATGTGCACTGGGGAAATAAATGGCGGTAAAGACAGTTCAAAATGACTAGAGGTAGAGTGAATAAGTCATAAAAAGGCTAAGTAGCAAGGTCTTGTGGTGAAAGTTCCAACATCAAAGTATCACAAGTCCAGTTGCAACAGCAAGTTTGAAGCAGTCAAGCAGGTAAGTGGGCAGAGTGCATTACTGGTTGTTGAATATGATCAACCTTGACAATTTCTTTCGCAGCTGAGGCCTGGCTGTCACCTTCTCTGTATATTCTTTGGCAAGGTGGTACAGTCCGATACTGCTGTAGCACTGGGAAACTTCTTTGATCAGACGGATAACATTGTTTTCATTTGGGCTGCATTCAAACATGTGTTGTTGCAAGCTTAAGCAGCGAGAATAAAGAGTAGACATTCGAGGTTGAAAAATTATTTATTGTCTCTAAGTAAAGTAAACATGCTGGAATGCACCAAAGAGACATGTGGCTGGTGTGTTTGTATGTCCCACTAATACGAGTTTGTACGTTAGTCAACATGTTCATGCAATACTTTTTTCTTTATATGCTTTTGCCCGTCTTAGTATTGTCCTATCCAATATGGAGTGGCTTTTAACTGCATATGAATGCATAATTGAGGAGTGTTTTCATATATTGGACTAGCTGCAGCTTTAAGGTGCTCTTCGTGCAGTACCTGATTCCAATCATAAACCATCGCTTGGAACTCTTAACTAGGGAACATGATTCTAGAGGCTAGATTTTCATGCAAATACACACTTTCAACCAGAGTTCGAGGTAACTCGTTACTGTAACTAAGTTCCTTTTCTTGGTAACTATATAACTTAACTCGCAACTTTTGCGCCGTGTTAATTTTCAGAGGAACTCCTTTTTCAGGTAACTTTGCCAAAGTAACTTAAGCTACGTTCCAAGTTACTAATTCGCTTTTCACTCACGTCCACTTATTTCCTTGCTTTCTTTACGGTTCTTCCACAGCATTTTATGTCATAAAACATGATGTCCAGTCAATGACAGTATTCTGTTCAGGAAGTAAGAACTGCTGCTATTGAAATGAAGCTGAACCATCGTGTGCAGACAGGGAATAAGATGTAACACGTTCGAATTGTTGGACATAAACGAAAACTCAAGGCAGGCAACTCAGGGTCGAACTCAGCTGCACCTGTGTAGTGTTATTTTGTGTCCGAAGTAACTTGGGAGCAACTCGTTCTTTTTTTTAAGTAACTCTGTAACGTTTCAAGCTACGTTTCGGGCTGAATAACTTAGTTGCATTTTTCACACGGTAACTTTGTAACGAGTTCCTTTTGACGGGCAACTTCTCGATCCATGCTTTCAACTCTGCATGCTTTTTGTACACTATATAAAGTAAGATACTTTTGCCCCAGTGAGTTTGTTGCGTATTTTAAATGCATGCAAGTGAATTCCTAGAGGTACATATTTTGAGCAAGATAAATGAGTTTTTCATGCATGTGCGTTCAACTAGCTTTTAGTGGATATAAATATGGCCTCTACATATGTCACATGCATTATTACTTTCTGGAGGTGTTCTGGGAAGTCGAACTTGTTGGGCACAGCGTCAGGCCTCAGACGAACGGTTTGGCCCGTTCTGTCGAAGCATTTGTTTTTAAAATATTTGCTGCAGACCAGTGATGTCGTCGACGGCGTCCAGTCCTTTCGCCTGACATTTACCGCACACTTTGTTTAAATGTTCTGGGCGGCCGTGAGGGAACCTGCATTGAACAATTTATGCCATCAATTACGGAAGGGATGACAAGGCTAATCCAAGCAAGCAATCGTCGATACCGTGACCAACAAACTGAGCCGTAGATATCACAGCTGACAAGCGCACTTCAACGCTTGCTGAGTGCCGAGACCATACCCGTGAACTGCAGGAAGGCTAGACTATCACAATGACTCTATGCAGATAACGTACGGCTTAAAGTTTAACGCTTAGATCTTGAGATACGATTCACAAAGTGCCGCGCACATGCATCAACAGCAACGTTTTGTCACTCCGCTCGTGGACTAATAAATCACATTTATTTGTAAAACCATGTCACTTACTTGTGAAATGTCGTCCCCGGTGCCTTGCCAGTACGGTCAGCACACCCATAACCACAGCAGGCGGGCATGACACCACAAAAGTGCTACGCAAAGGCGCATGCACATAATGCAGCTGAGTGGCGGACGGCAATGTTTTGAGCTTCCCAAGATGGCGGCCGGCGACCGTACGGTTGCACCCTCAATCCGCTATCCAGCCTATTACTATAGAGATCAGTGGCCGAAACGTTTCTTCTCAACGGATGCGGCGCGATAAAGAAACAAACGAGGGGGAGAGTGCGCATGGCGAGATTAAAGGGACCCCTCTCCATCTCCAACCAGCGTGACGGGACGCGGCTACACCAACGCCTCAAAAGCGCGTCAAAGAATTCCTGTCCCATTTCAAATGGTGAGGGATGCAAGCACTTTGGCTTCACGTTTTCGAAGAGCTCCTGTGAGGTAAGTACTGATAACACAGGAAAAGTTCCTCAGCGTACCGCGTAGTTAGGGTTAGTGGTTGCGACGAATCGTTTCAGAGCTGCTTTTGTGTGCTCATGGTCCAGGACAGATACGCTCAGGATATTCCCCTTACAAGTGTAGCTTACCGTGTCACGCATTGTAGTTAGAGCGGAACTTGTACATTTATCGGCTCTGCCAAGTCGGACGTTGTGGTCGTCCACCCGCTGATCGAAAACTGTAACACGGATGCACAGTGATATCGGGAGAACTTCCAGTGTGTATGAGGGCAAGTTAACCGCCTTTCGGAAGGTAAGAGTGTCTACCTGTGAGGAAATAAATGATAGCAAAAGACATTGTGAGATACTACGCGCCTGTTTTTGTTGAGACAGCAGTAAAAAGCCACCGTACACCGTTGAAATACTTCGCCACATCACACGCGCGTAGCCTACCATCATTTTTCCTCGACATCGCACTTTTGGATACGTTGTGTTTTACATTAATTACCCCAACAACAACAACTTTATTGCGAGATGGTGAACGGGGAATTTCATCGCGAGGGGCGATACTCTACCCCAATGCTGGTGGTGATGCGGGAAAGGATCGAAGTCCTATGGTATCCACAAAGGTGCAGAGAGCTTTGAGGGCAGAGCGTTGGTGGGCTGGATGTGGCCAGGGACCAAGCAATTTTTTGAGAAAGAGGGAGCGAGAGTCCAGCTCGTTAACGGATCCGGAGAGTACGGTTCGGGAGGTTGGTAGTGTGGGCAATGGAGAAGAATGTGCTCTAGATCTTCTACAGCGCCGCAGTGATTGCATTGGGGAGAGTCAACTTGTCTCAAGCGGTAACGCCACTACACTGTAAAAGCCACATAGAGGCGCATTCGATGAAGTAATGCGGCATCTTGACGGAATTACCGCAAGAAAGGCATACGCCTCCTGTTTTGAACAAACCAAGTGACAGAATGATATTCTGAATGGCTGTTGCCTCCGGACTGTGTTATGTGGCGAAGCTCCTACAATGGTCGCTTCCTGGAATAATTTTCCCCTGCTGAGGATTCCTTAAGAAGCACTTAAAGGGAGACTTCGGAAGAAAATCGGTTGCAGGCTTCTGTTACTATTACGATTATTGACATGCTTCGAACGCATTTACGAAATATCTCGACTGAAAACTGCGCAGATGGCGCAAAAATGATGTTTGAAATGTGAGGAGCGGTCGCTCTGAGCCGCCGTTGGAAGGATGTGTTGCAAGCAACACTGGGCGGCCGTCCGGCGTCGCTAGGTATGCGTCCGCTTGATCTGTGCTTGTGTCACGAAGGAGAAGTAAGGAGACCGAACTCCGCTGGAAAACGACGTCGCAATTCCTCGAGTCAATTGTTGGCCGCGGCGCGGCGCTCGCGTTCCCTCCGGTACTAGCTCCGCGAAATCGCCTGCACGGCAATGCGCCGTTTGTGCTCGAATACTCTATTACAAAGCGTTCAAAACGAATGTTTGTTTGGTAAGCATAAACAACGGTGTCTCCAGTAACGAGTCAATATTTTCTGGTCAGCTACAATTATTTTTTTCTTTTCTTTTTTATTTTTTCTTTTCAGTTTCTGCTACCTCGTTTTTGTCTCATAGATGGAAGCTACCTGTCGGGTAAACATGAAATCGGAAATACGAAGACAAAAAAAAAAATCTAAACTTTAATACGTAAGACAAACGTCTGACGTTGCCAAAGGTGTAATGTCGAATGCCTCCGACGGAATCACCTGTCGCTTCTCCCCGGCCGTCTCGGGTGTCGTGCCCTTCTCTCTCTGGTGCGCGCGTACTTCGACCGCTGCGCTAACACGCTAACATACCCCAAAGGAAGCAAACGTTGTTCCGAAAAGCTACATTTGAATGATATGGAGGAAAGAGTATGTTAGAAGCTCTGTAATCGAAAGTCGCCGGATGCGATCTTTCCGGAATCGCGCGTTATGTGGGTCGTCGCATAAGCTGGGACTTAGAAAGTTTTATCTCCGTACGTGTCGAGCAGTTAAGAGACCTTTGTGTGTGTGAGTGCAAGGAGGGGCAGGACGCTCTGATGATGGGACACGGTGGGGTTCTGAAGGTTCTGGCACTTAATTTCTTATTTCTTGTCATGCATGCCAATCGCTCGGTTTTGGGAACTGCAAAAGAAAGTCGGGATCTAGTCTCTAATTTATGTTGACGAACACTGAAATCTTGAACAACACTTACTTCTACAATACACTATCGCTTTGGTGTTCAGTTGCAAGTTACTTCTGTACAAGCATGCTGCTCAAAGCGTTGCACCAGGGATTTTACCACCACCACACACACAAAAAAAGAAGAGGAACAATACTGCACCACCACCAATATATACCTGCCAGAAAAGCTAAAAAGCCCTAATTCCAGTAGATATGGGATCTAACCCCCCCCCCCCCCCCAGGTACACAAAGATGAAAATCGTCTTCGAGATCCCTTCCTTAAGGAAGTGCATGCACTGAATCCTGAACCGTGCGTGTGTAAAACCTGCGACAGAAGTGCGTTCTGGTACCTTGGTATTAAATTCGTGTTGCCGGTTGCCGTTCGCGTACAATAGTGACTCTGAAGAAGCTTCGTCGTACTCCTCCGAGTCATATGAAAAGGATACAGGGTCGTAATAGCCTGAGCCCATGATGGAACACTGCTCCTAAACCGATATGACCGGCCGCGACACACGCGCGCTTCTGCATACCCCGTGACGTCATGCGCCGGCTTTGTGTGGGCGCTCTGGGAAGGGGAAATTTTTGCCGTCTCCTCCCCGACTATGGTTTCGGTTTAGATTAACTGCTATTTCCGCATAATACATCGCGTGACAGGGAAACCATGCACATAGCCAGTATCGGGGGGCCAATATGTACCGAAAGCGTCGTACAACAATTTTTTTTTTTCAAATATTGTCCCGAAGTCTCCCTTTAAGTGTCCCACACGGCACACACTATTTGACTTTCCTATTTGACAAACACTCCGCAACACCAGCGTACTCACGAAAGACGGCTGGTCACTCAGTGGAGGGTTTTTCCACACTGTAATGGCGTTCGATACGCAACCCTCATGACTCTTGCTGAAATTTCGGAAGTCGGACGTTTGGAAGAGAACAATGTTAGGCTCGGCATCGCTGAAATGTGGAGAATAGTGAGTATTATGCAGTCACTGCATAGGACATTTCTCGAAAGAAGCCCATCTTTTATTGCGGTACGCAATCCGCATTTGATTTGTGAAAGAAATCCGTTTGAAGGAAATGATATCGTATGAATACAAATGGTGGGCGTCATGTTGACCTGTGGCACTGCCTTCCTTGTCTAATTTGTCCCCTCTTTCGTAGAACTGATTAATACAACCGACCTGATCAACCGATTGAAGCGATCCTTCATAACGCCCTTCGTGTCTGGTTTCCCTTCATAAAGCGGCGCAACGCCTACGAAGATGAAGGGAACGTCGTCGGACGAATTAGTGCGGAATTCATTCTGATACGTTCTTAGAACCTGAAACAGGCAAAGAGTACACGAGGATGATTGATCGACAACATACACCTGTGTACAAACCAAGAACACCGTGAGTCGTTCGTAAATTCGAGAACACAAGACGACGACAAAGATGATGATGATTCGGGGCGATCACATCCAGAAACTCATTTATGAAACCGATACCACTATGTTCGGCATCGGCCGACAATCCACTTGGCTAGTTTTTTTCTTCCGAAAAGTGATTAGATATTAAATAAACGAATTTTAAAAACAGTCGCAGCTTCCGCAGCTGCGGAAGCTCCCGCGACAACGAGATCACCGTGACGTCACTCCCTAACAGGGGGAGTGAGAGGGCATCGCTCAGAGGAAGAAGGCACCGTCCAGACCCCGCACCACCGCGGCATCCCTTTTCTCAAGGCCGTGCTCTGATTGGTGGCGTATAACATGACGGTTTCGCCTTTTTCCGGAGAGGGAATTCCGACGTACTCTCAACATCGTCTCCTACAGTCAAACTGCGCCACTATTTCGCGCACTATACCGTTTTCAGGGATCAACGAGGAATAAAATGACACAATAGTTTCGAAATCGACTGAAACGGATGCAACCGTCCCTTTAAAGTTCCACTACGGATTCAATCTCTGGATCCTACCGAATTTATTGTCGTTGCAACCTAACGTCTCACAGCATTCTAGCTAAATATTATTTGTCTACCTGGCCTAGAAGTGTGATAAAATTCATGTCTAGTTTTGAGAAGTACCACATGGGGTGCCATTCTACCCAGGCGTCTGGCAACATTGCTTCTCCAAGGTTGATTTTTGTGATGACGTTAATAACATTGCCTTGAGGTAAAACACATGACGAGATTAACACACAACAGACTCACGAACCAGCAGTGAAGCTTTTTACACAGTGTGCAAAGGAGATGGGGTAAAAAGAACGCGTACACTTCGGCGTGTTTTACATTTTCCTGTGGTTTTCCTCAAACTCAAGGCAATGGTAACATCATCAAGCTAACACCAGCTAGCCTGCCTACTCCAGTTATGTTAATCGATTTCCGTCTCAAGGGAGCTGCTGGCAGTCTTTCAACGTGAGGCAGAGAGCAGACATGCGCCCTGTTGCTAGGAGACAGGTTCCAGAGTTACCGGTGACGTCACCTAATCCGAATTGGGGAATCCGAAACAATGAAGTTTTCTTCAACAATGAAGTTCTTTCGAAGCGCGTAATGTTCACTTACGTCATTTATATTTTGTGTATAGAGTCTTTGTGCGAGGTTGATTTATACAAAATGAAACAAATATAATTTTTAGTCCGTAGTCACTATAATGGCACAATAGCTACATTGTCTATGACGCTCCAAACACAGTTGCTGATTTTTTAAGCAACATTTCAATCTCAATCGCTATCTTTCTCGTGACCATGAATACCATATTCATGTGTGATGTTGCACATGCGTGGAAACGCCGAACACAAACCAGTAATAACCTTGTTACGTGATTAATACTGAAAAAGCTAGCATGTCATATTTATGTTAAAATATGTACATGTGTAAAATATTCCATGTATAGAAGAACAATCTGTGACATGGAAATCGTGGGATTTTGCCACCTAAGTACTTACACCCGGAGTAGTGTTTTGGGGACCTTTCATAGAATATTTGTCTCACAGAGTGCAACTAGCAGAACCGAGTTTGGTGAAGCAAACCTTCTGTTTCCAGCTGCCGAAATACAGCGTGGCCTAACCAGATGCGGATCTGGGGGTGGGGGGTGGGGGGGGTAGGGGGGTAGGGTTCAGATTACCCTGACCTCCCCATTTATATCATTACATAGAGTTTCAATTGACCTTAGGTAGTGTAGTAGGATGCTGCCCAAGGCAGGACCCCCTCCCCCCAGAAAAATCCGAGATCCGGCTCTCGGCCGAACACTGTTCTCGATGCCACGTTAGAGTTGCAAAACCACTTAGGTACGTTATTGTTGGTCACCTTCAGTAATTCGACAAGACTTTCGATGTACTGGCCATTCGTATTTGCTGTGATTGTTGCACCGAGTGAACCGTAGTGCCTAATGTTATTCTTCCAGTGAGAGTGGAGGACGCTCTTGCCCGACGTAGTCTTTAGGTTCTTCAGGCTCTTTGATCGCGATCTGCAAGGAAATGACATCTGAGGAAGCCAGAAGGACAAGTTAAGACATCGGACTAGTCGTAAGTAATTATGGTCTCCTTACTGAGCGGTTAACCACCCGTTTGTCTACTCCATCTGCCGCATAAACAGTTATCTTCACCCTTCAGAAACATTGACACAGAAAACCATATTCCATGTGTAACTAGTGCCGTCTTCTTATTGCTTGTTATACCACTTGTGATATCGCTGAAATGAGTGTAGTTTGTAGCATTACCATTGCAGTACACCAGTGGTTCCAAACCGGGGAGGAATTTCATGGCTCCAAGGGAGGAATTAGACCCGTTTAGACCACTGATCCGCCTTCGAGCGCATATAACAGCTAGCAGTTTGTACAGTGCAGGACAAAAGTGTACGGAACATGCTCCGGAACACATTCCTTCCTCAGAGTGACACGATAGCAGCGAAAGGTATCGTATGAACTTGCAAACATATGAATGGGATACCTAAGCACATGTCTAAGTCCGTACGGTCCCATTGGCTGCTAGCGTGTCACTCTGAGGAAGGAATGCGCCGGAGCGTGTTCTATAAACTTTTGTCTAGCACTGTACCGGAGGTGTACAATGGCGACACGATGCACGCACACCTCAGTACACGCAGCGCACGCCGCACCAGAGGTCGCAGGCATGCCCCACGCTCAGAACGTACTGTTGCAGTCTCTTTTTGGCCTTGCAGGTAGCGCACTCTTAGAAAAACGGATGGAGCACAGTTACACCTTTTTGGAGGTAATAGTTGTCGCATAGGTTGAGCCTAAAAGGTAGCAAAGTTCTACCTGCTATCTGATTGCAGTCGGCACAACAGATTACCTTTCCACCTTCCACCTTTACCTGCCCACCTTCGCAACGCTTCTCTCGTGGCGGCTGGAATGCCAGTGAATGTTACAATTGCTAGCAATTCCCGACTTCCCGACATGTGCCAAAAAGGGTCCGGGGAGCGGAAAAGGTTGGGAAGCACTGCAGTGCACTAACATAGAAATGTCAACAAACAGTGCGTTAGATCGTAGGTCGCGTCCAAGTGGGTCCGATAAGAACCTGCCGTGCATTCTTCTTTTACCCTTATTTTTGTTAGAACACTGGTGTTTATGTGAGAAATGTGGAGCGAGAAACTGGTAAAGCACGTGTCGCATTAATATCCAAAAATCGGGAGATTACCTAGGTTGCAATACCGTCCGCGGCAGCATTTATGTGCCAGTACGTTCTTTGGCTTCACTCGCTGCGTGTTTCTCAAAAGCTATGTAACGAGGGTTGATACAAAGCTACCAGGAGACATTAAAATTTTGGGCAAAAAGCAGGTGTTGTTTACGGCATGCTATCAATCATTCACCTAGTTTACCTGAACTTACTGTTCTGCGACGTCCAACCCAAAAAGGGTTGACGTGTATAATCGCGCCATTTCGATGAAATCATTCAGCGGAGCTAGCTCAGATTCTGTGAAGCTGTAGGTAGAACTCTGAAACACGATGAGGTCACACAGGCCGTCCGGTGGATTGTTGCGCTTTCCGGGATACATGGTTGTGCAGAGAAGGATCTTCGAGTCCAGCGCTAAAAAGGGGAAACGATGGCACAGAGTGTGGGTGAGAATTAGGAACACAGACTGTGGACTATCTTGTCAAAAGCCCTGTACGAAAATAAGTTCGCCTAGAAATTTATTGATTAGTAGCATAAGATAGTGGCGAGGGCAGTCCGTGTTTAGTTAGCAGCACGACAGGTACGTGATCTAGATAACCCCCGCGGCGTATATCTGCAGCCCCCGCGCTGATGCCGCGAATAGACGCCGTCGGTTACTGTGTGTGACCCAGCGAACCTACGCATTTTACACCAGGCAGCATAGATGTACACTAAAAAATATTTTAATCAACGTCAATTTGTGATATCAATTCGCCGCAGGGGGCATCAGTGTATGCTGATGTTTGGTGAGTGGCGCCACGACGCACCCACTAGTCCCAAGGTGTTATCCGTACCGTGCCGAGGGGATGGAAGGAGAAGGGTAGAAGCCTTGAACGGTGGCGGTCGGGGTCTTGGTCAAGCCCCTGCCGAAGGGTTTTTCTTAAAACTGCGGGACCTTCTCACGTGTAAGGATGAGGTGTGAGCGACATTTTGGACTATCCATTTGCTAAAACTGTATATGGTTAAAAATTCTTGAAACTCAATCACCGGGAACGCAAAGCGTCCTCGGACCGAAGTATACAACCCAAATTCTATAAGCTTCACAGCAAAGTACATAGTGCGTGCAGTGACAGGAAATGACAAAGAAAATGTAGTTCCCTTGGGTAAAATGTCACTGTTCTTCATTGAGAAGGCGGTGGCATCTCTCTCTAAGCACGTACCAGAAATTATGCACATGCGATCAGGTGGCTTGTTGATCAAGTGTACCTCAGAAGGAGACTGTGATACTATCCTGAGTACACATGAAATGTTGGGTAAAAAATACAGCATCTTTACCCCAGACATTAAACACAATTCAAGGCGTTATTGCTGCGTCTGAACTCAATCGCTGAACTCATCACCCAGTTCTTCTGAACCTGAAGGTCCAGGATGTCATAGATGTACATAAGATAAAAATCAGAAAGAACAATGAGTACATCACAACACGAAATATCATCCTCACGTTTGACCGCCCTACTCTTCCTCAAAAGTTGAAGGTTGCATACCTGTCAGCAGACGTGCGACCATACATCCCAAACCCCTTTGCACTGCTTCCGTTGTAACAGGTTTGGTCATGCTACGGACTCGTGTCGCGGCTCTGCCTGCTGCGCATGGTGTGGCAAGCGTTACCATGAGAGTAAAGAGTGTAAAGGGCCAGACCACTGTATCAACTGCTCTTCAGACCACCCATCTTACTCTAGATCCTCTGCAAAGTGGAAGTATGAAAAAGAAGTCTTGCATGTCAAAGCTCCACAAAACATAAACTATCCCGAAGCCAGGAAAAAGGTCTTTCCCATGTACGAGGCGTGTTCAAGTCAAACCGGGACTTTTCATTTTTTGCAAAAGTAAAATGAACTTACAGGCGAGAAATTAGTTTTATTTTTGAACGTAATCTCCAGCTGCACTAATGCACTTGTCCCAGTGTTTCACGAGGGCTTGGATGCCAGCAGCCTAGAAATCCTTACCGGTGCGTAGCAGCCATGATCGGACCGCATTCTTGACCTCGTCGTCACAGCTGAAGTGGCAGACCCTAAGGAACGCCTTCAGTGGCCCGAGATGGAAATCGCTGGGTGCGAGGTCTGGACTGTAAGGGGGATGTGGCAGAACTCTCAGCCAAGTTCCTGTAAGGTGTGTGTCGTGAGATGCGCGGTATGTGGGCGTGCATTGCCCTGTAGGAGGAGGACTCCTTTGGTGATGAGGCCCGGCCGCTTTTGCTTCAGCGCCTGGGCAGAAAATCAATATGAACAACGCCAACCTTGTCCCAGAAAACCGTGGCCATGACCTTGCCCGCAGACGGGGTGCTTCCGAACTTCTTGGGAGCTGGTGAGCCCGGTGCTTCCACTGTTTTGATGCGCGTTTAGACTCAGGAGTGAAATGGTGCACCGACGTTTCATCGCACGTGATGATCCGATCAAGGAATGGCTGTCCTTCAGTGTCGAAACGGTACCTTAGCTCTTGGGAGATTTCCAGTCTTCTCTGCCGGTCAAACACGGAGAGCTACCTTAGGACCCAACGGGCACTAACTTTCCGAAACTGGAGGTGTTCGTGAATGATAGTGTTCAACGTTCCTACAGAAAGGTCCGTCTTTTGAGCCAGTTCGAGACATGTTATCCGTCGGTCCTTGAGGATCAGGCGCTCCACAAGTTGGATGTTCTCAGGAACTCTGACACTGAGCTCTCAGCCACCCCGGCCGGGATCGTCCTGCACTGATGTACGGCCGTCTCGAAACCATTTGCACCACTCAAACGCTTTGCTGCGGCTAAGTGTATCATGGCCATACTGAGCCTGAAGTCTTCCGTCAATTTTAGATGACTTTATGCCTTCATTCATGTGAAACTTCATGACAGCTCGCTTTTCGAGGTGCGCGCTCACCTCGTTGTCGGCCATCTTGTCCAACACGTGTCTTCTGTTTTGCACAAACTTTGGAGGCCTGTCGCGTGTGAAAATGACGGAAAAGAAGTAGCGTGAGCCATTTGTACACTCAAAGAGACAAAGTCCCGGTTTGACTTGAACACCACTCATATTTTGAGAAGTCCCTCACAACAGCATTGAAACAAAGAGTAAAACTAGTTACACAGTACATGCAGACAGAGTCAGTTCTAATCACAGAGCCAAGGACAAGTGAAGATCAGGGAGGTAAAGATACACCTCCAACCCTCCAAACACACGTGGCGTCAACGCCACTTCTGTCTACTGCAGCAGTAGCTGCAGTCTCTCTAACCTCTTCAGTGGCATCCTCTTCAGAGACGCGACCTTCGTCATCACTACCCCTGGAGCCCAGCTTCATGGCTCCAAGGCTCGTTCATGAGCGCGAGCCCCAAGCCAAAAAGAAAATCTAAAAACAGCCTCGGGGAGCAATCATTCACTCCCCGATGTATCGCCGAAGGAATTGGCAGCTCTTTGGAGAAAAATTCCGAAGCAGCCCAGAAGAGGCCCAACGAAGAGATAAGTGCTTCTCTCAACAGCCACAAACAAATAGATCCTAGTCGGCAGAAGTTTACTGTACACATCCTATTTCTCTTTAGTACTGCTATAGTTATGAGTGGAAAGATCCTTCCATGGAACTGCCGTGGGCTGCTTTCGAATCTAAATGATGTCAACGATATTTTCGACAAGTACAGTGCAGCATGTTTCTGTCTTCAAGGAACACGTTTAAACATACATACACCAAATCCACTGCGCAGACATAATATTTTTCGAAAAGATCAATCAGATACATCCCAATCATCTCGAGGTGTAGCAATCGTAACAAGAGGTTCTTTTCCAACCAAAAAATTCACCTGACTACAAATTTGGAGGCTGTGGCTGTGCATGTGCAAGGTTCATGGCTGTGCAGGTGCATGGGTGCATGGTTGATGCAACCACGTTTCATCAGCTGTAACAAGTCGCCTAAGTACTGCAAAATCAACTTGGAGGCATCCATTCGGTGTGGTTTCTCATCGACATTCAAACATTTCGGCACCCACTTGGCTGACAGCTTCCGCAAACCCTCCTCTTTCTGAATTTGTACATCCAATGTGTTCTCTGGATATGTCGCAATTGTTTTAGCCGAGACTCGCCGATCTGTCAAAGTGAGATCATGGACACAATCAACAATTTCTGGTGTTGACACCGTTGGAGGCCTCCGTGATCTTCCGGCATCTTTGGTGTAAAAATCCCCACACTGAAAGTCAACACCCCACTTCTTGATGGTTGAGTATGATGGGCACTCGTCGCTTAGTGTTTGCATCATGCACTCATAGATTTCCTTCAAGAGTTTTCTTCTGTGTGAACAGGAATTTCATGACAGCCCAAGTTCTACCTTGGAAAATTTTACGGTTCTAGTAGACATGGTTGTGTTGATAGCCGGAAGAAAAATGTTGATAGCAACGCTTGACGTTACAAACTTACAATCTCTCTTCTTCTGCTTCCTCTTCTTCGTGTCGCTCTTTGTGTCTATGATGACGAGATCACTTTCGTATATATCTGGAAGTGGGTCTGGCCAAGAACTTTTCAGCACGCCCTCGTACATATGAAAATATTTTTGTTAAAGACTAATTATTTAATCTACACCCCATGACCCGACACATCAACTTCCCGGCCGTCTTTTTCCGATTTGTTTATCGCTTATTAAAATACCTACAGTGCAAAGACATTGCAGTATGAAGGGTAGCAAGACAATAGAAGGGGAGAACTTACAAGCACACGACATGAATAAACTAACAGGGGGACAAATTATAAGCGCTACTAACAATGCAACTTAAAATAAAACAAGTTTACATTCCGTTCAGAGACAACATTACTTGGCAGACTGTTCCATTGTGATATGTCCAGGGGAAAAAGAATATTTTGGAAACATTTGCTTGATAAGCATACTCACAAACTTTAGAATGATCCACTCTTGAAGATACATAGCCAGGTCGTGATAAATATAAAAAATGATTTAGGACTGTCTCATTATGATAGACACTATACAAGAATTTAAGCAGGAGATTGCGGCTAGGTACAGTGAGCAATTCCCATCTCAGCATAGCCTTCAGCTGCGTGACACTTTCTCCATACCCGTACCGACCACAGACAAATTTAGCAGCAGCATTTTAAATTTTCACGATTTTGCTGGTTAAAACCAGGGAGGATTGAAAAGCTGTAGTGAGTGTTATGAACTTATGACACGCCATGAAGAATAATTGTCCCTCACTATTAGTATGGTTTGTTCCAACATGTTAGCAAATTTTGTTACACCTACCTATGTTCTTTGGAAAAAGATCCTTGCATATGTGAGATGAGCTGGTTGAACTCAATTCCATTAGGATACTAAAAGTATTTTCGAGTTTACAGCCCTCTACATCTATTCCTTGCATGTCAGCACACAGGTTTAGGCAGAAAGTTGACGTGTCGTGTCGCGGGGTGTTGGTTAAATAATTATTTTTAACAGAAATATTTTAATAATAATAATAATTTATTTGGTCAAAAAGTTGACCGGGGACAGCGACAAAAAGTCACAATGTGACTTGACGAGGTCACTGTCCCCGTACAGCAGCATCACATCGTATTTTATTTATTTATTTATTTTTACAGAAAAGTGAGGTATAAGGACAGTGCACCTTACAGAAAAACGTAAACAAAACGATACACTTATTCGACACACTTCTTAACTTGTAAAATATTCCCTAACACATTTCCTTGTGGCTCCTAGTAAGTTAATGGAAATGTTATTTAACAATGTAGGCAGAGCATGTTGTATCTGTTGTTCACCATATGATGTTCTACATTTTGGAATGATCCATTCATGCTGATGACAATGAAAGTATGTATATATAGCAGGCAGTGTTGTACGTAGCGCCGTTACTAGTAGCGGCGCTACCGTGTCCGTTACTTTTTTCGGTAGCGGAGTAGAGATCGCGCTACTTTTTTAAACTGGTAACGAAAGAAGTACTTCCGCTACAAATGTGCGGTAGCGCTACTTTCCGAGCTGGGGTTCGCTACAACTCAACTTCGACGTATTATCAAACCTCCACTCTGCCTGCCTTCGATCAAGCTGCACGATATCACAACTCATTCTGGGAAGACCGGGCAAATAGCCGAAAGGAGGGCACAGAGGCCGTTATCTTGCAAAGAGGATGTGTCCTCCACGTGTTCCCTATTTGGGATGAACCTTCTTGAAGATTTGGTGCATTGTCGGAATTGTCTGCAAACTGACGTCACTCCATTCTGGAGCCGTCCTCGCTAGCTATGAGTCATGACATTCCACATGACATTGCACCACGTACGCTCATGTGCTTGACAGTTGCAATTTCTTGTCCGCTGCAATGGAGGGACCATGGCCTGCTACAGTACAAAACAGTAGCGTGGTGTTCAGATGTCTACTATGCGCCTCGGTGGGAAAGCTTTATCGGTGCGTCAAGGAAGTCAACGTCCAATTTGAAAAAGCACACCATGGTATGTTTACTAAAATCTCGTTCCGGGCAATCCGAGTTCTTTTTGTGACAAAGCTGTTGAGCCTTTTATCGGTAGACTTGCTTTGTGCTTTATTTGCTTTAGAGGAAGAGAAAAAGATATGCAGGATACCGAGTAGGCTTTAGTAAATCTGTAAAAAAACGGTTTTCAAAATTTTAGCCTTCAGGCAACCTACGTGTAACCTCCATTGGACGTCGATTTATTATTTTGAGATATTGTTTTATTTGATTATTTATTATTTTAAGACGTTTGATGTACGTCATCAACGATGCTGTTTGTTTATTTCCTAAAAAGTAGCGCATGACATATCGCGTTACTTTTTACGGGTAACGGTAGCGGTATTCCGCTACTTTTAGGTACGTGTAACGATATCGGGATTTCGTTACTTTTTGCTCAGGTAGCGCGTATCGGTATTGCGCTACCTTTTTCGGGTAGCGGGTACAACACTGATAGCAGGTGAGAGATTTTCAAGCTTACATCCTTGTATTCTTAGCATGTCAGCGCGCAGGTGTGGAGAGTCAATACGTCGGCTCGCGGGGTCAGCTGTCCGTCGGCAGACGAAGAATAATAATTGATATTAAAAAATGGCATTAATAAAGCTATATTTGCTGTACATCTGTCTATGCTTTTTATGCTGCCCGCTGTCCATGCGTCAACTCGCGGTGTCACGCACTGTGATTGACGGCGTCGAGTAACGGCGTCTGCGCGGGGGATCGCAGGTGTCCTTTACGGGGGTAATCGAGATCATGCACCTGTCATGTGCCTAACCAACCGCGCATTTCCCTCGCCACTATCTTATACTACTTTCGT
Source organism: Ornithodoros turicata (assembly GCF_037126465.1). NCBI lineage: Eukaryota > Metazoa > Arthropoda > Arachnida > Ixodida > Argasidae > Ornithodoros > Ornithodoros turicata. Next base: position 45,595,398 of record NC_088201.1, read on the forward strand.
CACAGCGTTATACTGAGCGGGTAATGTCAAGTCGATTTCACATTGCGTAACACCAATACGAGGTAGAGCAGAGATATGTGATAAAGAGTAGCTATCCTGTTGTAAGATGACGTTATAAACCAACTGAAACATGCGTTACTGCGTTTCCATTTTGCGCTCATTTTTACCCGCGTATCGCTAGGTCTGGAAAAATTATAATCGTCGAAAACGAGAACAGCTAGTTATAACCCGTGGGTTACATTCCTTTTCAACTGAAGTTGGGTGTGCCATAGCTGTAGTAAAATATTACTTACCTTTTGCCGTTCCTGCTTTTTGTGGTTCCGTCGTTGTAGCAACATCTGTAGGGGTCGGGTTTCTTCAGAAACACTTCCAGTTGAAGTACATGATGCTGTATGATGCTAAAGACACGTTATTGGGCATTTCTTTTATCCTTTCCTCAGTGCCACAATTTGACACGCAGCGTGAAGTACATTTCAAGCTTTTACCTCTTCCTCTAAGCGGCAGGTTACTTGCAGCGTCGCCGTCTGTATTCCCTCCAGTATCCGGAGATCCTATAACATTAGACGGCTTTGATCATTGGCGCCATGATCGCTGAGGAAGCGATTATATGTTTCTAATAATAATTAAATAAATACTGATTAAAAATCTGATTATAGCTTCGGTACGAGATGCCCAAGACAGCTCCAACTCGATAAAATATTCTTAAAACGTTGATTTTACTGAACGTTAATATTGCCTGAACAATGGCTCAGTACTGGCTACAAAATGTACCAATAGTATTGCCAGTGGACGTGGAATATTGCGAGTAATTTTCAGATATTCATTTTTCTGCCATCGTCTATGTGGAATGGTTGTGCAAAGTAAAACGGGCAACCTATGCAGTCAATTTGAACCCAGCACCATTCGATGATATTCCTAAAATAGCGGTCACTCGCAACAAATATCCTGTTTGGTTAACCTCGTCCTCACGGGTGAGCCGACTTTTGATTGAGTTGTACTTTGGATATACTAGCACTATTATCGAAATTTGCGTGTACCCAGACAATATTCTGAAATCGCGGGAAGACAATACTGTTTTACTATTCACTGTGTTTGGCTGATATTGTTGAATTGCTGGTATAGCACTAGGTCCGTAACCTCCATATTGCAAGAGTTAATATGATCCAATATGGGACTAGTATCTCCAGCTTGGGATCACTACTAAAGGCTAAACCATATGGCTCAACCAGCTTTTGAGAGCGTTCGTCGCGCCCGACGATGTCGCAACAAGCGCGACGAGGTCGCTTGCCGCGTCCCAAACCACACGGCACGACAACAACGCGATGTCGCGCACACAGTACCAAGGCGTGCGAGTCTAGTAGCACGACATTGATAAACAGGCAAAGAAAAGAATGAATTATGATGACATGTGGCGCAACCCACATTACTAAAGCACACCTTGTACTGAGAGAAAGTGGGGGTGTATTCAGCACTGACAAAAGAAGTAGGGTCTGTAGGTGCCTCTATGACAACATTTTGATTTCTTCGTTGTTTGACTCGTTTTGTATATTCTGTCGTCATCGTCGCCGCTGCTTTGTTTTTTTTTATTTTTTTCCTAATCTCTACTGGAGACGTCCCAATTTGGTGCACGTGTGTGCACTTCCTCGCTAACGCGTTGATTAATGTCGGCCGACATTGATTTGCACGACGCTATGATTACACTGACAGGCCTGTTTGCCACCTCCATCTTTTCGAAAGAACCGCGTTCGTGACGCCGCTGCCAATATGTCTTGATTGGTGCGCTGCGCTCTGGTTTCCGGTGTCGCATCGAGCAACCGGGACACAAATCTCACAGAGAAGGTCGCTGGCGCGTCGCGCGACAAGAGATGCGTCGTGCAACGTGAAAATTGCGCCAATTGTCACTCCATATGGTTTAGCCCTTAGGGGTTATTTCACTTCCCATCTCACTTCCCGCGGTTATTCAAATAGTGGCTTTATCAATAGCTCGTGATTCATGACAAAGGACGTGACCTACCGCTACTATTTCGAAACGCAACGACAGCAGTTGCAGATGCCGCTATCACTGCGATTACGATGATGATCATGGTAGATAATGCTGTGGTTTCAGTTCCTTCTTCTCTATTGGTCATAATGTAGAACAGAACATTACACATTACGCAGGGTACACATAAAAAAATAGAGAGTGAAATAAGACAAAACATATGTCCGCCAGCCAGCAAGCCAGCCAGCCTGTCCGTTCCTGCGGTCTTCTGTAAAGCGTGCTTTCGCTGCACTAGCACAGTGCCCGCAGGAGAAGCAACCAGTCAAGGTGACCTTCTCCCGCTCTCTCGAGCAAACGTAACGTCAATGCGATATTGTGGTGGGGTGTGATGACGAGATTCCTTATATCCACACCGTGTGGAGACAATGCTGTATTGCAATTAAAAATGAAAAAGGCCGAAGCAAAGTGAGCAAGACGGAAGCGACTAAATGAGGCATCAAAGGGGTGGCAAGGACTGAGTGTCAGACTCAGGAGTGAATTCCAAAGGTCTTTAGTGTTAGTGACCCGGAAGACTGGAAGAAGAACAAGGTCTTGTCTCAGGAGCTCGTAGAAGTTTGCCTTCGTTGTCTTTGCTGCTCCGATGGCATGAGGATCTTTTTCGCGACGATGTCCGCAACAAAATACGGCGACCTGCAGTGCTGGGGACCCTAGTTGGCTAAGCTGGCTTTTCGTTCGAGGTCCGCCAGGTGATATGAGGTGCCGGATAACAAGGTTTCTTTATATGCAGGACTAGATGCAGAATTTTAACAGAGCTAGGATGATCGAAGTAGCGATTCCTGTTCCCACGTTGAGCACATTATTTACTCCAGCCATCACAATCTGTGCACAACCTGTGCAAATCACAAAGCTCTAAACGTGTACCAAGACGTTCTAATGCCGATGCCTTCTACCAAACGCAGGAATACTCTGCCAATATTGGCCCGTTTGCATAAAAGTTGACTAGGAACCTCATACTCACTCTCAACAGCCTTGGTAGTGCATTGAGCACGCGCCCGCTGCTCGTGCGGGAAGCGCTGCCGAAGCTGTTGATATTGAGTCTTAAGTTCGAACTCAACTTTTATGCAAACGGGCCGAACCGCGCGAAGGAAATTTACGACGAGTTAGGTCATTAACTAATCAAAATTAATTTCCATGCACATTGGCTTTCTCTTTCCAAACTGAATCGCGTAACAGTACTGTAAAATGCAATTTCGCACATACGCATACTTGGTCGGGACTTCTGCAGTTTTTCACTCTAGCACTTTTTCACTCTTGCAGTGCACCCATGAAGTCGTACAGCTAGGACAGACTTGTACATTGTGCAAATGTAAGGCTTAAGATAATAGGTTATTTTCTGCTCGTTTAGTTTGTTTTCCATATGCACTTCCAATGGGTATTTCATTCTGTACACCTCCACAATAGAGATTACGAGAAAATGCAGCTGAGACAACCTGCCCCAGCCCGCGTGACAACCTGTCCCGCTACTGGGGCGTATTGTCACTCTTGGCGACCTCCGTGCAAATAGTTGTTATAGACTGGTTTTGAAGCCAACTTTAGTTTAATATGTGCGTTGTGGGTAGCCAAAAGATCACACAAATATCCAACGTTGGTTTCATCAGCCTGACGAACGTACTTTCGTCACAGCAAAATCAGAAGTAAAAACTGTGACAACTCTCCCCGGTCTCCCCTACATTGCTGTATTATTAATTCATTGAGAAGGAGAAAGCGAAACACCCTAAAATTTTGCGTAGCATTGTATTGTGTTCAGACAATGAGAAAGGGAAGTGCCTACGTTTGGAGCAACGGTATTTTCGAGCATTGAGCCGGAGCAGCTAGTGAAACCATATGGACATGTCAGCTTCTGATGTGATCGATGTGAACATCAATCGTGCGCAACAGTTTATCTAGGTAAGGAAGGGACCGTGACATCGCAGCAGTAGCCAAAATCAGTGTTGATAGCGTTGAAATAATCATGTACAAGGTGTTTCATTTATCTCGAACCCCACTTTAAAAAAAAAAAATAACGGCTCATTGCATTACAACAAAACCAACTGCATAGTATTATTAGTAGCCTAAAGTGTTTCAGAGTATTTCTGTACCGCAATTAATTCAATAATTAGTGGAAATTAATTTTGTAACTTTCTAGTTACGAGGATTACAACGAAGATGTCAATTGTGGGCGCTGCCATGAGAAAACGAATCCAGTGTCTTGCAACACTCTAGCTCTAACGACTCGTTTTTTCCCGGGTCTGCAGAAATGTGCCCGGACTTCCGAAACTTGGATGGAGCATGTTTCCGTCACGCCAAAAGAGCGCTCGATCGCAGCGCCCTCCCACGTCCACTTGACGAAAAAAGAGATATGCGATCCATTCCACCTACTACACTCTTATCTATCATCCTTGCATGGTGCCGTCTCTGCTAATGCTAGACGATCAGAGGACGCAGTGACGATGACAACGTGGCGCTTTGTCTTTTTATTGTTTGTTTGATTCCCTCCTGTTTTTTCTTCTTTCGCCGTGATGCAACTGAAAGTATGGGACAAGGAATGTTACCTTTCAACTTTCGTCTCCGTACACGCACTCCTTGTTGGGTGCTCTGCGGGTCAAATAATGCCCTATTCCAACGAAGAAAGAGCTGACATGGTGCTTGCCCTAGGTGCTGCACAGAGCAATAAGAAAAAGGCAGTGATTTTTCAGATGTGGCATCCCGGCAGGAGACCAAGCCCTGCGACGATTGTTCGTCAGCACGAGACGCTAAAAGAATTTGGCAAGTTTTCCCGAAAGCGTCGTAGGTCATCGACAGCTTCAGACGACGTTCGAACCAACATCCTGGCGTTCTTTGAGGCACACCCTCTAGCCAGCATCCGCGAGGCCAGCAGTCAGAGTGGCGTTCCGTTGTCGACGGTGTGGAGGGTAGCAAAAGAGGCCTGCCTCCATCCTTACCACGTTCAACTGCATCAACAGTTGCAGCAAGGAGACTTCGAAAACCGGTTGCACTATGCCAACCGGCTTTTGCGCACTGTCGATCAGAACCCGCAATTTTTGAGTAACGTCATCTGGACGGACGAGGCAAACTTCTCTCGGGACGCGCAGGTGAACCTGCACAACGCTCATTATTGAAGTACCACCATTCCCCATTGGCTTCGCAAGTCCCATCATCAATACAAATGGTCCCTCAACGTCTGGTGCGGCATTTGCGACGGGACCCTCATTGGACCAGTCTTCCTTGATGCGACATTGACCGCGGACAGATACCTAAACGAGGTTCTTCAGGTTCCTGTGGAAGAGTTCTACGCCAACCTCCCACTCGCGCGATATGGCCAGCTGTGGTTTCAGCACGATGGCGCTCCCGCACACAGCTCCAGCCCAGCTCGCGCCTATCTCGACCACGCATTTCCTAACCAGTGGGTGGGAAGGTTCGGACCAGTGCCATAGCCTGCCAGGTCCCCGGACCTTACGCCTCTGGATTTCTTCTTATGGGGATATGTGAAGGACCACGTGTACGTCGAGGACACGACAGCACCTGATGCCCTCAAGGCGAAGATCACTCAAGTTTGCCGTGAAATGCCGCGAGGACATGTTGCGGATCGAGAACACAATCAGGAGATGCCGGTTTTGTGTGATGACGCACGGCGACCTCCTCGAGCACCTGCTCTGAATATCCATAATATTGTTTCTCTTATGTTGCAATACATGTGCGAAATGCAGACTCACGTTGTTCTATCTTAAAATAAGTTATCATTAAAATAAGTGACACCAAAAAGAGGCAATTATGTTTATCTTGCTCTTTTCTGTTTTCCCTATGCAGCACTTAGGGGAAGCATCATACCCGGTGGCTCTTCGCTGGAATAAAGCATTGCTTGTGCCACAAACCATTTTGCAGAGTGTGGCTGTAAATGAGTAAATGTGTAAACTTTAAAAGAGCGGCTAAACAAATGCCACCTGCGACAGCTCTTCCTTGTGTTTTCTGGTTTGCTTGCTTTTTTTAATTTTTTGTAAACACATGCTACAGGTTCAAGGTGCTTCCGTGGAAGGATAACCTTCCCTGTCGCATACTTTCCCAAGCAGCAAAATGCACTGAAAGTCGAGTGCAATAGGGGTGGACGGGTAGATGAAAGGCCTTTAACAGATTCATGACACCAGAGAACATTGATAAGACACACACCGTCCACCCCTAATGCACTCGACTTCCAGTACATTGTGCTGCTTGGGTTGAGTTGCTTCACGGCGAAAGAATGAATAAAGAGGAGGAAATCAAACAAATAATAAAAAGACAAAGCGCCGCGTTGTCATGGTCAGCGTGCCTCCAGATAGTCTAGCAGATACGGCACCATGCAAGGGTGATAGATAAGTGTGTAGGTCGAATGGAACGCATATCTCAGTGTTCGACAAGTGGACATGAGAGGGCTCTGCGATGGAGCGCTCTTTTGACGCGACGGAAGGATGCTCCGTCCAAGTGTCGGAAGTTCGTGCCCATTTCTGCAGACTCGGGAAAAAAACGAGTTGTTAGAGCTAGAGTGTTGCAAGACACTGGATTCGTTTTCTCATGGCAGCGCCTACAACTTCACAATTGACACCTTCGTTGTAGTCCTCGTAAGTAGAAAGTTATAAAATTAATTTCCACTAATTCATTAATTAATTGCGGTACAAAAATACTCTGAAACACTTTAGGCTACTAGTAATACATTGCAGTTGGTTTCGTTGTGATGCAATGAGCCGTTTTTTTTAAGGTGGGCTTCGAGTTAAATGAAACACCCTGTATAATAATCACGCATAGATCATTATACGTCTGCTGATACTTGATCAGAATTCGTTGCATGTCTCCTTTTCCGCAGAGCTTCTACACTGCGACCAGGCAGAGGGGGACGCCAGCTTGTGACATGGCGTGACGGGTGACGAGATTGAAATGAATCATTTCACTGTGGAATCAAAGCAATCCGGCCATCAATTGGGTCATGGCAGCTCCCACTGACGGAAGCAATTCAACGTAATGCCGTCAGCACGAAATGTAGGGGTTCCCCTAACCCGGAATAGCAACGCGTACTTCTTGTAGCTTTTCTAGTGCAGGGAGCAACAGCGAATACACCGGGACGTGACAGCGTCCCCTACATTGCTGGGATGGAACGTCTTCCCGTAAGAGTGGACAAATTTATTGGAATTAAGGGTCATCAAGGGGAAAAAGTATGGTTTGAGCACTTTGACCCTACCAGCATCTTTTGCAAAAAGTAGTGATCAACCGTGAACTATGTACACACGTCCACCCATAGGTTGCGCAAAGGTGTAAACGAAATATATTATCAAAAATACTTGCAATGCTTACCGTGCTTCTGCAAAGCAGAAAAAAAATCGAACATGACACTTGGTCCGTCGTGCGCGTACTGCAAGAGAGCATGGTATGATATGGAAGAAGTACTTACCCTGTTCATCCGATCTCTGTACTAGTATCGACTCTGGCTCTGCGCATTTGACACAAAATTTGAAAGAAAGACGAAACATATGCAGCAACAATATTCAATTCCCGTCCTAGTATTGCCAATAAATGACAAAGCCTTTGAATTACTTACCAAATTCAGTTTCTTCTACAGAAAAGAATGAACCAGGGCTAAACTCACGCTCTTGTTTCCATGTGCAGACAAACGTGTACTGCTATCCCATATGCTGCCTGCGTGTGAGTGCCTGCTTTTCTACTATTTTTTTAAACATCCCTCTGGTGTGTTGTACATCTCGGGTACACACGATACTCAAGCCTAGTCTGCTTTGCAGTTGAAGGTTCTGTCCTGCTTACATTTCGCTAAGAGGCCATGAAAGCGCGCTGTATGCGTCTCCCAAGTGGCAGGATGCGACACTTTCCTTGATTATGGTGATAATTTCAAATTTTGCGTCGCAAGACAAGAATATTTATTAGAAACACTGGTCTCCACAGTATTTTTTTCTGTTTAACATGGAATACAAGCACTAGCACGCACAGTGTTCAACGTGCCTGGAAGAGGATGCTGGAACTCTGACCAGCCAGTCATTGAACGACGCATTGTACAAAGGGGACACGGAGACACAGCATAGGAGTATGTACAGTGCTGTACAAAAGCTTGCGGAACACGCTTCGGCGCATTCCTTCCTCATAGTGACACGCTGGCGGCGAATGAGACTGTACTGACTTACAGACATGTACCTAAGTTATCTGGTTACGTGTTTGCAAGTCCGTTCGGTACCATTCGCTGATGGCACGTCACTCTGGGAAAGGAATGCGCCGGAGCGCGTTGTCCGGCACTGTACAAGGTGTAGGCTTGTAGACACCTTATGATCCAGTGGACGTGGCAAAAACAGTCACGTTGTAATGATCAGAGGTAGGCACAGAAGAACTTGCTATACTGCCTTGTGAAGACGTGCACCGCCGCCGACAATCGACACGGCTCCACTTTGCCTGTCTTTTCTGAGAACTGAAATGGCCACGCTCCCATGCAGATTGAGAAATAAACAAGATCCACGAACGGGTCGGTGAACTTGGGAAGCTTGCAATGAACATATCCCTTTGTAAACATCCTTACGGCGTGGCAAAAATAAGTGGTATAAAAAGAAACAAAGGCTCATGAAAGGTATACAAGACTGAAGTGCTAAGCAACCTTCACGACTTGGCGCAATTGCGCCTGGTCAGATAAAATTGTTATTCGCTCACCCATTCCAGTAGATTGGGCCTGTCATCGGTTTGGACTGTTGTAGCTAATAATCGTCGTCTTCTTTCAGACCGCGTTAGAAGATGACAGTTTTTCAAGAACTTAAAATTTTCTTTTCATGTAGGATTTCGTTTGATTCAGTTTTAACAGCTTGGCCCATAGTGAAATTGAGCTCACCGACATACTGCCTTAAGAGGGCTGCAAACCTTGCTGGACAATGTAGGACGCCAGTCCTCACTGTACGGTAGCCCCCCTCCCCCCTCCCCCCCCCCCTCCCCCCAAATATATAAAGCCGTAAAAAAACACACAAAAACAACGGTGTTTCCCTCTTCCCAGGCGAGTCTTCTAGTTTCTATCCTTAACAATTCTGTCACAGATACGAAGGTCCAGTGTAATGGAGTAGGCCGCTGTTTCCTTATTTACGCTTTGACCTTTGGACTACCGAACACGTGAATATTTCTTGGTGTGTACTTGTGCTCCACCGGTCGGGTGACGAATCTCTGTAACAGCTCCCCCCATCATCATACCCTCATCGACGGTGAATCCCCCAACTCATCGTCATCCAATGTATGTATATGTGTGTGTGTGCGCGTGCGTACGTATATATATATATATATATATATATAGGGTGTTTGCTCTAACGTGTCCAGCAATTATATTTAGAGCGAGCGATAAAAGAAAAGCAAGTGGCACTTTTCTGCTACTTGAGTAAGAAACGGGTACTGCTTCACTAGTAGCACCTGTTTCTTAGTCAAGTAGCTGAAAAGTAGCGCTCGTTTCTCTTTTATCGCTCACTTTAAATAAAATTTCTGGACACGTTAGGGCAAACACCCTGTATATATATCACACTAGCTCAAGGAACAGACTTTATGGTAGGCACACTTTTATTGACGAACTTCATGAATGCCAACAGCCTGCTTTCTACTGCAGTGTCTGCAAGGAAATCACAATGGAATTTTTCTTGATGTGGTGTTTTGTTGAATATGTGGAGGTGTTAAGAGTCCTTTCGGCTGTTGTTGTGGGTGTCCCAGGCACACTGCGGCTAGAAAATGAGGGCAATAGGAAACGATAATCTTTAAAGCCAACAAACAAATAAACCCCCTGTAGTCCAATGAGCATTATCACGATGATATCGGTAACAAGAGACTTTGCGATCGTTAAGAAGAAGCCGAAAATCCATGTGATTCCCATGATGCAGGCAAGCCCTACGTAGAGCTTCATGTGAGACAGATCAGCTGCATACCGAAATTCAAAGACAGACGCTGCTTTCACAGTACCGCGAACAGTAAGTACTATATGAACGTACAGAGACGCATTAACGAAGAGAAGGGTTAACATGGGGGCCAAAAAGAAGAGTCCGTGTGCCTCTAAGCTAGAAAACCAACAATGTACTCCATATTGCGGGGCGAACTTCGAAAGCGGTGCGGTTATGTCAACGACAATCGAAATTGTCACAATGCACACTGGGGGAAACCAGGACATAACACAGAACTTGAGGAGCGACCTCTTGTGTCTCGCACAACGCAAATGAACAATGTTATTCCAGATGTCGACCGATATTACAGTAGTCCAGAAGAAAGTCGATAAGAAGCCATAATGCAAGAGTATTCCACATATCATACAAGCGATGTAATCCAAAGCTAATGACTGCGACACCAGGAAAAGAAGATTGCTCAGAAACAGCGTACATGACAGGCATAGAGCACATTTTGATGAGAATGTGCGTGAACGATCGTAACGTACGTAGACACCGACTTTTAGAAAGAAACACAGAAGTGAAATACTGATACATGTAATGGTAAGATACTTCTGAGGAGAGTGTAGTCCGGGCTCACGAGCAGGAGCTGCAGCCGTGACGTTAATATCTCTCGGAACCGAGGTCATTTTGGAGGTGCCTAGTGACTTGATGTAACACTTCCCCGACTGAAAGAACGCGCAGTCCTCAGTGCGGGTGACCGGGTGCAGTATCGTGACTAAGTTAGGTTGCCACTCAAAATAAAGCCTTCCCGATTGAGGTTCTCCCAACGAACGTCGCAAACAAGCCAAATTCGAAGGGTCTCCGCCGTTGCACAGAGCGCAGTAGACGTTTTTATAAATCATCAATGTGTTGCCGACTTTGCTCTCGACCAGTGCAAGGTAGAAGCCACACCGTCGTACCCAGTCCTTTTGCTCTAAATTCCTGCATGTGTCAACGTACTTGTATGAGGCTATGTTGGCGCATTCACGCGGTCCAGAATAGTCCAGATTTTCGTGAATATCTTGCGGGGCTGAAAATTGGGTCAAGTTTTTTTCGTCGTTTCTGTAGCCCTTCCAGAATACAGTGTCATCGTCTATGTCGTGGTTGCACATAGCGCAGAAACCGTTGTAGTAAACAATGCCCCTAGAACTCGATGCAGGATTGGAGTAGAACATATCGGCGTAATGTTGCGCTTTCTCGCAAAAAGTTCTCACATCGTCATCGGGCCAAGTTTTCCGACAGCCGGTTACCATAACAAAGTGTGCAGTGGTCGACCGGTTCACGAGGGAAAGCTTTACGCAAGACGTCCGAAGCTTAGTAGTGTAGCTTCCTGTCTCTGGAAAGACCTTACTCCAGCAACAGTCACCATAATTAATGCAATTTGATGCACAGGAGCAGGAAAATGGAAATGGTTTGACGGGCGCTTTTCCTGGCTTCTTGACTCTCAAAACCGATGATAGATGGCGCGGTGAAGGCGTACCACACTTTTGGAACTTCTTGATGTCAACTTTCTTTCCCTTTAGATAAGGCCGGTGTATATCATGGTATTCGTAACTCCGCGAGTTGCAGGACGGGTCCAATGCTATCACGCATATCGGAACCAGCACAATGAAAACAGATACAACTAATGCCTTCATAGTTGGACTTGAACTTGAACTTGCTAACGAATTTGAATTGTGATTGTTTATTTTTGTTTCCTTTCGTTTCCTTTTTTTTCTTGTGTGTGTGTGTGTTCTTGCTCAGTTCATCTGACAACGTACTACTTTAGTCCAGTGATTTCGAAGTACATGAGACCAATGACCGTGATGACCGTGTGCTTTACACACAGTCCACAGATGCAATTGACGTCTTGACAAGTCGCGCAACAGGCTCCTGGAGATGAACTTATGTTTTAATTGTAACGCTGTTTTGGCGACTCGTTGCATAGATGGTTAAGACGACCACTATGATTTCAAAACCAGGTGAACCAAGAATCAAGAAGGGGCGTACCACGTCCAATGAGCCACGTAAGTTGGTCGTCTGGCATCCAAATTCCGGGGGGGGGGGGGGGGAGAGAAGCTCGAGGATGGAGGTACGGTAGTCGTTAGATATTTTTCAGCTTTCCAATTTCCATGTCTTGCATTCCTCAACACATTCACCACGTTGTCGCGTTCCCGTTTAACAAGTTGCCGCCAGACGCCTGGAATATAATGAGAGAGATGCGCATGCAAGCTTCAATTTGTCACAAAATGGCGGCGGAATATAAAGATTACTCACTATGTCACACGGTCGAGTGCGGTCGGTTGTCGCCCTGCGCTGATCCTATACACATGGAGCACGAAAGAAGCGCCTTAGAACTGCGTGCACACCGGGGTGTTTCCAGAACAGAAGATAAAGGTTTTAATCCATAAGGCGAGTAAGACATCAGCTGTGGCCCAATTGCGATCGCAACCGAGAAACCGAGCTTCGTGAACCTCCAACTTGCACCAGTCTAATTGCGTTTGACCAGCGTGATACCAACCTAGTTTCCTCAAATAGATGGTTTCGTGATCAGCTGCGAAAAAGCAGCGCCAGATCTGTCAAAACAATTAAACTGTGTTGTTTTTTGCGGCCGGCAAGCGATATTTATCTGTACCAACTGGGAAGTTTGCTTCCGTCCGAGCTGAGTTTATTTACGGCATAGCCTTTGCCCGTGCTAGTAGTCTTGAAGTTGATACGAGAGTATATGCGAGCAGAGCCGTTCTACGACGTCTCGTTACGATGGCCAACGCCATGAACTCCGCTAGAGCTGAGTATTATTGGAACGATGTATGAAGAAAATTGGTGAGAGGGTAATGGAGTTGACAAAAGGGAAAAGCCAGCAACGCAATTCGAATTCGGATTTGCCTATTGGGGACCGAACCCAAAGACACAGTCTAAATTATTTTATTTACCAAGGATTCGAATTGGAACTGTACGCGAAGCGGAAAACAATATTATCTGTCATTTTGCCTCAAGCTCGAGCTCATAAAAAAAAAAAAAATCCTGCTTGGTGTAGAACCGAAGCGGAACACGACCTGAAAGAATGATCTAGTTACCAGAGTTCGAGGTAACTCGTTACAAGTAGCTCGTTACTGTAACTAAGTTCCTTTTTGTGGTAACTTAACTCGGTACTTTTGCGCCGTGGTAACTTTCAGAGGAACTCGTCCCTTTTCCAGGTAACTTTGCCAAAGTAACTTATGTTCCAAGTTACTTTTGGCTCGCTTTTCACTCACGTCCACATATTTTCTTGCTTTCTCTCCGGTCCCTTCATGTCATTTTTTGCCATAAAACGTGATATTCAATCAATGACAGTATTTCATTCAGGAAGTAAGAACCGCTGCCATTGAAATGAAGCTGAACCATTGTGCGCTCACAGCAGACTTGTGCGTAACGCGTTACTAGTAATTGCCTTACTTGTAATCAATTACTTTTTGAGTAATTTTTCGAGTAATCAATTACTTTTTGGAGTAATCGATTACTCAGTAATGGATTACTTTTCCGGCAGAGATTAACTTATTTTCAGATGTTCTGCCCCAAGTCAAGCACCTCGTGCCGTCAGCCTTTGTTGGATCGTTCTACTATAGCAAGTACAGGTCATTGTACTAACGTTCTGGAATTTCAGGGTCTCTCTCCCTAATCTTTTCCTACACCAGTATGGTGGTACCTGAAGGTTTAGAGGTTTAGTGAGTCATGGGGAGGTTCCAGGCAATGTTCTTCCACAATCGGGTCAACGTCTTCCCGGGCGATAAATACAGTAGACGTACAGATCTACCTGTCCTAAGCGTTTTTGTTTTTCGTGTTATTTCAGCTGTTCCGCTATTGAACCTTTCTTTCTTTCTTTTCTTTTTTTTCCTTTTTTTCTGGGGCACACAAAGACAGGTATAATTTGTGTGAATGCAGAGTAACGACCGCAGTAACGCGTTACTTTTTTACACGTTACTCAATTACATTTGGAGTCGAGTAATTGGTAACGGTAATCAATTACTTTTTGTGTAGAAGTAAGGGTAACGGTAATCAATTACTTTTTTCGAGTAACGGGAACAAGTCTGGCCCACAGGGAGTAAGATGCAAAGCGTTCGAATAGACCTCTACCAGAGAAACGTCATCATGACATTGGTAGACAGACTGAAACCGAAACAAATCGGAAGGAGAGGGCTGGGTTCCACGAACGGGCACTTGTTCGCTGCCTCCCATTGAAACAAAAGCAGGACCGAGGGTCGCGTCCCTTTAAGGGACCATATCGTAATCACCTCACGACCGTGGCTTTCGGGCGCGACCTTGTTCACCTCTAGCCTCGAGCGTAGTTCAATTGTACCAAATTTGTGGCGCTGTCGAACACTATGACGTCATTTGTTTACAAATAGGGAGATGTATATTGTTTGACATAAACGTAAACGATCTAGGCGTGTTGGGATTGTTTTTTGCAGTAGTTTCCAGAAGCGGCTCACCTCACTTTAGCGAGGTTGGGTCAGTTTGGGTTTCACAGATTGGGGGAGGGGGGTCTGCCCCCCCCCCCCCTAGGCACGCACTAGGCGGTGCGGGCATGAGACTGTGCCGCCGGTTAGGTCAGAAGGTCCTCAGTAAAGAGGGTCGCCTTCTGGAAGCTACTGCGAAAAACTTCTCCCAGGTGTGTTGCACTCCTCCGCAGGCAACTCAAGGTCTAACTCAACTGCTCACGCGCGCTGCACCTGCGTAATGCTATTTTGTGTCCGAAGTAACTTGGAAGTAACTCGTTCTTTTTTTAAGTAACTTGGTAACTGCGAGTTACATTTCAGGCTGAAGAACTTCGTTATTAACTTAGTTACATTTTGCACACGGTAACTTAACTTCTAACAAGTTCTTTTTGACCGGTAACTTCTCAATCTATGCTAGTTACTAACTATAGACTGTCGCCCCCTCTCTCACACAAAATTCCTTGGTCCCTGGCCACATCCAGCCCACCAACGATCTGCCCTCAAAACTCTCTTCACCTTTCTGGATACCATAGGACTTCGATCCTTATTGTGAAGGGGCTCATTATTTCATTCCCCACATCAACACCAGCAATGGGGTAGAGTATCGCCCTTGGCGATGGAAGTCCCCAATCATCATCTTGTAATAAAGCTGTTGTTGTTTGTTCTTTGCAATTACCGAAAACCTCGGGTAAAAGCCGCCCGTTCGAGGGCAATTTTTCTACGTAAACAACGCGAATTGGCTGACCACAATTAGGGACGACACGGACACTTAAGCCTGAAACACCCAGAAATTATTAGAATATAAAACGCGCAGCACCTCTTTTCCCTGAGTTGGTTGAGCTCGCAATTTATGGGACGGGACCACCAATAGAAGCAATGTCGCAATTAGAGTACTCAAAATTTGGAAAATTGCTTGTGTCGTACAGCAGTTAGAGGACCGCGCATTGCAACGTCCTGCATGGCTGAGATGATTAAACGGGGGCTTGCGATTGTACCCAAATATTCCAGATAAAGTACGACATTGCTTACATGCAGCGTAAACTTTCGCCAGTGATGTGTGACTGCGTTCCACCTCCGACCTTCCGCGTCTCCTCAAATTTAAGAAAATGTTGCCCTTCTCACACAACACCAGCTAACTTGCCGTCTTCTGCTTTGTGTCACTGTGAGTATGATATGACAACTCAAGGAACGGACTTGGGCTGCTGCTGCGCGTTCAGAATAAGAAGCAACGCTCGTTGAGGTGAAAAACTTTGTGTTCGTCTGCATTCAGCATTTTTTACCGTTACACCTTCTTTCCAATGTCGCAAAAATATGAACACCTCTGTCGAAAAGAAAATGCCGGGCACTATGCATTGGATGACGAGAAAGAGATATCTGTTCAACGATGTGTTTTACCGACAACATTGATGAGTTGCGTTACTTTGCATGACTTCTATCTTTTTTATGAGTGCGTGCATGCCAGTTCTGTACAGTATGCTTTTCCCAGTACATTCGACAGTATTGAGAGAAGCACACTTTACAGGTACGCCACCCATACTGCCACAGAACAACAACAACAAAAAAGTACGCGAGTAGTGCTCCTGTCACCTTTACGAGTGACCAAAACAATTCCTTCGCCTTTGCTGGTTTCTACGCCCATGTTAGGTCTTTTGTTCGAGGTTGGGCTTAGACGTTGTGCGTACTTTTGTGTTTTAGGTGTATCTAACAGAAATAACACTGCACTCTAAAAACGGAACTTCTCCACATAAGACGCTTCCAAGCGACGATCATTCCGGCATGATATAGTTTTCTCCCATGTCTCTCTATTTTCTAACGTCTTTTTGTGGAACTTTACAGTGACACAGGTGTACTGGTCACAAAGGCCGTGGGTCTCTCTCTCTCTGTATCCTCAAATCACTCAAATCAGTCGTGATAACGGTATATGTGACGAATGTCACATACACCATTCAACGGTGTATGTGACGAAGTTCTGTTTTTCCTCTTCTTCTTGTTTTCTTTTTTTTTTATGTAGGAAAATGAGCCATTAAATACAAATTTCTGCTGTAGTGCTCAACATAGACAACAGATATACCCTGCACGCAAAAACATGTTTCAGCAAGACTGCTTTTGCTCTTTTCATTCCTGACGTCAGTAAATGAGGAGTTAGGCTAGTTCGAACTAGTCAAAAGCCAAATAGCATAATGCACTAAAGCATAATGCGAGCGAAGACCTATAAAAATATATTAAAAGCTCTGCGAAATGAAGGGCTTCACTAATAACAAACGTGCCTACCTCCTATCACCGAGCACCTGAACTTTCGGCACAATGTGCAGCTTGGGATGACATGAGGAACATGGTTAACAGCTACATCCTGCATCAATAGCTATTGCCTGCCTCCCCCCCCCCCCCCCCGCTCTCTCCCTCTCACGTTTTTTTTTCATCTTTTTCTTTTTTCCTCGCTTCGCTTGTGCAGATAAAAAGCGAACATGTTTTGTGAGCTCTAAAAGGTCTCTTTCTTACATGTAGACTATTATTGCGGTGAAGCACGCATTCCGGTAGGCGTGTCTCGCACTTCTCATGGTTCGCACCGCCTGATCAGTCGACTTTGTTTGTTTCAGACGGTGTCCACGTGACATTATGTCAATGTATGACGTACTTGTATGCTGTGTTACGTAATAACGTAATATCTGCGTGACACAATGTGTTGTTACCGTTGCAATGTAAATGATGTAAATGAAAGTGTAAACAAAAATGAAATTCAGCCAGAGGCGGTAGTATGGCAGAGAGCATTAACCCATCATTAGCGGTACACACAATTGTTGACATCCTTTTTGCAGCATTCCACCCTGAACAAGATAAGGCACGACTGCCTCGCCCATTATTTTTTTATTCACATTTTGTTTGCGCACTTTTGTTTTGACGTTTTTGCTGACCATAGGAATGAATACGGTGGGTCGTTTGCATTAAAAAAAAGACACACACACACACACACACAAAGAAAACAAGGAATTCACGTTTTATGGGGTTGGTAGGTTGCAATAACTTGTGCGCGTAGCTCGCACATCCAGTATCAGCATTCTCGACGCATACATTTACACAAGTCCTTCGGAAAGCACACTGTGATGTAGCACTTCGTCATGTATCACTTTTGAATGATTTGTAACGAATAACGAAACAACTTCAAGTGTATGGACTCATATTACTGTATCATTTACTGATTGAAAAACAATTCGCACAAATACAAGGAACGCGTTTCGGCAGGAACTCCATCTTTTTCGGGGCAAAAGGATTCGTAAACGTTACGAACTCTCTTGAGTGTCCATAGTGTCAAAAAGTCAGGGAGGGTGCAACACATGGCAGTCCATTGCAGTTCCAGTATTTGTATAAATAATTTTTCAATTCTGAATCTGTTCACATTTCTTTGACATTTTCGCTATTTTTGCCGTTCGTGACTCATATACTTTTTCACTTTGGATATGCAGACTAACGTCGATTTATGAATTCTCTCGTTTTATGAACGACACTTCGAAGGATTTCTTCACTTCTCTCGTGTTTATTTATTTATGTAAGCCTCAAGGGCCCGAAGGCATAACATGAGGGGTGGGCCATAAAGGAAACATGTGTAATAGGATGACAATAGTGGAGAACAGGAAATATGCATACCGGGAGCAAGGCAAAATATGTAAAGGTACAATAAGAGTAACGCAGCACGTGCAGCTTGTGGCTACAGAAATAGGCTGACACACCTTACGTGTAAATCTACTTCAGTTACCTTTCTTCGAAGATAAAACAAAAAGTACTGTAATGAGGAAGAAGGAACATCACCGCTCCCTTTGGCATCGTCATCATCTTCGTGTTGAGCGCGAACGTTCCAGTCCCTGCTTTACAGGAGCGGATTTAAGGGTCTGTCATGGAGGTGCTTTGCGGCGCAGCATCGTCCAGGAGATAGGGTTTTTACATAGGGAACACGACCGTATGGGCGGTCGCCCCCCGCCCCCTTTAATCCGCCCCTGCTGCTTTGTCATTAAAAGCATTGCCGTACCCATTTCCTCTCAACAGTGCATACATGACTCTCTATGGAATGACACCGGATCAGTAACCTTCACCGTACGTTGTGGCAGGGCATTCAAGTATAGGATTGCTGAAGGTTTACATGAACTCTGGCGGTGATGGGTGTGGCAGGCGACGTGTTTTACCTTCCTGGGATGATCGATTCGATGGTAAGTGTACTCGGGATGAAGAACCAGGCAGTCATGAAGAAACGGAGGGTAATAGATCTTATGCAGAAGACACATCCTGGAGATTCTACGTCTAATTATATTTGTAATCTCTTGTATTTCTCCCTCGTATTTCCCTTGTATGCATCGTCGGCTTTGTAACAGTGAACATATTTGGGGAACGAACCACGAATACACCAAGATTTCTTACCTGCGCCCGTCAACTATGAAGTGAACGGGAAGCTATGTTAGAGGTCAACAAAGCACCACGCATCCGCGATGACCGTTGGCAAGCCGACTGTGTACCAGGAAGGGTGACTCAGCGGTAAAGGAGTTCTGCTCTGAACTTTGAAACGGACTTACCCGGAGGAGCAAATCAAAAACGATCGGCCGGGGATAGAGTGAGCCTACTCTGACGTGGGTGACGTCGAGGCCAATCATAACGAGGTGAAACTTACACACAGAAAACGTGGATAGCGTGGATAGTAGCAGGGATAGTACAGTGCTGCTGTAAAGTGTCACTGGCTGATCTGCCTAGAACTACAGCTAGGCTACAATGCGTTACGTTGAAGACATGATTGACGAGAGAGAGGGGGAGATAAATGTAGAAAAATGAGTCAAAGGTTAAGGTATTAGTGTTTAGTGTGAGCAAGATGGTTGGTATATTTCCAGAGCTGTGCCAAGCGTCATATACCTCTCATTCATTATAACGCTTTCCATCATGCTTCCCATTTATTCAAAATCCCGGCTCACTAACGAAAGCAGAAATTTCGGCCGTTCATATAGTGAGGGTTGACTGGAAATATAATGGCCCATAAAACGTCACGGTGTCGCTCCCGATGCTGAGAGTACGTTAATGTACACGTGCTTAAGGTTCAATCCAGGACAAATAAATAAACTGGGGGTGGCGCAAATTATGCGGCCGTTCGAAGCACGAATGGGAAAATAGAGCGCGAAAAACTGGACAGACAGAGAAGACACTTGTCTGTCCAGTTTTCCGCGCTGTTTTTCCCATTCGTGATGTAACCAACTTGCGCACACTATTGCCTTAACTCAGTTCAAAGAACCCCTATAATGACCGTCATCCGGCTAAATATTGTTTTCAACACCCCAGCGAAGATCACGCAACTTATGTTTTGACGAAATGTTGACGATACACGCTCGCGTGTGTGTATCACTGTATGCGTACATGTGTGTGTCTGTGTCGGGTGTGTTATCCACGAGTGTCGTGTAATGATTTGAAGGATTTTCAAGTAATGCACATGGAGCCGACAGAGGAAAAAGAATATCCAAGTGTATCAGCTACACTACATCACGTCGCTGCCGTCATTCTTCCACCAACGGTGTCTAGCAAGTGTTTTCCGCGAGGTTGGACGCAAACACAAGGTGTGTTGCACAACATTTTGTGTTCAAGTAACGGTATAAACGGACGAACCTCAAGCAGTAGCACGGAAATTTATTGATGCAAAAACGTATTCTTGTCATAGCAATTTTCAGAGTGGCATAAAGACGTGTACTAGATGCACTTCGGTTACGGCTCTGTCAGTGTTTGGCAGACTGGACGATATGGCTCAGTGACAGATTCCGTGAACACGGCAACTCTTTGATCAATAGTTCTCTGACCTCAGCGGGCACTCGTTTTAGAAGCCATGTTTAGAGGTGTGAAACACCTCTAAACATTTACATACTACACGTGTTTTAGGACGCCACTACGATAGGAGGATCAGGGAGATAATAGAAGCGCGCTCTGTATCGGGGAAAATCAGGAACAGTGTGTGAAAGCTGGTCTCCACTTTATTTTATCAAATATGCCTTGCCTTATTTCAAATAAACCTCATTTCTTAGAAGGTGGCCGACTTACAGTGCGATTGTCCTCGGGTCTTTCCCGCGTCACGCCATCTCAAGGTGGAATGAGTCAGTTTACAACAAGATGCCATATGCTTACATCCGGTACTGTGAAAGAATAGCGTGTGGCGATCCCGAAAACATTCGATTTTAAGCTTTCCGGATTGCCACACGCTATTCTTCGATTTTATGTTTTACGTGTAACATTACCATTATTCGATTTTAAGATCAGAAGAGAAAGAAGGTTAGGACGATGAGCGTGGCGCCGGTGAAATACGAGGTTCCGTGATCAATCGCTTCCAACGAAACTGTAAAAATTGTCCTGACTTGTGTGTACGGCATTACCTTTATACGTCGAAACAGGACGCCTCCAAGTAAGTGGTGACTTAGTAGAGAAAATAGTAGCGAGTGTGCATGTCGGTACATATCCGTCAAATGTATGCACAACAATCAAATCAAGGAATACAGCTATGTACTATACGATACCTCCGATGCAACTCCGAGGACGCCTCTATTTACCATCAGTCGATACGCATTTGGCATAATCGCATATGTCACGTAGCTTGGTTCTTTGTCATTTGCACATCAGTCCCCCAACTGTCCATTCATGCCTCGTCGAGGACTCTGCGTCTGTTGTGCCCTGCTGTCGGTCCCTGAACCGTGAACACGATCACACGTCCACGTATTACATTGTTGAAGAATGAGTCAGCAGATAGAGGTTTCTCACTAAAGATATACCCCATCCCCTGCGAAGAGCAAGCTAAAAAAAAAAAATATATACTGATGGTCTTTTGGTAATCTCGACCAAATCTGCGTTTGCAGAATGCATTCTTCTGTATTTTGCACACCATTCGGTCATGAAAGACAAATCCAATGTGCATGACATTAAATGAGTTTATTTTGTACGCGCTCGTAGTAACTTTTCTCTTCGTGGTTTCGGATGGCGAAATACCCCGGCGTTTGGAGTCGCCTGCAGAATATCTTTGCACTCACATTGACTCTGCGTGCTTGCGCATTCCCCTGTGCTTAAACCAAAGAGATATAGAGAAGGCGCTCTTTTTAGGCACAAAGGAACAAACACACCTCAGCAATTATAATTGCTGAAGTAAGTGCCATGCTGTTCGCATACTCAAGAATGGGCCTTCTTCATTTGCAGTTTTAGTTTATCATTATCTTCCGGAGATGTGAATGTGAGGAGGTGTGAATGAGAGTGACGCGTCACTGTCATCACACTACATTATAGCAGCATAGCATACAATGCATTTAAAAGACGGCAGTTGACTAAAAGCCAGCGAGTGTCGGCGGCCTGAATTGAACCCACATCTCTCTGTAATTGCAGGTTAGATGGGCTCCAAACGGTAGCACACTTGACGCAAGATAGGTGTGGACTCAATTTTCGGAACGGCACTCACTGGCTTTTAGTCAACAGCCACCTTTCAAATCATTGCTTCGGCATTAATGAGGCTTGAATGTTGTTGATCATAAGAGCAGAATGTTAAATCTGGGGGTAAATTCGAATAATGTAACATTTCCTTGCGTTTGAGAAAGACTCAAAAAAAGACACTTGTCCTCGTAATTCGCGCTTTGTCTTATGCCTTCCCTCAAACTCGAGGAAACCTGACTGCCTGTTGCTCGACCTAAATGCCGTGTTTGTTCACTCAGCCTCTGCAATTTACGTTGTAGCAACAATACAATTTAGGAGAGCCGGAGATAGACATATTGGTTAATTTGCTTCTTCTGCCTGCATTATGCCAGTGCTGTGAAAGCACGCTTCAGAGGAGACCGACGCGGGCGGGAGGACATAGGCCTTGTATGAATTCACTGACAATTTGTAAAATGTATTGTGCACTAAAATGATTATTCATCCCGATATCAGGGCTTCTCGAAAAGCAATAGTCACGTGAACGAGAGATACAGTCTGTGGGTTGGTGTCTCTGTTCTGTAACAGGCACGCAGACTAAACATCTCGGCAACACCTGCAGGTTTTAACACTGGATTGGCCGAAATACCACGTTATTATTAGGTTGTTACTCAGTGTTGTTGGGTATAGTGTATGAATATATAGACAAGGCCGGGAGTAGTCATCTTTAATAATTTCATCGCACCGGCTAATAACAAATAGACATAGTAATGTATAATAACAACAATAATCGCTTAATAACAATGGGTATATAATAGCATAGGGATGATGGGGCCCGCATGGGACCCGAAACGTCGTTTTATTGTTTCTGGTTGTTATTAGCCGGTGCCTTAAAATTATTAAAGGTAGTGTCCATGAAGCACACAAACCAAATGAATACGCTATGTCGTACATGTCTCAGATGATAGACAAAAGTGTAGCAAAAACAAACGTTTCTTGGAAACAAATCCACACCTCACGCGGTGAATAAAAAAAATTAGGCAGTCGAATTTGCCTCCGCCTCTAGTCTTCGGCGCTCCCGTAGCTCTCTCGATCGTGGGCAGCATCATGGCTGATCGCTTTGCATTTCTTCAGTGAGTGGCCATCATGGGTTCCTTGCAAAAAAACATGACATCATTGGTGCACAGCTGATTACTGCTAGAGCTCACGCCATCATGGCCGGTCTCGCCCTGACGAAAGCTTTTTTTTCGTGGGGCGGCAACGGGGAACGCATTGCATTAATCTGTTCACATGTGTTAATCTTGGTCTACAGCTCAGAGATGTGAACGTCGCTTCCTGTTTAGCCCAATAAGTGTACGAACTCCGTATTACAATGCACGGACACACGGCACGGATACGGGATGCACGGATAGACAAGCCTACTGTTACACATGCGCAGGGGACCAGGATACGGAAACGTACTCGGGTGGTAGATGATTTCTTATATGTGTACGAGTGGGGCAATACTTTTTTTCTATTGAAGTTATGAAGAAACTATTAGTACACACAAAAACCTTTTTCTATTGAAGTTATGAAGAAACTATTAGTACACACAAAAACCATGGGCACGTCGTAAATATGTTTTGTTTATGATCATATCTCTACTACCAACATCCAGAATCGCTCGCGTCGCGGAGATGACAGTGTTGCCGGGACAGATTTGGTTTTCCTCTTTTTTTTTTTCCTTTCGGTACCTGGCTAAATCTACCTTGGGTGTCCTTCAAGATTCTTCCCTTTGTGAGTGTAATGACCTCATTGGTCCCGATCCGGATAAGGGGGGAAACCAAGTCCGAGCTCGGGCCACGTGGTTCTCTGCGTTGTGCGTCAAGAACACGAAGAGAAAAGGCCATCAAAGCGAATCACCCAAACAACGACTTTCCTTGCTTGATGAGTTTCCCCTAAAACTTCCAGTCTAGGCCTCTGTGTCATGCACCGGGCAATAAAGCTTCAACGTCCCAGTACAGAAAGAGTGTGCCAAACTTAGTTGACTTATCAACCGTAAGGCTGTCCGCTACACGGCACAGAATGGTGACCATATGGGTGGATGATGGTGTAACATGTTTAAGATAAGCATAATAGCATCGCAGTTGTGAAGGACTGAATTCTAGCAATAGCTAGAACGTACGTGCATTTTCATATACTCGTGTAGTTAAGAACGTATGATGACGATGGCTAACGTCGTCTGTTACGGTTTTCGAATCGCTTATCAGTGCCAAACGTGCCGGACGAGGGCTAGCATTTCAATTTCTTGCATAGTTTGCAGGGACAAAGTTGCATGTATGCACACATCGCGCGTATTCGAACACTCCGCGGGAACTGCATGGTTGCACAGGCGTGCAGTTTGCAACCTTTGAAACCATAATGTAGTAATCTGGGATATACAGGGTGTTTCACCTAAGGTGATAAAAAATTATAACTGGCGACGTACTCGCCGGAGGATTGTCGAACTTTCGGCATTTACCTTCTGGAAACTTTTGCCATCATTGAGGAAGGCTTTGGACAATTTTTAATTGTGGTAAATTTATTTTTCCAATTGAATTTTGAAAATTGCCAAGCGAACCTCACTTTTTTTTTTTTTTACAGAAATATGATGTCCTCCACGGATAACCGCAGATCCAACAAAAACTATGCGCATTATCGCAACAGAAATAGTCTTAAAAATTAGTAAAAATTACGCTTTAGCCCCGGCCTGCTTGATTTTCGCAGAGAAGCGCGCGCGAAATCTGCGTCTAGACGAGAAAGTGTCCCCGCCTTTTATTTGTCTTGGCTTCTTTGTGATAAGGCGGTTGTTTGTTTTCTTTGTGAAAAGTCGGTTGTCACCAGCATCAAGGTCAACGCGGCGCAAAGAAAGGTAAAACAAGAAGCGGGAACACTTCCTCCTCTCCCCGCAAATACCGTGTGCTTTTCTTTGCGACAATCAAGCAGGCGGGGCTAAAACCGAATTTTTACTATTTTTTTTAGACTATTTCTGTTGCGATACTGCGCATAGTTTCGGTTGGGTGCGTGGTTATCCGTGGAGGACTTCATATTTCTGTAAAAAAGAAAGTGAGAGGTTCGCTTGGCAATTTTCAAAGTTTAATTGAAAAAAAAATTAATTTCCCGCGCTTAAAAATTGTCCAAAGTCTTCCTCAATGGTGGCAAAAGTTTCCAGAAGGTAATTGTCGAAAGTCCAACAATCTTCCGGCGAGTACGTAGCCAGTTAGAATTTTTTATCACCTTAGGTGAAACACCCTGTAGTATAGCTGTATTTTGTTGTGCGTCATGGTATTGGTAAACGACCTCTCGGATCATGTAAATAGCGGTAAAGTAATGCATGAGTATAACCAAGTCTGATACGAAGTCTTAGACTGTCCTGCTGTATGTCCTGGTGTAATACATGGTCTACTCAAAACTTCACCGCATAATACGCTGCTAACCAAACTATTGTCCCGAATGACATCCTTCTCTCCGCTGATTTGTTGAAAAAGAGAGAAAAAGAGGTGTAGGCGTTTTTGTGAAACCTATTCAGTTATGCTAATCGTCGCAAATAGGCGTACGCCTCCCGTCCTCAACGAATTGTGGGAGAGAACGGTGTCACTCGGGATGATGGTTGGGCGCGTGTTAGGTGGTGAGGTCCTGTTTTTAGAGTGCATAGTGTAAGTGAACGTAGCCTGTCCTGTATTCACCTCCTCTCTTGTGCAGAGACACTTCGTAGTATCATATAACATTGTCATGGGGTATTCTGTGTAGGTGACAGATGATGGGAGACAAAGCTCCAAAAAAATTTCCACTGGCTGTGGCGTCGTCAAATGCTTTAGCCCTTGACCTCTACAGTCGCTACGCCTACGCGCACCCGAAGGAAAACCTCTTCTTTTCTCCTCTGGGCGTTACCTCCGCCCTCTCAATGGCACTGGCGGGAGCCCGAGATACCACGGCAGAGCAACTCATCCGTATGATGCATATCGATAGGGACCTATTTCAGACCCAGCGAGAGATGGCAGACCTGTTCGGATTTCTCAAGTGGGACGTCGCAGGAATGCACATCGCTAACGGTAAACCGCGTGATTTATCCTGTGATAGGTATAATTTTGATTTCCATAGTTCAAGAAATTTGGAGTCAGACACTGAAGTAATTCGTTTAGTATGTGCATTTTAGTTTCACATGAACCGTACTTTGCAGGGGTGTTTGTGCGAAACGGCTACCGTCCTTCTTTCGATTATTGGTCGGGGGTGCATCGGACTCATGGTGCAGAGCTGCATGAAGTTGACTTTGTGGAGAACTCGGAAATGGTGAGGAGAAGCATCAATACCTGGATGAACGATTGCTCGCGAGGACAAATTCAAGAAGTAAGTGAAGCGTACATAATACGGAAGATTGTGGGTTTCCTATCGTACAGGATTAAGGGGAAAAAATGCGGACAAGGCAGTGTCGGGAACACATGCGTTACGTAGAATACGTCACTGTCGTTTCGTGACAGTGTCGTTTCTGTGCACCGACATTAGAGAGTTTTAGTACATCGTACGCTATCGCCCTTGCGTGCGTAAAGAATATCGTTGATGGTTCTGCGCACGCCCATAACAGAAAGAGGGCTTCGCGCAGTGTGCAGAACTACCAACGCTATCTGTTACGTACGCTATCGCCTATGCGTACGATGTATTAAAACTCTGTTGACACTGCGCGCTGCTGCTTTACAACGCTCTCTCCAGCGCCGTGCTCGTTCGGTGTCTCTGAATTGCACCTCCATTGTGCCATGCATTGTCTTCTTTCTCCCAACTCCCGATTCTTATATTGTTTTACTAGTTTGTTTCGCAAATGTTGCGACATTTGTAAGTTAAGTCGACATTTTTGTCACTTGTCGGGTCACGGAGATGACAGTGTTGCCGGGTCAGGTAAAGTAATACAGTAATTGTTGTTTTTGTCACTTTTCCCACGTTTGCACTGTGTTATTATTAGTTCACTATTCACGGTCAAACATGCGTGTAGCATCTGTGATTGCTGAATCAGATGAATCCTGCAGTGGCGCAGAATAGCGTCATGTTTGCCTCGCGCGCTCACACGTGCCGCCACAGTCTCATTGGTAAAGTCGCGATAAGTCGCAGTGAATATCACGCATACATCTATACAACCACGTGACACTGTAGACATGTGCCTTCGATTGTTACACCAGTAGCAGTAAACGTTTGGAATCTGCCCTACTTTCGTTACGGTCGATTTCCCCCATACGGGACGTCCACCATACTAGCTCTGGCCAAAGACATATGTTACGTCATAGGATACTGTAGGCTTTCATCGGAAGACAGCGATGTGTATGCTCTTTTCATTGGCATATATCGTATGAAGTCATAATGGACCTCCTGGCATGCGAATACGAACGAATATTTTTGTGTGCACACTAAAGTTCGCCAAAATTTGCAGTTGATTGCCTAAATAACCTTTTTCATCTGTCGCAAAATAACATGACATATCTTACAATTAATAGCCTTTGTGCGCGATAGAGCCTTAGACATATTCATGGCTTCTACGTTCTGCAGATTCTTGGTCCTGGTGCAGTGACGTCCGCGAGTCGTATATGTCTCGTCAACGGTGTTCACTTCCAGAGCCAGTGGCCCAAACCTTTCTTCCCGTCTGACATTCGGCAGCACATGTTTCATTCATCGTACGACGCCACTCCGGGATTTGAGACTCCTGACGAAGATGACGTAGCCGTGGAGATGGTGTCACGTATTGACACCTTTGGCTATGTCGTCAACAAAGATCTCTCCTTCTCAGCCGTCGAAGTTGCACATAAGGTGACGATATGTTTACCCATTCTATCGTGTAACCATTTCAACGCGGGACGATGATGTTCAAGTTTGTGTAGTGCGGTTTCGATGGTTGGTAGTGAATTCGGTTGTTGTTTAGCTATAAAATTAACGCGCACTTTTGACCGGCCCATTAGAGCAACCTCAGAGCGCAAGGACTGTTCTTCAAGAAACTGACAATGGCATTAAAAAGACAAATAATCCATGCACTATCGGCCTCGGTAGCTCAGTCTGTAGCGTGCTGGCTTTCTCAGCTCGAGATCGCGGCGGGTTCGATACCGGCCGAGGACGGTAGCAATGTTGAAGAAGCACATTGAAGAACCCCAGATGGATGAAATATCCGGTCCTACTTGCAGCCCAGTCTGATCGCAGTCCCGTCCTGTGGCACGTGCAGCATGTAGCCACACAAGTGCAGGCAAGACTAACCTTTCGTGCACATCAACTCCCAATTACATGAGCCAGGACAGCAATCCGCATCACTCTGTACCCGTGCAACTGCGTCCGTGCGGTGAATGAGCCAGGTGAACACTCATTCCCCCGCAGTGGTCATCTGCTTTCAATCTGATATTCGCTTTGTTGCACAATCTGTCTCTCATTTGGCCTTTGCGCCGGGACTTGCTGCGCAGTAGTTGAGCATCCCGTCTTAAAGGAGCATTAAAGTGGTATCTAACATGGCCAAAAACTGCTGTCATCTTGTAAAGCACTATGTGAAAAGCATTCCCACAAAATATTTTTGTCCAAAGTTGTTTCACCGCGGCGCAATTAATTTGCAAAATCGCCTACCCACTCTCTGAAATCACCCACTCTAGTGTGACGTTTGTGGTAGAGAGCCCCCGCATTCGTTGGTAGGAAAAACCATCTGCTATATGAACATTGCGAGCTGGTTCTTGTTGACTTCTATTCTCTATATGATTTATATCACGTTTTCTAAAAAAACAAAGCATATATGCACCCTGACAAAATAAGGTTGCAATCACAAGTGTAATATGCCCGTGGCTTCTGTGCATCTCAGAACTCACAGTAGCAGAAAGCAAGCGATGACGTCGGTATTGTGGCGCCACCTGTTAGCCACTGAACCAACTGTACGGTGAAAACTGTCAGAGAGGCTGCACACTGTCTGAAGCACTGGGGTATCACTGTACAACACACAGTTAATTTCGGCCTACACCACTCGTTCTTCCCGTGGTGTCAGCGGTCCCAAAAAAATCGAGGTCGTGTCGTTGACAGCCTTCAACAAATCCTCCGTTTCGGACACCATGCAGCCGGAGAACGTCCGGCGTCTCCGAAGCGGTAGCAGACGCTCCGGCCTGCGCGGTGTTGCTCACCTCGATCATGTGATCCCAGATCCAATGAGGAGCGTCCCTACCACGCGCGTCACATAGTGACGCGCGTGGCGGCGCTCATCACGTGGCTATCCTGAAGGCGAAGGAGGGTGTTTCGCGCATGGGAGATTCGGGGGTCTATTGCAGGCGTCCCAATTTCGCTACGGATGAACTAACTGTGGGAAAACTGTTTTCGGCCGCCTAACATTTCATACCGACCAAATACAGAAACAAAGTTGTGTGCCTCTAGACTGCTCCTTTAAGACGTCCGATGTTTCCACGGAGGCTGTGATTTGTCCAAAACGGGCCCATCTGGATTGGCGACGAGGTGCTTTCGTGCTTAGATGAGAAGAGCACCGCAGTGGCGACACTAATTCGACAGATTTCGCCGTTCGACATCAGCGAACAGAACTCATGCTACATCGAACGGTTCGAGCAATTTCTGGAAGCGAACGGCATCACCGAGGATGCAAAACAGAGGTCAGTGTGTCTTAGCGAGTGCGGCGCATCGACTTCCTCGCTAGAGCGTGAACTGATGCTACCAAAATAGCCGTCTCTGTGTAGCTACAAAGATATTGCACAGCTTTTGACAGACCACTTCGCACCCAAGCCATCCGAGATCCTTCGCAGATACAACTATCACGAACGGGATCAAAGAGCTGGAGAAGGTATCGTGGAATACATCTCTGAAATTCGGCGTCCTGCAACTCTTTCACGTTCTCGCGAGTTCTGCAACTTCCAGGGATAATATGCTCAGAGAACGACTGGTTTGTGGAGCCAATGACCAAATCGTCCAGAAATGACTATTTTTGCATAGCCTCAAGTCGGCGATGGACCTTGCACTAGCAGCACAAGCTGCGTCACGTAACGTTTCGGAGCTCCAGGAATATGAAGAACACGTTCATTATGATGGCGGTAAGAACACCCGCCAAGACACAAAGTGCAATTCCGTTCAAAGTGGAATGACTCCAAAAACTTGCATCAGCTGTGGGTATAACCATCGCCGGGAGACTTGCAAGTTTCGCAATGCTAAATGCAGCTTCTGTCAGAAAAAAAAAGACCACATGGGGAAAGCATGTTTCAAGAGGCAGCACTCACTTAGGAAGCAAGCCCAGAAGGCAACTGCGAAGCTCCACAACGTCTTGGACACTGATGCATCGAAAGCCGAAAATGTTTACGAGATGTGTCACTTGGAAACGTCTGTTCACTTCTCACGAACTGAACCTTTTCGAGTCGAAGTTAAAAGCGACAGCAACCCTGTAACAATGGATGTTATCTCGGATTTTCACTCCAGTACTCCTCTCTCACACAATGCTACGCTGGACTCTGATATTGCGATCCTATGATTATGTGTTGCGATACCGAAACGGAGCACAAATGGGGAACGCTGATGTCATTAGCAGACTGCCCCTCGAGGCAGGATCAGATGACAACGTTGACCAAAATCCTCTTGAAGTTCAGCTGCTAGAGGCGGTACAGCACGTGCCCATCCGGGCGGAAGTGATCGCACAAGAAACAGCAAGGACCCCCATTCTTCCCAGGCTTCCTGTTTCTCGCTTCTCTTGGACTTTGCGGCGGGATTTGCTGCGCAGTAGCTCAGCGTCTGCGTTAAGACGTCCGACGCTTCCTTTTTTGTTCGGGTTTTCCACATAAGGCATTGGACAAATGTCGACCGAGGACAAGTGCCCACGGACGACCAAATGTCCACAAGACTAACCTGACAAACCTGAAAGCCACTCAGAACACTGTTTGCTCTGAGGCCAGCAAAGCGCATCAATGTTCCTTTTTCAAAAGCCCTTAGCAGCAGTTAAGAAGAGACTGAAAATTTCACCCAAACTGCCAAAGTTACTGCCAAAAAAAGAGCTTTACGTAGAACACTGCGTTTGCAGCCAGATCTGTTAATCGAGTTTGAAGGAAGCTCGCAGGAAGGAAGTCATTTAGTGACTCTAGCAGAGATGAAAGAGGCTGGCAATGTATTTTTCGTTATGCCCAGCAGGTATTTGTCCCTAGGAATTTCTACACAGAACTCTCTCTCACTTTACAGCTACCACGAAGTCGCAAAGTAATTGAGCGCTGTCAAAGTAGTCGTCCTACCATCGTACTTGGTAATTGCGACGACACTATTGTGTAGTCTTACCGGCCTCGGTGGCTCAGTCGGTAGCGTGTTCGCCTTCTGATCCCGAGATCGCGGGTTCGAACCCGGCCGAGGACGCCAGCAACTTGGTGGCAGGGTACAAGTTGCTTAGACACGCCGTCTTCCGCGAGGGACGTTAAATACGGGGCGCCGTGTGATGAGCTTTCATCGCACGTTAAAGAACCCTCAGGTGGGCAAAAGCAATCCACAGACCGACCGCTGTGGCGTCGTTCATGATCTCAGTTGTCTCGCGACGTAAACATCCAATTATTATTATTATTATTATTGTGTAGTCTTAAATGTGCAACAACATTTGTTTTGCAGACATCGTCACATTAAATCTTTGTTCTTTTTCCCTTTCCGGTAATGCGCACAGGGCGAGAAGACGTCACTGGTTATAGTTCTGCCCAACCAGGTGCACGATTTTTGTGTCCTCGAAGAACGAGTTAATTTGGAATCGCTCCTAGATGTCACCAAGGGAATGGTAATGACTCCGGACGTCGAGTTGTGCCTTCCCAGACTCAAGCTCGACTTCGGAATGGACCTGACGGACACACTTTATTACATGGGACTTCTTGACCTTTTTACGGATGTACGTACGTGACACGTCCTTGGGTCTTTACTCTGCGTATGCACTCGTCGTTCGCATGATATAGAAGACATGAAATAGGTAATGGAGAATATGGAATGGCAGGTGGGAGGGGGCACTCAAAACGTAAACACTATACTGCAAGCAGCGGTCTTCATAATGGAGAGCGGTGTGCTGACAGCCGGGACTTACGCAAGAAAAAGAAATCAGGAAGTAAAAGAATCGACTAGTATTCTAACTATATTGCGTCGCTGGTAGTAAAATAGTTCGTATCGTAAAACAAAACCTGTTTCTTGTTGTTGCCATGTTTTCGGCCGTGTGCCGACGACAGGCTCATGCGTATTCTCGACCACCCCGAGAGGGACGCCAGCCAGCTTTTTGGGCCAGCTGTAACGTGGTAGCATGGTACAAGTTACTTAGGCACGTTGTCTTCTGAAAATTCATTAAGTTTCTATGTATGTCGTTCGAAAATTATTCTTGATAAAGTAAAAAAAAAAAAAAAAGAGCAACGAAAAACTAACTGGACTCTTAAAATGACTGTCGCACCCGGAAACGTGTGTATAGGACCGATACGGTAATGCTCGACACCGCTTCATCTTCTACTTGGGCAAGTTTCTCTTCCGAAAACACCATACATAATAAATAAGTTTTAAAGATTCGCACTCCCTCTGCAACTAAGGAATTCCCCAGCTATAGTAACATCATGGTGATGTAAGCCAGGCACACGAATGGGAGCGCAGCGCAGGTGATTGTCTCCGAGCTTGTCTGCTTCGCGTTCGCACCATAACATACTAAGTAGAAACTCGTCGGTAAGTACGCCGACTTTCGTTTACCAGTGTGAGTTCTTACCCGACCACGTCGCGTGGAACACGGTGTTAGCGCTCCTGGCTTTGCGAACACGTCTGACGCCAACTCAGAAGGGACACTCCACAAGCCGGTCACAGACCCTCCGCAACCTGCAGACGCCGTCCCATCCGCCCGCCGGATGCCCAGGGCCCTCCCTGACTGGACTTGTCCGCGCCAAAGGGCGCTCCCTGACTGGTCTGGTTCCAGTGATGTTTTCTGCGATTTCCAAAGAGGGGAACTCCGGCATACTCTCAACATCCGTCTTCTGCTCTTGCCATGCATTACATGAAATTGCACAGACCCTACTGCACTCTTTCGCGCCAAATTTTCG
This sequence comes from Ornithodoros turicata, assembly GCF_037126465.1. Taxonomy (NCBI): domain Eukaryota; kingdom Metazoa; phylum Arthropoda; class Arachnida; order Ixodida; family Argasidae; genus Ornithodoros; species Ornithodoros turicata. The sequence goes on from NC_088201.1 coordinate 45,628,222, forward strand.
GCGTTGTCGGTGATGAACGAGTATAACGGCACATAATTCCGGAATTGACCCGGACGGATGCGACAGTCACTTTAAAGGGGCACTAAAATGTCCAACACAAGTTCATTTCAAGTTACTTTAGAGGCTGTGTTCATTCCGTTGTGGGGGTTGTTACCCAAAATGTCCATTCAGTTACAAAGTTACAATCAAAATCATGCCGAGCTGTTTCTTCTCTCGGCACCATACCGCGACCGTCGCTCCACTTCGCGCATCAGGACGTTGCACTGCCGGACATGCGTGCCCCACAGCAGTGGGTGGTCTCGCCTTAAAGAAATAGTGCGGCCGGTAAAACAAAATAGTGTCGGTCGCTGACACCTGTTAGAGAGATTTACGGATAATTCGCTGCAACAGAACGTTCCTCATTAATGCGACCAATAGCGATTAAGAGCAAGTCATTTTTAAAACGCAGCAATGAGTATGATGCGGCGTGCATGTACAAGACCAGGCACGGACTATGTTCGAAACGCACCGATACAGGGCACAATCGTGGGTGCATGCTCTCTTGCCCGATTGGCTGCCGCCGTTTCTCCTTGTTGAGGATCCAATTGACCGCCGCCCACGATGGCGTTTTTCGTGGATATTTTGATAGCGTTTTCGTGACAAACGGTAGCGCCAAGTAAAATGATTTTGGTTGCATAGTGATTGTTGAAACTTGAACTTTCATCTGAGACCATTTTTTGTCCGTTTTAGTGCCTCTTTAATCGCCTACAGAACATAAGCCAAATTTTGCATTGCGCGGCGTATCTGTCCAAATGAAATATCGTGAAAAGTAAAACACCGTGTTTGTCTTCTTGCAGTACGCCAATTTGCACGGTATGTTCGACATGAACCCAGGACGTGCGTACCTTACGGAATTCATGCATCATGCAGTGGCGGAAATGGCAAACGATTCCTCATCTGATTCCAGCTCTGCGTTGCATTCTCCTGCAGGCGGTGTGCCGTCGCCAAGAGGAAGCATCATGAAGAAGAAAGGTTCCAAGAAAAGAAGAGCGAGCGTAGTGCGCACCACGATGCCTTTTATTGTGAACAGGCCCTTTATCTTTTTTGTCCTTCACCGTGAACTGCAACTTATTCTATATTTGGGAACCATCAAGAAGATCGCATGAAAATCTCGGATGAACCTTGAAAAACTTAAATTAATCGCAGATAACTATAATAGTACTAATGTGATGACTGATGAATCTCTTCTACGTGATTGTTCATTCTCGCGTAGAAGAGTACACTATTTCGTGCTATTTTAGTTATGTTGCCATACTTCCTGTCCACTGTGACTATCTTCTAACAACTCCCATTACAGTGTTTGGGTCCAGTGCTCTTTTCTTAGTTCTATGTTATTGTTTGTTCCTGTATGTGTCTCTCTCTTCTACCTCAATACGCGCAAACTTCGATCGCATCCAGTTCGATCGATATCAACAACAAATAATTCAAACAGTTGTCGAATGCCTCCGTAAGTCATCGATGTCTTATGGGGAATTCGGATGGTCATTTCGTGGCAACTTTTTTTGCCAGATCCTGAGCAGTCATGTTCGCTTTGTCAAAGCGAAGCAATCTCGCATGTTTGCGTGGCGCTTTCCGAGCGCCCGACATTTGCCAGCTAGGACTTTTTTCGCCTGGTCACGAAACGACCGAGCAGTGGGTTGCGCAACTACATCCGGTATCGTCACATCCGCACTGCAACGGTGGCGAGTGCCCTCATTGGCCCCCCACGTCGAAGTTTACGTGGTTTAGCAGACGCCAGAACCCGAAGACGAGCGACCGCGATGTCCCTAGCGTGATCCAAGCGCCCAAAACCGCTAGATTCCTGGAACATGTTCGGGTGGCAAGGGAGACTCTCTTCGGCTGTAGTTCGAGTCACACGGGCTCCGCCTCTCGGCGAACGTCATATGTCACGTGAGAAGGTCGCTTCTGGCCGCGCGCTGGTCGCTGGGGGGTGGTTCTAGCTGCGGAGAGATGGGGAATGTGGACATGTGCTCGTAGTTTTATAAGGTAAATGTGTTTTACGCGTAGTACTGTATAGCCTTGCTGGATGGACACGAGATGAGTTTGTGTAAAACCGATAGAGGTTCGCTACACTGAGTGCATTCAGGTGTGTTCTTCCTCTCGAACGAAACTGGGAAGTGTCTGAAGTTCCACCGCTTCGCCCGGGTCAGAGCCGTAATATACTGCACTGGCATTGCCCCGGCCAAAATAGGGAAGCCGATCGGCGACAGCGCTGGGTTCTAGCACTCAAAATAATTGATACGGCAAGGAAAACTTCTGTTCGTTTGTTAAACCAAGCAGATCATTCCAGGTTGCAAGTAAAAGAGTAACTCGTTCTCTAGTCCTTTCTTCGCAGGCAAGATGGGAGGGGGGAGATATATTTATTAGACCACAGAAAAAAAGGGGGAGGAAGCGCAAGATTAGTGTTTGCCGAACGGCAACACAAGTGCCTGCTGCGCTGAACTTCGGAAAATTTTGCTACAAATCGTTACAAAAAGCTACAAATCACAAGAGGACTGTTCTGGCCTCCCTGAACTTTCGCCTTCTGTCACGTCACCTTACCCCGGGCAACTGCAGCATAATACAATTTAGACTAAGTGCGATAGGTGTGAGCAAGCAGTTGTTCCTGTGATGTGTGATTCAAATGTGTGCTCAAATCGCTGGAAACATAAAATAAAATAAAATAGCAAAAGAATAGACTGAGAGGAACATATATATGAAATAAGGTTAAAATTTGGGCGGGTTGGTATGACATCTTTTAAAATGGATAAAATACCCCAGTGCGAAGGTAAAACAATGGGACAAACACAGACAAAGGGACGACGCACAGCACTGAGTGCACCAGTGCTGTGCGTCGTCCCTTTGTCTGTGTTTGTCCCATTGTTTTACCTTCGCACTGGGGTATTTTATCCATTTTAAAACATATATATGATTAATGTATTCCATGTAATGAAATATAATATCTATTAATATCTATATCTCGAAATTCGGAAGCAGGTACAACAACAACAATAAATGATAGAGAAGTTATTATGACATGGGATGTTTAACCCTCTTAGCCAAAGGACCCTCCCCTATTTCACAGAGCTTGATATGAGAGGAAACACGTACAAAAGTTCCACATAGCTATGATAATCTATACTATTTTGTGAAGTAAAATAAATGTGAAAATCGTCGTGCATCGAATACATAATGCTGAATTTGAGAAGCCGTAATGGGTAACACGCGTCGGACAGCGGTACACAGGCAACGGCGTAAATAATATTTCATGACGTCTTGGAAGTGCTGACTGTTTCAACGGAACATTTAACGGAATGTTTATCTTGTTCTCAGTCTGACGGGCTGCGTACATATAACCGCTCTTAATACCTTTTTTTAAGTTAGAACTCCCAAAAAAATCGCATAATTTGCCCTACCTGCAAACAGTTCTGCCGCCGGGCACATACCAATCTGACCTCCCCGTCTTTGGTCTTCCCGCCCCATCCCTTGCTCTCTTTTTCCCTCCTCACGTGACATATGACGCGCGCCATGAGGCGGAGCCTGTGTGACTCGAACTACAGCCGAAAAGAGTCTCCCGGGTGGCAATGGCCACGTGATCCAGCTCGGGCGCCGACCTAGAAATTTCCGAGCGCTAGGCCGTGTTGCCATGAAATGACCACCAGAATTCGCTATTAGTTACGCAGGCATTCGACAGTACATTATTTTGGCGGGGTAGTTGCTTGTTGCTTGTAAACCCAGCACAAGTTATACATGTGTCAGAGCACTCTTGATGATTTTAATTTGCGAGCAAAATTGCGGTGAAAGGGCTCGGGCCGACGTCTGGTGGGAAATAATCCCAATTTGTCAAGCAACAGTGATCTATCTCCCCGGGAATGATTTGCTGCTCCTTGAGGCTACGTAGTCTGCACGCAGCCGACAGTTTCCGTTTTAGATCCAGTGTTATGCACGTGCAATGTAGTTTTGCCGCCGCATTTGACGAGCACTGCGAAGTTTGCAACTTCGACTCTGTGTTGCTCGTAGTGTCCTACAAAACTGAGTGCAATTGTGACGTACGGCTACCGAGAGCTCAGGCCTATCGCACAGATACATTCTCTGCGATTGCCCGTTAACTACTTCATGGTAGTTTTAAGAAACGTTGGTGGAGGGGGGGGGGGGAGGTGTGCAATGGCCATTCGAGGTTGACCGAGACCTCTGCTCGAGGAAAGTCTGTGAATAAATGTAACTGAATAAAACTTTCGGAGGACGAAGCGCAATCCTACTCGGGTCAGCGGCACGTGCAGCAGCGGCAGCTATCATCGTGGCAAGCAGTGTCTATAGCTGCGGAATAGCTCGTCTGGTAGTGTTGCCCTGGATGACTAGTATGGTTCGGTCAGGGAAAGGGAATACAAAGTGCACGAAGCACGCCATTGCTAATTATGCACTGCTTAATATTCATAGTGCTGACGTCATCTCTGACGTCATTTATTTACAATCGTCGTAGTCCGCGCAACGGATAGATGGCGCTGACGGTCTCTCATGGCGTCATTCTGAAGACGCAGGGCCCTATGGGAGTTTGGCTACTTGTCTATACAGGGTGGTCTACCAACCATGATAGAAATTCATAGTAAAAAACGTGGGCCCCGGAGAGACATGCGGTCAAGGGATTTTTTTTTCTGCCAATAACTTTTGCCACATATTGGTAACATTTTTATTTCATTTCAGTTGACAGAAAGTTAATTTCTTGAATTGAACTCCGAAATTTCCCCAAGGCAACCAAACGTATTCTTTGCGGAAATGGGTTCCCCGTGGTCATTTTACTCAGTATAGTGCATAATCCCACTCGTAATGCAATGGCAATAGACCTCTCCCTGTTTGTAAATAAGTGACGTCATAATGTTCGACAGCGCCACCGGTTGGTAGAGTTGAACTATTCTCCAAGCAATGGGGCGAACAATGTCGAGCCCGGAAACCGCGGTCTTTAGGGGATTACGAAGGTCCCTGAAAGGGACATTTCCAGCAGGGCGACAACGAGAAACGGCTGGATTTCTGTAACTGGATCCTATGTCAGACCGAGGAAAGCAGAAACTTTGTGAACAGGGTCATTTGGACTGATGAGGCCCACTTCTGCCATAGCGCTCAAGTGAATCTCCACAATGCGCATTATTGGAGCCAAATAAACCCACAGTGGCTACGAGACTGCAAGCATCAGTACGAGTGGGGATTCAATGTATGGGCCGGGATTTATAACGGAGCCATTATTTGGGCCTTCCCAGTGTCAGAGTTCCCTGCTATACAGCCTACGCCGTCTCACGTCAGATTGGAACACAGACTCACAACACTCTTTTTTTGCACCGTCTGTTCTTCTCTTGATCTTTTGGGCATAGGGAATGAGACGCCAACACGACAGCCAGTTTTTTCGCGTTTAGCTTATTCATTTATGTTTATTTTTTATTTTTCATGAGCAGCTCAATGCCATAGCTAGTGGTCTGCTCTTATGAAGTATTTGTTTGCCAACTTGCACCTATCTCGAGCAGTTATTTTTCAATACGCAAATAAGTAGGCTATACAGTGGTTCATGCTTGTTAGGAAGCCCCTCCTACGCAAAAATTTCTCCTGTTGAAGTTCGTCAAGAGAAATGTATTTTGGGAGTAGGCCAATTTCTTTGGTGACTTCTGGTTTAGTCCGGTAGCGATTGGAAGTCTGAAACAGGCTCTTTCTCATCGAGACACCGCCACAAACGGGAATGACTTCTTAAGGACACCTGCTTCTAGCCGTCCTTGTTGGAGCTATTGTAAACTCTTGCAATTTAATCGTAAGAAATAGTGCAATGCGCTCCATAGACTGCAAGTCATCGCGTTACTATGCTGACTACAGGACAACTTGATTGCGCATGTGGGCTTGTAGCAACCGAGTCAATACTCTCCAAGTCGAGGCTGCGAGAGAAGCACATGCAGTGATGCGAGTTGGTGGCTGATGTGCATAGCTGGTGTGCTGTGCTGGTGGCTGATGTGCATAGACGGCCAGAAACAAGGAAAAAGAAGAGAGTGGGAAAGAAATTGACGAGGGTCATGCGTCTCTCAAGCTTACCCTGGCTTCAGTGGACTCGTAGACAGACCCGACCTTTACTGTGCAGAACCGCCTGAACCCGAACTTGAGCATGGACCCGGCCTTACCAAGCCTAAATGAATTGCGAGAGAACGAATAAAGAGAGATGGTGCATCCGTTCGAAGGCTGCATGATGCATCTCTGCTGATTATCAAGGTTCCCAGTTGTGAGGCGTAGACAAGCTTACGTTGAACTAGATAGCAAATAGAAAGAATGAAAATATGAAGTTAAGCAAGGAAATGTCCACATCCCTGAAATGTGGCAAGAACAACACTATGAACATTGTCATTTTCGACAGGGACACATTCTTCGTTTGTACTCTCGCGAAGAAGCCGCCACCCCACTGCTTTCCGCTTTTAGTTTTGCGCTCTTCTTTTTTCTTTCGTTGAAGTATTCCGATGCCACAACTTGCGGGCTTTTTCGTGTAGTATATTTAGTTCCCTTGACGGCACACCTAGCTCGAGCAGTTATTTCAAGAAGGAGGGCACGGCTTCATGTTTACGTATATAGGAGACCTGGGCAAGTCGAACCGAAACCGAACTGCACTTCACACACAGGCACAGTTCAGGTGCAACGTTCAAGGTGCCACTGCCGTCAGTTGTTCCTAGGAGTGAGTGTATAGAACGTGCTGCCATGGTTTACGCCGGTTGGAAAGTGTTTGCCCTGCGAAAAGTTGAGCAATATCGTGAGCTCCGCTAATGTTCTTACCGTCATCGTTTCAGTGATCATTCGAAGATAATTGCAGGTGTTGAGTAGCACATTTCTCTGGAAGACGCCACTACAGACGACAATGGCTTTTCAGCTTCTTCTGATTGTACCCGTCTTTGTTGCCGCCGTTGAAAAGTCTTGCAAGTTAATCATGACAGATAGCACAATGCCTCCCACCAACGTCCAGGTTGTCGATCTATTACGGTGTCCAGAGGACAACTACTGCTGCAACGCTTCCGTGATAGTTTCAGCTATGTTCGACTCGTTTACCTGCTCCTGTGCCAGAAACTGTGCCGCTTATGGTGACTGTTGCTGGGATGCTGTATTACCGTACCGAAACTACAAACACCCAATGTCCCGATCAGGATGTATACCTGTCACACTTGCGTGGGGGCCTCACACGTACCACATGATAACTGGCTGTGCAACTTCATGGCCAGACGATGACGTGCGTGAATCCTGCGAAAGCGCGAGGAACTACAGCGACGTCTTCTACTCAGTTCCTGCAACGAGTGCGCAAGGTGTCGTCTACTTCAACGGTTTCTGTGCCCTTTGCAATTACGACACGAATGACCTTGTCTTCTGGAATGCTTCGAAAAGTAGCGGAACAAATGATACAGTGTTTTATGTGCCAGACACCCATTTCAGTGATGGTGACATGAATCCACATAGAATCTGTGACGATGGAGTTACTTACATCGACACATGCAAAGATTTCTCGAATGAAGACTGGGTTAGATTGTGCGAAATACATTATGCACCCGTCCAAGGCGTTGTAGGTACCTCCGTTGTGCCATACAAAAATGTGTTCTGCGCCTTATGTAACGGTGAAGAAGCCTCCAATTTAACATGTACTCCATTGTCATCCTGGTTCCCCGTACAATTCGGTCCGGGTACTGGAGGCCCTAACATCCTTGAATTGTTGCGTCCCATTACCAGTCGTGACAGTTGTGCCTTCTGGCAAGGAAACAAGTGTTATATTCAATCGGCAGAACACCGCTTCAGAGACTACGCTTCAGCCCGAGGTGACAGCTTCGTTTTCAACGCGTCAAATAGAATAGAACTCGTTTCTGTGCCCTACACGGCACAGAGCGTCCTAACCATTGTCTGTATCAGTATCTCACTGGCATGTCTAACGCTAAAGGTTGTTGTGTACATTAGCTTTAAGAATGCACGCGGATTCTCGTCCAAGTCTACCTTATGCCTTACCTGTACTTTGATGGTCAGTCAGTTTCTGTTCTTAATGGCTAACTCTTTGCACTTGTCGTATTACGTTTGCGCGACGTCAGCTGCACTTCTACACTACGGTTTCTTAGCAACCTTCTGCTGGACATCCGTGCTATCATACGACATCTGGAAAAACACGGTTTATTTGAGTCATGCTCGACGCGATAGATCATTATTGAGGTACTGTGCAATGTCCTGGCTTCCTCCGTTTTGTGTTGTAGCAATAGCAATAGCAGTTGAAGTAACCGTTCCGTCGTCGTCATTGGCACCTCATTACGGACAAGGATCTTGTTGGATGTCTACTTACGAATCTCAGGCTGTCTTCTTCCTAACACCCATGGCAATACTCCTTATCATCGGCATTTGCTTGTACTTACACATTGTAGTTCACGTGCGCCACACTGTCAAGAAGGCATCAGGGTTTGAGTTCCGCTCAGGTGGTGAACGTTCACACATGTCATTGTACGTGAAGCTGGCGTTCATTATGGGGGCAACGTGGGTTCTTGGTTTTGTGTCAGTCTTTGTGCAATCATCAGTCACGGACGTTGTGGTTATCGTGTTGATCGGGCTACAAGGTGTTTATTTGTTTGTTGGGTTTAAAGACTACCGTTATTTTCTTGCGTGTGCACGTTCGCCTCAGCACAGCACGACGTGTCGCGTAACGAGCTGCCCGATTGCAGAGAAACCGGGAACTGCATGATTGAGACAAATGAGGAGGAAACAGCATTCGGTATGGCATTCGACACAGATGGCTGTCAAACGCACTATGATGATGACGCGCTGACGTTTAACAAGACCGACAAAACCTCCATTGCCAATTTGAATGAAATATTTACAGCTAAAGGGCATAGACGAGTTCCATTTTGAGGGTTGCGGTTAAAGGATGGATGCATGGAAAGGGTATTCAAGCTGTCTAAAACCCGCTCGTATTTCGTGAAATGGCCCATGAAAAGCAGGTTTCCGGACTCCACCTCCAAGCCACTCCTCCAGTCCTGTGACGTCGCACCGGCAATGCGCCTCATTCGGTGCGAAAAGTTCGTCTGCCCTCGAGAGAGAGAGCTGTTATCCTAGTTCGCTTCTAGGACATCAAACAGGAAAATAAACCTTTTGAAAATTGCATCTGTTTACCAATGGCACGCTACGGTGGTTCTTTCATGTTTTTTTCTTTTTTTTAGTCATCATTGCGTGAGTCCACGAGTAGGCAGTGCGTACCGTACGCCGTACGTACGTCGCCATCGGCGTCTTATATGTGGCGGTGTTCAATGTGGCTCTTCGCGGTTTGACGCGTCTCCTGTTTCCGTTTCATGTAATCGAGACAGAGCTTGTATAATTGCTCGTACACGTGTGTTGCACAACTGTATACTAGGGTCACTAAATAAGCTTCGCTTCAGAGTATCGACACTGAGGTCCAAGTGAGAGCAGGAGCGCCATCTTGTTTTCGCACCACACCAGTACGATCCCCAGTTGAGAATCAAAGACGACTAACATAATGCTCGCTGTGTCATAGAGAAGCGTGTATAATTGTTGTGCGATAATCCATGTATTGTTCACCAGAGCGTCCCGAAGATGTCAAGGTGAGCTCAATGCCGTCAACTGCTGCTTGTAAACGAAGGGAACATTTCACCTGCGCACGATAGATGGTATCGTGCGCTAAACGTCGCCAGAGCAGTTTGTAGGGAGAGTTTGGCCATTAGGAGGAGCCTAACTTGAAGCGCGTCATGCGACGTCACGCCTAAGCGAGCTCACTCGCCGTGCTCTATTGCCCCGTCATTAGCCGGTCGCCGACGCCATATTGATGTTGATCGTTGTTTACGATACAAGGAGGGAAGACACGTGCGTGCATCGTCCCTCGAAACCCCTTTGTCCTTGAACTCATTCAGTTTGGCAACAAAGCCCCCCCCCTTCCCCCCTTATCACAGGCGGCTGTGGGTCATAAGCCGGTTATTCCTGTAGATTGCATTCAATGCAACAACAAAGCTGTCGACCAGCTTGCGGACAGCATCAAAATGGCGCGCACCAGATGGCTGATCAGCGGATTCTTCTTGGATTCAGGCTTTTTGGGAGTCGCAACAGCAACTCTGACGTCAAAATAGGCACCACCCATGAGGCCGCAAAAGATCAAAGAATGGCCAAACTCTCCTTACAAATGGCTCTGAACTGCGCAGTGCGCGTGCGTGTAGATAGCGTGGCGCGGAAACAAGATGGCGCATGCTCGCTCTTGGAACTCAGTGTCGATGCTCTGAAGCGTACCTTATTTAGTGACTCTAGTGTGTACTTCATTGAGGAGGCTCCCAGTGATGTCGTATGGAGCTCGAGGTTGCGCAAGCGAAAGAGAAACAAAAGGACGCGCGGTTTTCGGAGTCATCAGGTTCCGGCAAATGAGCGAGCAAGATGTAGGTGGCTTGCCTTGATTCAACGTGAGGATGTTCAACCTGGCACTGAACTCCGAATATGCAGGCTACACTTCACTGAGAGTGATTATGAGTCACTACCGAGAATCGTCAAATCCGTCGGCGCCGACTCCGTACCTGTCTGAAGCGATGTGTTGCTCCGTCGCCAAATTTGCCTGACGCGAGCAAGCAATGCAAACGGCAAAGGAGGAGCACCTCCACTATAACCCGAGCTGCTGCACAGGATCGATCGACCGGTTCGGACTTCGTTTGATCTTGTCGGAGAAGCGTCTGCCAGGAGACACTAAGAAACGGTTGTACCTCGAAATAAAGTGATCGAAATCCCCGCCGCAAAATAAACTACTGGAAATAAACGTTATTTGACTATAAAATCCACAGTCGCGCGCGGGAGACTGCCATAAGCGAACTTAGACAAACCAAGACAGAAGAATGCAAACACCAAACTTGGACTAACCTAATAATAAACTAACCAACGTGGTGCTCCGTGGTGTCTGTCCCGCTAAGCCTAACGGCCGCTAAAATTTGGCTTTCGTTCGCTAACACGACTTGGACAGACATCGAAAGCCTTGAATTCAGATGGTTAAATAGTGATATCGTATTTTTAAGCACGGCATATACCACCTTACGAAGCAATCGAGCATTCTCCTTGATTTTCCTTGTTTCGAGAATTCCAGATCAGGGATTTCGCAACGGGGAATATCAAGGTCCACCCGTGAGAAACTACGCAGCAGACGACACTCCAACATCTACCGTGTCGATGAGCAGTCCCGGCTGACGTCACACCGCGATTCCTCCTCTGAATGGATGCAGGTGCTTCGTCACATCGTGACGCACGTTCTCTTGGCTTGTCACATGGCCTCCGCAGAAAAGCGTAGAGTTTCCCTCGAGTGGAGACTCTTGTCGGCTGTAGTTCAAGTCACACGGGCTCCGCCTCTCGGCGAACGTCATATGTCACGTGAGAAGGTCGCTTCTGCCCGCGCGCTCAGCCCCACGCTGACCGCTGGGGATTCTTTTCGCTGCGGAGAGATGTGGAATGTGGGCATTTGCTAGTAGTTTTATAAGGTAAATGTGTTTTACGCGTAGTACTGCATAGCCTTGTTGCATGGACATGAGATGAGTTTGTGTAAAACCGACACAGGTTCGCTACACTGGGTGCATCTAGCTCGTTCTTCCTCCAGAGCGAAACTGCGAAGAGTCTGAAGTTTCACCGCTTCCCCAGGCCGGCCAGAGCCGGCCCAGGCCCAAGAGCCGTAATACACGGCACTGGCACTGCCCCGGCCAAAATAGGGAAGCCGATCGGCGACAGCGCTGGGTATCTGGTACTCAAAATAATTCATACGGCAAGGAAAGCTTTTGTTCGTTTGTTAAACCAAACATATTCCAGGTTGCAAGGAGAAGAGTAACTCGCTCACTAGTCCTTTCGTCGCAGGCAATATTGAGGGGGGGGGGGTATATCTATGAGACCAAAGAAAAAAGAAGAGGGAGGAAATGCAAGATGGGGATTAGGGATTAGTGTTTGCCGAACGGCAACACAAGTGCCTGCTGCTAAACTTCGGAAAAATTTCCGATCAACAACTACAAATCGCAAGAGGACTGTTCTGAACCCCCTGAACTTTTGTCTTCTGTCACGTTTCCTTAACACCTGGACAACTGCAGCATAATACAATTTAGTCTAAGTGCGAACAGTTGTGCCTGTGATGTGGGACTCAAATCGATGTGTGATTCAAATGTGTGCTCAAATCACTGGAAACATAGAATAAAAGAAAATGGCAAAAGAATAGACTAACAGCGATGTACATATGATTAATGTATTCCATTTAATGAAAGAGTTTATCTGTATCTGTTCTTGTTAATATCTATATCTCGAAATTCGGAAGCACGTACAACAACAATAAATGATAGAGAAATTATGATGACACGGAGTGTTTACCCCTGGTAGCCACAGGCTACAGTGTACAGCGTACAAAAGTTACACATAACTATGATAATCTATACTATTTTATGAAGTAAAGTAAATGTGAAAATCGACGTCTATCGAATACATAATCCTGAATTCGAGAAGCCGTAATGGGTAACACGCCTCGGACAGCAGTACAGAGGCAACGGCATAAATAATATTTTATGACGTGTTGGAAATGCTGACTGTTTCAACGGAACATTTAGCGAAATTTGTATCCTGTTCTCAGTCTGACGGGCTGCGTACACCGCTCTTAATAACTTCTTTTTTAAGTTAGAACTAAAAAAAAAAATCGCATAATTTGCCTTACTTGCAAACAGTTCTGCCGCCAGGCACATACCAATCTGACCTCCCCCTCTTTGGTCTTCCCGCCTCATCCCTTGCTCTCTCTTTCCGTCCTCACGTGACATATGACGCACGCCATGAGGCGGAGTCTGTGTGACTCGAACTACAGCCGAAAAAGTCTCCCTCGTGCGAGAGGGGGAATCAAACCGCTTCCGGTCAAGAGATCCATCGAGTCAGGAGATCCAACCGGTCACGTGACCGGCGAATCAAGAGATCCAACCAGTCAAAGCGTCATACTGGTCAGGATTCCCGACAGAAAGGAAAGTCTATCCCTTACCATGTTCATTGCAGAACGATTGCGCTGTACGTAGTATTAAGTTAGGAAGTAATATGCCCTGTAACAGTGAAGACTTTTCGGTGTTTTCTCTCTTCTTACCACACATGCACACGCACAAAAAAAAAAGGTAAGCAAGAAAATCCTGAGGTTATGATGTAGGTTACGGCGGCAAGTCCCCCTTTTGCCTTTGCACTTTTATGTCCATTGCCCCTAGCGCCGTACTACGCTATGCCAGAACGGATGCTCGTTACCAAGAATATTGAGCTCAACTTACAAAGAATCGTAGGCCACATCCTTGTCGCGTTCTTTTCATTGGCCCCCCACCCTGATCACGTTATTCTATTCTTTTACTGACGGTGCGGGAAAATACTGTCTGACTGTGCTTTTCAATCAACCTTGACCTGTCACGTTCATTGACCTCAACCTCAAAATGCAGGGTATACTGCTGAACTCAGAGTTGTCTTTGTACTTTTGTGTCCATTCGCGCAGCCGTCCCCATGTTATCCCAGAACTGAAATTTGTTACCAATTATAATGGGTCCAGCCGCAATGTGCTTTGTCTTTGTCCTTTTGTGGACGGCGAGAAAAATTCAAGGAAAACTTGATAAAAAAACACAAAAATAAGAATAAATAAAAAACAGATGTTCGGGCATATGAAGCTATCTTTCGTACCCTGAGAGAGTCCATGATCAGACGGTTCCGCCATGTAGAACGTGTGTCCACAGCAGCGACTTGGCTCTTCGACTAAAAGCCTGCTGTGATACGAGAAGTGTTTGAATAATCAACGTGTTTGAAACAGCAGCCAGCCCACCCAACGTGAGTGTATGTAGCCCACGCTAACTGTAGAAATAATCTCTAACACGAAGCGATGTAAAAAAAAAAGAAAAGAAAGAAAGAAAGACAGCACTCCTATAAATCCTGTGTTACAAACAGGTTGATCCTACAATGCAACCACCTGTTTGTAACACAAATGACATAAGAGAACTGTCGGCTTTTCTTTGACTGCGCTATATGTTACAAAGTAAGTAACTAAGTCAATAAAAATGAGATGTTGATTTGCCACCTGCATTTGTATTCTATTTATACCGCACGTAAACCGAGTCCCTCATATTTCGATACGAGTAATTTCTGCTTAGCGATGTTAGAGTTAACGACGTAACACAAAGGGGTCAAAAGATCCAAGCCTGGCGAACCCTCAGACGAGTCAAGAGATTCGCATCAGTGAGACCTACGTTTCCATTTGTTTTCTTTTCTATTTCTATTCTATTCTAGGAGCGGTGTAGTTATTATGGGGCCGGACGGTGGGTGTAAAATTAGTTACTGAAAAACTCCCCTTGACACGCCAAGTGAAATATATAGACACCCTTTCCAAATCCAGTACTGAAAATATTTAAAGAAAACGAAAAAAAAACAAAACAGGTATTCCTTCACACCGAGGCAGAAGGGAAGTGGCGGCGCCGGTGTCCCCCGGGATGACTGTGGTCTCAGTAATGACGAGCCATCGAGAGAACGCAGTGTCGAGGCTAATATACTGTATGCAAGAAAGGACGCGAAAGGTTGCCGAGGAGCCCAGGAAGAAAGTGGCAGCGTGACGACGCTGTGATGCTCCCTTCATTTCGCCGTTGCAGCACACAGCCTGGCGCAACGTTCTTGCAGTCGGTCACGTGGTGCTGCTATCCTCGCCCGGTTTTCATGCATCTCTGGGGTCACCTGGCCTTCCGCTCGCGGATCGCCGAGGTGCAGCCAGGACGCGACGACGTCATCCGATCATGCAAGCTTGCTCCGCCCAACGACTTGATCGTTCGTCTGACTATCGGACGAACTAGTCCGATAGTCAGACTAGTTCGACTATCGGACTGTCCAGCATTCTGGACAAGCTGGAGATCTGACTATGTCACCGCTGCCAGACGCATCACCTTTCCCCACGTCCGCGCGGGGAGTGTAAGAAATTGGGGATGTGAACAAGGTGTTCTTCTTTCCTTCTTCCTACCACGCAGCCCCTGGCGCCAACGCTCCTGTCTTTTCTTCTTCCTGTGTGGTCACTGTTCCACAGTTGACGTGACATAGCTTTCGTCGTAAGACGTGGGTAACAGACCTTCTTCATTCCTACCGAAGTCACTTTTTCCCCGTACTTCCATAACAGCCCTTGTACATCACTGTTCAGTCTCCATTTATTTTATTATCGGCTCTCTGTTCCTTTCTGATTACCTGCAGATGACATCCTGAGAGGCTGCTGCTTCATAAGCTTGTAAATTTAGTGGGAGAATTAAGATAACCCATCTTCATTATTTTCTTTTTTGCCTTCTTTTTCCTTTCTTTTATTTATTTTATTCTTCTTTCTTCAGCTTCATTCTTCTTCTTTTCTTTTTTATTTATTTCAATCTTCTTTCTTCATCTTCACTAATTTTCTTTTTGTTGCGGAATAGCAAGCCGACGTCACGTTTCGCTGACCTCTCCCCCGTTCTTCTTTCCTTTCGTCTAATAAATATATTTCCCCCCCCCCAAAAAAAATAATCCTCCCTTTGGTAACAGTGTTAGTTTACCGACGTGCACGCGAATGCCAGGTTACTGTGAGAGTGACCTTGTTGCGGTGCTCACATATGTATGTGTGCTGTCAAACATGAACGGGGATTGCACTACGCCGGGCAAGGGTAAAAACAATGCCTGAAAATATGGTTTCATCCGAAATTCTTTCTTAGTTTTCCTTTTAGAAAGCAGCTTCCTTCTGTTCGATCAATAGTCTGTGGACCATAGAATAGCTGATCGCTGCCTCGTATTCAGACCCCTGATATAAATGCATGTTTTGCACGTTATTGAATTTTCCGCATGAGAGTAACGCATACATAATGCATATTTTGCCATATTTTCGGCAAGGTGGGAGAGCTTTCTTGTTCTTCTTGGAACGTTTTGCTGGTTTCGGGAAAGCTTTGGGTCCTCTTTCACGAAAATTCCGATCGGAATTTGAATATTATCGATGTTTCAGTGGTACGCGGTGTTCAGTAACCACACTAGTGGCTACCCTGCGCGAAATACTACCCACAAATATTCGACATCTTTTCGTACAGCGGCGCTCAAGGCTCGCGCCTTCGCCTTGCGTCGGAGTGCGTTTGCTGTGCGTGCCGCAGTGGCCGATTGGCCGCCCTTCGCCTACCCCACTTTCTATACCGTTGCCATAGCGTTACGTAGACCAGCGCCACTAGCATACCCAATGCCGAATGCACAGTGGTGCCGAGTGCAGAAAGCAAAGCCTTCACCTGCATGACTTATATCTGTGGCGCAAAACTTCTATGTTGTGTGCTTCTGAATGAAGGCAGCCTTATTTTACGCCGTGATCCTTAATAAAATAATGCTAAAACTATGTCAAATATGGATTCGATACATTGCTTTCATACCACAAACAATCGAAAAGAGTGCATATAGTCGGGAGGGGGGATATGCTTATTTGAAAGAGGTTAGATGGTCGGGGTTTTTACTGCACGGAGTGGGAGATATGTAAAGTTAAAATACGCCGAGAGGTTGGTCACAGTTATGGGGACTTGCTACTTCGCATTGATTTGCGCATTGATCCGCATGGATTTGAAACACATGGGCTAATTGGACACTGGTGATGTCACAGTCAAGGAGTTGTAGTCAAAAACAAGATAACTCAGCCAGTGTGCGTCATGAATCGTATTAAGGCGTCTGTGGGAAAACGTTGGGATACTGGATTGTTGCAGGGCCCGATAGAATAACTTTCAAATGTAATGGGTCAGTGATGGTCTTGCTCAAAGCTAACCGTCTCGGCCGTTCATATGCAACACAGCGTAGGAGGATGTGCTCAGTGTCCGCTAGTGTGTCACAGGTGGAACAATTCGGGAAGCAACATTTATCATACTGTACATCCTGTGAGGCGTGTGGGCAACATTCAGACGCAGTCGATGCATTAAGGACGCATGCAGTCTACTTACGCCACCATGGATAGAGAAATCCATATTAGGGTCAATTGCTGTAGGGTATGGTACCGCAATTCTTGCGGTGAATCACCTCATCCCATCGTCATTCATGTAGCTGTTGTTGTTGTTGTTGTTTAAAGTAGTCACGTAGCGCTGCCACCGACTGGCGGTATCTCAACGACCCATCTACAGCAAACTGTCGCATGAGAGGGCTGGCATCTGTGCTCGTAAACGGTATGGCGTGAGATATGTCGTTCTTATGGGCAGCAACAACAGTAGAATCTGCTGCCTCGTTGCCTGCGACGCCACAACGTCCAGGAACCCACTGAACCATGATATCATGTCCAACCAACACTACACGATCATCAATGGTTCCAGCAGTTTGAAGAAGCACATAGTTTGGAGACCGCAGTCCAAGCACAGAAACGTTTTCGAGTGCAGCCTTCGAGTCAGATATAAAACAATCCACCTCTGCGGAGGGCACGACTTCATCTGTTCTAGTGCCTTGACGATGCCGTGTATCTCCGCTGCCGTGAACGATGTACCGTGAGAGAGCTTAAACGCATTGACGGTTTTATCCTATGGGACGTAATGAAAGCTGACGATAGACTGACAGCAGTGAGAGACCCGTCTGTGAATAACATCTTCCGCGAAGTACAGACAGCATCAAGGTGCTCCAGAGTTAACTGTCGTACCACTCAGTACTTTCGGATGATTTTTTCCTGAGGCCAGAGATATGGAGGCATACCGAAATGGGCAGGTTTTTTTTTTTTTCAAAGCTGTTCAATCATACCGCTCGAGGAAAGCCAACTCGAAGACGGTAGGGCAAGCGCTCACGACGTCAGACCACAGTGATGCTGCAGTAGTGCTCATTATTGCGACACACATGACGAAGATGGACACGAAAGGTTGCGACGGTACGAAGGAGAGGCGCTGCTAGCTCATGAGTTTCAGCAATAACCGCATTAGTCTCTGTCGTCCACGGTACGCCTCAACAGATCCTGAAACTGCGCGCTACGATGTTCGTCAGCTCTTTTTCACTTGTCTGGCTGATTGCATGGAGCACAGGAAAGCTGTATCTTAGTGATCATTGTTTTGGAGAGCTATGTACACTCACGTTGTATCGGACCCCATGCCGCTAGCGCTAAGCACCGCATCACGTTCAATTAAGTACCGTTGCATCTTGTTCCTCAGAGATACCGTATTTCTGCACACCAAATAAGACCGCTATACGAGTATATGCAGACACCGAGATATCGATGCTGACTGACATACTTGACAGGAGTACCATCTACATATACCGGGTAGGTGCGGAAACTGCGCGGCGTAAACGGGAGTGTGACTGACTTTGTTGGCGAAGGCTCTAAGCTGCAGCGCATTATGTATTCTGTGATACGTATAGCGCATTGAAGACGAATCTGTATGGTCCGTTGGTACAGCGTAGATGTCCAGACGCAGATGTCGTCAGTATACAGAGTTACCATGACGGTGGTAGGAAGAACTTCCTGAATACCAGCCATGATGACGTCGAAGAGCAAGGGGCTCAAAGCACCATCTTGGGTACCCCACGACTCGCCATGAAGCGGTTGCTTGAGCCGCTAGTGGACGTCTTCACGAAGACTGTGCGGTCCCGTTGATAATCTTGGATCCAAGAAAACATGGCTGCGCTCACTACGGGATCAGCAAGATCTTCCATGATTGCAAAGTGGATTACACCGTCGAACGCCTGTCACTAGAACTGACAGACCTTTGGTGCACTTTTAGTGCGGTGGTCTTTGTTGTTGACTTTGAGTGTCGGGAAAAGGAAGATATCACACAGAGTCAGGGGAGTGTGCACGTAACAAAATTACTACAGTAGTATTTAGGTTGAAAATTGTCTCACGGTGATGGCAGTGTGATAGGGAACGTTGTAGGGAACGATAGGGATAGGCAATGATTCCTCCAGCTGGACGTGGTTATAACTCTTATTCTGAGTCTTTCGAACACTTCATGATAGCACCTTGAGTAACTGCCA
This sequence comes from Ornithodoros turicata, assembly GCF_037126465.1. Classification (NCBI taxonomy): domain Eukaryota; kingdom Metazoa; phylum Arthropoda; class Arachnida; order Ixodida; family Argasidae; genus Ornithodoros; species Ornithodoros turicata. The sequence goes on from NC_088201.1 coordinate 45,647,194, forward strand.
CACAAATTTCACAAATACGTTGACTGTCGGGCACAAAAGTGCACCAATTGAATTTTTTTGTGTCCATTCTTGCTTTTGGGCCAGTGGGTTGCTTGTATGGAACTCCAAATGTGCTTTTTTACCTTGGAGATTGCACTCCTTCGGATTTGACGTGAGAGTGTCCTCTGATACTCTCACGGCCATCCAAAACTGTCATATACTGCCTCAAAACAGTACTTGTACCAGTTGTTTCACAATGACCCTCTTTCCCCCTATCTACTAAAAGATAGAAGATTATCAAGACATGAGCATGGTGTCGCATTGAAGCAATATGATTGTCGCACCGACATTCTAAAATTTTCGTTTTATCCAAGAACCGTGCATGACTGAAACAGCCTTCGGGAGGATGCTGTCACTGTAGAGCATATGCGTAGATTTTTGCAAAAAATGGAATACCTGTTATGAAGCCATCTCCTGTAATGATCCGCGATGTGGATCAACAGTATTGTAAATAAATAAATAAAAACACGTGCCCTGGTAGATCATGACCTCAACAATTCAGTGGTAATTTTCTGTGGAAGTTTGCTGCGCTGGTGCTTAGTTTGACGGAAAATTTCATTCTGCAACGCCTGCTCTAGAACTCGCAAACAGGAGCGTACACACATACTGAGAGATGGATAGAATAGCTGGCCACCCGTTTCTTATGCGGGCTCTTCCTGATAGCTACCAGGGGGCCACTCTGATGAAGAAATACGCCAGTGCCGTGATCCGTAAACTTTTGTCCCAAGCTGTACGTACATGGAGAAAGCTTTGAATCAAGCCGTGCTACGGTTTCTTCCTGTAGATGCCGTATTTTGACGGCAACGATATCGGCGACGGAGGAGGCAGCTAGGTGATGCGAAAGTGAATAATGCAACATTAATAATGAGAACGTAGGCATAGAAGAGCATTATATCCAGATTGTGGAATGAGCCCTTGGAGGGTAGTAACCAGGACAAATATATTAACTTGACTATATCCGCATGACAAATTGACGGTGTCCTAAATGGACAGAATGATATCCCTGAAGTTTAACTGACTCGGTGTTATGCTCTGATGTTTAAGTGCTCGCTTAACCTTCTTTAGCAGTGTACATGCAAATACAGCCGCCCCTCCTAGTCCTCCATCCCCAAGAACACACATGGTCCTCAGGATGTCCCCACAGTGTCATCGTGTCCTCGTTCTTCTAGGTGTATGCCCTAAACTTCCTGAGGATAACACTCGCGGACTGTCCGTGAAGAGTCTTCAGGTACGTCCTGTGCCCGTCCCTGCGGGTAGCTAGGGGGACGAGAAATAGTATTTTGTTTAGTTTACGTGCTCAGACTCCCTAAACACATTTGTTTTGTTTTTGGGCCGATCCTGGGACCTGACTGAGATTTTTCTTAAATGAAGGGTGGCCCAGCGTAAAATTCCCTGCCGCCAAAAAGAATGACTGTCTATGATACTTGAACGATTTCTCGTGGAAAGAACAGAAACGCGCGATGCTGTCGCACTACTTTTGACTTTCAAAGTTCCTACCTGAATGTCTCAAACCAACGTGAGTAAGAAACATAGACTTTGGAATGAGGCAAACCTAATACTTCAATCGATTCCTCGCTTTGAGTATTTCTTCTTTGCGTAATCGAAAGAAGCATTGAGAGCTCACCCTTCGTTTTGCGTAGCAGGCTAGCAGGTGTGAGGCATGATAGACCAAGGGAAAGGGGTAAAGAAAGGTGTTAACGCTGGTGATGGACCCGATGTCCCTGGCTATCTGCCAAACTCAAAATAAGATTCAGGAATACGGCATTTGGGTAACACACAGACAGTTTACTGACACTCTGGCATGATAAATACAATGAAAGACAGGAAAGATATACCTAGCAATTTGGGTGATGAAGGGCCGAATGAGCTAATGGTGAGGATCCAACAGACTAACGACGTATGTTGATGAACGTCGTACAATGAAAGAACTCAGAGCAGCACGTGGCGCGCGCTTATAAGCATGTAGCGGCGCCACTGCTGGCTTATGACGATGACGGTGAGGCCGAATTGAACAGTGGTTGGCTCTCACACGCCCACCTCTAACAAAAAAATGAAATGTCCTCATTTCGTTATTACACTGAGGAAAAATGAAACGTTACAATAGCGTTAATGCAGAAGTTAACTTTAAAATCGAAGCTGTTCTGAAACAGGATAAAAAACAAAACAAAAGAGAACATGATTCATGCCAGGGCCCTTGGCAGAAGCATGCAGCATCTTTTGTCCTGAAATGCAGAACAACCTAGATTTAAGAGAGTTTAATAATCCACCCTCAAATGAAGTAGTAGAATCTCCTGATTCTAAACACATTGTGAATTTGATAACATTGAAGAAGAAAGTTCGTAGTTCAAAGTTCGTAGTACATGATATAGCACAGCATAGCATGAATAGCATTGAGACATGCAGTACATACAAAGTACATACAGTGATACAAAAATGAAACGAACTAGTGCGAAGAAGTGACTAAATTCTAAACTAAGCCACTAAATTCGAAATGCAGGAAGTTGATCTGAAGAGGTCAGTAGAAGGGAAATGCTAAACAGCAACAATGTAAGCGTGTGTTTGAGTGTGGCTAAGTGCGTGAGTAACTAAGAAATGTGGAAGTAACCCAAAGCGAAAAACAAAGGAAAAAATGACCGCAAAAAATTCATATTGCAGACACTGGATACATTTAAAGCAATGTAGTACAAAGTCATTTATGGACCAGAGCGTCCCCTGTCCATGAATGAACGACATTCACCAAGGCGTCCCTATGGAATGTGTGTACTTTGAAACAAAGTCAAACGAGGTCGTACGCATGTAATGGTACCCTTTGTTTGGTGACTCGTCCATACCTTGTCGTGTAAGGTGGACTAAGTGTTTCTTCGGATTCTGAAGAACTGTCTTGATGAACAGAGACATTCTCGTCACTGTCTATATCATGAAACGTAATGTTAGGATCCCAATCTGGCTGATCCTTGAACAGTTTCATTTGTGAAACATGAACTGTTTTTGTTATTCCTTCATCCAGACTTTGAACAGTACAAATGTCATGGGGATGAGTGGAAATAACTTTGAATACCTTGTCCTTGTACTTAGGATCAAAAGGTGAAGTTGAAAAGGATTCTATCCAAACTAAGTCACCCGCAGAGAACTGCGATGGGTTTCGACCGTAGTCGTAACGTCTCTTCTGAGAGGATAGAGCTTTTCCTAGGTTTTCCCGTGCTTCTGCACGTATGTCGTGTAGCATTTCAATGCTCTGAAGTCGCGACATGTCGTCAACGATTACACCAACCTGAATCTCGTTTTCAATACGAGGTTCAAATCCAAAGAGAAGGAAATGTGGTGAAAATCTAGTAGAACCCTGTCTTGAAGTGTTTATGAAAGAAGTGGTGTTTGCAATGTATTGGTCCCATTTTGAAGGATTCTCAAAGCAATATTTTTTGAGAATATTCTTTATGGTGGCTACAGATCTTTCCACTAGACCATTTGCCTGATGGAAATAAGGACAAGAAGTTGTGTGTTCAATTCCTGTTGTGGTTAGGAATTTTTCCATGTTCTGACTCATGAAACCTGAACCTTGGTCAGAAACAATTGTCATAGGAATACCAAAAGTTGTGTTGATCTTTTCCTTAATGAACTGTATGATATGTGACGATGCTGTTGATTTCACAGCCTGTGTTACTACAAAGCGTGTAGTGTGGTCAACACATACAATGATGTACTTGTTTCCATTTCCTGTTTCCGGAAGTGGACCAATGTGATCGAGGGATATTGTGGTGAAAGGTTGTGTGGGAATTGGTCGAGGATGTAAGTATCCCACGGGCTTCGATGTTTGTCTGTTGAAGCGCTGACAAATGTTACAACCCTGGACGTACTCTTTGACGTCCTTATTAATGGACGACCACCAGTATTTACTCAGAATACTGCTTTTGGTCTTGAATTTGTCCATGTGACCACGTTTATCGTGAAACTTAAGCAGTATCTCTTTCCTAAGAGATTGTGGTATGACAATCCTTGTTTTTGTCAGTCCGTTTTGTTGAGTGGTTTTGTGGCAGAGTATGCCATTTGACAACATGAATGTATTCCGCATGTTCTCAGCTTTGCGAGAAGAAATATTAGGATTTTTGAGGACTTCAAAAATCTCTAATAACGACGGATCTGACTGTTGGTGATTGGAGAGATGAGAATTCTCGGCAGTGAGAATTAGTGACGCAACCAAAGGTTGTGGGATGCGTGATAGAGCATCAGCGACAACATTGGTTTTTCCCGAACGATGGTGAATCTTCAGAGGAAGTTCTTGAAGATCGAGAACCATGCGAGCAAATTTTCTATTGATTTGCTGTGCATTGGTCATTAAGGAGACACTGTAGTTGTCTGTCCAAACATGGACGATAGGCAACCCGTACACATAAATACGAAATTTGTCTGTAAGTGCCCAATGAAGAGCAATGCATTCGAGCATGTTTGAATGCAGTTTTTCCTCCCGTATTTACGGAGGGACGCGTTATAAGCAACAAATGGTATCTGTTTCTTCTTCGGAAGTGAATTCTAGTACCTTTCGGAGTGGGTTTCCGAGTGGGCAAGCTTAAGGCTTGTCCCACCCTTATGAGGATTTCTCAGACTTAGTGTCCTTCACAAGATTCTGTTTCCCACAGGAACAACAAAAACGCTCCCATAACTTTGGTGTGATTGCAATTTGGTGCAACTTGTGTAAGCACTTGGCGGATGTGCGTGCCAGAAAACACAAAATACATAAAACAAATCAAAGCAGAGAATTGACGGAAAGCATTGTCCTTCATGTGTACTTAAACTGTCCTAAATTGGTCCCTGAGGATGGGCGAGGGACAGCCTCGGGGACGTCATCTCATATGCCAAAGTGGCAGTATTATGACATTCTGAGGATCAGATTTTGACATCCTAGGGATGCCATGCCTGTCCCCATCTGACAACCTTAGGATAGCCCTGGGATGACAGTGTGTTCTTGGGGATAATACTATCATTGCATGAATACAACACATTCACATGCAAGGATATGAACAATTGCCTTATGTCTTAGTTTTTCCATCAAGTATGGCTTATCGAAATGAATTACCAGAGCAACAATATCGACATGACAATTTAGTGAGTTTTAGTGCATCGTACTCTATCGCCTTTGCGTACATAAGGGATAGCGAGGTGGTTCTGAGCAATGCGCGATGCTCTCTTTATGTTTTGCGTGTGCGCAGGACCACCAACGCTATCCCTTTCGTACGCAAAGGCGATAGCGTACGATGCACTAAAACTCACCATTGCCGCTCTCTGCTAGAAGACGGCACGACCGAAAGAGATTTGGCCGGATAAGATAGCAAGTGCGCTGTGTTGAATGGATGGAAGGAATACAGCATGACACACCTAGATTGTGCGATTGATAGCGCACGACCGGCAGCTTCAATGGCCGACGAAAGCGAGGAAAAACATGTATTTCTTCTATGGTGTCGTGCCGTCTCCTGATTTTCCTGTCAGCGGGACGTAGTTCATATAATGCGCGCCACGACCCCAGGAACGTCGGCTTTGTTAGACACAGGGCGCCATCTCCATGCGGTAGGCCGGGCTAACGCAGCAGCAGACACTCGAGACCTATTGGCGCGATATATGAATTGGGAACACGGCGGTGCTCGCTGTTCGCAGCTGTGTAGCTGTAACTACCTAGTGAAGTACGGGTGTGCCAGAACAAATGTCAACCTCTGACACGAATGTCCAAAAGTGATAGCTACGTGGTATTTACGATATTATTTTTAAGTATTTTTTCAGAGCGCTGCTGAGATAGAAGGAGCATTGGAAATGTGTGGAGAAACCTGGCTTCCAGAAAACTCTGGCTTTGTTTGATAATCTTCACCATTCTCCTACACCGCTCACATCATACATCAGTTCAGCGCATTACGCTAGTAGACGTTTGGATCACACCTATAAGTGCGAGCAATTTTTTTTGTCTCACCAACTCATTCTTTCACTCTTTCTATCCACGCGCCATCAAGCTATGGAATTACTTGTCAGAATCTGTTGTATCCATCCGACATCATTCATCCTTGAAATCTGTAGCGCTGTCTCACATGAACACGCAGCACACATAATATTGTTTTCATACTAGTCTTTTGTTTTTTTAATTTGACTTTTAACCATCGTGTTCAGTCTGTTATTTAGTATTGTACTCCAAGCCGCTTATACCGTATCCTGGTTTCGTACTCAGTTTTTTGTAATCGTATTTGTTTTGCTATTCTTTCTGTACCCATCTAGTGCCTTATGACCCTTGGGTTTTGACAATACATAAATAAACCTGGAATAGGTTAGCATACATAATGTAAAACCCCTGAGACAAGGGAACACGAAGGGACAGACACAACACCAAGTCTCAACATTATCTTCGCAACATTATGTTCGTACGGCTCGCTTGCTTCTTAGCCATCTTTTAGGTTACCAATTCGCAGAGAACCATTTCAAAAGCTGTGTTGCCACGTTTTTCTTTTTATGATAATTATTTATTTTCTAGACGCTCTCGCAGCATGTTAGTGGGCTGTTCCTTTAGGCTTGACGTTTACGCGCGGGTGATTTTTAGCCGCGGAGTACTGAACAAAAAGAAGAAAAGGCCGCAGGCGACTAGACGTGGATGGTAAGCCAGATGAGTTTCCCTTCAATCATTTCAAGGCGACAAAGGGCCTGGTGATGAAGCTGGATGCTCTATAATGCCATTGGCCATTTTGTAAGCTCGAATAGGTATTTGAACGCTCTCAGTAAGCTAGCAGAGGACGGAGTGCCTCTTAACTGCTTTATGATCATCTACGGCATGCATAGAGCTATTGCATTAAATATATGTTGCAGAAGCAACACTCTTCGGAGCCAAGGACACACCTGACATCATGGGGTTCAGATGTTGCAAACATTATAGAACAAAATCCATGGCTAAGAGAAAATAAGCAGCTGACCCTCTCGACGGTTTTATACTTATTTTTTGTGGAGTCTTATTTTTTCTTTCACTTAAGAATGTTGGAACGCGAATCGATTTCGTTATTCGCGCTTTTGTGCTTTCTGTGAAATGTTTCAGTAATTGCATTGGCGAACTAGAAGTCCCGTTCGATTGCTTTGTCCTGAAATTTTATCAGTTTTGGATCACTATTCCGCATCTGAAAGTATGCATGAATATATGAAATATTCATAGGTTCATATCCCCCATTTTCAGGCTCACTTCCCCCATCCCATATCCCACTTTAACTTTTGTTGGTTGTGTGTCAGCGAAAGACAAGAGAAAGACAACGCTTACGTGTGCTAACTCCCCCGCACTATAGGTTAACGCTAAGAAAGAAGAGGTGTTGTGAACATATGCATGGCGACTACGCACGCTGAATTTTACGGCCATGATCTTGTCCATGCGCATTATTAGATTGTTGACAGTAGTGTATTGAAAACGGGCACCTCTGCTTTAATCGACACATGATCGTACACTTCAGAGGTTACTCCCGAGCACAAAGACGTACGTAGTTTTATACCTTTAATTTAAAATTTCGGGCACGTTACGTGTTCACCAGCAAGGGTGATGTCCCATGTAGCTCGTATCACTGACAAACACAAAAGTATATCGCTATTCTAATTTTCGAGAATCACCCGAACGCCCACGTGTCGCAAAATCTGCCGAAGGGTTAGATAACACAGGCCACACGTCGAATCCGAGAGACAGCTCCAACATTTGGACATTTTCCGTCAGAAATTGATTCGAATCGGAAAATACAGCGATGCGCTTGACGTAGCTGGGGTGAAAACTATGCCTCAAGAATGCATTATAACAACAGCAATGTCAGAAATCTCGTGGTATGGTCTGGTCTGGTCTGGTCGGGACCTTCCCCACCGTGACGCCCCTCTGCAACTGCTCACGTGTTCCCTCTCTGTTTTCCCTCTTCGCTTGCTAACACTGAAAGAACAGGGGAAAGAACTGCTGTCCCGAAGTGGAACATGAGGCGGGGTGTAGAGGAGATGTCGTCCCTCGTGAGTCCTAATCGGCGATGATGGAATGTCGCGGAGGGCCGGATGTGCTGGGTAGCTTCTTTCAACCCGTGGCTTCACTCCAGGACGTTGCCGATAGAACTGAATGGCTCGTGCCATGGCACGAGTGGTAGTGGTGCGTCGTCGTCGTCCACGGGCCACTACATCAAACTCCCCTCCCCCCTTCAGACGCAGAGCAGTGCTTGTGGTTGAGGCCCGCGTCGATACCGCGAGGTGGGGAATGAGAAAGACAGATGGACGAGGGACGGCTGGGCACATGCCTTGTGGTTATGGCAGTGGGCAGAGCAGCTGCATGGCGACATGGGCAAGCGCAATGGAAGCCGGGCGGGTTCCAGTTAAGGACTGAAGCGGCGTGGGCTCCAAGGCGCAGTGATGGAAGTGCCTGGAAGCGTTCTGGCGCAACCATTAGCGCAGGAAGGAAGGAGTTTTGGCGCAGCATGGCACAGCTTCGCCATCTGCCGTTGGAGGGCCTCGGGAGTGTATGTTACTAATTTATGATGTGGAATGAGCGCATTCCATGTTAATTTCAGTTTAACTGTTTCTTGGACAATTTTCCACTCAATTTAGAGGCACGAGGTCGGGGAGCCGTGGCCCCATCCTCGCGTAGCCGCTTCCGAGGAGTCAGTGCAGAGCAGGCGAGAACTGCGTGTCCACATACGCAATGTGTTTCGCTAGCGATCCTCAAAGGTAGCAAGTTACAGTGACCGTCAACAATTGGCCTAAACGGTGTCTTTAGAGACACGCCAAGCTATCCTTAAAAACCGAAAAGCGGTCCTAGTGTGAAGATCACCTCGTGCCTCGCAGCTCGGATAGCGATGAACATAGGAGCAAAATGCAAGCTAGTTGCTCTGCACTTGACGTTGGCAACGTGTCCCTGGACTTGGGGAAAACAGAGAGGATATAAGACAAAACGAACAGCACAATCGCTGAAGCATCAAAGTGACGGTGCATATGTGCGTCCCGAGCACAGGTCCCCGAGACTGCTTGGCTAGAGCTATCGGCTTCGAGCAGGTTAGTAAGTCGCTGCAACAGCTCCCTCTCACGTTTGAATTTGATCAAACGGATCAAACGCTGGTGCTCCTCCCCGTTAGTAGTAATGACTGGACACAGACTGCCGCCAACTCACAACTTCGTCTAAACACGATTAAATTAGCAATTACAGCTAATTAGGACCCCCACATTAATCACCAGCTCCGGTGGCGCAGCGGTAACGCGTGCGCTTGGAGACTGGGAGGTCCGCGGTTCGAATCCGCGGGCCGGCTGTGCCGTCTGGGGTTTTTCCTGGGTTTCCCTCAGATGTGTAATAGGCGTATGCCGGCACAGTTCCCCTGAAGTCGGCCCATAGACGCAGCTATCCTCCCCCCGAGCGGGTTCCGCTCGGTCTTCCACTTCACCCTTTCCTCTCCTCCTCTCCACCACCTTTCCCTTCCCGAGAAACATGCCGCCTAATCAGGCAGGCAGACCTCTCGGGTTTCCTCCCAACGACACTCCTCCTCCTCCCCTCCTCCTCCACATTAATCAAGACCCTCCAAGGAGTCATTACACTAATTGGGGAGCATCTAACTGGTGTCCAGACCTAGCTGTGAGTTGGCGGCAACCTGTGTCCATAAAAAATAAAAAATAGGCATAAAATAAAATAAAAAGACAGAAATAGAGTGGAGAGAAACAATTTATTCGAAAACCAACGATGCCACGGCGAAGAAGCCGCTCCGCAACACCCGAGTGACCAGGGCCCGCCATGTTGGTAGTTGGCACCCAGCAGTTGCAGAGATCGACGACAGGTGGCCACTTAGTTGCAAGGCATCACACCAGATGGCGCCACCATCATAGCTCTAGGCGAGAAACACATAACAAGACACTAGCGGCAGGTAGAAAATGCCAACACTGCTGAACAACTCTATGCATGCGAGAGAAAAGGTCTAACCGCTACTGCTAAACAGAAAACAGTACACATCGGGGAAAAGGCAATCGACTAGGCCTAACCACAGCGCCTCAACACTATACACCTAACACAAGGCGGGAACCGCTAAACAACAGGCTTGCTCTCCGCTAAACAAGTCTAACATGCGCGAAAAGGCTTAACACGAGCGCAGTCAAACTCGACAAATCACTCGTTGGTCACCGCTAAACACGGCAAACATGCGAGAAAAGGAGCGCGGCAAATCACTCACCTTTTCCCCCGTGGCGACTGCTCATCAGCCAGGCAGAAACTGAGCGAGCACGAGGACTGCGGAGCAACCAAGCGTACGTCTGCTCTCCGCGACAGCCAGCCAGAAACTGATCGAGCGCAGGGACTGTGAAGCAACCGAGCACACGTCTGCTCTCCGCGACAGCCAGCGAGAAACTGACGGAGGCGACGCTCTGCGGCAGCTATGCATACGCGCGCGCGCGCGCTCCTAGCGCCCTCTGCGCCGCCCGCCTGCGGGTGTTTTCGGTTTCGGCTCTCCGCTCCTCCCGCTGCGCGCGCGCGCTGCTAGCGGCGACGGATGGCTTCTCAGTTTCGGTTTCACTCTCCTTTCTTTGCACGCGCGTTTATCTGTATAAAGGCAGCGCGCACCACGCTCACGTCATCAATACGTGAAGATGTTCAGCTACCACTCGTTACAAAATTGTTCCCGCACCCACGCTTTTTGGGAAGAAGTGGAGAAGGAATGTTTCAACAGCGAAAGTCCCCACAACGAGCTCATCATCACTGCTTTTCGCTATGTGATAGACATGGTAGGCTTTGGCAATATAGGAGAGATCTCGCCGGGGCCGCTGCAGGAGATGGTGCGTCGGATCTACACCCGTTACAAGAACGTCTGCATAACGGTTCTGGACGGACCCCTGGGACTGATGAGTGAATTTGTGAGTCTGGCCAACGCAGAATTCAACTACATCGCTGCAGACATCGTGGACCTTCTCGCTCGTGCCATCGCTCATATTAAGCACGCCCTGTGGAAGCAGCGACATTTGCAAGCAGTCTACATCGCGAACTTTGTCATTGATTTATTGAAATACCGCTTAGTTATCGACATGCAACGCATTAAACAGTCCGAATAACTTTGACGATACTCTGTGTTTTCTTTCACTGAAACATGTTTATTGAATACATACAAAAGAGTTGGTCGATAAATGCCTGCACCCTCCCTGACTTGCCTCAACAGAAAGGATATGGGGAATCTTCATCGCAGCGTCGTCATTGCCCGGGTCACTGCACCAGCACGATGACGGAATGGTCATTCTTTTCGTACACCCATTCCGCTACCACACTGCCACGATGACCCGTGCTTCTCCTGTCTGCAAGAGAGAGAGAGAGAGAAGCATGTCTCGACTAGAACTTTTATTCTCGATTACATGCGCGTGCAGCTCTTTGTTCCGCGGTTACTCGATGCCTGTCGACGACGCTCTCGGGCTCGCTTCCGGGTTTTCCGTTGCTGCACAAAGAGAGAGCACTATCGTAATCCTATACTCGTCAAAACACTAGGAAAGCTTACCGTATTCGCAGCTTCCGTAAGGGAAGGAGTGTACGGCATCCACGAGATAGCGCTTGTCGTCGTAGGGGACCAAGCTCTGCTTGAGTCTCGAAATGGTGTACATACTCTGGATGGTGCACTGCTTCTGAGAGACCGCCTTTTCATTGAACAGAGAATCTCAGTACACTTCGTGCAATAAATGTTTCCTCACCACGTCTTTCTTAACTTCTTTCGCTCTCGCGATCTGTTTGTGTGTCCCAGCCAAGAGAATGCTGTACATTTTCGCTCGGATGGCTACGACTTCCTGAATAACTCCGCCTCCCGTCTCGTCTTTGAAGTACCCCATCTGATTAGCGTGCTCGTCGTTGAAAAGCGGGTGGTCCGGCGGATAGGGGACAGATCTAACTCACTCTCAATCTTCATCAGCTGCTCTTCCAGGCTTTCACACGTGAGAGAAAAAATTATGCTGTCCGTGTCGCTATAGATCAATTGCACTGGACACGTCAAGCGAGAAAAGAGCGACTCGTAGATGAAGCTGTACATTCGGACTTTGGATATCTCTAGAATGGCAAAGCCCACATAAAAAGGGTGCGTGCATTTGATGTGGTGTTGTTTCATCTCGTACAAGATGCACTTATCACTCAGAATGTGAAAATGCTGACTGTCGACGGAGCTAGCTTTTCGGAGCGCGCTTTCTTTGTCGTAGGCTATAGCGTACCTTTTCATGCGTCTCACATTTTGTATCGACTTACCGAACGTGCTGTTCGACATGGTTTTGTACAGAAGTCTCTCGAATTTCGGGGTTGCAGCATTCCTCAACGCGACGTTTCTCTCCACGAAGGTTCGCAAAAAGTTGTCTTGGCGGAACGAGAGGATGCTGTGAACACGTTTTATTTTCATGCCCAAACCTCACGTACAGAGCGAGCAATGCATAATGAACGACGTAGCGTTCTTTGTCGTAGCACGTCAGCAAGAGTTTCTTTGTGGGAGGGGCGTTCAGCGCCAACGCATCTTTCAGGTGTCGCTGGTAGGGGGACAGTTCGTTCTCGTCCACGCAACTGTGTTCGGGTGCCAGGGGAAAATCCCTGGTGAGCGCGTGCAGTTCTTTGGGATACAACAAGTCTACCACGTACACGTAACCCACGTCCGAATCGTGAGGAATGTTGAGAAAATCTATCTCGCTCCACCTCGAAGGATCGACCCACTCAAAACCACCTGTCGGGAGATGGAAAGTCATCGCGTACGGGTACAAACTGTTCACGTCGAGGTACTGGATAAAAGTCTTTTCTTGCTGAGGGTCGTAATCGTCACACCCCTCGTGATAAGCCCAACAGTATCTGTGGAAGCTGTTACAAAGGCCTCCCCTGATTCCCTCCTCCCCGTTTCGTACATCTCGCGATCGCTCATGAGCTCAAGTTTGACATTGGTGAGCTTCAGAGCGCTGCTCCATGTGTAACTGGCGAGGGACATGGCACGTAAGATACCCATCCCATCCGTCTCTAGCGCAATCTTCCTGAAATACAGTATGACGTCGCAGAGCTGACAAGCGTTGAGTGTGATGTAGAGACGCATGTAACCGCCGAGGTTCTTACATTCGAACAATTCTAAAATCTCGAGGGCGTACTGATAGTCCGCGTCCGTGATCTCTTGGTCGTTCAGGTCACTTTTGAAAGCTTCCTTTGGCGGTAGTGTGGGCAAATTGTACGCTTCGAAACTGTCGACGAAGGTGTACGGATAAATGCCCTTCCTGAGGAGGCGCCGGAAACGGTCACCATACATTTGACGGGTACAATGAAACACGCTCTCGCTACCGCTGTCGAGGAGGGTTTCCACCAGGTTCGACAAGGACAGGTTGAGAAACTGTGTGGTATCGCGGAAATGGAGATCGCCAGTGTTGAACCCTCTTATCTTTTCTGAGCTCGAAGCTAAGATCCACGGTTCGCCCAGATTTAGAACGTGCATGTGGCGGAGAAGGGAGCTCAAATCGTACTGCAGGCTGTGCACGCACACGACGAGTTCTTTGGTGTTCCGAAACGTAAGGTTACACGTATCACACAGCGTCGCGACAAAATTCGAAGAACCGGGCTCTACGAAGCGGGTGTGGTCGTGATGCGACACCTTTCGCGTATGTCGGTTAAATTCGATTCCACAAAATTCGCAGTGTGTAGCGCTCGCGTGTCGCAAGTGGTCTTCCATACTCATGACCAATGGTGTGGGACAACGGTTCAACCTATCGATTTGATCGCTAAATCGCTTGAGCGAGAGCATGCATTTCTCTGCCGCGTTGGGTCCCAAATAGCCATCTAGGCCTAGTATTTTTCCGTCCCAACTTCTCACTACAACGATGCAGTACGAGCTCATCCTGTGCACACTCACGGCATCCTTAACGAGTGCGTCCTTTTCCAAGACGCTCTCCGTGTCCAACACCGCGAAATAGGGATAGGGATGCATGTACTGTATCTTGTTGAAGGAGACACTCTCCCCCGCTTTTGGCATTTCGAGAATCACTTTGTTTACGTCTCGACACAGACGTTCGTGTTGCTGCAACGCCTCTCTCGTCCTGTAACCGGACGTGCAATTCTTGCAATAAAAATAGTCACTTCGTCCCATGAAAGTGCTAAATTTTTTAATGCCATAGAAATGCTCCCTAACCTCGAGCAGGTGGACTTTATCTTTATAGAGCGTGCAGGGAACCCGTCCGGTCGATAGGTAACTCGTCTGCTCGTCGAACACGTAGTCGATGTACACGGAGATTTTGTTTTTTCTCTCCCACAGCGAAATGCCTTCGTAAGTGACTGGGAAGCAGGGCGGCCAGTATGTTACGCGTGTCTCCGGATTCGAAGGATTCGTGTATTTGCGGTATCTGGCATAATCGTTTGGTTTGCCCCTCAACGGATGTAAGAGTGCCAGCACGCTATACTTGAAACACTCGTTTTCGTGATTCGGTGGAAGTTTGACGTTTGTGAGAGTCCTTGTTTTTCTCTTCAACATTACGGGAAGCTCGATCACGCACCCAATCCGCTTCGGTTCTAAGCACGTTAGTTTTAAGTCGACACATTGGACGTTGTGAAACCAGGTGAAACCAGATCCTTCTCTCGCATAGTTTTCTACGCGTTGCGAGGACTCATTTATGCGATGGCAGCATTTATCGCGCCTTCGATTTCTTGGCGATTATGAACCACTCTCATGTGAAGGTTCACGTGAAGGAGATGAGAAGTCAGCCCGTCGGCTCCGTCCTTAATCATGAGCGCTTTCGAGCACAGACAAAATTTGAAAGGCATGGGATAAGCTTCGAGGACGCGCGTGATTACTGGAGCTATGCTCGGTAGATAGAGTCGCAAATCGTCGACGTTGTCGTCGTGCGGGGAACAGAGAAGCGTGTACCTAGTAGCCGGTCCTTCAAATGCCTCATCTGTGACAAAAAAAGGAAGGAATCGTCTCTCCGTGACGGAGGGATGATTCTCTACGACGTGTTCTCGCAATTCAACGATTCTGCGTCCCTGGACAGGCTCAGCTTCGTTTTGAAATTCTGGGCTTGCATCTGGTGATTCATCTCTAACCCTACCAGACAGAGGAATGAAATCTGCATACGACTGATCCCCTTCCCACATGAGCAATTCATCTGCACTGTCGTGCCCATCTAGGGGTTCGTCGTTGTCCGTTTCAGCTATTACGAAAGGCGGACTACTGACTCTATCGTCGTCATCTGAAAGGACGACTGGGCTGTTACCGAGATTCTCTATTCTAGCTCCGTGCTCTCTTTCTACGGCCACGAGCATGGCATCGATGGGGTCGTACTGACATACGAGACAGCGCGGCACTGCGGTCCAACAAAATCAGTACGAGATTACGAATGGCTACTGACGGGAGATCTACCCCTGGTCCTAACCTTCAAGCCTCCTCCGAAGACCTTCTTTCTGCGGATCGGCGATCAGCTGACCACCTGTCGTTGCGGTGGACTCTGGTCGAGAAACCCCAGCCATTGGTTAGACTCGAGCCTTCATCCGTATTTGGGCTGCCTTCCCGGCTACGAAACCAAAGCTCGAGCCTGATTCATGTATAACCTCTCACGAGGAAAAAAAAAGGTTGCCTACTCTCATTCCGTCTCAGTCATGACGCCCGAGCAGAGGTTTGCATCCTTTATGCAAACGCGAATGTATCGGGACTTGCTGCGATTACGCGATTATATTCATGGCGATAGCTGCGAGGGAGGCTTTCGCTCGATTCTCAAGACGATACCCTTACATCTATTCACCGTCAGTAGGAAGATTGCAAAGAAAATGAAGCGTTTCGTAGATTACAAGCTCGAGCTGTTGGAAAAGTATAGACGAGGAGAGACAGTCGACCCGTGTCTCATCAACGCGGGTTTCAACCGACCTATCGTCCGTCGCTACTGGCTTCTCCACACATCCCTCGACGTCACGGTGACCGGCGACGACGAGCGTCGTATCAGCACGTTGGAAGATCGTCTCGCAAGCGTCTTGTGTATGTCGTGAAAAAATAAATAGACTATTTTACGAAACGAGTTCGCTCACGAGGAGACGTTTTATTGTTTCGTCATTCTCTTCGAGGTTACAGGAAAACATGGATACACAATTTTTCAAGCTGTAGCGTTTCGTCATGCGCGTGGCTACGTAGATACAAAAAAGCCCGCAGTAAGGCGAAAAAGGTGACTGAATACACTTGTCGTTATACTCGTTCACTGCAGGTAAAGTCCTTCGAAGGTTTGCTTCGATGGGGGGAAGTCCGTAGCTGTCGAAAAACATGGTAGACCCGTCGTAGTTTTTCAGGTAGAGCACCCAGTGCTGCCCGCGCTTTCTTCGCTCTTCCGTATTGATCATTAAATAACCGGGCTCACGTAAAACGCAGGCTTCGTCGGAAGCGCAAATGCCTCTCAGCATGGAGGAAGCGAGGGGTTCAGGGACACGAGTTCCAAGATGTCGCTTTCGTACATCTTTTCTATGGGAAGATGACCATACGGTCCTTGTCGACGCACATGAGCTTGGGACACTCGGAAATCAAGAGGACGGTGACCGCGTGTGGAAGGTCTTTAGCGAAGCGTAATTGCAGGTGAGTGTTTCCTTTTCACCACTCGTTCAAATGCGAAGGAGAAGAACACTTGTCCACGTCCAAGTTGAAGTAGAGAAGGAACCCGTTCATTTTAAATCGCTCGTAGCTATACTTGAAATGTTTTTCACTCAGTTCTTGCAAGAAGTTAAAGTAGGGAATTTTGACGAGGTCGTTCTGAAAGTCGTACTCGGCTCGCACTTGCTGGCCGTCCATGGAGAGCATCGAATGAGACAGGTCGTAATGACGGAACTTGTAGGGGTTTGATTGGATGTCGCCGAGAAAGTCGGACGTGGCGAGCAGGACAACGCATAATTTGGAAGGTACCCTTTCGGGGTAAACGTTTTCAAAGTGAGCGTCCAAGCTCCCGGCACTCAAGCTCCGCACCTTGGTTTCCAATCCGCGTAACACGTAGATGGCCGGCGTGGTCTGAAGCCGCGGCTCATATTCCAAAAACAGGGAAGGTGCCAGCGTCACCTTTTTCAAGTGTAACGTCATTTCTTTAATGTCCACCTCGTAATTGTACGTTTTCTTGTCGTTGGGGACCGATATGAGTTTAAATTCGTCGTTGTTTAACAGGAAAACGACGCGAATCTCGACGGCAGGTACCATCAGGCGCGGCTGTTGAAACAGGTTGGTATTGATCTGACCGACCAGGTTAAAGTATTTTCCACCCTTCGTCGCTTCGTAACGTTGTTTCGGACCGCGAGACGAGACGTCGTAATCGTCCTTTAAATGTTCGTCGTCCTCGACCTAGAGTCCAGCTGCGTGCACTGTTTCTTGAACTAGTGGTGTGGAATGAAGCACGACATCCAAAATACTCCTGTAGGCGTACAACTCGTTGGAACTGACGAGCTTGTTGTTTGCACAAACGGTGACCGTCTTAAACATGCCGCTCAACAGATGGTTTATTGGGAAAACGACATCTTTTTCGTCCATTTCTCCCCCGTCGTCGCGAACAATGCGCACGGTCAAAGACACGAAACTACCGTAGAGATCCAAGTGTGCCCTTTGTAAATTTTGAATAGAAAATTCGATCACGGAGTTATTTACCCCGTTGACCGGATAAAAGAGTTTGTACAAAGTATCTTCCACGCCGTATTGAATGGAAGGGGGTTCGAATATCATCACATCACTCGTTAGACAGATCGGCGTCTGTATTTTTCCTTTCGTTGACGTCATGATGGACGGAGCGCGCACAGCGGATGTGTGACCTTCACGGCGTACCAAAGATATCTGCAGGTGCGTCGTGTGTCGGCGCCTTTTGTTGTCTTTTGTGGCGTTTCTTCCCATTGTTGTTTCCAGAGCCCTCCAAGGAATTCAGCACGTCTCTCCCCGTTGGGATGGCCGTCTTTTTTACTGCGCGCGATATTCCTTCGCCATCGGCCAAATTCCGCGCCAAGCGCTTCAACGTTCTCTTGGCGATCGGTTTTATTTGCTGCCAGATGGGAACGATAAACTTGGATATGTTGCTCAACACACCGCCTCCTCGTTGGAAAAGGGGCCCATGTACACGGGAATTATTTTGGGGGAATTACGGAACATATTTGAAATGCAACATTAGATTGGTTCTGCCTTTGGACCGCGATGACAAACGTCTTCCCGTTTCGTCCGCGAGAACGATCGTCACTGAGGGAATTTCGAATTGAGACACGTTAAAATACTGGATGTTATCTAACGTGTAGGTGACGACGTGCTTGTCATTCTCGTAATAAAAGGGTAGTATTTTTAAGATCGTTTTTTTCCCGCTCCCCACGTACGTGGGTTCCACGATATCCATGTAGACGATTATGTTGTGAAACGGGGGTTCCAGGAGTACCTCGACGGAGCTCGTGGCATCCTCCTCCTCCTCCCCCGTGAACACGGTACGCGATTCGAAGCTCAAAAGCACAGCCAGGTACTCGGAAAGTCTTAGGGTGGAAGTGCCCTCGGAAAGCCGAATTTTACATTTCTGTTCGGTTCCGTCGAAACTGTCGCATCCAGAAGTGCTTGCGGCGTCGCATAATAGCCGGGAGGCAGATGTACTGGCAAAGATCGAGGAATTTTTGTTTTGATCGTGAAAGAAAATTGGCGCGCTACGGGGAGAGAGACGCGTAGCGTTTCTCCGTGTCCCTCGGCGGGTGTGAGATGTAGCAGCTTGACAAAGGACTCCGGTACGTGGAACCCTTTCGGCGTTTTCAGAGAGTAGATGTTATCCACGAATTATAGCGAGGCGTCCAGCTTGTGCGTCTGGAAATACTTGTTGAGTGTGTTCCATAGGGACGTGGTTTCTGAATTCAAAGTGACGTCGCCGAAAGCGACGGGTGCGGCGTGCTCCAAGAAGATGGAGGTGGCTTCATGTTCGCTCAATTTGGGAGGCTTCACCGCACGACCTGCTTCGCGGGACGCTAGCGAGACGTCGAGCGCCTGTGCGAGCCGAGGGTCCAATTCCACGGCTTTCACGTCCACGGGTAAGACGAAGTCGTATCGCGATTTATTGTACGCGAAAGAAACGTTAAATTCCGAAAGGGCTTTTCCCAAATCCCTCTTGAGATCCAAGGTGACACGAAAAGTTCTCCCGGATTCGACAGTGTCCTCGAAAGAAACCTCGATTTTCGCATCTTGCCTTTCGTAACCGATATTTAAAAAATCGTTGCTTATGCTGAGGTCCATCAGACCGACTTTATAGCGATTCGAGAGCTGAAGAGGACTATCGAAAGCTACCGTGAAAGCGTTGAGTTTATTCGAGGGAAACTTATCCATGCTCGCGTTCGAGAGCAGGTGGACGTAGATGTCTGACGTCATTTCCCAATCTTGACCACGTCGCTGCTCGGAACCCAACTGTCGTGTTCTTTGTCGTAACCGAATCAGCGAACCAAGGCGAAGCTCTGACCGTTCACTTGCTTCTTTCTCAGCACTTTCGTTACTGGCCAAGGCTGATTGGCGTCTCGGGTTACGACGAGTACCTCCTCCGGGTAGAAAGATCCGTCCACTTCCTTACCTCGGTAATCTTCCAGGTGCACGACGGGGGGGGAGGTGTCTCTCAGGCGGGAGACGGTGAAAATCTGAGGCGACCATCTCCCTTCCGAGCTCTTATGAAAACCTTTTCTGTGTATTAGGACTCTCACTTTATCCCCCACATTGAGCTTCTTTTTCACGGAGGGTACGACGGGCTTCCCATTTATCTTATTGAACAGCTCCAATTCGTTTTCGGGTGTGACTTCGGATGGGCTGATGCCCAAAGTCCTGTGTTTGGTGTTGTTGTAGTCGCGCACGATCTTGGGAAGCGCGGAAACGAAGTGGTATTTTCCGGTTACTCTAAAATAATGGAATATTCTGTCGCGTAAAGTGCGTATCACGCGTTCTGCCTGCGATGCTTTGATTACTGGAGAGAAGGTGGAATACATGTGTACCTTCTTTCGTGAGAGATACTCCTTGACGGTCTTGTTGTAGAATTCCCCTTCTCTGTCGCAAAAGATGCGTGTAGGTGCGTTACCTCCCCGAAAAAGTCTTATCATGGCCCTTTTCATTTCGGCGGGGCGCTTCGTCTTTAGCGGGAGGGTGCGCAGAAAGCGGGAGAGGGAATCGATTGCCATGAGAATGTAGCAGTAGCCACCGTTGAATCTCTTGTATTTTGGAAAGTCTGTGAGGTCCATTTGCCACACGTCGTTGATCTTGAGCGCGATGATGCGTCTCCTATTAAACTTTCTTCTGACCGGATGCTGAAGCGTGTAGGCATCCAGCTTTCTGAGAATGCCGAGAGCCTTCTTTTTGCTCAAGTGACACGCTTTTTTATCGCGGTCCACACCCCCCAAACCACCCGCTGGCTTTTCATATTTCTTCATAAGTCGTCCATGCAATGGAGGCCTGCTGCTGCTGTTGAGGCTCGCGAGATTTGGGCAGAGAAATCAGACACAATAGTTTCGAGACTTTGGGGAACCATGAAGGTTTCTTTCCCGTCTTATGTTGCAACAAATAATTGACGAGTCCGTAAACGGAGGAGTGCCTGATGGGCTTGCCCGACACGGAGACACAACCCTCGCGATCCCAGGAAAGAACCTTCTTTAATTCCGAGACGACCCTTTCCGCTTCCTCTTCGTCCACCTCTCGAGAGAGGAGCGAATAGTCAAAGTCATTTGTAGCATCGGACGCCTTGTTTTTATTGTCGTAGGGGTCGAATCCGTACTGCTTGAGTATGCGATACAGTGCTTGCAGTATGAGTTTCACTTTGACGTCGTCACTCTCCTTCGAGGAAAGAATGTTTCCGATGGAGGAGGTGGTCACTTCAATTCTCTTGGCCATTGACGAAAAGGTTCAACACGGCGGAAAGTAGGAGAGGAACCACCGACGAAAGAACGCCCTGTCCTCGCTGCTGAGACAGATAGCGCTTCAAACGTTGCGGATTCTTGTGAATCTTTTTGTAGGCGAGCCGTCGTAAAAAGCGTTTGTGCTTCTTCAAACGCGCGAACGTGTTTTGAGCTAGAGCCACCTTTACGTTCAATACATTGAGGTATATTTCGGAGAGGTGTTTAATGTCGGACGAGGAAGAATGTCTCAAGACGTCGCGACGGCGCAGAGGGGGTAGAGTGGAGAGTACTGTGAGTAAAGTGAGGTGAGGGCGGAGATTCATTTCGGGGTGTAGATATATTGACGTTCGCCCGGAAAGATATTGTTATGCAACCTGTGATCCTCATGCGTATAGTGTGAAATTCCACGACTAAATAAGCGTGGGGCGTCGACATCGCTTGTTTATATGCGTCCAGAAAATACTCCAATCTTTTTCTGCCAAATAGCTGTTGCCCGAAATGTTCCATCTGGTGCACGCTGCGCACGGTGCGCCACAGGACGACGTAACTGGCGTTGTAGGATATAGTTCTAAAATGGCTACTGTCGAAAAAGATGTTTTGAACAAGTAAGAAGATCGATGCGTTGGCGTGGTGAGAACCCCGAATGAAAAGATCGGTCACCTCCTTCAAGGAACCGGCATCGGTCATGTGATCGTCGACGACGATCAGCGTAGCGCACGACGTGTCCCACTCTCGCGGTAGCTCCTTGGTAAATTTTACGGAGTCTCCAAATTCATCCTGCATGCTCGGCGAAGCATATTTCTGCACGTAGAATATTTGTGACGGAGGCTTGTCCACCACGTCATTCAGGTTCCTCAGCACGTTAGCAACGAAAGTAGATTTGCCGCACATGAAGGGGGCTACTTAAGATACAGCAAAAAGGATGACGGAAACGAAAAGGTTGGGGGGAAGACATGTTGCGTGCGTACACGTTGCATGAAGAAAAAGAGGAGACTGAGACTCGAAGAGAAATGCATCGCTTTTATTTACACGTCGTCGTCGTCCTCTACATCGGAACTGCGTTCCCAATACAGATTATCCAGGCTAAAGTTGGACTTCTTTTTCGTCAGTCTGTCCGCCGCTAAGATGGAGTCGAGCGTCTTCATCTTGTCCTGACACATTTCTTGACGCGCTTGCAACCATTCCAGGCGGTGGACTTGAAAGGCTTCCTCCACGATGCCGCGAATAAATTCGCGAAGTTCTTCGTTTTTTGTCTTTCCTCACCAACGAGAAACGCAGGAGAATAAACCACACATGGCGTTTTCCACGTATCGGTCAGAATGATGACGCGAGCGTGGTGCCTTTATACAGATAAACGCGCGCGCAAAGAAAGGAGAGTGAAACCGAAACTGAGAAGCCACCCGTCGTCGCTAGGAGCGCGCGCGCGCAGCGGGAGGAGCGGAGAGCCGAAACCGAAAACACCCGCGGGCGGGCGGCGCAGAGGGCGCTAGGAGCGCGCGCGCGCGTATGCGTAGCTGCCGCAGTGCGTCACCTCAGTCAGTTTCTCGCTGGCTGTCGCGGAGAGCAGACGTGTGCTCGGTTGCTCCGCAGTCCCCGCGCTCGATCAGTTTCTGGCTGGCTGGCGCGGAGAGCAGACGTACGCTCGGTTGCTCCGCAGTCCCCGCGCTCGCTCAGTTTCTGCCTGGCGGATAACACAGTCACCGCGGGGGAAAAGGTGAGTGATTTGCCGCGCTCCTTTTCTCGCATGTTTGCCGTGTTTAGCGGTGACCAACGAGTGATTTGTCGATGTTTGACTGCGCTCGTGTTAAGCCTTTTCGCGCATGTTTAGACTTGTTTAGCGGAGAGCAAGCCTGTTGTTTAGCGGTTCCCGCCTTGTGTTAGGTGTATAGTGTTGAGGCGCTGTGGTTAGGCCTATTCGATTGCCTTTTCCCCGATGTGTACTGTTTTCTGTTTAGCAGTAGCGGTTAGACCTTTTCTCTCGCATGCCTAGAGTTGTTCAGCAGTGTTGGCATTTTCTACCTGCCGCTAGTGTCTTGTTCTGTGTTTCTCACCTAGAGCTATGATGGTGGCGCCATCTGGTGTGATGCCTTGCAACTAAGTGGCCACCTGTCGTCGATCTCTGCAACTGCTGGGTGCCAACTACCAACATGGCGGGCGCTGGTCACTCGGGTGTTGCGGAGCGGCTTCTTCACCGCGGCATCGTTGATTTTCGAATAAATTGTTTCTCTCCACTCTATTTCTGTCTTTTTATTTTATTTTATGCTTATTTTTTATTTTTTATGGACACAGGTTGCCGCCAACTCACAGCTAGGTCTGGACACCAGTTAGATGCTCCCCAATTAGTATAATGACTCCCTGGAGGGTCCTGATTAATGTGGGGGTCCCAATTAGCTGTAATTGCTAATTTAATCGTGTTTAGACGAAGTTGTGAGTTGGCGGCAGTCTGTGTCCAGTCATTACTACTCCCGTTGACTTCGGGTTTCATTTTCTCGTGAAGAGCGCGATCTCCGTGGACAGCGAAGTAGTCGCCTACTCCGCGCTTTGGCGCAACTTTGGCGAAAACGCTACAAAATCGCTCTGTACGGCGCAGGATGGCGCAGCACCGTGTGATTGGCGCAGTTTGGCGCAAATGGCGCAGCACTTCTATCACTCCAAGGCGAGAGGGCGACATACGGCGACCCGTACGTGAGCAGTGAGCTCCAAGGGTTGTCGCCATGGAAGTGCTGGGGAAGACTGTGGAGGACGACCTAGGTCGAAGGGATGCAATGAGAGGCTGACAGACCCACGACTGGTTCGTGAGTGGTGAGCTCGAAGTGTTGCCGCCAGGAGAGTGACAGAGAGGACCATCGTGAAGCACGGGGAGACCGGGAGCAGAACTCACTGTGGCCTCCATGCGGGTCCACGGTGAAACGTTGGTCCCAGTGCCTCTTGACTGCAACTGGATGGACTACCAGAATCTTGTATCGACGCCAGGTGGGACGGCAAGGGCGGCAGGGTTCTTGGGACTGGCAATGCGGTGCTGATGGGGCCATGCACGCGCCAGCGGCGTACCGCGACCGGTACGGGAGCGTGATGCTCGGGAAGGTGCCGCTGGTTCCTCAGAAGAACGAAACACGGCACCTTCAGTGATGGCTTCGAATGTGGTCTTGAGATTTGGGATGGTATTGGGTCGAATTATGCCGAACAAGGTGTTCACTGTTCGGGTCGCAATGTTCGGCGTGGTACGGAAGATGATGGGAGATGTTGGGACATTACATCAAGACCATAGCGAAGGAGATGGAGGCCGCGAACGAAGCTCCCTGTGGTCTCCCCGCGAGTTGCGAGTCCTCGGTTGAACAGATGTCCCAGTGCTCCTTGTCTGCCATTGGGTATTTGGCTGCTGGCTTGCCGAAGATGAGAACTAGTGGAGAAGGCCAGATGGGAAAGGTTGTGCGGGCTGGGTTCCTGTACCGTTAGCGTATGGGATGCGTGTGGTTCGGTCGACAGCCGCGTACCACGACCGGTACGGGAGCGTGTTGCTCGGAAAGGTGCCGCTGGCTGATGTCCAAGGTCGACCATTGCGAAGCGTGAGGCGGCGTGACGCAGGGGAGGTGACCGTAGCGTTTGTGTGTTGAATGAGGAGGGAGCGGCGCCGGGAAATGCCAGGTCGTTGAATGACCGTGGAGCGTCATCGCCTGGCGAGTCCGCGGAGGAACTAGGCACTGCACTTTCAGTGATGGCTTCGAATGTGGTCTTGCAAAAATTTGGGATGGTACTGGGCCTGGTTATTTGCACTTGGGTGGTTTAGAGGAACAAGGACATTTTTCAGTACAATACACAAGATGTCTACAATAAGCTGCAGTCATTGAGGCCATGAAATAGAAAGAAATTACCTTTTGTTAGCCAAGTTTTCCAGACATGAAGCGAGAAAGGCAAAGTGCTATACCCCCTAGAGTCACTAAATAGGGGATTTCGTGACCATATTTAGTGACACTAATACCCCTGACACTAATGCACTGAAATATAAGTTCACAGGTACATCCACATTAATGCAGATCACAATAACCAAGACCCCTTTTGTTATTATGGTCGACATGAGGCATGCTCGATCTACGCCTAGATCGCCTACGCTAGTCAGCGGCACTTCTAAGACCTTTTTCACCAAACCTTTGTACTCTGCAGATTACTAGACCACAGCCTGGATCCTATCAGTCACAGTGTGAACACCGACAAGTAGAACAGCTGTCATACAAGATTGGGATTCAAGAATTTATCTGCACCCTTGGGTGGCAACACCTTGTGACAGACAAAGACATACCGCAGCACCAAACCTAGAAAAATCAGCAACGGACAGCAACTTCCTGCGGTCAGCGGCAGTTCTAATACCTTTTTCACCAAACTTGTGTACTCTGCAGGAGTGGAGTGTACAGCTTGCGCCAAAAGTCCACGGAACACGCGAGCGGAGTTTTTCTCTGCGCCGTGCCACCCTAGCGGCGTCCGGAAGTTGGCGGGAGCGGACAGGTCCATTCATTTTGAGGGGACGCAGGCCATAACACAGGCAGCAACCCACCGTGGCGTTTGCAGCAATTACCCCACAAGGGCATGCCCGTGGAGCGTTTTACCAGACAAATTCCTATCGCAGTTCGCAGCTGGAAGATAACAGGAATGACACAGAGCGACAACAGTTGGCTTCTGCAGTTTCTTTTCTCTTTTTCGTTCTCGTCTTCCTTTTATTTTGTCTGGGGATGACGGGCGCTGGCAAATAAAAGCGTACGATATTGACGTAGAAACAAGAGAGGGAAGAAAGAGCCAAATGACACTTCATTAATATTTTATTTAGTATCGCGTGAAGCCCACGTTCGCGGAGGTCACAGCGAACATGCGGTTTGGCAGCGATTGATGGAGCCGGCCTACGAGGTGTAGTACTACGTCTTCCTTGGGGGACGTCTATTCCATGTTTATCGCCTCCCATAAGGCGTCCTTGGACCGAATTGGCACCCGCTTTTTGCTCATTCGGAATTTCATCATGCCCCATATATTTTCAATCACATTCAGATCCGGGCTGCACGCGGGTCACTCAAGCTGCATGATACCAAGATCGTCTAGTCTGCGCTGGACAGTGGACGACATGTGAACCGGGCTTCTGTCTTGCTGCAGAATAACGCAACCGTCAGGGAAAGGACCGTCAAGGACGCATATGAGAGCAGATGATCTTCGATGACTCTAACGTATGTTGCTCCGTTGAAGCGGCCGTCTAGGCGGACAAGAGGCCCCAAGCCCTGGTGCGAAAGGGCGCCCCACACGCTCACGGAGTGCCGTCCACTGGAGACCACGCTGTGAACGCACTGGGGTAGATATCCGAAAAGGAAAAAAAATGAATATTGTCGTCTCGAAACAAGCGCGGACTCTCAAGGTATTACCTGCAGTTAGGAGGACGCCAAACCCGCCTCCTCTGGGACCACTTCGTACTAAACGTTGCCTCATCAGTAAACACCACGTGGCTCCACTGCGCGGGGTCACACTCCGCGTAGCGTAAGGCAAAGTCCAGTCTTGCCTCTCGGTATTCCGGCTTCAGCGCAGGCTTCTGAACTGCGACTCCGGAACGGAGACCCCCGAGGCACGCTAATCTTCATCGGATGGTTGTACTCGACGCTTACAGGCCCAGCTCCTTCTTTAGATCGACAGCCGTCCGAAATGGGTCGACCACGTATGCAGCAATTATTGCCCTGTCCTCGTCCGACGTCGTTGCCCGCGGCCGTCCAGACCTTGGTGCATCTTCAAGTTGCCCTTCATCACGGAAGCGCTGAATGATACGGTTCACCGAAGACAAGCAGCATCCCACCTCTCGAGCAATCGTTCGCTGAGAATGCCCTGCAAGCGACATGGACACGATCTGTCGCCTCCGCTCCAGACTAATCCTGTCGCCGGCCATCTTGAGCTAGTGCTGAGGTGAATAAGGCTTTGTCTTTTTATACAGTTGCAGTGATGATGGGGTGAGGGAGACCCCAAGCATCATACAGTCGAAGAAGGCGTGGTCGGATGTTGCTGAATATTCCAGAAAAATGATCGTATTCAGCAACATCCGACCACGCCTTCTGTGGCACACCTTCTATTACTCCAGCAACATTACATAGATTTCGCTCACAGCTGTCGTAAGTAGACTGACACTTTCTATCTAGATACGCGAATGTGGACGATGTTAAGGAACTTTTTGAAGCTTCTTTCTCGACGAAAAGGTGCAGAAGGCTAAGCGTGCAAGGAATCCTTGGATGACGTTGTTAGCACATGTACGAAAAAATATGATTTATATAAAAGTTTCTTGAAAATCGGGGATTTGCTTAAACCAGCTAAATTCAAAAAGTACCGCAACTTTGTTAATAATGAAATAAGGAGAGCAAAACAAAAGAATTACCACAACCTTTTCGACGAACCTAGTCCGCAAAAATTCGAAATTGTTTGGAAACATCGGAAATCTGTTGTTGGTAATCCAAAGCCAACTGACGAACGGTCCAAGGTATTGTAATCGGTGGCGACAATCTTGCAAACACATTTAATCATCATTTGGTGAATACTGGTATGTCGGCTCATACTCAGGCTTTGAAGCATCACACTAATTTCAGTTCCGATTTTATATCCCTGTTTGCTACCAACGTCACAGGGGTACAAAGCACGTCAATGAACTTAAACACCTCTTGAGGTATAGATCCTTGCGATATGCAAATCCTACCACTGAAATATGCCAGCGACTAACTGACCTATGCTTTAACGCTGATCTGTAACATGTCGCTAGGAAGAGGAAAATTTCCTAAATCCATGCAAGTGGCAAAAGTTGTCGTCCTTCATTAAGGTGGTGATAAAAATGACCTCAGGAACTGTTGATCAATATCCATTCTTCCTATATCTTCTAAGGTTCTAGAAAAATAACTCAAATCCGATTACTACACTTCGTTAAAAAGCATGGACTGACTGTCACCGAGCAGTTTGGATTCCAGAAGGACAGATCAACGGAACTTGACTCGGAACTCGGAACTCTCTACCAAAAAGAACACATCTTAAAAAAATTTGCACAACACATGCTTACTTTTGGATTTTTTTTAGATTTAGGTAAGTCATCGATTGTATCAATCACAACATCCTTTTTGCAAAATTGTATTCATATGGAATCATAGGTACAGCACTAGACCTCATTGCCTCTTACTTAGGCTCCAGTAAACAGTTTGTTCATCTAAAATCGGAAATATCAACTAAACTGCCTATAAGTGCAGGTGTTCCACAGGGCAGCATTCTCGAACCACTGCTGTTTATTTTATACATTAATGACATAACCAAAATTGACACAAATGCGCTGTTCATTATACAGGATGTTTTTTTTTTATTCGTGACATAATTTTATTAAAAAACTAGCAGAGCAAAATGGGTGGCCTTTTTGCAGTTGAGTTATATGGCTAGACGAACGTTCTCTCGAAGAAAGTTTATAACTACAAGATCACTAAGTACCTAAAAGTCATTAATTAACTCTTTATTTACGGGATTTCGCGCAAACGCGAAATAACAGAACGGGAGATATTCCTCGTTGAAATCCATTCCCTGTTTAAAAAACGTTTAAACGCGCACGTGTGTTGAAATATCCATCGCTGAATTTCGCTATACAAATGAGCCGAAACAAGAACTACGCACTTTTCGAGCGCAGAAAGAGCGGCAGGCAATCCGTGTGAGAGGGCCACGTGCTTTGAAGCGATGGAGCTGATTGGTGTAGGAGCTAATCTGTTGGCCAGATAGACCGCTCCCCTACCCAGATAAGGCACATGTCAGACATATATCGGCACAGTTCCCTTAGAAGTCGGCCCAGGACGCACATTCCCCAGGGCGCCAGTCGTGACGTTGTCCACCTCTGTGAGGCCGACAACGGCGAGCCCTTTCACGAACACCACCACCACCAGATAAGGCGAAGGTTGCTTCATTTCGGCGCTCGAAAAGTGCGTAGTTCTTGTTTTGGCTCACTTGCATAGCGAAATTCAGCGATGGCTATTTCAACGCACGTGCTCGTTTAAGGGTTTTTTTAAACATGGGATGGCTTTCAACGAGGAATATCTCCGGTTCTGCTACATCGCTTTTGCGCGAAACCCCCTAATTAAAGAGCTAATTAATGAATTTTAGGTAATTAGTGATCTTGCAGTTACATACTTTCTTCGAGAGAATGTTCGCCAGGCCATATAACTCAATCGCAAAAACGGCATCTATTTTGCTCTGCTAGTTTTTTAAATAAAACTTCTGTAACGAATAAAGAAACGCACCCTGTATATGCAGACGACACTACTGTACTGATATCAGCATCAAACGAGACGAACTTAGTAAACAGCGGAAATATTGTTCTTGAAAAAATCAGGGTTTGGACAGGAAAAAAACGGTTGCAAGTAAATACAAAAAAACGAGTAGTTTTTGGGTAAAAAAATAAGTGGTTATCAACCCTTTCACCTTTACGTTTTGGAAACCTGCAGATACAATACATAAAGACGGCGAAATCATTGAGTGTTATATTTTCACATGACATGTCTGTCACAGAGTCCGGAGATCGGGTGCCTGTGCGACCAGGTTATTTTTGACACAGTCGAAGCGTTGGGTAATAACAGCTAGACGTGCAAGTGACACGAAACAGGAGCCATGTTTACTCAACAAAACAAAATTTACTTTAGAGCAGAACCAGGATCACACAAAACTCAACTGATATCATTACAATGCCCAAATACCTATACGACTACAAACGGGAACTCAATTACTACATACAGGCTTGAACAACTATTAACGCACAACTGGCACTCATGCCTATCATAACCAGAATCAAAATTTCCAAAACCTAATCGAGAGTCTTATCTGTTGAGGCGGGAAGTCTTCCGACTTGGGGCTGGTGTCCGGGGTTCCTTTTCTTCGTTGTCCTCGGTGGTTGGATTTGCGTCACTTTACCTCACTAACACCACAACGCCTCGAACACACAAACAGAGCTGTCCCGGTGTCCCCTCGTCCGTACGACTTTCCCGTGACGGCCGTGTGCCGTCAAACCCCCTACGTTGCACGAGTGTCCTCCTTCGTTCCGAGTCCGACCAACAGTGCCGCCAAAAACACGGCGGTTCCCTTAAATCACCTCTTTACCTCAAACGAAGCCGACACTTGAAAAAAAACATCTTAATCGAAGGCACCTGGCTCTCCGTACTTTGGCATGTGCTTGATGTTCCGATCCCCCCTTGCTACATGGATCTTAATATGTCACACCTGTTGACTTCTGGCGCCGGCACCTCTCCCGAAAGCTCTTACCCCTTTACCCCTGGGACTCCCTACCGCCGCCTCACACACTGGGGAGCGATGTCAGTGGTTGCTAATCTTACAAGTGGTCTCCGCGACTAGCCCAAGCCGAAAGCCAGGCGTCCTTGCCGCTTTGTTTAGTCCAGACTTCTCGGCTGCGCCCAAAAATGATCAAGCATACTTGGCGCACTGTGATAATGCCATGCACCCACCGTATTCATTTTTTAATGGGAAAATTGTGCAGGGTGTGTGGTACACTAAATTAGTGCAGGTACATTCCTCCAACAAATGTTAAATGAATGTTATATAACAGTCTTTTTGATTCCCAACTTCCTGTAAGCTAGTATATGGGGCACAACAGGCAAGTCCAATCAATACAATATCGATGTCATACACAAAAGCGTTTTACGCACAATCGCAGGATTAGTTTACAGAGCATGCCGAATTTTTGCTTAACAACAGTGAAAGCTTAAACATTGGTTCCGGATATATAGCTTGTTGCAGTTTTACAAGAAAATGGTAAAAGTAGAAAATCCACACCTCACCTTTTTTTTTTTCTTTGGAGAAGAATACAAGCACAAATACCCTCAGATCACATTCCTTTCTCTCGCACGTGTTATGGACTTCAGTCTATTGCCTATCAGGCACCCAGCTTACTAAATGATTTGCACTGTAGAAACCTAAATATTTTTTGTCTCACAAATAGAAATATAAAGAAGCTTCTTTTTTTTTTTTAATATTTCTGTTTGCAACATGTTCTTTTTTCATTTGTTTTGTTTCTTTATCTTTTTGTGATGAAGGCTGTGATATATGACGCATGCGTATGCTTATTTATCCTGTGTATTTTTTTTGCGTATTATGTAACACGCATGACTGCAAATTACTTGTATCGTTACTTGAACTGTACACTCTTAAAAATGAACTTCACCGCATAGCTCGCTCCTAGCCAACCATCATCTCAAATGATATGATGATGAAACTGGAGGCGCATGCCTTTCTTGTGACAATTATGAACAGCATAAGTGTCACAAAAAAGGCGTACGCCTCCCGTTTTCAACAAGTCAGGGCAGATAACGATATCATTTGAGATGATGGTTGGCCAGGAGCAAGCTATGCGGTGAAGTTCATTTTTAAGAGTGTAGGGGATCCAGGGCCTTGTCAAGCCTTTGGCTTTTTGTCCTGGCCTCACCCCACGCCTTGAGTGTGTAATAATAATAATATTTATTATTATTATTATTGTTATTATATACACACGAATATATTGTACTTATCCCACCATGTGCCTGCAAATCCGATCGTACGTATTCCACAAATGACAAACGCAATTCACCCATCTGTTGATATCTTTAACTCCCATTCAAATGTTTTTAACACTCTCCTCTTGCGTTCACCAAGTAACACATGAAAGTTTTTTGTTTTTTTTCCTTTTAGTGCTATATCTGTACTGTACGTATCAGTGTTAATATCTTCCTGTTACGTTCCTCTTCCTGAATATGTTATATTATGTTTCGCCAAATCTGTATATGTATGTATATATGTATACAGGGTGTTTCAGTTAAATCCCCGGGCTAAATAATTCGCGAACCGGTGCACCAATCGAATAACTTTCTTTTTTACAAGTATCTGTCCAATACCGCCTACAAGATGCGCACCGCGTGAATGAGCGGGAGGCGCTCATTATTTAAATAAAAATGCAAATGAGTTTCGTAAAAAAGCGTAACTTCTAAAGCAGGGCGCTGTCGGTATTAAAATGGGTACTACCCCTTTTGGGACCTTCAGTGGACACCTTTCAGAGAAAAATCTGCCACCGAAGCGGGTCATTTGTTGCAGTAATTAATTGGTTTCGGTTTACGTATTTTTGTCGTGGCTGGTCGCGGCGAAGCGCAAAAGGACGTAATTCATTGGTGTAATTCATTGGTGTAAGGGCGTAATTCATTGATGGATAAGGGAGTGAAAGAGCGTCTTTTTGCGCTTCGCCGCGACCAGCCGCGACAAAAATACGTAAACCGAAACCAATTAATTACTGCAACAAATGACCCGCTTCGGTGGCAGATTTTTCTCTGAAAGGTGTCCACTGAAGGTCCCAAAAGGGGTAGTACCCATTTTAATACCGACAGCGCCCTGCTTTAGAAGTTACGCTTTTTTACGAAACTCATTTGCATTTTTATTTAAATAATGAGCGCCTCCCGCTCATTCACGCGGTGCGCATCTTGTAGGCGGTATTGGACAGATACTTGTAAAAAAGAAAGTTATTCGATTGGTGCACCGGTTCGCGAATTATTTAGCCCGGGGATTTAACTGAAACACCCTGTATATATATATATATATATATTATTATTATTATTATTATTATTATTATTATTATTATTATTATTATTATTATTATTATTATTATTATTATTATTATTATTATTATTATTATTATTATTATTATTATTATCATCATCATCATCACCATCTGTGCATAGGTCTTTTGGGCTTGCGGGCATTTCAGCAAGCAATCTAAGGCTGTGTGGCTCTCCCACATGCTCGCACTGTTTTGCTGTCAAACTTTGTGGGTTTTTTTGTTTTTTTTTTTCGCCTTACCGTTTCGATTCGATACATAATTGGTTTTTCATCTGCGGTAGAAGAAGAAGAAGAGTCAGGTAGCATTCCATAACGCTTTGCTATCATATTGCTCAAGGAACTTACAAACCAACGCTTTATACCACGAATAATGTCATATTGGCTCACTGAAACAATTGATCACCGAAACAATTGATCACAATTGAAGATCACTGGGTTCGTCCCGGGAACGTGTAGGTTACGGTGCGATAGTTAGGTCTGCGAGGAAGCATTTTTGCATGTACGGGAAAACTGAAAACGAGTTGACTACACATTTACATGAAGGCGACTCAAGTCGACTTATAGCTGAGTAAGTCGATCAATCGTCTGTATAAAGCGGAGTCGACGAGTCGACATAGTAAAGATAAGTCGTTCGGCTTGGATAGTTAGTAAAACGCGTTAGTTGACTTGTTTAGCCACGTCCCATATGTGACTGCCGGATGCCTCGTCTTCCCTCGCCTCAGAATAGAATAGGTGGATGACGGCCAGAAACTGTGGAAGTAGAAGAAGAACTAGATTAGCTGGCAGCGCAGATTTCCACGCAGTATGTCCAAAAGAATACAAGCTACGACTGTACGATTGTGAAAAGAATGACGTGTCGAAAGGCTGCAAAAATATTTGAAAAGCAAGTATTCACGCGATGACAATGTTTTGTGTAAAATATCTATTTTTCGAAGATGTGGGTGGCGCTTCAGTCGAGGATCAGTCGACCGAATCTTGCAGAGCTCTACGGCGCCTTAGTCGAAAGTCATGTAATCCGTCACTAATTGACCTTAATCATCAATCGACTGGGGCCTTCAGTCGATGTAAACGCAGCTCATAGCGCGCACACTCATCTATACAAAGTATATTGCCAGTATATAGACAGGCTCGGCCTCATTTTTGTCACTCATAGCAACTGAAGGGATAGAATTAACTGCAAGGATGACACCAGTGGGATAAACGCGCTCTAAATATTCAACAACTCGAAGCCAGTTGCCTACCGGCATTTTCAGGGCTGACTGACGAATGAACACTGAACGCATGGCCCAACAGAGTTCGGCGGCAGCTGCACCAAGTTCACAGTTCGTTGGTACAGTTCGCAGCGACAGTCTATGCACCGGCCTTCCAAAGCTCCGGCAATGTTTTTCTGTGTCAACGCCTGCCATTTTCAAAACCACAGCGCGCGGCGCATGCATTTATGATGAAAGCATGAGGTGCGCTTATTTTCTTTTTCTGGTTGTTGTGTTCTTGTGGTTGTTGTTACACTGTTTCAGTGACGTGGGGCACAAGATCGTCGGGCCATCAACAACAATTGCAAACTAAACACATTTTTTCCACTTTTTTCTCCTCTTCCGGTTTTAGTGTACCTTTTACCGTCCGAGTGATATGTGGTCGTTTAGATGCCCTCAGCCCCAGCGGCAGCAGGAAAAGATCTGAAGCAATGAGAAGTTAATTGTCTGCCTGTGGTGACAATAGCAGGACATCGAAAACGTGCGACCCATCAAAGCAGGAAGGCACGACGTCTGGGATGGGCACCACGGCGCTACTTCCGCCCAGTGCGTGAATCGGCGCAAATCTGCGTGAATGAATCGGCGTGAATCGTCGGTATATTGGTAATATCGGTAGGCGTGCGTGTAAACAGTGGTCCGACTATGAGGGCGTGGACATGATGAAATAGGGACTCCGAAACAGGGCAGAGTGGAAGTGGTGTTCTGGGGCGCCGCACAAAATTCGTCCGCTGGCAGGAAAGGCAAGCCCGAGTCCAGATGCGGACATTATTATTGATACATGGTCATATATACAGCGTTTAAGAATGGCCTTGTGAATGGGTCGAATGCCGAGGTGAGTAAGGTTGTGGTACTCGGCAAACATCTTTCGATGTAGGGATTCGGGGACGAAGAGACAAGGCTGCGACCTAAACATTTCGCACTAGATATACGGAAACACCTCCAAGCCGGAGACATTGATTTATTTCAGTTAGTGTTACCGATAGTCGTGATTTAATTTAATCCAGGCTACATTCCAATAGATGCAAACGTATCGCTTTCACAGCAACCGCCCTCAGTTATTTGAAATGTGATTCTCTCGGGTTCATTGTGTAAACGGCACAAAAAGTTTTTCCTACACATCGGACTCCTGATGCTCGTTATCGCGTATTTTTGTTAGACAGTGGGCAATATGTTTATTATTTATGTCCATAAGACTGAAAATAAACAGAGACAATGTTGAGCGTAAGAACCCAGTATATGTAAAAATCGTAGAGCTGTGCGAATATTCGAAATTTCGAATATGAAACTAATATCTGATGCTATTCGAATGCTATTCGCAACCTATTTTGCATATTGGAAATTTTCGAAAAAATATTTTTCGAATGTTACTGAAGCGAGGTATCGCTATCACCATTCTATAAGTGGCCTTCGCCTCATTATATTCAAGAAGTAGGTGAAGCCCACTTCACCTTCCCGCCAGTGTTCTTTTGGTGTGCGGCTCCATTCTGCAAGTCGGCTTCACTTCATTACACTCTAGCGTTACGTGAAGACCGCTTTACACTGTTTACAATAATCTGTCACTAAAGTATACTGAGCTCATGGTCAACACTGTACTGTGGGCGCTGCAGGTTCCAGTAAATGTACTCCCAACTTTCAGAGTTATGTTCAGTATCAGATTGAAATACCATGTGCAGTTTCTAAAAAAAAGTGTAGGAAATTCACAATGTAAACATACAAATGAGGAGATGCACACAAAGCAGGCTGCATGGAACATGTTGACTAACCCTCAATGGATTTAATCCCACTAATGCAGTCTACCATACACAACACAGAGGGACCCTTCTCTCACGATATGTTATGCTGGATGAAAAGGCTCACATGTTTGGAGCAGAACATCATCTAATGAGCGCAACACCACAAAATATCTCACCATGAGGTATTCGAAATTATCCGAATTGGGCCTTTTTGATTATTCCAATTCGATTCGCCATCTGAAGAAATTATTCGTGTTCGGTTCCCAGTGTAAGTGAAATATTCGTAAACTATTACCAATGGAAATTTTGCTATTCGCACAGCTCTAAAAAATAGTAATGAACTGAGGGAATTAGTTGTATCAGAGCTTCCCGGATGCTAAAAGGAGGGGGATATGTAAAAAGGTTATATGCAGAGAGGTAGGTCACAAAAAGTTAGAGCCTAGTACTCTGCGTTCGTGGGTTGTTTGCTGTTAGCATATGCGTGGTTTTGGGTTCTCGGATTTATCCGAAAAACATACGCCGGTAAAATTTAAGGCAATTCAGATTTAAAAGTTGGGGCGATCTAGTAACCGGAAACCGCAAGAAAAGTCATGCCCTGATGACTGGTTGGCGGAGTTTGTTTCCTTTTGTGTCGAGATTGTCTCACATCGCGGGGTTACCATCCCCCAAGGAAAGGTGCATCTCTTCACCGAAATCCACTGTGCAGCAGTCTTACGAAGTTTGCGAAGCATCAGTGTAATGCTGGAGAACTCCATCCTTGCCTAGAGGCACCCTGACATTGGAGTCACTGAATAGTATACCCCATTTAGTACATCTACTCGACATGACGTTGAGGTCATTTCGCGCATTTCCCAGGCCTACTTGGAAAACATCCACCTCCTAGGGTTTTCCTTTTCCTGTGGGTCATGCTTCCTCTTCTCTTGAAAGTGGACAAGAGAGCACATATGACAGACAAATTGTTTTGTGAAGGGGCAGCTAGTTGTTACAACGCAGACAGCAAGGTGGAAGACAGCAAGCGAAAGCTGCTTTGCGACAATCATGCCCAAGAATTAGGGACAAAACGTAAAGCAGGCTTCACCTAAAACGGCTCCCATAGAGCCTGTGTATTCTGGAACGAAAAGCGCGTGCTACACATTCTGCTGGTAGCGCTTTGCATTCGTTCTCTAATTGCATCTTGCCTCTGCCAGGACAAAACTTTTGAGCAATTTTTTAGGCATGAATAGTGGCATCTTCAAGGTTCCATTCGGGTTCCAAATTTTGAACCTGTAAAGGAGCCTTCAATAGCCGCACGAACGCGTAGCGGCGACGCCTACGTTCAAGGCCACGCGCAACCACAGGTTTGGGAATGGGCTCGTCGCAGAAGAGACTACAACCAGTGGCGTAGCCAGACCTCAAAGGTAGGGGGGGCTCGATACGAAAACTCGCCCTCCCCCCCTCCCGCCGATCCTGTGTCGACAACACACACATACTTGTGCACACTGCAAACTGAGGATTAAAAAAGGGAACGAAAATAGTTGATTTAGACGTTCACAGTACGATTACATGGATAGGCTGTCATGACCAATGAAGTGGTGTCACGCGATTGGAAGTATTTTGAAAAGCTCATACTTTGAAAACCATTCAAGAGTGCTTCTTAGATAGACGCCATGAACTGCAAGAACTTTCGCGATAGTCACACTGGTCCCCCCCCCCCCCATATATTATGTTCTCGGATTTGCACGATTTGTGTGGGTCGGTCCGTGGCAGGTAGGGGGGGCTCGAGCCCCCCCCTAGCCCCCCCGTGGCTACGCCACTGACTACAACAGATAAAGAAGACAAACAAGAAATAACAATACGAGGAGCAAAGATTTGTGTGTTACTTCACGTGGTAAGGGTATAGGATATAAAAAGCTAAAAACTTGACAGCTGTTAGGACAACTAACATCGTTGAGGTTGTAATGAAGAGCAAACGTGTGTACATTATGGCTGTTACGAAGTCTGTTGGTATCTGCTAAAGTGTGAGCAATCAAACAAAACATAAAATAAAGGTTTGGTCGGAGTGAACGGCACAACAAAAACAACAATAAATGATGACGATGAGACGGGGTGTTTCACCGCGGTGGTGCGTACCCTACCCGACTGGACGTGGAACATTATGTGGAGATGATGAAGGAAGGATGAAAACACAAGAAAGAACTAAAATGAAAGGCAGAAAATAGACCAACGACAGCTTAAGACGAGACATGTCCTACTTTGCATAGGAAAATGCGATAGAGGTTCTACGTCAAACCAGGTTTATCGAGGATAGGTTCATAATTATAGACACCAATGTGTCGGTCATTCAGAGTGTACAATGACTCCAAGGGATTCGATGCTGTCATTCGGTCAATCTCTTATCTTCGAAAATTAGTGAAGGGGGGGGGGGGGGGTGGCAGGATAGGCTCGCCGTTGTTGGCCACACAGAAGTGGGCGTCGTCACGACTATAGCAAAAAAAAGATAGAACTAAAGAGAAAGAACGCAAAAGAAAATTATAAGCTAATTAAGTATACCATTTTAGTTGGCCATCGAACACTGATGCGACCGGCTAGGAAAGATATCCGTGAGGCCAGGTATGTCAGGCGCCCAAACGGCACGTCCGGGGCTCTCATAAATTCTTAATAACAATTGTGGCACCTAACAAAGGACAACCTGTATATCCTCATGTGTTTCTATACTGACTCCCGGAAGAATTCGAGGCTCGTTCGAGTAGACCGAATGTACAATCCTATTTATGAAATAGCGCAAAAAAAAAAGGGCATGGTTGCAAAATTTGAGACATACACAAATAAAAGATTTGACTAAAATTGGCGGGCTAAAGTGTACCTAGTAAACCAACATTCAGTTTGCTTGTAGAAACAAGGTATTCTGAGGCACGATAGATCTATAAGTTGAGTGAATCTTGGCGTGGATATGTCGCGGTGACGTAGATGGTGTCGTCTAGACGAAAAAAATGCTGAAGGCTCGGCAGTGCAGAGAACCTACGGATACGCATGTAAGATGTGAGAAGTAGGACAACCATGCACGCACGCGCATGACGCTGAACTACGAAACCGATCTATATATTCCGAAACTCCGAGTGGCTGGACACACCGTTTGTATAGACTGCTGTTTTGTTTCTCGCTCTCTCCTTTTTCCTTTATTTTTATTTTTTTTTGGGGGGGGGGCGGGGGGCTTATTAATACCTGAAGACAATTTATGATACAGCTACATAGGATGTCACGTTCCTCGCGAACGCAGGAGCCTCTCTAGGGAGGAAAGCGCAATTGTAAAAGGCGGTCACGTGTTCCGTTTGTATTATAACACATTACTCTGCTCTCTTTTGACTACAATAATGCTCGTTGCCCTGTCAATGTCATCTGCATTTTTTAGATACTGTAGATTGTAGAAAAGTTAAGAAATCACGACTTTCTGTTGTTTTTGTTTGATTTGCGATTATC
The DNA here is from genome assembly GCF_037126465.1 of Ornithodoros turicata. Taxonomy (NCBI): domain Eukaryota; kingdom Metazoa; phylum Arthropoda; class Arachnida; order Ixodida; family Argasidae; genus Ornithodoros; species Ornithodoros turicata. Next base: position 45,686,112 of record NC_088201.1, read on the forward strand.
TGGCGACTTTCTGTTGTCGTCATCTCTCAAAATCGATCAAAATAAGCACAATTTCAGACAACGAAAAAAAAAAAAAAAAAGAACATATCGTGCTGCGTTCCTGTCTTTCATTTTCCATACTTAATACAGCTAACGCCGTAGTGACTCAAATCTATTCATATTGCAGCCTAATGCCGCGTGCGTTTCGACAGCCGTGCTCCTGGCTTTTCTTTTCGCCAGTGGAGAGGGTGCTAGCAGGTGTGCTGTCTTATCAGCGTATTTCTTCTGAAGATTTACTATCTTGATCCAGCCGTCGTACATGCTCGCACTTTCAGCAGACTGCTTGGGAGTTGGGACTGTGTCGTTCGCTATCGCGTCTTTTTTCCTTCGTTCATCTTTATTTCTGTAGGTGTGAAGAAAAGTTTATTGACTGATAAGCATCTGCGTGCACCACGTAAAAGTCAGTTGTGTAGCATCGATTGCTAGTACGTATGAGTTGAATAAATACGAATGAAGCACGATGAACATTTGATTTACACATAAGAGTTAGTGACGTCTTCATGTTGGGAAAAACTTCGCATGGCTGCATATGCGATCACAATGTCCTCCTTTTAACGTTGAAGCCAAAATAATGGGGGGCACTTCAAACCACATTACTCGAGCTGTGACGCAACATTTGCCACAGCTTGCCGTCGTCTGGATCTTTGGACGTCGTTCCCGATTTCCGTTCTTAGCTCACCTCGCGTCATATAGTCCACATCTAACATGCGTGACACGCGCTGTTCGAGTTCGAGTTCGACACTTAAACGGGGCCTCTTTCCTCTTGGATGCCACCTTCTACCAGTACGTGACGTCATGTTTCTGATATCTCCTAGCCCGTAGCGCAGACGAATTTTCTTCTAACTTTAACATATTTTAGCCCGTCCCATGCTGCGTCCCATTTGTTTGTTCGCCGATGATGTAGGTTCTCTAAGACACAATTTTTCTTTTCTAGTCCTTGGGTAGAAGGCCATCCTAGTCAGCGCTGCTGCATGTGGCTCATCGCGGCATGATGCGGAAAAACATGTATATACGGGGTCACGCTCTCTTGTCCGTACCCCTTGCATTTGTTTCCCAGATCTAGAAACATACTTAGGACGTTTAACGTTCCCTGACGCACATCTTTCCCTGCAGTATCTTGCTCAAATTCTTTTACCACACCTCTGAAAAGATCCCATAACTGTGCTAGTTCATCTCTGGTGTCCGAGGAGAGGACCGGGGTCGCAAAGCGTGGTATCAAGAAGTAAATCGTCATTCTTTCCTGTTAATGATGTGAGTTTAGCAACTTTTTTGCTGTCAGTGAGCAGTCTGACGTTCGCGCCAGTTTCCTTTATAATGTCCACCAGTTTTCTCACGGACGTGTCTTTTCCTTTCGGATCGCGCACTCTAGTAGCAGTGTCTATGTCCTGCATTTCCAAGAGCAGGTTTTCAAGAAGCTGCTCGAATAAATGAGTCTGTAGGTCTCACAGCAAAACAACCGTCCACCTTCCGCGTACAAAAGCTTTGAGAGCGATAAGAGCGATAATCAGCTTCTTTTGCGGGACTCGCCGATGCCACTCGACTACTGAAGTTTCTCTCTCTCTCTCTCTCTGTGTTTTTTTTTTTTTTTTTCTTACAGTGGCCGCAGACCGGCCACTGCTGCACGGCTCATGATGTACTCGTACCGGGGCATCAAGCGCGGAATTATTATTTTATCTGTATCTTGTTGAGTTGCCTGCTTCATCACGGCTTCCGCGTTAACCACATGACAGACAGAAAGGCGAGGGGGATTACAGCAGCTATCAACGAAACCCGTGCACAAAAGTAACGACCGACTTATTGTTTTGTTTGATTTTAGTGACTTTTTTTTCCTTCCATACTTCATCCAATGAAATCATTCCGTGTTCATCAAGATATCTACTGGAGCTGATAGCACTGCAGTCTTGTCTTGAGTAGGAAGTATGCTAGGACATTGCCAAAGCTTATTCGCTCTGCGCGCGTTCTTCCTATTGTTCTTGTATGCAAGAGCTTTTGTGCCCGTATTTTCTGCGGCTGAGAATTCTGGGAGTCTGCGACGGGAGTACGAACAGATGGGCCTTCCTATATGTCTTCAGACTGCCTGTACGCCATAGAACGAATAATTGCTAAAACGGTATCCGATAATCTGTATGGGAATATGGAAGGAATATATTACACGTCCGTAAGAAAGCTGGTGGACATTATAAAGGGATCTGACGCGAACGTCAGACTGCTCACTGACAGCAAAAACGTTGCTAAACTCACATCATTAACAGGAAAGAATGACGATTTACTTCTTGATACCACGCTTTGCGACCCCGGTCCTCTCCTCGGACACCAGAGATGAACTAGCACAGTTATGGGATCTTTTCAGAGGTGTGGTAAAAGAATTTGAGCAAGATACTGCAGGGAAAGATGTGCGTCAGGGAACGTTAAACGTCCTAAGTATGTTTCTAGACCTGGGAAACAAATGCAAGGGGTACGGACAGGAGAGCGTGACCCCGTATATATATGTTTTTCCGCATCATGCCGCGATGAGCCACATGCAGCAGCGCTGACTAGGATGGCCTTCTACCCGAGGACTAGAAAAGAAAAATTGTGTCTTAGAGAACCTACATCATCGGCGAACAAACAAATGGGACGCAGCATGGGACGGGCTAAAATATGTTAAAGTTAGAAGAAAATTCGTCTGCGCTACGGGCTAGGAGATATCAGAAACATGACGTCACGTACTGGTAGAAGGTGGCATCCAAGAGGAAAGAGGCCCCGTTTAAGTGTCGAACTCGAACTCGAACAGCGCGTGTCACGCATGTTAGATGTGGACTATATGACGCGAGGTGAGCTAAGAACGGAAATCGGGAACGACGTCCAAAGATCCAGACGACGGCAAGCTGTGGCAAATGTTGCGTCACAGCTCGAGTAATGTGGTTTGAAGTGCCCCCGATTATTTAGGCTTCAACGTGGACATTGTGATCGCAGATGCAGCCATGCGAAGTTTTTCCCAACATGAAGACGTCACTAACTCTTATGTGTAAATCAAATGTTCATCGTGCTTCATTCGTATTTATTCAACTCATACGTACCAGCAATCGATGCTACACAACTGACTTTTACGTGGTGCACGCAGATGCTTATCAACCAGTCAATAAACTTTTCTTCACACCTACAGAAACAAAGATGAACGAAGGAAAAAAGACGCGATAGCGAACGACACAGTCCCAAGCAGTCTGCTGAAAGCGCGAGCATGTACGACGGCTGGATCAAGATAGTAAATATTCAGAAGAAATACGCTGATAAGACAGCACACCTGCTAGCACCCTCTCCACTGACGAAAAGAAAAGCCAGGAGCACGGCTGTCGAAAAGCACGCGGCATTAGGCTGCAATAGGGATAGATTTGAGTCACTACGGCGTTAGCTGTATTAAGTATGGAAAATGAAAGACAGGAACGCAGCACGATATGTTCTTTTTTTTTCGTTGTCTGAAATTGTGCTTATTTTGATAGATTTTGTGAGATGACGACAACAGAAAGTGGCCAGATAATCGCAAATCAAACAAAAACAACAGAAAGTCGTGATTTCTTAACTTTTTTGTAGTTTCGAGGTGAACGACATATCTACAGTATCTAAAAAATGCAGATGACATTGACATGGCAACGAGCGTTATTGTGGTCAAAAGAGAGCAGGGTAATGTGTTATAATACAAACGGAACATGTGACCGCCTTTTACAATTGCGCTTTCCTCCCTAGAGAGGCTGCTGCGTTCGCGAGGAAGCGTTACATCCTATATAGCTGTATCATAATCGTCTTCAGGTATTGATAAGCCCCCGCTCCCCCCCCCCCCACAAGAAAAATAAAGGAAAGAGGAGAGAGCGAGAAAGAAGAAACAAAACCGCAGTCTATACAAACGGTGTGTCCAGCCACTCGGAGTTTCGGAATATATGGATCGGTTTCATAGTTCAGCGTCATGCGCGTGCGTTCAGCGTCATGCGTCCTACTTCCCTCATCTTACATGCGTATCCGTAGGTTCTCTGGACTGCCGAGCCTTCAAGCCTTCATAATTTTTTTCGTCTAGACGACACCATCTACGTCACCGCGACATTTCCACGCCAACATTCACTCAACTTATAGATCTATCGTGCCTCAGAATACCTTGTTTCTACAAGCAAACTGAATGTTGGTTTGTTAGGCATACTTTAGCCCGCCAGTTTTAGTCAAATCTTTTATTTGTGTATGTCTCAAATTTTGCAACTATGTCAAAATTTTTTTTGTATTTTTTTATTTTTTTATTATTATTATTGTATTATTTTTATTGTATTTTTTTTGCGCTATTTCATAAATACGATTGTACATTCGGTCTACTCCAACGAGCCTCGAATTCTTCCGGGACACAGTATGGAAACATATGAGGATATACAGGTTGTCCTTTGTTAGGTGCCACAGTTGTTATTAAGAATTTATGAGAGCCCCGGACGTGCCGTTTGGGCGCCTGACATACCTGGCCTCACGGATATCTTTCCTAGCCGGTCGCATCAGTGTTCGATGGCTAACTAAACTGGTATACTTAATTAGCTTCACTAATTTTCAAAGATAAGAGATTGACCGAATGACAGCATCGAATCCCGTGGAGTCATTGTACAATCTCTATGACCGACACATTGAACCTATCCTCGATAAACCTGGTTTGACAACCCTAGCACATCGTAGGACCTCAGATATCACATTTTCCTGTGCAGAGTAGTACATGTCTCGTCTTAAGCTGTCGTTGGTCCATTTTCTGCCGTTCATTTTCGTTCTTTCTTGTGTTTTCATCCGTCCTTCATCATCTTCACATAATGTTCCACGTGCAGTGGGGTAGGGTATGCACCTCCGCGGTGAAACACCCCGTCTCATCGTCATCATTTATTGTTGTTTTTGTTGTGCCGTTCACTCCGACCGCACCTTTATTTTATGTTTTGTTTGATTGCTCACAGTTTAGCAGACAGCAACAGACTTCGTAACAGCCACAATGTACACACGTTTGCTCTTTATTACAACCTCAGCGATGTTAGTTCTCCTAACAGCTGTCAAGTTTTTAGTTTTTTATATCCTATACCCTTACCACGTGAAGTAACACACAAATTTATGCTCCTCGTATTGTTATTTCTTGTTTGTCTTTGTTATCTGTTGTAGTCTCTTCTGCGGCGAGCCATTTCGCAAACCTGTGGTTGCGCGTGGCCTTGAACGTAGGCTTCGCCGCTGCGCGTTCGTGCGGCTATTGAAGGCTCCTCTGCAGGTTCAAAATTTGGAACCCGAATGGAACCTTGAAGATGCCACTATTCATGCCCAAAACATTGCTCAAAAGTTTTCTCCTGGCAGAGGCAAGGTGCCATTAGAGAACGAATGCAAAGCGCTACCAGCAGAATATGTAGCACGCGCTTTTCATTCCAGAATACACAGGCTCTATGGGAGCCGTTTTAGGTGAAGCCTGCTTTACGTTTTGTCCCTAATTCTTGGGCATGGTCAAAGATTATCCGGATTTCGAGACGTTCACGTCGCTGGATGAATGTGGAACAGGTACGTTCATTGCAAGTTCTGCTTTATAACGGTAACGGCGTTCTTGCAAGGCAGCTTTTCATTACTTTTGTGTGTATGGCATCTAACAGGCGTCGCTTTTCCTCCGAATTTTGTAGATGACCTCAGTTGTAAAAATTAGCGGCGAGAACTCTGAATCCCTGGGAAATAATTTAAACTCCGAAACACAGTCTCCGAATATTCCAAAAATAAAATAAACTTCGAAATTTGGGAGCCCTACATATCAGCCAGATGCTGCCAAAATGAAAGCAGAAGTTACCAGCTCCCGTAGCGGCTACGGTGATGGCATTCCACGCCTAGACTGGAAGGTGGGCGCTGCTTGCTCTGTCTGGGTGCTTTCCCTGGGTTTTCTTCAGACGCTTTAAGACAAATGACTGCACAGTTCCCTGTGAAGTAGACCCAGGACGTTGTACGACGAGTTACAGCGTTTAGGAAATAGATAAGCACATAGGTGGGCATAGGTAAGCTCGAGCCTGTGATTATTCATTTGAATGCAATTCCAATTAAGCCGGTGCCCAATTGACGGGCCTCCAGATAATTCCAACGCAACAGTTTGCCATTTGTAGGGTGCAGGCGTAGCGTGTTGTGCTCTGGCCGACCGGCACCGTGCGGGCCGCAATGCAACTTTATCTGTGGACAGCTACTCCTCCTGTTTATCTTAACTTGTATACGTTAGATATTTTATTTTCATTCTGTTACGCTTGCAACACACAAATATCAATACTCGTTGTAGAACACTGCATCCATGTCTTCAGGAATGAGCGATGTGGTGTATCATTCTCTAAGCTGCAAAAGAAAAAAGAATGCAATGAGCTGGTTTGTTGTTGAACGCAACATATGTTAGTCAATTTCTAGCATCCTCGTCTTTGACCAAGAAACGACACAGAGAATTCTGCGTTCATTACTCTTTGCAGTGTTACATATGCAATGTGCATCATTTCTCGATATCATGTAGTAGAAATTCTTGAAACGATGAGTCTTTAGTTGCTGCTTATGAAAGAAACCATACCATTGACAATCGATGGGCAGGAAGGCTAAAGTCTGTATACACGTCCTTTCTAACTGGGTCATTCGAATGGCCCTTTCAATCCATGTATATTTCAAAGGCTATTTTACGGGACAGTTAGTTTGCTTATAGGGAGACAAACCTATCACCTGCAATAGGAATAGATCCTGTATATTTCTTAACTGTAAACTCGTGTTGAACTACTCGAGCCATAGGAACTGTCAACCATAGTGGTATTCTGAGCGGTTTCTAACAAGTGACGCAATGTACGGGCGTAAAACCGGAAAGAACCACAGGACTACAGTAGGCCCATATTATCACAAAAACTTCAAACAAATGGAACTACAGGTGTCCACTGGAGTTATAAACACAGCCACTGCGAGAAACCTTTCCAGATATGTAATAAGCAGAAAAGAATGTTCCCTCTTATTTTCACTGTCTCCGTACTGAAACACATGTGCCTATCTTATGTTCTGCCACGTGATACACTTACGATTTGGAAACATTTAATACAATGGAAAGTAAATGCCGGGAAGTGGGACAAAATTCGGCACCTATTTAGCCGTACGCAAGCCCTCATCAATATGCGAACGTCGTATTACCCGGGTATATACACGTACTGTAGGACACGGTTGTCTAAAATCAGCACTCCGTGGTTTATCTCATCTCAAATCTCCAGGTGTTACGAGACTATTTCTTTCGAGTGATAATCACGTGTAGCAGGTGGTACACTTTCAAAAATGGCACAACACTTTCAAGCGCAACGGAGGTAATATCGGACGGCGAAGTACTGACAGGCGATTTTAGCTAACCGTGTCCCCAACAGTACATGAAAAAAAAAAAAAAAAGAAGGAAACAATAGACAGTTGGAACGATTCCGGGAAAAGAAACCATTTGAAAAATAAACGAATCAAAATCTCCAACAGCGGGGATACATGACATTTACGCGAAGCATATAACGCAATCTGGCAAGTCAATTTTATCACTCAATCAAAACTCTGTCGCAGACGTTTCTGATCATGTATAGAGATGGCCTTCAACCAAGACGCCATCTAGCCAATCACCACTACGGCTCCCTCGAAGCTTAACAGGCAGTCCCATTCAATGTTTTGTACCTGTATCAGCTGTCTTCTCCTGTGATCGTAAATCAAGATCCCCCTTGCTCTTACCTCTTCCGCACGACACGGGAAAAGTAACGCGGAAGCGCGCGCCGCAGAGTCAATCTCCACAGGAATTGGCAACCCTGGTTCTCGTCTGCTGCCTTGATTCAATCTGCAGGAGTGTTCTTCCATTTCTGAAACAGGTACGGACTCGCATTTCGGGGATACGTTCTTTTACAAAATGGAATCCCAACGTATATACGACAGCCACTCGCGCGAATTTTGTTGCCGCCTAGTCGTGCCACCTGTGTGTCTGTGGCGCGGCGAGCCATATTACAACTGTCTCCTGTTTGCGTCTCGTTATTTTGTGGATCCTTTTTCTATCTGTTTGTATCGAACCGCATACGTATGTATAAAAAAACAAGCACCTTAACATCATAGGAATACTTCAAAAACGCAGACATCTTTGTGGACCGAAAAGTTCGCACAGTAACAAGAGGAGACGTCTCGTTAGAGATTCGCGTGGCATGAGTCATAACATTTTATAAAATCCCAACGAAGTCCCAACTAAGCGTATCCCTTCAACCTATTATTCACTCTGTAACGCCTCCGATACTTTTTCCGCCGACTGAACAATCAAACAAATTGGTAAATGATACGTTAATTTTGAACAACCCCTTTTTATCATTTTACAACAAATGATGTTTTCTTATTCCACTGTCGTGTGTTGCCGTATTACCCAGACATATCCATCTGGTAACTATAACCTCAGCTAAGCCTTCTAACATTCGATCATCTCAACCCCATTCCTGTCTACAGCGTTAACACTGCATAGCACATTCGCCCATTTGTCGAATTCTTGTCTTGACCTCTTGCATTAGCAGCCAGTCTCGTATATAAAAGAAAGATAAGTTCGAGAAAAGATCGTTCGACACACTACCGGCGTCTACTTTTCGCCTCCGGGGGTACAAGTGGGAAACTTGCGCCCCCCCCCCCCCGTATTCTTCTTCCCCGAAAGGTCTTTTTTTTTGTGCCCCTCTGGCGGGCTCAAGGGAGGGGGGGGGCAGTTGCTCCCCTTCCGCCCCCGCCCCCCTGACGCCGGCCCTGGTTCGACACCAGCGTCGGCAGAGCTCCCACAGGAAGCCACACTGAACCGTCCATACACCCTAAAAACAGAACTTTACCGCATAGCACGCTCTGCGCCAACCACACTGTTCATTACGAAGGCGTGGTGCTGTGCAATTATTATTTTCAAGCGCTTCCCTGATAATGGGTACATATCTTCCTTAGATCAGTATGGTTCGTGCGAACAACATATTTACATGTAGTGTGCATATAGTAGATGATTTGTGGTACGCAGCCTTCAGAACAGATAATCATAACCTCTGGTATTGTCACGCGTTTCCAAAATCGGGTGATGATGCTGTAACTTGCAGCTTCCCGTTGTCGGCCTCAAAGCTAACCTCTATAGTAATGATCACACGTATACGTATATTACCTGCATATCGTCGCATAGCGAGCAATACTAGCTTAGAAAACAAGCGGTACGTTATTGTAATTATTTCATGCAGTGTAGCTACGCTTTTGTTTGTTGTTAGAATGCAACGTTTTTTTTTATGCTGTGTTACTAGAGCAAACTTTACTTTTCTCTGAGGTACACGCCCCAGGAAATAAACGCCCAAGACAAGTCGTGTTAGTCAACGTTGACAGAAAAATGTGTTTTTGGGTTCAAGATGTGCAATATTTACAAATGTGTGTCAGTGTTTACAAGCGTTCACTTAGGGCGCTTTCCCTTATTAGCAACGCCTCAACATCGGGTATTTTGCCTTTTCTCGTTTTCTTGTTCTCCGAATATTTTTATGTAGTTGAGACGTGTAACAACATAAAAACTCATTATCCCGGCAGGAAAATACCGGAGCGTGATGAGAACAACGCGCTTGCTGCCAAAGGCTGGCTTCAGGAACTGCCAGCACATCAGTGAAACTGTCAGACTGCAGCTGGTGACAACTGAAGCACACGATGAACGTGCCTTCAGGTTTGCTTACAAAATTGGAAGAATGTGACAGCTCACCGTGTCGCAAAATTGTGTACGACGCTGCTAGTGGAATTTTTTACCCCTAATGCAGCCAGAGTGAGATGCATCGTGCAATCTTTGTAGATGACCATGACGCACTGTCGTGTAGCCTACAGTGCGAGACGTTAAGCTTGGATCTCTTGTGTCGTCCGTGGTCGTGAGGTTCCGGAAGTTAAATTCGTGCCCCTCATTACTTGAATTTGATTCCAAATGCTACCACCGGGCATCACAACACCGGTCAAGTTTCCGGAAAGAGACAACCTTTCCTCGGCTAACGTTCGACCAACGTAATTCAGTTTGCCCCGCATTGGTCTTTGTTACGCATTCAAATAGTAACAGATTATACCGCGCAAAGACACTGCACTTTGTACAAAACAAAGCAACGTCATAGCGGTTCCGACCAGTGAAGACGTCAGCAGTCGCATAGTAGACTTTCAAAGAAGTATAATGTGTAGACGTTCGCGACGCCATCGAGAATGCGTATGATCCTGGTTGAGTAGCAAGTTTTTGAAAACTTTTCATTGTGAACAAGTTTAAACGATTTTCCCGGCAATACTTTAGACAGACTAGTACAGTTAAAATAGACTGCGACACTTCTTCTCAAGTGATACAGGATACACGTGAAAGGCATTTATTTGCATGGACGTGAACCTGTATTTCAAGTTTTACAGCAATGGGAGTAATAGACGCGTAGAAAACAAGGCAGCGCCAATGCTGATATACATCCAGCTCTGACATCACTGCAAACGTCACCGCCAGTGAGACAGCGCTGGAGAAGTCACGTGCTTGGTCACGTGCTGGACACGAGCTCCTCTGACGTCACAACCTTGTAGCGTACATGTTTTCAGGGACTTGTATCTCACTAAGTACGACGCGTAGAAAACTATCCCTGCGCTCCTCAATGCCCGGCGTGCAGTACAATGATTATGTAAGAAATCACGTCCATCAAAGTGTCAGAACCCCTTTAACTTAATCTTACAGCAGCTCTCAATAGAAACACACTAGTTAAACAACAGCCTTACAACATCATGCCATTTATTCCGCCATACCTCTTGCACACGCTAACCACTATCGACAGATTTACACATCCATGATGAGCGCGGTTCCCTTTCAAGAGCATCAGTTGAACACGCGCCTATTACAACCCAGCGGGGTCCCCGCAACAACAAACGCCACTGCAAACACGCAAAAGACTGGAACACCGAAACCAGAACCTGCACACTTTATGCTTGTCAACTTTCCACTTTATGGCCTCCTGTTCTATTCTCCCGCTGTATGACAGAGAAGGGACTTGAAAAAGACGAAGCTATAATCCGCGTTATATATGTGAACAGAACACAGTCACTTTTGACTAGGCACGGGACGGGTGTTTTTTTTTTTTTTCTCTCTCTCTCTCTCTCTTTCTTTTTTCGCCACGAACACGCATAAAACAAAGGAGTGAGCACAAGCGTAAAAGATTATTCTTGTTTTGTAAAAGAAAAAAAGTGCATATTTCACTTACCTGCATCTGTTGGCCGGGATTCTGGGAACAGTAAAACATGACCATCTTGTGACGAGGAGATCGAGGGGGGAGGCAGGTTATCAAAAACGGACACAATGCAGCGGGTGTGTGTGTGTGTGTGTGCACGTGAGCTTCATTTCTTCTTTATGCACTCATTCTTCGAACGCACCAATCACAGTACGCGGCAGAAGTTGACGTAATTTATGACTGTTTCTATCTATCGCGGGGCCGTCAAGCTGGGGTGACAAACAAAACTGAATCACGTAAGGGCAAGGCTGGGAAAGGAAAAAAAAAGAGAAGGAAATGAGGTGCCGTAAGTTACAAAGCGGCAATAATTTCTTGCTTCTCTTGCGACTGAGCAGTAAATGTAACGCCGTAGGAAAGGAAAAAAACAAGTAGGCGGGAAGTTTCCTTATGTCGTCGGTGCGCGCGCATTTTGCGAGATGTCAGCTGAGCAGCAGTTTCGTTGCGAGCACTGATGCTTGGCTCCGTATACTACGTGTTGCTTCCTTTTTGAACGTCTAGTTTATTGGGTATTCTTCAGAAGGTTTACGCTCTGCTTTGAGTGTTTTGGTAGCGAGACTGTTTTATTGTCGGCGGTCCATGCAACCGAAGTGCGGGGGATCGTATACACTAGGTTAGGTCAACATGTAGGAGGAACACATCGTTTCTCCCTCTCTCTCTCTCTCTCTCTCTCTTTCTCACGGCAAACTGCATATCGAAGCGTTGACTACAAGACTACGAGAGTGCCGTTATCGTTGCGTAGGGTTACGAATGGATATCTTTTGTGGGCCGTGATACTTCCGCGTTATCAAATTCATACACATTTCACTTTCTACACGCTTCTATTGCATTTGTGTGTTTTATAGTGTATACTCATTTGAAATGAAGCAACGACGGTAGCTGGGCGCTAAAAAGTTTTGCTATTCCCATCCGTGATGCCGAAATCGAAAGACTTGCACTGCTTCAGTACTCCGAGGCAACATAAGAGCTACAGTCACAGAGGTATATCTTCGCCAGCGGGGTATGTACACTCTTTAAAAAAGGGTGTACTTTAACTCCTTTCCTTGCCACATATATAACACCCTTCTGGAGAGTACAATTACGCTCAAAAGGGTGTTTCCTCACTCCCTCAAGGGAGTAGCATAACACCTTCTCCCTGCCGGGGAGTAATATTACTCTCCAGTAGGGAGAAAGGTGTTATGCTCCCTTTTGGGAGGGTGTGGAGACACCCTTTTGAGCGTAATTGTACTATCCAAAAGGGTGTTATATATGTGGCAAAAAATGAGTTAAAGTACATCCTTTTTTTAAGAGTGTAGGGAGACGCGGACGGCGATTCAAATCCTTTGTTGACGCAAGTATTTTACGTGTTTGCTTCAAAAACATGCAAATGTTCTTTAAATGCGTGGTCTCCTCTCCCACGAGTGTTTTCGCATCATGATCAGTGCACATGAGGACGCACTACTTTGCGACTCGGAGGCGTCATGCGCCCGCCTAAGCCAATCACAGACGTCTGTAGATTGTGGGCTAAGTTGTCCCGGAGTTTAGTTCATTACTGGCTACTTTCAAATAATGTTAGTCATCCCTCGCCAACTAATCCGGTCGTGTTGCTTGATAGTTTTTGATTTTCTTGAAAAAGCATCTGGTCGATTCTATCTGTCAGTTTCTCCGTTCCATTTCTGCGTTCCATTCTTCCACAGTTTCGGTTTTGCATGATATGTGAACAATATATGGAAAAGTGTTTGGTCTGCAATATAGGGCACTCCTGTTCGCCACATCAACAAAATCACAAACGTTGACTTTGTTATGTCAATTATTCGTTCCTACGCCAGTTCAAGTACTCGCATTACCAGCAGCTACACTCTTAAAATGAACTTCACCTCATAGCACGCTCCTAGCCAACCATAATCTCGAATGGTATCGTTATCTGACTTTTTCTGTGACAATTATGACCAGCATAAGTGTCACAAAAAAGGCGTACGCCTCCCGTTTCCATCAAATCAGGGCAGATAACGATATCATTCGAGATGATGGTCGGCTAAGAGCGTGCTATGCGGTGAAGTTCATTTTTAAGAGTGTAGACCAAGCTGGGCGTGTATCACGATTCTAAATGTCGTTCTATTTCTACAGTTGCGCATATTCAGGCATCGAGCGAACCTGTTGTAAATTATGTACGAAGCAGGTTCTATCATATCACGCGTCCACTAAAACATAGCCAATCTCTTTTAAAAGGAATGCACACACATTATTTACAAGCAAGAAACTTCTGTTCGCCTTCCATTCAACACGTATTGCTTCTATAACGGACCATTCCAGCAAATTGTAACGGTCGTGGAGAGAGAATCCATAGATGAACGTTACAGTCGATTCTGAGCATCTTTATCTACTCTACCTACTCGTCATGAAGTCTCGTTTTTCCTTTTTTTTTTTTTTTTTTTTTGCCTTAGTCACTCGGAGGAGCCTGGTTATCTCACAAAGCAACTAGGGCCCTCTGAGCTTCAATAGGAGACACTGTTGACATAAGCGTTCGTGGACAGCGCCACCAGTGAGCACACCACGAGCGCTATGGTTACTTTTCAAGTTAGCGCGCTGTAAACGTCAAGTGACGGCATGTCAAGATCGTTGCAGTAGTACGGGATTTTAACTACGCGTTGCGATTGGCCTTCGTGGAGGAGTTCGCGGCGAACCACGGGCGAAGGCTGCTTAATCGCTTGCACACACAACGAGCTAACGAGGGGAGGGTCACTCGTCGAGAAGGGCACGTGTTAAAACACGTGCACGGCGCTCTTCGCGCGATATGTGAAGGGCGTAGCATACGTCACGCGCAATATGTCACGTGCCCGTCTTTTTGAATTTCCCGCCACTGGTCAGGTCGTTAGACGTATTCAAGCGATTAAGCCCCCTTGGGGAAAGTGTTGGAAAAATCGACAAGTTGAAGATTTGTGTCCAGGATGCGTTTTTGGTACCTCCCACAAGAGGCGCAACCAATTCCTCGGTTTCCTTACCACTACGTCTGCAACAGCATTCTGTCGCGGAGCTAACCTATACCTCCTGTCGAACTAAGGCACTGAGGCTCAAATTTCTTTATAAATTAATAAAGTTTTTACTCCCGACTTAATGGGACACACACACGTAAATTAGACGATGATGAGGTGGGTGATTCACCGGCGCTGTGGCGGTACACTGCCCTATTTCTCATTGGGAACGGATGAGGGGATGATGATGAGCAGGAGGAGGGGGAGCACTTTCAGAGATCCGTCGCCACTCGCCAGACCGGTGGAGCGCACGAACTCCGCAATAAGACGAAGGCCCTGCGTCTGGTGGGCAGCGTTCGACCACGGTCCGAGAATCTTCGCGAGGTTGAACGGCCGTTTGTGAATACGTTGCATAGCACTTAATGGGAGATACTCGCGTTTCTAGGCATAACCACAGTTATTCATTGTGTAAGGGGGGGAAAAACTTCGAAGTGCGGGGACTTGTCCCCAGCAACAGAAAAACGGACAGCGTGGAGTCGAAACACTTTTTCGAACGTCTTCGAGACGTTGTATTTTATTTACAATATATACATTCTTCCCAAGGTCGTGGCATTTCACGGACCTTCATTCCACGAACCGGGACCACAGCGAGCCCGGGATTGGTCCCTTTGCGTCGTTCCCGGTCCTCGGTTCGAGCACAGCAGGGTGCCTCGATGTCCGCGTCTCAAGTTTATGGCAGGGAGCAGAGCGCGACAGGGAAAACAGATTCCCTCCTCACAATTGCGCAAGAGTCTTCAGCTCGCAGCGAGGTCTTGAAATACTCTTTTTATCCAAGAACAGCACACGATTGGATCTGTACCCGCGATCGTTGTTGGTGAACAAAACATATCTGCTTTTGTACGTAATTTAGAGCCGTACCCCAAACCAACTCATGTAACGACCCGCACCGTGGATCGACAATATTAAAAATAAATAAATAAATGAAGTTGACGCAGGCCGCTCAGCTCGAACATGAGCCCTGATACTCAATATTGAGAGAACATAATTTTAGTAGCCCTTGACGCAGTTACACGTCAAACCAGAAAGGGGAGACGATGACCTGATTTGTTTATGCGATGTTTCGCACGACGCATGGTATGCAAAGTTTAGGTACATTCCGCGTGTTTTAAATTAACTGA
This sequence comes from Ornithodoros turicata, assembly GCF_037126465.1. NCBI lineage: Eukaryota > Metazoa > Arthropoda > Arachnida > Ixodida > Argasidae > Ornithodoros > Ornithodoros turicata. The sequence goes on from NC_088201.1 coordinate 45,701,532, forward strand.
GTGCAAGAGGTATCGACCTTTCGCGAATCTTGCACAAGCAGCTACCATGCAGCTATAATTGCTCAAAATTTAGTAGGTATGTATGTACATCATAGGCGCCGACTGCGTGGGGGCGCGGGGGCCCTTGCCCCCCCGGAACATGAACTAGGGGGGGGGGGGCGCCGCCTCCCCCGGGAAGTCCCGCTAAGAGGCTTACACCAACCTTTGAGGCTTGGCGCGCCCGGGTCAAAAGAGCGAAGAGGCACAAACCAAAAATGAATCTTGCAATTTGTAAAATATGTATCCGCCCACCATACTCATTATCACAGTAGAAGGTGAGGCGAAGAAACACAGAGGATGACACAACACATAGCCTGAATTTCGCCCAAAGCAATCAGATCAGCAGTCGAAAAGGTACCAGCAGTTGCCAGTGAGGTGTAACGGTAGGATCTTCGGAATCTTCATATTCGTTGGTAGCGGGTTCAACTCCCGCTGCTCCACTTCATTGACCATATTCATTATATTGCGCGCATTTCGGGTCAAACACCGAGGATTTAATACATTTTGTTCTTTTTGCACTCTGTTTTCAAAGGCGTAATGCCTTCAGTTGTGCACATGTTCACTGTTTACGTTCTCTCTGTTTTTTCTTTTGTTTTGTTTTTTCTGTTCTTCCTTCCTCTTATTTCTATACCAGTTCTGCATAGTACATCATAGGATCCCGCCAGAGTGTGTGATTCTTCAGCTTTAGTTTTGTGTTCTTCATTTTTCTTTTCCTTTACATTCCTTCTTTTATCCCCCCCCCCCCCCCCAGAGTACTTACTTCGCGGTGCGCCCTTGCCCCCTCCGGGAAAATGAAAACTCTCCGCCTCTGATGTACATTATGCATAAGTAGGTATGTTACGGCGAGTGTGGACATATCTCTGTACTTTTTGGGATTGTCTTTCATATGTGTACTATTTAAGTGGAGTAATAGACGATACTATACGCATACTCTTTAAAATTGTGCTTCATGTGTATACAGGGTGTCCCAGAGAACCTGTCATTGAATTATAATAAAAAATCTACACCTCCTAGAGTCATGCGGTCAATGGCATTTGTTCTTACTGGGTTTTTGCCACCCCCTCATGTGGATGTGGTGTAACATAAGTTTAATTATGTAAACTTTTGCGAGCTTAAGTCAGAAATTTGCCTAGTAAATGTCACTTTTTTACCCCACCAATGTGAAGAGCGTGTCTAATTTAGTCAAATTAATGATAATTGACAGGGATATTCAGGAGCCATCCTATCGGAAAAAATAGCCGAACATCATGCTCTACGGAGGTCGCACATAATAGCGCACGATGAATTTTTCAGCGCAATCTTTGTCTGTCCGACGAAAGGAGGTTGGAAACCCAGCCCTCCCCGACGTCGCAGAAGGAGATAAAACAGGCATGGCTTATCACGTCCGACTTTCGCTGCGATAATGCTTTCCCTCTCCGAATTTTAGGAACTGTTACTTTTTCAACTATCACTCTGTGGGCTGGCTTCGGAACCTCCTTTCGTCGCACTGAGAGCGATTGCGCTCAAAAAGTCATCGCGCGCTATGGTCCGGTGCTCCGAAACGCATGATATTCGGCTATTTTTTCCGATGGGATAGCTCGTGAATATCACTGTGAATTATCATGAATTTGAGTGAATTCGGCACGCTCTTCATATTGGTGGGGTAAAAAAGTGACCTTTACTTGGCAAATTTCCGAGTTCCGTTCGCAAATATTTACATAATTAAACTTGGAGTACATGACATTCACATTAGGAGGTGGCAAAAACCTAATAAAAACAAATGCTGTTGACCGCATTATTCTAGGTGGCGTAGTTTTTTTATTATAATTCAATGACACGTTTTCTGGGACACCCTGTATGTTCTCTCGCTGCTGTCACCTACTGTTGTAGCGGTCGGTGGGCTCGGTACTCGTCCCCGGCCCCACCCATATATTCCCGAGAAAGGACAGAATTACTAGGTGGGGCCAGTCACTATTACATCCTTTTCAGACTGTGGAGGCCATGAGACTGATGATCATGTACTGCGAGATTGTGTAAATGCGAAGAAACTGGACACAAGTATGTCGTCGGTTTTCGATCAGGTACCGACAATTGCAACAAATGCGCAGTAGGTTCGAGCAAATGATATCGTAATAACTACACATGCATTGTGGAAATTTCTGTGCACCACAATATAGCACCGAATAGACTACAGCAATTCATTGTCCATGGTGATGTGGCTAAAGACTGAGTATCTATAGAGCCCAGGATTTTCGTCAGGTGAGGAAGAGTTCCTGCGTTAATGATCTTGTGGATATGTTGGTGTACATAATGCGCATGTGACTCTGGTGGGTCTTACCCAAAGAAAGTTTGTCCGCAGAAAGAGGTGAGATAACGTTTTTCAGTCGAAGCAGTATAAACTGTAAACAGACTAGTGCAGTGAAGTTATTAAGTTAGGGTTAGTGTAAAGCCGGTAATGTAAGAAACTTTTTTCGGCGAAGAGGTACTCCCGACGATGCTTCCGGAAAATATGCTATGTTCGCGCCAGGCTCTCTTCGGTACGATTGTTTGTTAATAAGGCCATGTTCAAAATTGTACAGACAGATTTTCATTTGCATCATCATTTTCTTGCATTTTTCCTTGCAAATATCACTTCACAACATTGTAACCTTGTGGTAGCCTTGCTGAAACAGTATCAAATAAGTATTCTGTGAAAACAGTTTTATGCTCTGGGGGACTTGTTATAATCCTGCACGTAATATGGAAATTCTGCCCGTGTAAGGGAGCTATATACCTCCACTGGTGCTTCTCCTTTTTCATGACAATATACACAAAACATCCCACTCTGTTAGTAAGGCACAACAAAACTATACATGTTGATTTTCATAAAGTTCATGTTAGCGTTGTGTTCATCAACTTTAGCTAACTGTAACTCGCTGTCTTCCCAAATAAATGCCTAAATCGGCATCGTCCTGGGTTGGTAAGGTTTTCTTCTCTGGGTTCCTTTCTCCTGAAAATCCCGTGAACATACTATATGTTTCCATCTTAATATGCGTTTTTTTTGTTTTTTTTTTTTTTGTTTTTTTTTCACGGTATTTCGTACGGGGCAGCACGGAGACAGATTGTTTCTGGGAGTTCGGTATATAACCAGAATGACATTAAACTTCCTCGTGACATTGTCCTCGCCAGTCTCGAGTGTCGCACCTTTGATAGCCCAGTACGAAAGCGAGATGCTATTCGATACTTTCTGCGCTGAAATGAGCTCTGTTTTGAGGTGAGGACCCTGAAACCGCAAAACTTCCTTTGGCCAGGCGACAAAAGAAGGAACGAGACAGCGACGACGCAAAACTTGCCTGTGCCTTCAAGAACATATGCACCTTTGATGTGAATGATTAAGGAGTTCTGGTTTTATTGGTTTCCGTTTTCTTTTAATGATTTTGGCTTTGGTTTTATTGGAATCAAACTCAGCAACTTGGGCATCATGACAATGTCTAAGGAAGCCTTCGCAATGGCTGACGCGCGCATCATTACACTACCCGTCCACGTAACTCCGGTACTCGTTTTTGTTGGACCGGGTTGAAACCCGCGGGAGGTGAGCTAGCAACATGGCACCCCTTACAAAAGTTGGCTCCCCCTCATATAGAATTCTTAACTTCATTTTATAGACTCCATCTAGCACGTATCCACCGGTACTTTCTATCCACTTAATCTAAAGAAACTGTATAGAATTCCTATCGACAAGCTATGATTTTTCTAAACAGTGCTGCTTTCTAATTTATATACACGAGATGTATAAGCATTCTATACATGTTCTACAGACACATGTAGATACACAACTTTTCGAGAAGTTGTGTACAATGTAATATACGAGGGGTGTTCAAGTCAAACCGGGACTTTTCGTCTTTCGCAACAGTAAAACGTTCTTCGACGCCAAAAATAGGTTTTATTTCTAGATGTATTCCCCAGCTACACTGACACACTTTTCCCAGCGTTCCACCAGTGCTCCAATGCTAGCAGCGTACAAAGCATCGTCAGTGCGGCGCAGCCATGATCGGACAGCATTCTTCACCTCGTTATCACAGCTGAAATGGCGGCCCCCGAGGAACTCCTTCAGTGGTCCAAACAGATGGAAATCACTCGAGATGAGGTCTGGACTGTAAGGGGTGTGTGGCACTATCTCCCAGCCCAGTTCCTGTAGTGTGCATGTTATGCGATGCGCAGTATGCGGGAGTGCATTGTCCCGCGGGAACAGGACCCATTGGTGACGAAGTCCAGCCAAGCTGCCTCGGCTCCTAGCGTGCACTAACTTTCCGGAACTGAAGATGTCCATGTTCAAAGTTCCCAGTCTTTCGAGCAAGTTCGCGGCATGTTATCCGTCGGTTTTCGAGGATCAGGCGCTCCACGCATTCAATGTTCTCAGGAACAGCGGCACTGGGCTCTGAGCCGCCGCGACCGGGATCATCCTGCACTGAGGTACGGCCCTCTTTAAATTACCTGCACCACTCAAATGTTTTGCTGCGGCTGTGCGTATATGGGTCGTACTCAGCCTGAACTACTGTCTACTGTGAATTTCATACGATTTTACACCTTAATTCACAAGAAATTTCATCACAAGTCGCTGTCCGAAGTGCGTGCTCACCATGTGCTCCGCCATCTTGTTCAGCACGTGACTTCCGTTTCACGCAGACTTTGGGCCACCATGCGGCGAGAGCAGAGACTTGTCCCATGTGTAAATGACTAACAAGAAGCGGTAGGATCCCTTTTAACGCTCACGAGAAAAAAAGTCCCGGTTTGACTTCAACGTCCCCGTACATGTGTCTGTAGGATGTGTATACAAATGCACACTGTCTACATAGATCATTCGAGTGAGAGAGGAAAACGCGCAATTCTGTGGAATTGCGCATGCTTGACTTTCTATGGACCTAGTGAATGTCTCAAACCACAACAAGTAAGGAACACAGACGTTATATTAATAATTGGGTGTTCACGTCGCGAGACAACTGAGATCATGAGCGACGCCACAGCGGTCGGTCTGTGGATTGCTTTTGACCACCTGAGGGTTCTTTAACGTGCGATGAAAGCTCATCACACGGCACCCCGTATTTAACGTCCCTCGCGGAAGACGGCGTGTCTAAGCAACTTGTACCCTGCCGCCAAGTTGCTGGCGTCCTCGGCCGGGTTCGAACCCGCGATCTCGGGATCAGAAGGCGAACACGCTACCGACTGAGCCACCGAGGCCGGTAGACGTTATATTGATTGTGAATTAATACCCCTTCCGCTCTCTAAAGACAAGCACCATGTAGTATCTGTTTTCTCTTAGGAAAAAAGCGTCACTGTCTTCCTACGTGTGCTTTTTATTTTTTTATTTTTAAAACACATTGTCGGTTATTGGAAGTCCGGGAAACCAACGAAAAGGAAAGCAGCGGCAGAAAATAAAATGTGTGGTGGCAAAGGTTGAAAAAAAAAAGAAGAAGACGCAGAAGGAATAATGCTGATTTCTACTGAAAATCTGTTATATTCGCTGAGTTTTTTGGCTCTGATGGGTATTTCGATCGGACGAATGCTTTGAACACACTCCTACCGTCAACTACATATACACTGTCACACTACATATACACAATGTACACATTTTGTATAGAATGTCTGTTTGCTAGTTGAATAGACTTTCTATAGAATGGTGGCCGACCAATTTTGTATAGAAGGTTTATTCAAAATTCTTTAGCAAGTAGTTAGGATCTCTATACACATTTTACCAACACCTTCTATAGAAATTGTATAGACAGTAGATACGTTTCTCTTCTTCTTTTTTTTTTCTTTGCGTGTGTGTGTAAGGGACTACACAGCGATGAAGCTTTATAATCCGATGACCCATACCGTCACTGCACAACTGCTTTTATTTGGCAGTCAGTTCTACATATGGGGGGTAGGGACTGTCTCGAAATGTGAACTTGAATATCCAGTTATATTTTGGCCAGGGAAGTTCACTCAATGTAGTGACAAGTAATCGGAACACGCCTATTGGTGGTGGTGCTCGTGAAAGGGCTCGCCGTTGTCGGCCTCACAGAGGTGGGCAACCTCACGACTGACGCCCTGGGAGAATATGCGTCCTGGGTCGACTTCTAAGGGAACTGTGCCGACATATGTCTGAAAGCGTCTCAGGGAAAACCCAGGAAAAACCCAGACAGCACAGTCGGCGCCGGGATTCGAACCCGGGTACCTCCCAGTCTCGACGTGAGATGGCCACCACGCTAACCACTGAGCCACGGGAGCTGGTCGCGCCTATTGGACAGTGCGCAACGCGCCTATCGGACAGAGTTGCACACAGTGCTTCCCGCTATCCAATAGAGGCGTTCCGATTAATTTTCTCCACGCATTAACTTGTGGCAGCCCTAGTGCCATCGCCACACGGCTGGCGCCAGCGGCGAGCTGGCACGAATAAACGTGAATCAGTTCTCTTCTAATCTTTGCCAATGAAGGTTGTCTCCACGTTCCTTCCTTCATTTTGGTGACCCGAAGGTCAAAGAACGCTCCGCGCCTTCCATGGATCGGAATCCTACCAGCGCAGGACAGTTTCCTGACCAGGGGTTGCCCCTGCCCCCTCCTTCACTGCCTGTTCAGGCGGTATCCATCAAGATTCCCCCATTCTTGCCAGCTGATCCCGTCCTCTGGTTTGCGAACATCGAAGCACAGTTCGCACTCCGCGGCATAACGACTCAGCTCACAAAGTTTTACCACGTCGTGGGTGCCCTCGGACCAAGCGAAGCTGGCATCATCGGCCATTTATAGGGAGCCAAGCCATTTATAGGGAGAGTTTGGCCATTCTTTGATCTTTTGCCGCCCCATGGGAGGAGCTTATTTTGACGTCAGAGTCGTTGTTGCGCCGCCCAAAAACCCTGAATCCGAACGGAATCCGCTTATCAGCCATCTAGTCCGCGCCATATTGATGCTGTCCTCCAGCTGGTCGACAGCTTCGAGGTCGCGTTGAATGTAATCTACAGGAATAACCGGCCTATGACCCAGTGGCGCCATTGATAAGGGGGCTTTGTTGCCGAACTGAAACAGTTCAAGGACGAAAGGCTTTCGAAGCAAGAAGTACGCACTTGTCTTCTCTCCTTGGATTGTAAACAACGGTCAGCATCAATATGGCGTCGGCGACCGGTTGACGACTGGATAACAATGGAGCACGACGAGGGAGGTCGTTCAGCCGTGACGTCGCATGACGCGCTTTAAGTTATGCTCCTCCCAATGGCCAAACTCGCTCTATAAACGGCTCTGGAGGGGGGGGGGGGGGGGGGGCTACTGTGGCGGCCCTAGTGCCATCGCCACACGACTGGCGCTAATAAACGTTAATCAGTTCTCTTCTGATCTTTGCCAATGAAGGTTGTCTCCTCGTTCCTTCCTTCAAACTTATATCTTCACTGAACGAACTTAGATTCCCAGGTCTGTGGAAGGGGATCATGTATTACAATAAGGTCCTGTGTTGTCAAGTAATGCTGACAACCGATTCCACCTGGACAGACTAGAAAAGACTGGGTATCCAAAAGATAAGATAGGGGAATGATTAAAAAGGATCGACCGCAAAGTAAAAAGAGGACGAAGAAACAAACGCCAACCTTTCCCTGGAAAAAGGCATCGCAATTCCCTATCATCGCGTACCCCACAAGAAAGGACAGAAAGGAGTTCCCAGAACGACAGAGACCTCTGTCCTGTCAGAGGCACGCGAAACGCCAGCAGGCGTCCTACGAGTCGTGGAAACACTCCGGGTATACAGGGTGCCCGAGAAAACGTGTCATTGAATTATAATAAAAAAAACTACACCACCTGGAGTCATGCGGTCAACGGCATTTGTTCTTACTAGGTTTTTGCCACCTCCTGATGTGAATGTCGTGTAACGTAAGTTTAGTTATGTAAATTTTTGCGAGCTTAAGTCGGAAATTTACCAAGTAAAGGTCACTTTTTTGCCCCACCAACGTGAAGAGCGTGTCTAACTTACTCAAATTAATGATAATTGACAGGGACACTCAGGAGCCATCCCATCGGAAAAAATACCGAACATCATGCTCTACGGAGCTCCCACAGGATAGCGCGCGATGAATTTTTCAGCGCAATCTTTGTCATTCCGACGAAAGGAGGTTGGAAACCCAGCCCACCCCGGCATCGCAGAAACAGATAACACAGGCATGGCTTATCGCGTCCGACTTTCGCTGGGATAATGCTTTCCCTCTCCCAATTTTAGGAACTGTTACTTTTCCTACTATCACTCTGTGGGCTGGCTTTGGAACCTCCTTTCGCCGGACTGAGAGCAATTACGCTCAAAAAGTCATCGCGCGTATGGTCCGGTGCTCCGAAAAGCATGGTGTTCGGCTATTTTTTCCGATGGGATAGCTCGTGAATATCACTGCCAATTATCATTAATTTGAGTGAATTCGGCACGCTCTTTATATTGGTGGGGTAAAAAAGTGACCTTTACTTGGCGAATTTCCGAGTTGAGTTCGCAAATATTTACATAATTAAACTTACGATACATGACATTCACATCAGGAGGTGGCAAAAACCTAATAAGAACAAATGCCGTTGACCGTATGATTCTAGGTGGCGTAGTTTTTTTACTATAATTCAATGACACGTTTTCTGGGACACCCTGTATGCGCGGTACCTCACACAGCACCCCTACCATTATCTTCGGCTCATTGATATTCACTGTCCGGACTCTAGCTTTGGTATTGCTGTTGACCACCTGAAAGTCTACGTCCCCACCACACCATCAGTGCGTTCCTATGCCCCGCCAATGTGGACTCTTCGCAGGCATCCTTTGTGGGACCATATCCCTGGTCTTCTGAAGAAAAACTGTGTACCACCTGAAAGTGTACCTCCCCACCACACCATCAGTGCGTTCCTATGCCCCGCCAATGTGGACTCTTCGCAGGCATCCTGTGTGGGACCACATTCCTGGTCTTCTGAAGAAAAACTCTCCCGTTGTTGCTCATCAACTTAGGCTGGAGCACCTCAACCCAACTTACTCTCAACGACTCCCTGTGTACACCGATGGATCAATGTCTCAAGGCGGATCAACAGCATCCTTTTATATCATACATGAAAACCTTGAAGTGGCGCACAAATTCCCCTACGAAACGTTATCTACCGAGCCCGAGCTCTTCGCCATATACTGACCGCGTTGAACCACATAGCGGGATCAGCGCCTGGCACTTGGACTGTGTTCACGGACAGTAAGGCGGCGCTAGAAGTTCTGGCAAATTATTGTACCAGAACAATCGGCGGCCTAGACACCATGATAGTCGCAACATACAACCGACTTCTGTCCTCGGGTCATAGCCTGTGTTACAGTGCCCTAGAAGATTGTAGTGGAAAATGCGACGCTCCCTCTGTGAGGCTCTTGAGGCGGATGCCGCTGGGGGGCGCTGGCGTAGTTACTCCGAGCAGAAACTGACGCCGGCGTACCGGGTTGGTACTAGGATTGTTATTTGTGTGTGTGTGTGTGTCTTTGTGAATTATTCCTTGTTATTTATTCAAAAGGTCTTACTGCACGACACAGTCTACCGGCATATGCCACATAAAACAGGAAGCAGCAATGAGGGAGACAGGTTCACTGTTGATATTTGGGGTAGTTGGTAACATGACATCAACAAAAAGACAGGGACACATATAGAGGAAGACACAACACGACGACTGCAAACTCACAACTGAAGAACACGGAACGTTCTTCATCTTCATCTTCAGTTGTGAGTTTGCAGTCATCGTGTTGCGTCTTCCTCTATATGTGTCCCTGTCTTTCTGCTGCATAATATCTACTAAGACAGGTTTATGCTTTCAGGTATGTTATGGTCGCAGGCTATGACGCTGTAAAGTTCGCTGACAAGTATAAGACACAAGATTATAACGTCCACAGAGTATGAATATATAAAAAGAACACAATGAAACTGCAATTAAATGAAACATTGGATGCACATAATGTAAAGAACAATATGAATTACTGGCAGGTAAAAATGACAAGTTATGTGCAGCGACTGAGCTTCAGATATTTTGCACACTCATGTTCTTTGGGTCGATTCAGCGGCTTAACAAAAATATTGACGCCTAGTACGGGGTGACATAAAATGCCATAACTTCAGCACTCAGTTGCTTGCAATGTTCAGTGCAACCAATGGCATTCTGTCGAGTTCTATGAAGAAGTGCAATGACGTCCATAATGCTTTCATGGTGAAGTTCCTGCGTACTGAAGCAGCTCGTAAACACATTTTCCAAATTTCCACGAACCAAAGCATAAAGCCTGATGGATACAACAGGCTCCCCTCTTTGGCTATATAAAAAAGACTCTGGTCGCTTCTTGATGATACGCATGCGACATGGTCTGTTGACTTTTCAATGACAAGTTCGGCACTGCTGAGGTCAGCATCTCCAATGAACTTGCCTATCACAGTCTGCTTTGCGCATTTGTATTCCTCTATGCCGTTTGTACTGAGCAGAGCATCTAACACACCAGGCTCCGCATTTTCATTTGCAACAGATTTTGCCATACTATGAAAGCTAAGGCAAGAAACAGTTATCAAAAACTGTTGTGGTGTTGGATGTGACAGCCTGAGGATTGCCTCACAATGCCAAAAACGTTCTCAAGCGGATGTTGACTTCGTGATGGCACGATGAACTTATACCCGACGTGCCGTGTTAAGTAGTCCATCAAGGATAGCGTGCTGGCAATGGTGACCCTTAAGCGCATAGCTGTTGAGTTCGACCGAAAGCTACCCGGGCAGCCAGTCTTGCAACAGGGCGCGAAGCAATATGTGTCTCTACCTTCTTTTTCTTCTTCTCCATCGAGGACCAGCACACTCAAATACCGGCAAAATTTACAGGAAGCTTCACTATTTTGATGCGTCACACATCGCCTTCTTTCGGAGTCACCAAAGCATCACGCAAACCACGCAAACACAGCAAAAACGCTGCAGCGGACATAGGCGCTTCACAGTTTCTCCTCGGGAATTCGACGGCAGCGCCAGGAGATCCAGCAGCGGCCGTCCGCTCGTCCTTCCTCAGCTATCGGGCTGAAACCGGTTCCGCTCTTTCCACTATGCTCTTCTAGGGCACTGTACCTGTGTTTCCGATGGGTACTCAGTCACACCGGCCTGCACGGGAATACCCGCGCAGACGCCTTAGCACGTCGGGCTGATGGGGACGTCACCTCCAGTAACTGTCTCCTTCCACTTTCAACCTCAGCATGTCGGTTACAGATACACCGACTCCGTCACAGCGGCAGTTTCAAGAAGACGCTGCGCGACTGAACTATCAGCTCTGGTCTATCGACCCGTCGATGGATTTCGTTGCCACACACCACTGCTCGCGTCGAGAGGCGTCCATTCTACACCGACTACGACTTAATGCCGCCAGGACACCTCTGCTTCTCTGTAAAGTGGGTCTTCTCCGCTCGCACAAATGTCCCACTTGCGCTGTTGAAGCTGATGTTCAACATGTTCTCCTCGACTGTCACAGATTCGACACCCCTCGAGCCGCGCTCAGACGACGCCTACTCGAGCTGCGGTGCACAGACTTTTCTCTGGCCACTCTGCTCGGCCCAGTGCGACATCAAACACAGCGGTCTGTGACCAAAGCAGTCTTCACTTTCTTGAGCGGTTCAGGTCTTATGGATAGCCTGTGAACTCCAGTCGTGCACTCTCATTCTTCAGGGCCCTACTCTCACCCTCAACGCATTAACCTCATGCCTTTCTTTTAAAGTCATCTTCTTCTGTAATCCATCTCATCCTTCTTTTAACCGTTTGTTAGTTTATCCTTTATTTCCTAATTATTTTCTTTTTTATTTATTTTATTTTTCTTTCGTTTATTTTCTTTTTTCTTTGCAGCATAGCAAGCCGACGTCCCGTCTGGCTGACCTTTCCCCCTTTTTTCCTTTGTTCTAATAAATATATCCCCCCCCCCCCCCACACACACACACAAGAAAGAAAGCGGCGCAACATGAAGTTGATGTAGTCTTTTGCAGTTCCAACAGATTAGTAGAGCTCCCCAGAAAGATCATGAACGCAAAGAAGGGTTGCACGAAGAGAAGTTGCAGAGTGTTGCACGCGGGATATTGAATGTCCGCCCAGAGTCCCTGTACGAAATTCCATTCACCTGCGGAAAGCTTTACATTGGCGACACCAGTAGGTGCGTCAGTGACATGCTCTGGGAAGATGCGAATTCACTCAAGCATCGCCTTCAAGATATTGTGAATTTCCGTATCAGGGAATGTAGGTGCCAAGCAAGATTACACGACACGTGGTGTAACGCTTATCACAGGAACGAAAGGGCAGATAGTAGAGGCTCGTCGCATCCAGGAAGAGAAGCCAGATGCGTCAGTTCACCTTCCGTAGACCTCTTCGAAAAATAAATGAAATTTCTAGGTCATGTTCCGAGGCAAGGCCACAGTCTCCACGTGTACTTACATATGGGACCGACAACCAGACTGATAAGGCGGTTGTTCAATGTGTTTGTTTTGTTCCGTGCCACGCCATGAGCGACATGGATCAGGCCTAACTCGCTCGCATCGGCGCATTGATGGAATCTGATGACACACTGGGCAGCAGTGGATGGAGCGGCGGAACGGTGTCTGGCAGTAACATCACAGTTCAACATATACTAGCTGCGGGAGCAGCACGTGTTCCTCAACGTCTACCAAACGCTTCTGCTTCAAGTTGGCTGGCACTGCTACACTAGAGCATGAAAAGCAAAAGCGAGCCTTTAGTGATTCTGACGTCAGAGAATCGAACGTATTTCAATGGTACCGAGAGTGACGGTAGGCTGTCCTTTGAAGATTTCCTACGCTCAGGACCACCGTCAGCATGAAATCTTGCCAAAAGAACAGTCAACTCGATTTCCTAGATCACAGATGGAACGTAGACCACAGTTGCACAGAAATGGGCGTATGTGAAGGGGAGGGTGCACCACAACCCGTGTCGTCCGTATTCTTGCTGCAGAAAAAACACTCCTGTGGTGTTTCATCTGGACAATGTGACTTTTTTTTTTCTGCACACGCGCGCACACACGTAGAGTACTGGCTGGAGCTGCTATAGCAACTGCTTCGAAGGAGACAAGAACCGGTAAAAGGTAGGCAGATCTTTTATTCGTTGCTCTGGAAAGCGGAGGGCGTGCTTTATGTAATGACCTGGACAGTCAAAGAAGGCGCATGCGGAATCCGCATATTTGTGGTGCGGCATTGTAAAGCGTTGTGCCTATTATGGGCATTTTGATAAATGTAGTGGTGATTGTATATTTATGTCACGTTGAGAAAAGGCATGCGGTGGTCGTTACTAATGGCTCTGGCATGGACATCGCAGTGTCAGAGTCCTAGGACAAGTTTCTCGAGCAATTTTGTACGGAGGTATCCGCTCCGACAGTTGCCGGTGACTCTGTTGAGGGTGTTGTATCGGCAGACGTGTGGCTGGCTGATTTTGTCCTGGTGCAGGTCAACTTGTGTTCTGTACAGAATGGTGTGGCTGCTGCAGTGTTTTAATGAGCGGGTTGCCTCTGATTGGGCAAGTAATTGTAGAGCTGAATTTGGGGTTTCGTTGGGGTTTTCAGTAATGATGTGAGCCCGTTGTTGTCATGTTTATATTTTCATGTTTTATGGAACCCATTTGTTCTCAAGCCGTGCGGTTGTGAATTTAGAAGCTGACCGTAATCTGACAGTGCTTATCAATCAAAGGATACCACATCGGTGAGCTGTTTCAATCCCACTGTTTCTCCTGTTTCACTTCCATATGTGAAACAGACGAACAATTCACATGTCGAATTTTGTTGCGCCAGAAAACATCCCACCATGTTGAATTGGCAACAAGTAAGACAATGGACCTTTTCCGAGCAAACATATGCGCATGCTCAGCCACGGCTGTCATGTTTTGGGGTAGGTAATCTGTGTCAAGATTGCGCAGACGTTCGAGACCCACAGTTGACGACGCTTTGTACTTGTAATCCGTACACTACGCGTTCACTCTTTCCCCATTCTTTTTGCGATCTTCTCTTGCTACTTTCCCACGCGACGTGCCAGTCCGCAAAGTGCCCCTCGCTCATTTGGGGTTAAAATACGACTTTTTGCATTCCGACGCCAGGGGCGACACGTACAGGTTGAGACAAAAGTTTACGGAACACGCGAGCGGCGTACTTTTTCTTAGGTGCGTCACCCTAGCGGCAGGCGGAAGCGGGTGAGTTTACTCTTTCGGAGGGGTGGGTGGGTGCATTGTTAGCGACAAACACCGCCGACTTCCCAGGCACACCCGGCCAAGCGACGCCGGAGCTACAGCTGTGAGTCGCTAACAGCGGACCCTTCCATCCCTCCGAAACAGTGAACTCACCCGCTTTCGCCAGCCGCAAGGGTGTCTCACTGAAGAAAAAATACGCCGCTCTCGAGTTCCGTGAACGTTTGTCCCTACCTGTACATGAAAAATGTCCATTGAAGTGACAATGGTGTGTGCTTTTTGTTTCTTTTTGTTGTTTGGTTTTCCGTCCCGTGAAATCGAAATGGTGCCTTGGCAACTACTAACAACTGTTTGTGGAACATCTGAAATTTCACGCAAAGCTCTCACGAAAGACGATGATTGATTGCTTCTTCGGAAACTCAATCGTGAAAATTTGGTCATTCGAGTACAGGAAACGGTGTACCGCAATCACTGCCAATTGGTGCCGCAACGACGGCACAGTCTGAGTCGATGACTGAGAGGCGTCCGTTGGCCAGAAGCTTGACGATCTGCCTAGGAGTACCCCGCGCCGCTGAAACACGCATGGTGGTGTCAGAGGGCCGACAGCTGCCACTAGCTGTCTTATGTTTCAGGGGAACTGTTCGCCATTATCTGAGCCTCGTCGTTGAACATCACCGTCACCCGTTGGTCTCGAAGCCGAATAGGCGGACGCAGAGCGATATTTCTCGCTGCATCTCTGCTGTAAAGCCGTTGCTAACTGTCTTTCTTGGCAGATCCATCGTCCCCAGGCCCCTTCCGTGGGTATTTTCGATACCTGCAATCTCCATTACCATTCCTGGGCTCAAGAACAACAAGGATCACTTTGCGGTACCCGTGTTGAAACAACTTTCGCACGACATGATGCAGTGCCGATACGTACTCACGGATGGGTCCACCAAGTTTCAATGCCCCACTGTTGCCTTTACTATTCCGGCTGCGTTATCGTGCCACGCATTTAAAAAAAAAAATCTTACCCAGGCGGGGATGCAATAAGGCTGTTCCTTGTCCTTCGCACTGCACTGTGGGCCAGGTTTTCAGCCCAATGTTTGAGTATCTGGCAACGTAGCTTCCAAACATTGATCCTCCAGCTACCTGGTTCAGTGGCTCTCCCAGTGTTCTTGTATACAGGATGTTTGCTCTAACATGTCCAGAAATTTTATTTAAAGCGAGCGATAAAAGAGAAACGAGCGCTTCAGCTACTTGAATAAGAAACAGGTGCTACTAGTGAAGCAGTACCTGTTTCTTACTCAAGTAGCAGAAAAGTACCACTTGCTTTTCTTTTATCGCTCGCTTTAAATATAATTTCTGGAAACGTTAGAGCAAACACCCTGTATATGTATGACGTGTCTAGGGTGCGCACTGATGAGAATTCTGTAGACAATAACCTAGCTACATTAATTAATTAACCTATTAATATTCATAACCTAGGGCTCTCTATTAACGCCATTCGTTCGCCCTCTTCCTTCTTCGGCATTTGACAAAACGTGGAAATCGTATGCACGGGTGCTAGAACAGCGCCCAACTCCGCAGTCGTGACGTCACCCCGACGGACAACCGCCGAGTCCACCCGCATACGACGGCTCCTCGGGCGGCGTCGGTTATGTTCGGCGGCTTGGCCTTCGGAACCCCTTGCGGAGTTTTAAGCCACGAACATTAACAAGAAGAACGTAGGCGACGGAGAACTAAGGTTTTAGGTGTAGAATGTAGCACAATACTTCATACACATAACTTGGCAACAAAAGCACGAAACTTGATCCCGTGTATCGCTTGCATTTCCGCTTCCGTTCTCTTGTTCACTGCCGCTATCACCGCGATGGATGAACGCCGAAAGTTGCTGCTTCTGAAAAAGAAAGTGCTTCTTCTTAAGAAGAAGGAGCTTTTGTGCAAGAAGAGCTGGTGGGTTCGACCTGTTTGGGAAGATAGGAAGACTGAAAGTGAATTCCACACAGCAGTGAGTACCATTTGATATTCTTCGATGCCTACGCTCACGCGAGCGTACACTTTGCGTTCTTGCACTTTGCACTTGCAGTCACTATATAAGCTACGTTTAGCGTAATATATGGTGACTGTAGGCGCAGTGACACCGTGTTACGTTCACAACGTAAAGCGCTTTACTTTTGCAGATGCGAAAACTGAGAGACAGCGGGGACAACAGCTACTTTCATAAGTACTTTCGCATGGGTCCCGAAGTTTTCGACATGCTGCACAAGTTGGTCGAAGATGATCTGCGAAAGGCCCACCTCTGCAGAGAACCGATTTCGTCAGCTGAGCGACTTGCATTTACACTGAGGTAACAGGAACGGGCGATCGTACCCTTCGAACTGCACATAACAGAAGCATAACTGCACCCACTGGTGCCCTCGAATAACTTTGTAATCAACGCAGCCAAAACCAAGGTTATGTCTTTCTCTCGTAAAACTAACATAGTCTCTTATGACTACAGTTCCAGCACAAATGTCATCTCACGTGCTATAATTTGGACCCTCACCGAAGCTGTCCAAAAAAAAGTGATTCATATTTTGCACTATCTATCCGTCACACCCAGGGACTCCAGTTGTACAATTATGAATAACTGCTCCACCACGTTGGCCTCATTCCCCTTTCAACTCAGTGCAACATTACCGATGCCACTTTCTTATACAAGTCCATACATTCACAAATTGACTGCCCCATAGTTGCTAGGATCTCTGCATTTTGCTATTTCATGCATATCGCTATGGAAGCGTGCAACATATTTTTCTCCCGGACATTCTGAAGTTTTTCTTATTGCGTATAATTTCTACAATCATTTATTTATAATTTATTAATTCATTGCTAGCTTCACATATCTGTAATTTGCAATGTATTATATAAGATATGCCTTTAATTTTAGATATAAGCAATCTATCCAGCAACATTATTGCATATATGTTCTGTGAACTATATGTGTGCTACGTAAGCTGTGTGTGTATTGTCCATTTCCTCGGCATGTGTCGTCTTTAGGCATTACGTAATACTTTGTGAGCGTACACCAACACCAAAGCCCTCGAGGCTGTTCTTGGGCACACAATGAAAAAGCGTTATTATTATTATTACTAATTCGCTAAGCAGTGGTTCACTATACTCTCAAAGAATGAGCAAACAAAGCCTAGTGAACTGGGATCTCACGACTTCTTTGTCTCTTTCACAGGTACCTGTCATCCGGCTTAGATGTTAAGGATGTAGCAATGGCCTTCAGAGTGGGACTTGAAACTGCACGAGAGGCTATTCACCTAACTTGCAATGTTCTCTGGGAAAGACTGAGGGACCTGTACATGAAGGTATAGGTTGGCAGCTAGTCATAATCACGTGCACATGCACACAGAATATGCAATTATAACTTGTGTATTTTGCTCAACAGCCACCAGGTCCTGCAGAATGGGCAGACATTGCGAGAGGCTTTGATGAACGGTGGCAGTTTCCAAACTGTCTAGGGGCAGTTGACGGCAAACACGTCAGAATTGTTGCGCCGAAAAAAACTGGGTCCCAGTACTACAACTACAAGGTAACAGCATTTTTTATTCATACTTAAATGTTACAATATTCAGCATATGCAGCATTAGCCTATTGGCTTGTTGGCCATACCAGTCAGCCACAAGATATTGGGGCAATAATTGCTACAAACTTGTAACTTGCATTATAGAGTAGACCAGTGGTTCTCAACAATCCTTTCTTTGGACTCCTAGTATAGAACTTGTATGAAAAAGTTAACAAATATTTTGTATGATTCTACCATTTCATGGCTCCTGTTATGTCGAATGTACGATGCAGTATCTCGATAATTATTTCTGTAAACGATGACAACTTTGTCATCCGCATACCGGAAAATTGTGCTTTGTACACCTTATTTACATATACATTAAAACAGATGTTCATGTACATCTCTTTGCGACGCAGTTGATGTAACCCAAATTTTTCTGTTCTCTGAATATCACATACAGAATGTCATAGCTGTGTCACATAGCTCTGTTGCTACTTGTGTGCATATTTATTAAGGTATTCTTGTCCTCTAGGGGACATTTTCGATAGTCCTGATGGCTGTCGTAGACAGCCGCTACAGGTTTGTCCTGATTGATGTTGGCGCTGAGGGACGACAAAGTGATTCTGGAGTGTTCAAGGCATCTCCAATTGGCCACCACCTTGAAAGCGGCACCTTGGACACCCCAGGGTTGAAGAAACTGCCTGGAAGCGACCTGGTGACTCCCCACGTGTTTATTGGTGATGAGGCGTTCCAACTGCGACCTGATTTTCTGAGGCCCTACCCAGGCCTCGGCCTGCCTACAGAAAAGAGGGTCTTCAACTTACGGTTGAGCCGTGCCAGGTAATGCATATATTTTGCAAAGTTCTAGATATACAATTACTTTTACATGTTGCTTCTTAGCACTTTTATGGCAGCATAACAGTACCTCAGTTGTATGGTTTTGTACTGTTTCATGTAGAGTACTTATGCATATTTGTGTAGCATTTTGCAAGCCACACAGTTACTTGGACTGAGACGAAAATGTGGGTAAATGTTAAGGGCATCTTCATTAATTTAGAAGAAGTGTTTTATGCATGAAACTGTATGTTATGGAAATGTTACACTAAAGTGTAACATGCCATGACAGACACGTGTGGGGTAATATAATTGTGGCCTACAAGTTGAACTGAGCAAGGAGCCAAAAAATCCACGAAGTAAGAAAGGAAACAGAAAATAGCATAAGAACATGCAGACAAAACCACATGGTCATTTTTGTAACTTGAAGAGGTGCTGCGTCCACAGAAGTCTCGTTTTAAGTGTGTGCAGAACCTCCTAACAATATAATTGTGTTTCATTTCCTTATGTTAATGTTTTCTGCTCTGTTCTGTTTTTTGTGTTTTTTTCCTAGTTGTCTTTCTACAAACTTGTATGAGCTCAATATTCTTATACATGCCATTTACATTGCATGTAGGAACTGCGTTGAAAACGCATTCGGCATTCTCTGCGCACGGTGGAGGATCCTGTTGAGGACCATCAACTTAATACCAGAAAATGCAGATGGTGTTGTAAAGGCAGCTTGTGTGCTTCACAATTTCCTGAGCACTCACAACAATGACACTGTGGGCTATGGTGACAATCAGGATGTCTACAGCAACATTACTGAAGGAAGATGGCATCAGGAGCTGGAGGGTTGTTCAATGTTGCCTTCTCTGCATCGCACCCATGCAAGAAACTTCAGCAGGGATGCCGCTGCAAGCAGGGAAGCATTTACTAAATACTTCTGTAGTCCAGCTGGGGAGTTGTCATGGCAGTGGGCAAGGGTACAACCACAGTGAAGGGCAGTTTCTTCATGAAAGATGTGCATTAGGATTGTCACCTCTCCGGATTTCACCCGAACAGTTATGGAATTGAAGTCTTGCTTTTTGTGTCTGGGTGAAGGTGAAATGCATACAGTGGATAGGTGCACAGCTCCCCATAGAGTGCATAGTTTGAGATAGCTCACACAGAACTGGGCACAATGTAAATGAAATTGATAGGACCAATAAAAATGCAACGTTATGCATTCCAGCTGGCCAAAAAGGGGTTGTGACAGGTCATCCCAGGTTATCCCAGATAAACATAAAAAATTGTTATTTGCACTGATGTGAACCTGCACTGAAAGAATAGAAGCATAGAAGCAAAGAAAATAGGCACCGCGGATACCAAGGCGTATGTGCCTCTCTCATCACAGACCTCACTGCCGCCAGTGAGGTAGCGCACAAGAAGTCACATGCTTACAGCTGCCCATAAAAATCCATGCAACTCTGAGGTCTGAGACGTCTGCGCTTTGCTCGGCGGTGTGCTTGAGGGCTTGTATCTCACTAGGTACGGCACATAGAAGAATAACTTTTTCCCCTTTGTATTTAGCTGCAGTGCAATGTGTCCACGACGTAATGAACCACATCTATGCAAGTGTCTCAACCCCGTGAATGCTTATCTAGGCTTTCGGCGTGACCAGGCTGTCCTGGCTTTCTGTAGTCTGAGGTAACTAAAACAATGTTTGGGTACAGAAAAAAAACTTTTGATACATCGTAGTAATTCAAATGCAAAGCCCACTGCGTTCCCCCCCCCCCCCCCCCATGTCATTGGCTGATGGAGAAGGTGGCAACCCTAATGTACATATGAATAGTGACTCCTTTTGTTACATGAAAACAAATGTGAATGGTTATAGGCTGTGAATATGGCTGTGTTGGACTTTATGTTTTGTATAGTACTATTGTATAAATTTTGTGTGTTGTGGGGGTTGTTCTACAAACGTCGCTTGATGAATTATTCGTGAATAGACGCTGCTGTTGAAATCCTTTTCCATAGAAAGCTCTCAGTTTAAACTGTTCCTAATCTCCCTTTTTGTTGTGTGTCATCAACTGCATCTTTCAAAGTACCCAGTCTACTGCATATGAAGTTCATCAGTAATGTTAGATTGGTTATTCATTATTGTCAAATGGTAAAACCAAGGTATTGTTGTACAACATTGAGATATGTTTATTGCAAAGTCATTTCTTCATGGAGAAACTCAAGCAGGTAGCATGTTAAGCTATATAATGTTATTGCCAGCAGCAATGCTGCTTGCATGTGCTTTCCCACAGGATTTCCACCTGCAAAAATAGCATCGGTGCTGCCACGTACAGCTTTTTTCTATCTGTACAGGAGGGAAATTACAGTGTATATGTACATATTCCTATACCATATACATACACAGTGCTCTAGATATGTTGCATAGGTGACCAGCAGCTCGAACCTTTTTTTTTTAAACAGCGGTAATACTCTCCACTTATTGTGATGCATCATGGACTGTGTATTTGGAATACACCCACTATGCTGTATACATTGTTGATACTGTATCATGTTGTACATTTTTGTCTACTTGTGAAATAACATGCGGTTGCACAGCACATACTACTATTTATTGCCTGCTCATTTCTTCATACCTGTGGAGAACGTCCAACAATTCAACTCTCAAACCATGCAAATACTCGCGTCGGCAGCGTCGCGCACCTTCTGCAATTATGTTTCCGAGGCTGTCATGTTCGTCGGGCCTTTGCTGCAGCTGCAGATCAATGAGACGCAGTTCAGCATCAAGCCTTTCATGGTTGTTTGAGGTCCTGGTACGTTTTCTTCGTGGTTGGGAGGATAAAGGTTGGCGAAGTGGAGTGACAGGCTGGGTCTCACAGGGTCGTGTCGCATCATCTTCACATGGTATATGAGGAGAAGCTTGAGCAACTGGGGAAGGTGGGGCATGTGGTAACGAATGGGATATTGTAGGTGGTGATGTGCAGCTAGGGGTCAATCCCGAGAGGCAAACAGAACCTGTGTGCGATTCTGTCACCATACTCTCAAGTAATGACTGTGCTGTCTCACTGCTATTAGATGCAGGCAGGGGACACATCTGTAAATTTCCAGATGTCCTGGATAGAAAGCATGATGTCAGCAGTCGAATAGCATCGATGTTATAGATTTCGCAAACCAACACTGTCTGATCAAACAGGAGCTGCATGGATGACAGAATCATTTAAATCACCATGATGCAGGAATGCTGTTTCTAACGATCCTTGAATTCCAATACCAACAGTTACTTGGTCCGCATTCATCTTTTGCTCATTCGATGCATTTATGAAAGTATTTACACATATGTCAGCACAGTTTCCCTTAAAGTCTGCCCAGGATGCACATTCCCTAAGAACGTTAGTCATTATATTG
Organism: Ornithodoros turicata; assembly: GCF_037126465.1. Classification (NCBI taxonomy): domain Eukaryota; kingdom Metazoa; phylum Arthropoda; class Arachnida; order Ixodida; family Argasidae; genus Ornithodoros; species Ornithodoros turicata. The sequence continues at coordinate 45,723,480 of NC_088201.1, forward strand.
CCCACCTTTGTGAGGTGACAAGTGATGGTGACATGACAAGTATTTAAAACCACCAAAATTTATTTTTGCCCATCCTTGTTCAAAACTAGAAAAAGAAAAGAAAAAAAAGACAACAAGAGGAGTGTAAAAAAGACTTTGACCATGGTGCCCTAGTTGCTTACCTCCTGGTGTTGTATATGTCTTTAAGGAAGAATAACTGCTTAAAATGTGTCCAGTCGTCGCTGTCTGCATCCACTTCTTCGATATCTCCCGAGCCCGCGCCGCTCCTCTTCTTTTGCAATATCGCTTTGAGACGTTTCGCGAATGCATCTCGTAAGCTCTTCCATCTGTTTTGAACTTCCGTGACTGAATGGAGAGCAATGTGATTAATTGAACCGCGTTCAGTTTTCAGATTCGAATTTATCATAGCGTTCTACAGTAAAAGCAGCTTAGAATTACCGTTCCAGTTGAGCGTTTCGGCAACTTGAATCCACAAGAGGTGTTTTTTCTTCGGGTCCTTGTATTCACGACATCTCATATCCCATAGAGGCCTTCGCATGTGCACTTCAGCGACCAGCTTTTCATTTAAGAGTGCCTTTGACATTCCCGGTGAAACCATCTCAACTCCTCGAGGATGAAGAAAACACGACAAGAAGCAGACGACAGAAACTTAGAACCAGCAATGAGTACTTTATTTGACATCCAGAGGCCGGGTTGAGGAGAGGAGATTGCAAAAAGAATATACAGATGCTGTCAACAAAAGCTTTTACTGTTGTCACAGCTCAAGAACGATCCGAGAACAGTGATATGAACAGACGAGGGAGATAGCGTATGAACTGAAATTGAGGACGCAGGAGCATTCCTCTTGTGTAACGAACAAAGGCAAGTCGTCCCAGTTGCAAGACAGTTTGTTGCGAGCCCAAGAACGGATGGGAAGCTTCAGGAAGATGGCTTCAGTTGCTTGTTGAGTGCGACAGAATAAATAATAAAAAATGAAATGCGTATTCTTCGCGTGACTCCCTCGTCTACTTCGCAAACAACCATCGCAACAATCTGACTTGCAACTGCGACGACTTGCCTTTGTTCGTTGCATGAGAGGAATGTTCCTGCGTCCTCAATTTCACTTCATGCGCTATCTCCCTTGTCTCTTTCATTTTGCGCTCACGAAATGGTAAATGGAACCCTCGGTACACACATCTCTACGCCGCACGCCATGATAGTTAGCTGTTCAGGCGGCAACTTCCGGCAAGACACCCAATTGGTCAGGAAGGACGCGTTACTTCCGGCGTCAACCGTCGAGATCTGCTCACCGCAGACGTCGGCGAAACTGGCCTGCTCCTATTGTTTTCGGAGTTCAGCGGAAAACCGTCGAGCCGTCGACGCTTTCCCGTCGAGAAAACGTCGTATGCGGGTCGCGCTTAAAGCGCGACCCGCATACGACGTTTTCTGTTTTCTGTAACGTAGCAGGGACTGGTCAGAGCACGTCGGAATTGGAGTTACCCCGTACGTACGGTGGGAGATTCGGCGTCGGACTGTACTTTTCATGTAAACGAAGAGTCCCTTTTCAGAGAATACATCGACCACAGACGTTTGATCCTGCGAGAAGTAGAGTTCTCGCGCCAATGGTGAATCATGTACATCAGCTTATCGCGAGGGCAAGTTATCCTGGAGAATTAGGTTTGCGAAGGGAATGTTTGAAAAACCAAACATGTCAATAATGTAGATATTTGAGAGCTCCTGTCACAAAGTCTTGCATCTATTTGTCCCATACTTCTGCGAAACCCTACATCATCCTGGATACATTCTCCATTTCTGGTGGATAGTGTGATCTCCGGTTTTTACATGCGTGGTTTAGCCCTGTATTTTGGTAATGAACAAAAAAGAGAGGACACAGTGTATATTGTGACCTGTGTGTATGAGCCAAAGAGCAGGAAGAGGGGAGTAACGTTGGGTAGACGAGCTGTATGCCTGCAGGAAAAGTTTCATCATTTTGAATCTGAGCATAATTGTTCGCATTATTATCAACACACCATGTTCGTAATACAGAGTAGAAGAAGAGCAACAAAAAGTAGGAAATACAAATGAGGCATGGTTGTCTGTTATGTCCCTCCGCTGTCTGTTTGCGGCACAGAAGCTGCCGTGTGCGATGGAGTGTTTCCGAACAAGATCCAGTCAGTATGCAAATTATAGTTCTCGAGTGGGAGATCTGTCTTTGAATTCGGTGCACTGGAAGCGAAACCCTGGCACGATTCGACAACGGCGGAAAAACACACACTCAAAGCAGGACAACCCGGTGACGATAAGACAGAGCTGATCCTCACACGGTTTTCACAAACCGCCGTCTGCGGCCGTTGTTACTTGTTACTCTCAGATCCCTCTGATGGATGATTGTACTTCCATTGATAAATAGAAGTATGATTGGGAGGATTAGGACTCCAAACAACGTAATGTCTTCACCCCTATATGGTATATTGGTATCTCTACGTACCCATCTCGTAACTGTAACTTAAATTTTTAGCTGAGGTAGGAAGCTGCAGTAAAGCGCAAACACGAGAGCGCACTGCATTACTATACAGCCGGGGCGATAGTGCGAACGGTACGAGCTGGGTGCCCAGAAATTCTTGATCTGCGCTCCCACGGCAAATATAGCACAGTGGTATGCTGGTAAAAATGCATAGGCTACATGGAAACTGTGATATAAAATTATTTTTACAGAACGTGTCATATTCTTAGATAATTACAATTCTAAGCAAACAGACTTTCAAAAACCGACACGCGCGCTACTCGCCGATTCCAAAGGCGTGTTACTAGTGCAGCGCTCTTCCTCTGCAGCTGTCATCGGCGCAGATTCTCCACATGGCCCCTGCTTATATTTTTCCCAACGCACGAAGAATCGTGAATTGTGTGAGCGAACCCCGACGGGTGTGTGAGCGGCTCCGCAGCATGCTAATATCCGGATAGATTTCAGTAAGATTTTTCATATCATGTTTTTTTTTTCTTTTTGTCTGATGTCACCATCATCGTCATCAACAAGCTTTAAAGGAGCACAGAGGTGACCCCCAAAATGTTTTTGTTGTTTTTCGGTGCAGAGTGTTCTCCAACGAATAAAGTGAGTTCCTACGAAAGAACGATGAGCGTAGGTGAGCTACAGAGCGTGCGCGAGGGCCCTGTTCCGCACACCTTTGAAAAATTCGGGACGTCATGACGTATACCACTCCCCTCACGTGACCAGTGACGTGCAGCGGCACAGCTCGAGCACGTAAAGCTGGGCGTGAGCTTCGAAGAAAAAACAAAGAAACAAGGCACGGATGCTCCAATACGTCACGCGAGCTTTCTCCGACTGTTTTTGTAAATTCGATTGCACAACAATAACGCACCGCAGAGCGAAAATATTTTGCATTGTGACTCCTGGTGGACAGATGAGGCAGGATTTCGACCGACGTTAAATGTTACCTCATTGCTCCTCTAAGGCTCTTCATTCCAACTTTTATTTAAACCTCAGTAATTCAAATTCTTTCTCCTACTCTATTTTTTGTGATGTCTTTGTGCTGCCTCACGCAGAAAGGACAATTTTGAAGAAAATATTCCCACACTTATTTTCTTCTTTTTTTACTATACTCAAAGCGTTTATGTTTAGCGTGTTTCTAAATCGCTATTTTAGTCTGGAGTATAGTATACCCCATGCACATGTAAGATCGCTACCTGCATAAAAAAAAAAAAAAAAATCATTGCTGAGCACCGGCGAATGAGTCCGTCATTTTTGTGCCTTCCCACTGTTGGCCAACGAGTCCTTCAGTTGTTAACCGTAAAAAATGAGTTATCGTTGCCTGTCTGTCCACTATACACTGTAAAAGCTGATTTGCTGAGGACAAGAGGCGTATGCCAACTTCGTTGCAATTTGCTTGTATGTAAAGTGTTGCAGAAATGCCATGTATGCCCCTCGTCCTCAGCAAACCAGGAGACTGAGCGATATCATGCTGAGTCCAGGTTGGCCATGAGCGTGTTATGCGGTGAAGTCCTGCTTAAACTCTCATCTTCCCCCTTTCTTTATTTTTTTTTTTTTTTGCTATAGTCGTGATGCTGCCCACTCGTGTGTGGCCAGCAACGGCAAGCTATTTCGGCACCGCCCCCCCCCCCCCCTGCTGTTAGACCCGGGTTCGAAACCGGGCGCCGACTGTGCTGTCTGGGTGTTTTCCTTGGGTGTTGCTCAGAGCAGCAAGACAAATGTCGGCACAGCCCCCTGTGAAGTCTGCCCAGGATGCACGATCCCCCGCTGCGATAGTCGCTACGTTGCCCGCCTGAGCGTGGCCGACTGTACGGCAAGCATGTACTTCCATCACCACCACCTGCTTTTAGAGTGCACTTTTAGAGAGTACTTGACGAGGTTCTCCTCCATTCTCCAGACTGTTCTCTGAAGAAACACACACACACACACAAGCATGTATATAATAGGAGGATTACAGGACATGAAACAAGTTGTAAGGGAGGTACACGTCATTGCTCGTGCGCCGGCTCACCACACAACCGGCACAAGAAACAAATTGCAAGGGAGAAGCCACCGTGTTTCCCTTCTTTCCAAGCGCGAGACGCCGAATTAGCTGATTCCATCACTGAGAGATAAAAGGAGGATGCTCGGTTAAACGGAAACCGCGCAACATCGCAGAGGCCAAGCGGCGGGTGGGCAGCGACGGAGCCGATTTCGAGGCAGGCGTCAAGTGCTGACGCATTGGCATTCCTGGTGGCGGCGAAAACACTCGGAGAAAACGGTTTTGCGCACTCGGAAGGGGAACGACAACTCTTCTGGCAGAGGAACTTCCAGATTCTTTGCCGCAAAAGGGAAGAAATAGCGCGCACTCTTGAGGGAACCGCATGCTTGCGTCGTAGTAATAATGGACACTTAGCACTTCTTGGACAGTTGTGAGTTAGTGACGCTCGCTCAAAATGTCTTTGACGCGATTATGAGTGTGTATATGTGCGTTTAGCCAATGATTTTCTTTCGTTCTGCCGCGAGGAAGAAGTTGCGCGATTATGGTTGGGGGGGGGGAGGACATATTTATTAGAACAAAAGGGGGGAAAAGGGAGGAGAGGCCAGCCAAACGGCATGTCTGCTTGTTATTCCGCGACAAAAAAAGTATTGAGGCATTTGGAGTGCTGTTTAGTGGTCGTGCCATGGCGGTATTAATGGGTGTCTAAAACCGGAATGGGGTGTGTTATGGAAATGTACATGAGCATCTCTACCTATCATTGCCCTTCTACGACCTTTGCCTAAATGAGGACAACTGCTGAAATGAATAACGTCTCGGCAGTTTTGGGATCAGTACGACTCGAAATGCAAGAGCACGAGGAAGCTTCGTATCGGCTACGGTTGGTTTGCAACCGTAAAACCTGATAGCGTTGGCGAGCGTAGAGCTATTCCACGTTTATTTATTTATTTTTTCTCTTAAATTGTCGATATTTTCGTCTTCTGGGCTGTTGAAAATGGCGAAAGAGTTTAGCGAGTTTAGAGACTGTCCAGAATGCATGGAACAAGCTTGTACAAGATACTCAAAAAATTATTTAAGTTACTGAGTACCCGGCCAAAAAGTAACTGAGTAACTGCATCCTTAACTTTAAAAAACATCCGAGTATGTAATACTACTTACAACTCGCTCGGATACTCTTGTTTTCCCGCGACAGCTTCTTGGTGCAAGCTCTCCTCCTCGCTCACATCCCGGACATCTCGACCGATGCAGTCGCTCGCGCGGAGTGCCCGATACTCTGCTTGGAAGACGAGGAAGAGCCACAAAAAACTAACAACAACAACTACATGAATGATTATGGGATGAGGTGATTCACCGCAACTATTGCGGTACCATACCTCAGTGCCTGTGGGTTAGTACATGAGTGGGATGACGATGAAAAAGATTAGGCATACACACTCGAACACACACACACATGACAGACACAAATGAGATATCACACACGTGGGTGCGTCGTAACTGATGGGATAGTAGTTCATCCGGTCGGCTACCGGAGATGAAATCTTGTGAAGAGCACGTCTCCGCATTCATGGCAACAGCTCTGGGGTCAATGGAGTTCAAGCAAGTTAGAAGACGTCAGGAACACATAGAATGAGTGCAGGCATTGACGGTGCAGCACAGGGTTAGACCAAGGACCCAAGATTGCTGCAAGGCTGAGCGGTTTGTTGTTGAGACGGGTCAGTTGGGACTGGGGCAGTACTCTCTCCGACCTGTATAGAGGGCAGTCGATGGGACGTGTTGAATGCTTGCCACTATGCCGCAGTTGGAACACAAGTTGGTTGACGCATAACCTAGTTTGTGTCTGTGTTAGACAAAACTAACGTAACCGAACGAACTACCTTAAACTGCGCGTATTGTTTTAATCAACAGTTCCTTTTAATAATGACCATGTGCTGCCGTCCTCGTTCGCTATGCCTCTATAGAACATTGGTCATCTCCCCTGGCCTTTATACCCGGCGTCGGGAGGTCCGACCTGTCGCAGCAGCCCGCTCTCACATTATGGTTCGGTCGCTGTGGGAGTCGAGACCCCTACGTCGAACTGTACGTAGCTCACCCGTGTCCGGGGAAATGGGAGTCCTGGCGGGTGAGCCAACCCGGAGGTTGTGTTGAACCCGTGAGGGCCCCTTTGGGAAGGCAACACACCGCTTTGGCCCCTGACTTCTCGTAGTCGGGAGGTCCTGGGAGGTCCGACTGGGACTATGCAGTTCAGTCACTGCCCCTTCTCCTCTACACTTCCCTCCCCTCCTATTCCTCTTTCCTTTCCTCCTATACCCCCTTTCCTTTCCCTCTCCAAGTCTTGGCGGTGGCAAGGACCAACCTCGAGCAGCGTTTTCACCTCTCTGAGTACACTGCTCTAGGGTATAGTACTTGCCGAAATGCTGGCGCGTTGAACGCGTCCCCTGGTTGGGCTCGGTGGTGGGGGGCATAACGTGAGTACCGAATTTTCCACTTCATGGGTTCTGAAAATCACAAAAAACAAGATTGACCCCTGAAAAGGAGTCGCACCGATGTTACGCTAAAGGTCGACAAGAACCACGCAGAACACTCACTATCAGAGTTATCTTTCCCGAGGTTTCTGGTGGTACATTCAGCCGACGCTGAGAGGCCAATGAGAAGAATATCTCCATTCGTGATTGCAAAAGACATCGAAAAGATTGTAGGAAAGGGCTATTCAGCCAAAAAGCTTTTTTCTGGAGGTCTACAAGTTGAGGTACAGACAAAGAAACAAAGTGACGCGTTGCAAGCCACCAAGCAGATTGCTGGAACGGACGTTTGTGTTACCCCACATCGTGTACTCAACACCGTGAAAGGTTTTATCTCAGATGATGATTTACTTACAAGCTCTGAAAACGATATTTTAGAAGGTTTGTCTTCGCAAGGGATCACTGCGGTACAGCGTATAAAAATCCGTAGGGAAGGCAAAGAAATCCTGACAAAACACATTATACTGTCGTTCTGTTTGCATTCTCTCCCACCCACAGTTAAAGCGGGGTACCTTAATTGCCAAGTACGTCCATACATCCCAAATCCACGGCGGTGCTTTAAATGCCAGCGCTTTGGGCATGGTTCCCAAACTTGTCGTGGCGAAGCCATCTGCCCAAAGTGTGCGGTACAACACCATGTACCTGAATCTTGTACTAATGCAGTTAAATGCTTTAGCTGCGCAGGCGATCACCCAGTTTTTTCAAGATCGATGGCAACAGGAGAAAGAAATTCTAAAGATTAAAACAATACAAAACATATCGTATAAAGCGGCAAAATCAAAGCTTGATTTCCAAAGAGTTGGATCCTTTGCGGAGGTGATGCGTAGGGGAATGGCCCCACCCCCGACGTGCGTTGAGACTCGGACACATTCTAAACCGGAGTCTCAACCCAACATTCCCCAAAAGACTACGTGGAGTACGCAGAGACTACAGCCAGTCTCCGTAGCCTGCCAAACGGAGTCCAGTGAGAAGAAACCTCGTCGGAGGCTGTCGCCACCCCATCTTCCGGGGGGAAGTCAACAACCCATGGAACTTTCGGATGCGGATGACCGTGCATCGCTGAAGTCAGTGTCGAGTACATCTAGCTTCCATGGACGAACAGAGGCTTCAAAAGGGAAACGTTCAAAAGGCAGAGGGAGAGGCAAGACAACTTAAATAAGTTGTTGAAGTTTTAAATATAGCCTAACAAAATTACTTTGCCTTCTGAAAGGCACACTTCTAATAATGAGTATTTCCATTACACAGTGGAATTGCCGAGGCTTACGGAGCAACTTGGATGATGTATATGCCATAACTGAAAGGTACAATTCAGTGGCTATATGCCTACAACAAACTTTTCTTCCCGGAAATAACATAAACCCATTCAAATACTTTAATCTTTTCTCTAAAGCGAGGACTAACACAGGCCGCCCCTCTGGAGGCGTGGCAATACTTACAAAGAAAAATTTACCAGCAAAAGAAATTCCTCTTGTCACAGGTTTTGAGGCAGTTGCAGTGCAGATCTGCATCGATCAAGTTTTTACTCTATGCTCCTTGTACATCCCTCCAGATTTTGACTTTGATCCCCTGGAACTAGAGCGACTTCTGTTGCAACTCCCACAACCATTTGTGGTTCTCGGTGATCTTGACGCACATAACCCCTTGTGGGGTAGCAACAGATATGACATACGTGGTAAACATATTGAAAATGTAATACATGCCCATTCTTTGTGCGTGCTGAACATGGGAGCATCTACTTATTATAATGCTTTACATCATACCTTCTCGTGTTTAGATGTATCGTTCTGCACAGCATAGATATTTCAACTCTTTGAATGGTCAGTGAATGACCATCCTTATGGAAGCGATCATTTCCCGACAAACTTGAAATATGTACAACATTGTAATTCTCTTTTAACGCGGCCGCAGAGGTGGAAACTGTCCCCCGCAGATTGGGAAGCTTTCCAAAAAATATGCTTATTGGGACCATTATCCTCTGGTATGACTGTCGACGAGGCGAATCAGAGCATTGCGGAGGCAATAATACACGCTACTGGAAAAAGTATTCCAAAAACGACAACCTCCCTACCTAAACGTCCTAAACCTTGGTGGACTGATGAATGTAAGAAGTCATTTAAGGAACAGAGGAAAGCTTGGGGAAAATTTCGTAAGTTCCCAACGCAGGAAAATCTTATAGACTTCAAGAGGAAGCGTGCTGCAGCGCGGATCACTCAACGAAAAGCAAAAAAAAAAAAAAATATTGGCACGAATTTCTTGCATCTCTTAATCGCAACACCCCATCTAAAGTTATATGGGATAGGCTAAACAAAATCCGAGGTAGTTGTCGAGGTTTTACGATGCCTATGATTCATGTGAATGGAGTACCTTTCAAGAACCTAGACAAACAAGCACATGCCCTATTTGAATATTTTCAAGAGATATCTAGTTCGTCACACTACAGTCCACGTTTTTCAAAATACAAGAGCACAGAAGAAAATAAACGTATTGTCACTCGCACATTTGATACTGAACCCTACAACACAGATTGCACGTGTGACGATGATGTGATGTGATGTGATGTGAATAAAGAAAAAATTGGGATGTAAGTTTCGACGAAGTCAAACTGGCTACCCCAGTACACTTAATACAGAAAGTTCAATCTGATGATGAGATGATGAAAACGCAAAAGGATGATGTCCAGAGACGAACAGAGATGATAATTGAGTTCAACATGTAGGTCAAAAGTTCAAGAGCTGCGCCCAAGTTAGAGCACGCACGTGTGACGAATTTGAACAGGCTTTATGCATTGCTAAGAAAACAGCCTCTGGGATGGACTCCATACACGTTGATATGATCAAGCACCTCTCAGTTGAGTCACAGGCTACACTTTTAAAATTTTTCAACCAGATATGGAGGGAAGGGAAGTTACTTTCTGGATGGAGAGAAGCAGTTATCCTACCCATACTCAAACCTGGAAAGCAACCATCATTACCTAGCAGTTACAGACCGATTGCACTGACCTGTTCGGTAGCAAAAATTATGAAACGTATGGTTAACAACCGCTGAGTGTACGTATTAGAGGATAAGGGCGTTTTTAATAAATACCAATGCGGCTTCCGCGGGGGTCGGTCGACAATGGACCACCTAGTACGTCTGGAGACACAAATTCGGGAAGCGTTCATACGGAACCAGTATTGCATCTCAGTATTCTTCGACTTGGAGGGAGCATATGATACTGTCTGGAGATATGGAATCCTACGAGATCTTAGGTCATACGGAATCTGTGGGCGTATGATCAGGTTCCTCGAAAGCTTTCTTCAAGATCGTACGTTCCTAATACGCTTGGGAACCACATACTCTCGACGCTTTATTCAAGAGAACGGAGTCCCGCAGGGATGTGTTTTAAGTGTCACGCTCCTTAAAATGAAAATTAATTCTATATCTAAGGCTATACCTCAAAACATCTCATTTTCACTTTATGTGGATGACGTCCAACTATCGTACAGCTCGGTTAACCTCCGTGGGGAGGAGAGACAATTGCAGAGTGCTATAAACAAACTTTGCAATTGGGCGGACGAAAATGGCTTTCGTTTCTCGGCTGAGAAGTCTACATGTATGGTTTTTTCACGCAAAAGGGGAATGCTCCTAAATCCGACCCTTAAGCTAAACAAGCGTGAACTCCCAATACGAACAGAGCATAGGTTTCTTGGTGTTACCTTCGACCATAAGCTGACATTCATACCACATATCAAACACATCAAACAGAAGTGTAATAGACCTCTTAATATAATGAAGATAATATCACATAAATCATGGGGAGCGGACAAAGACACAATGGTGGAAATTTACAAATCCGCTGTACGTCCAATACTTGACTATGGAGCTGCAATTTATGGGTCAGCTAGACCATCAGTATTGAAAATTCTTGACCTCATACAAAACCAAGCTCTTCGCCTGGCGACGGGAGCATACCGTACCACTCCAGTGAAGAGTCTTTATGCAGAGTCAGGCGTTTGCAGCCTTAGAAGGCGAAGGCAATTCCTTTCTTTCATGTACGCTGCGAAAATAAGGAGTCAACCAGAAAACCCTGCACATGGATGCATTACTGAAACCCGATATAAAAGACTCTTCGAAAATAAACCAAGAGTAATTCCCCCATTAAGTATGAGATTGGAACAAAATGCCCAACAGGTGAACTTCCTGGACTTCCGGAACCCCCTCTTAGTAGCAGTTGCCAGTACAGCTCCGTGCTAGAGAAAGAGGTTCTCATGTAACCTCACACTAACCAAATATGATAAGAAAGCAGTCAATCCGCAGGTCATCAAACAAGAATTTCTTGCCATAAAGGACAGTTACGGGAAGCACGATGAATTTTATACTGATGGTGCAAACGGCAAAACTGGAGTTGCGTGTGCTTTCGTTGAGCAACGAAAGATTGACTCTTTGCTCTGGATAGCTGCCTGTACTCTTTGTCACGCCAGTGACGCCACCATAACTAACTTTAGAGGTAACTAGAAATCGTGAAGGGCTCATTAGCCAAACGCTCCGCGCAGTGGGGTTTCGCACCTATTTTAATCACAGTCGAGTTCTATAGCACACAAGGGCACAGTAATGCAAGCGTACTCAGATCTATCGCTAGTATCGCGGGCAGCTTTTGGGCACTGCTCAAGCTCGATATTTCTAACAGCGGGAAAACAACCGTGGAAATGGCATTTTGAGAAATTATTCCAGAAGGGCTATACAAAACTGCAGTTGTAGACTCGTCTGTGTTTTGATTAATAGGAAAGAACGTAAAATCTTAATGAAAGTGTTGACCCGAACTTTAAGCCCCTCCCCATGGGTGCTCCACAGCAATATTTTCAAATGCGTTATAGTCATATTTTCATGGCTACGAATTTTGAAATTATTGTACCTCGTACACTTGAACGCCCTTGATGGACTTGTTCGAGATTGTCTGAAAGCGCCTGTCAGTAGCTCTGCAGCCCGTATTTCCTTGATTGCCATCGAAAATGTTGTTCCAATATTGTATTCAAAGGTGGACCATATACTGCACATGTTTCTTACTCGAAATACGAGGGGCGTTCAAGTCAAACTGGGACTTTTCATTTTTCGCTAAAGTAAAATGAACTTAGAGGCGAGAAATTAGTTTTATTTTTCAACGTAATCTCCAGCTGGCACTAATGCACTTGTCCCAGCTTTTCACGATAGCTTGGATGCCAGCTGCGTAGAAATCTTTACCGGCGCGTAGCAGCCATGATCGGACCGCATTCTTGACCTCGTCGTCGCAGCCGAAGTGGCAGCCCCCAAGGAACGCCTTCAGTGGACCGAAGAGATGGAAATGGCTGGGGACGAGGTCTGGACTATAAGGGGGAGTTGGCAGCAACTCCCAGCGAAGTTCCTGTAAGGTGCCTGTCGTGAGATGTGCGGTATGCGGGCGTACATTGTCCTGTAGGAGGAGGACTCCTTTGGTGATGAGGCCCGGCTTTCCGAAACTGGAGGTGTTCATGAATGATAGTGTTCAACGTTCCCACAGAAAGGTCCGTCTTTCGAGACAGTTCGAGACATGTTATCCGTCGGTTCTTGAGGATCAGGCGCTCCACAAGTTGGATGTTCTCAGGAACTCTGACACTGGGCTCTGAGCCGTCCCGGCCGGGGTCGTCCTGTACTGATGTACGGCCGTCTCGGAACCGTTTGCACCACTCAAACGTTTTGCTGCGGCTAAGTGTATCGTGGCCATACTGAGCCTGAAGTCTTCTGTGAATTTCAGGTGACTTTACGCCTTCATTCACGAGAAACTTCATGACAATTCGCTGTTCGATGTGCGCGCTCACCTCGTTGTCGGTCATCTTGTCCAGCACGTGTCTTCTGTTTTGCACAAACTTTGGACCACCACGTGGTGAACGCGGAGGCCTCTCGCGTGTGAAAATGACGAAAAAGAAGTAGCGCGAGCCATTTGTACACTCAGGAGACAAAGTCCCGGTTTGACTTAAACACCCCTCGTAAATGATCTTGGAACACCTCAAGATTTGAGATGGGATAAACCGCAGGGTGCTGATTTCAGGCAACCGTGTCGCAAGCAGTACATACAAAATATATACGTATGAAAGAGATACATTTTCTGCTTGCGTCCTACAGGCATGCCCAAACAAAAGAGCTCTGTACACTCAAAGGTAACGAGCCAGCAGTCATCGATACGTGTTGTAGCTCATGCAATAGACGGGCGTGCCAAGTAAGTCAATTGATGTAAAGGGTGTGCCCACTTGGAACCATAATTTTAAACTTCGTCCTTAAAAGCTGCTGAAGTCCTGGCTGCAATCCTCTGATGTGATCTGTAACGGGTGTCGGGATATAGAATGTAACGGATGTCATACGTATGCCAGACGAAGACGTCATCTGGACTCGGGTATAATCAACGCAACTTTTGCATGGAGTTGTAGCAAATATAATAACCTACCCATTTCCTGTTACTCTAAACGACTCGGACGTTCAATTACCAATGCTTAAATTGTCATTGTTCGGTCAAATTTTAACTGAGATTGGTACCGAGTCAAAGCGCCAACCGACGCCAATTTAACATATATAGTTTCAACCTCTCTAGCATAATATATCAATCTATCATCATGTTAATAGTAACCTAATTTAACATAAATAAGATACAACAAGCATGAAGGCAAACGAACACTTTGGCCTAACTCTAGCTAATGACGAATTCCGCTGTTCGCTTTAGTGCAGCGCGGTGTGTTTTGCCAGTGAGAGCTCAGTGTACACCGTAAAAACAGAACTTCCCCACACAGCTCACTGTGCGCCATTCATTGCCACGAATGATAGGGTTAACGCTTCTGATTCGAAGAAAGAGCGGGGCGTACGGCTTTTTGTGTCAGTTGGAAAAATGATAATGGCCACAAAAAAGGCGTTTGAGACCCTTCCCCCTTTCACTCTCTTCGAGTCCGCGATAACCCTACCATTCGTAGCAATGGTTGGCGCACAATGTGCTATACGGTGAAGTTCTGTTTTTAAGGTGTAGAAACCAACGAGTATCAGCTCCCGTACACTCTTAAAAATGAACTGCACCGCATAGCATGCTCTGCGCCAATCATAATCTCGAATGATATCGTTATCTGCCCTGATTCGTTGAAAACAGGAGGCATACGCCTTTTCTGTGACACTTATGCTGTTCATAATTGTCACAAAAAAGGCGCACGCCTCCTGTTTTCAACAAATCAGGACAGATAACGATATCATTCGAGATTATGGTTGGCTATGAACATGCTATGCGGTGAAGTTCATTTTTAAGAGTGCATCCCACGCCGAGGCTGGGAGGTGACCCGGCCGTCGGCTGTGCTGTCTGGTTGTTTTCCCTGGGTTTGCTGAGACGCTTTAAGAGAAATATCGGCACAGTTCCCTGTGAAGACGGCCCACCGAAGTACGATTCCCCCCTACGATAGTCGTGTCGTTGCCCGTCTGCACTCGAAGAAAAAAAGGTGTAATTTTGCTCCTTTTGGGGAAAATGCCTTGCCACAAAAAATCGTCCCTTTCGGGAGTAAATGCATTGGAGTTAATGAATGCCATAGAGTGGAGACTCCATTTCACGGTCTGTTTATTCCACGGTCACAAAAAAGGCGTACGCCTCCCGTTTTCAACAAATCAGGGAAGATAACGATATCATTCGAGATGATGGTTGGCTAGGAGCATGCTATGCGGTAAAGTTCATTTTTAAGAGTGTAACTGTTTCTTACTCTGTTTGGGTGGAAAACTGTGAAGTTGGCTGAGTTATACAGCCTTATGCTATCAAATTGACCAAGAGCACATATTTACGTAGACTGTCGCATTCGGAAGGACATTTGTGAAGTTCAGTGACAATTTGCGGTTTCTCGGAGCAAATGTCGGAGTTAGGGGACTAAAATGGGGAGTAATTGGCAGTCTACGGGACTAGACGCTGCACTTACTCCCCCATTTTACTCTTTTTTTTTCTTAGACTGTGAGCGTGGCTGACTACGGCACGCGGTTCCAGAAACGAATCAACGAGCGAACGAATGGAACGCGACGCATATTGCACTGAAGCGACCAGTCTAACACGCACACTCAAGACAGTGTAAGCTTTTCGGAACTACAGCCATAGGGAATTGGCCATATGTTTGAAATCTTTCGGCCTTGTCCCTCTTCTTTTTATTTTGGGAAATGAAAATTTTACTCCATTACCCCCAAGATTTTCTTGGCACCCAACCTACACAGACAATTCAAATTTCAACAACGATGAAGTTGTCTGAAACAGACACTTCCTGAACCATTCTCGAATGGGACCTAAGAACAGGAAACCAGGTGCTGTGATGGAACCCGATTGTGATTAAAATCTGTGCTAAACCCCGCTGTGTGAAGCGTTTTGCTAATGAGCTCCTCAGGGTTTATTGTTTCGTCTTAAGTTAGTTATGGTGGCGTGACAAAGCAAAGGCAGCTTTCAAGAGCTAAGTTTTGACTATTGTTAACACGGGACAGCCTATAGGCCGTGATGTAACTCATTATCCGCTCGCTCTCTACCCATGCTGCCCGGACGTTACATTTTAAGGCCGCCCCATGTCCGTTAGAGGGCTCCCGATTTTCGGCAGATTAACGTAACACCTTGGTATCACACAGCGAACTCGTGTATCCCATTCTGCAGAGAAGTTGATGATATGTTATCCAGCAGACCTGTAAAGTAATTCAATTACTGTAATACATTGATGAAATAAATGAATTGATGAAATGATTAATTAATGAAATGCGATATAGTCTTCGCATGTGAACTATGTTACAGCCAAAGCTATAAAGACTCTTCACTTTGTTTTTCGTGATATTAGACAGGCTAGTACTAGAGTTAAAATCGATGCTTACATTACTACGATTCGGCCTAGTCTGGAGTATGCATGTACAGTATGGGATCCCCACGAAAGGGTTTTAATTCAGAGATTAGAGAGGGTTTAAAATATTCCGGCTAGATTAGTGTCTAATTGTATGGGCATGGGTGTTAGTGTAAGTAAGTTAAAGTTAAGATTAAGGTGAAGGGTAAAGTTTGTCGCAAGGAGACAACAGTTACGTTTGCCATTTTTCGATAAGATTATTAATGATAAAACTTGTATAATAAGAGATCGTTACTTGGAACCTCCATCGTACATCTCACCAAGATTTGATCATTACAGGAAAATTCAGCCCTACAGATGTAGAACTGATGTTTACAAAACATTCATTCTTTCCTCGAACCATAGGCCAGTGGAATCACGTCTAGTCCTGAGTACGTGTTGTTGTACACATGTGTGCTTTTTAATTTTTTACACGTTGTACATATTACTTACTTGTATTGTATGTAGCCCCACTACAGTAATGCCGTAAGGCGTTGTAACATAAGAGTGTAAATAAAAAAAAATATTAAAATCCAGAATTACGTTGAATATTATGTAATTGTAACAGTATTTTAATTACTTTTGCGAGTAATTTTTAATGCACTCGGAGTTACTTTTGGGTAATTTTTATGCGATTTGGGATACAACTTCATCTCAAACGTTGAACATCTTTCGCAATGTTCGCGATTTTTACTCTATCACGAAAGACTCGAAAGACAAGGTTATCGCGTACGGACGCAACACGTGTGTAGCAGCCAAAGCCAGGACAACCACACGTTCGTCGTGGCGCATGGTTTGCTGGCATGGCTACCCACCAAGAATTATCGCACCACAAGTTATATCGCGCATTCCACAATCCGTATCCATGCGACAATTTAAAACAATCTGCAATGACATATTTTTAAAACGCATTGTGAGCTGCAGCTTCTGTAATGGAAGGTCATCTGATGAGTACGGTACCGAAAGTTTTACATTTGAGTGTGACAAGAACAAAAGTAAAGCACTACGTGGAATAAATAATTTGAAAGGTACCCGTCAACCCGCTTGAAGCCTCCATAAAGTATAACGTGGGGCTACCCACCAGTGCTCCAATGGAACATCTGTTTCTCTTGGTGGTATATTCATGAAGTCGTGGCGGTATAGTGAACACGAACTTTAAGAATGCCTTGGTTCTGACGGCCAATAGTCCCGATAAGCTGACGTATGAGCAGCATTCCCTCACTAGACTGAGAAGAAATCCCCCTTGTGGTTAGCATGTACCACTGTAATTTGATTTTGCGTTCATTTTTGTCGCGTTTCGGGAGGTCTAAAAAATTATAATAACCGAAAACCGTGAACCCTGAGCATAACTTAAAAAATGTCCGTTTTAATGTCGAATGTTCTAATGTTTCTGCTCAGTAACAAACGTATTTCCCCAGAAATTCTAAGATTGTACTATACTAAGCTTTGTGGTCCACTACCATTGGTCATTTTCCTTTGTTTCGTCTAGTCTACTAGTCGTTTGTGTTTTCATTACATATACAATAGAGGTAAACCCCAAAAATATGTACCGAAATGAATGTAATTCAGTGTAACTCAATTATATTTTATTGTTAAGTGTAGTTGTAATTGAGTTACAATTGCTATTTTGTAATTGTAACTCTAATTCAATTACTGTTATGAACATGTAGTTGTAGTCGTAATTCATTACCTTTCAAAAGTAATCTTTACAGGGCTGTTATCCAGTCTACGATACGGACGTTTCCATATGTTAATATATATATACGTATATTATTCTATAGTAGTATAGTATAGTATATTATAGTGTTCTATATGTTCCTCATGGCCACACGAAGGCATGCTGCTTCATCTGTCTCAGACACTGATCTGGGAGAGCAAACTTTTGAACGAGAACGTATAACTCGATTGCGGAAACGCAAAGAAATCAAATCCCAAATCCGCCCGCTATTAGCCCGCGGTTTCTACCTGTGTCGGCAGATGGCGGTGCGACACCAACCGCCGCCGGAAAGCGAACTGCTTTCCCGTGATGCCTTCGGCGGCGGTCGACAGCGCAGCTCCTGTCGATCTCGGCGACGTCACCCCGACGGTGCCAAACAGTTTCCTTAGATGCACGGTGCAGCGTCTGTCATCTGCCCGGCGGCGTCGCTCAGACGACGGCCGCTGCGACGTGAACTCTGAACCACCCTGAGGAACTCAACGAACTACGACGGCATGCCACGCCGGAAGCAGGACCGCCCCAAACGCATGAAATGTAAGTAACGTCAGGCATGCCGTCTGCTGCTGCCGAACGCCGTGTGCGTGCTTGTGTGTTTGCTACACCGCCGGCTTTAAGCCTAAACGCGGGAGGTTTGGAATCATCTCCGGGTTTCAACGTGGTGCTCCGTGTGTCCACGCTCAACGTGCACAAAAAAGATGTTCCGTGTTGATAAGTGGTTGTGGTCTCATGGTGGGGCTGTCCTTGTAGTGTTGAGACGGTATCGAAGCAAGGTAAGGTCCGTGTGGTGATTCCTCGAGCTTTCAGTTTCGGAATCGGTGTGGACACATGAGTTTGTGTAGTGGGTGCCCACGTGGAGCTGTGAAGTTCACGTGCGAGTTCTCCGAACTCTTTCTGTTTGGAGAAAGAGCTCGTATAGACTCCGCCCATTTTCTTTGCAAAGAGAACGTTAATGTAATCTTGTGACTTGCCAGTCAGATTATCAAAAGGTGATACAAAACACGATGGACGTGTCTTATATCGTCTCGTGGTAAGACAGTTGGCAAGCTTTTAAGGAAAATTACTTTGTATAGACATTGCCAGTACACGTGCCGTTATGTACAGAACGCAGGTGGAATAGGAGCTATGTGATATATATATATACAAACATGGAAAACGTTGCTTCTATAGCTTTGATTTACATAGCGTGCGTAAAGTAACACCAAGACTTCGCAAGTTTGAGGTGCCTTTTAATGTTACCCGTTGACTCTAAAGTATACTTAGATCACGAGCCAGAGGTATAACGGTACACAAACGCAATAGCTCAGGTACTGATGGCGCGCTACGCCCCATACGTATTTCGATACAGCTTGAAGAAAACGCAGTGTGCAGTAACGTAGTTTTGAGTTGAATACGCGCGAATGGCGAGAAAAAGGAACACGTCGACCTTTTATCCCATTACTGATTCATCAGGCTATATATGTATCACAGTCTTACAAGCATAGGTCACGTTTCGATCATCTGTGAAGCATGACACACCTGTTGGGTGTCGTTCTGTTGGAGACAGAAGTTCATAGCTGGTAGTTAAATTGATACGAATAACTCGTCGACCATACACACATGGGTTTAGGCATGCATTTTCTATGACATTACATTTTTTGTTCATTGATATCGCGTTTATTGTCGCAAATCTACTTTGTTATTCAGTGTCCTCACTTTATGCTTCTCTCTCGCTCTCTGTTTCTTGCTGTGTGATTCAATAGTTGTAATCAGGGCAGTCGGGAGGGGGGCGATCGCCCCCTGGAGCTGAGGCTGTGGGAACTTCGCCCCCTCCTCTGATATTCTTTCTTATTTGGCAGAGTTTTAGAGGAAGGAGTTTGTTGAAGGAATTTTGATTACTGCAGCCTTTTCTTTTTTTTTTCTAAACAGGAAAATATCCTGCATGGCACGAACGTAACTCCTCAGAGACAAAAACACATTCCAAACCTATGTCTCTAGCTGATAATCACGTAGAGAATGACTGGTCATTTACCTAATCAGCCGTATACCATGAGCTGAAGGTGTTTTAACATATTTCGAATCATTCTGCCCTGCGTGTTGCCTGTGTCACTTTGCTACAGTTTCTTTTTGTTTGTCTGTGTGGTGTATGCAGAAAGTTCTTAGCGTACCAATTCTTCGAAGTTGAGCTCGCCCCCTCCTGTGGCAGGGTACTTCCGACGCCCCTGCGCAGTACTACGCTCATCAAAGCTTTTTTTTTTTTTTTTTTTTTGCTCGCATTTTAGTTTAAGCGACATCATGTTGGGGTCCTATGTGTAGCGTCCCACATTTCCAGTTTGCTACCTTCCGAGAGTAGCAGCATTTCAGTGCGTCTTGCGAATGAAATTCTACACATAAAACTGCGCTACCCAGGTACACGTATTCTGCCACTTCTTTCGTTTACTTGCACCTCGAAGCAATATTGTAAGTCACGAACCTGTCGAGGTTCGAATCCACAACAGTTCACAAATTTCAAACAGGTTCGCCAAGGCTTGACTGCATTGCGCATGCGCGTCTCTGTCTTTCCCGGATACAGAAGCACATGGCTTATAGGACTCGAACAGTTGCCACGTATTGGTGTTATATCTGTAATGTGACGCTGTAACTCTATTTATTAAGGCAAAGTGTGTTTAGTTGAGCCAGATGAAAAACCTAGAAAATGCCTGTTATGGGCACCACCTTGCGAGCTGTCCTGGTGCGACGCAGCGACGACATTGCACAAACAAACGTCTTGTAAATTTTCCTGTGCGCGCTGTACATTCGGAACATTCCATTTCAAACTCAATGTTGTGTGTTATAGAGTCTATATCAAATCACTATTTCTAATTTTTGATTAGAACGGTAACGTCTGCGAACCTTTGCGAGCTTGTCCAGAAATGCGAAAGTTCGTCGAACCGCGCGAACTTGCGGATTCGACTGCTAATCTCAGGTTCGCGAAAAGTTCGTCACATCACGAATTGTAAGCGCCGATGAGTATCTTATGGCTCCGCCACAAGTCGACACGGTGAACTGATGATCCAAACGACAAAGCAAGAAGTCTTCGCCGTTCATTCGCTCTCGACGAGTATCGATGCAGTAGCGAGGAATATCAAATGCAGCAAAATAAAACTGTCTTATAGTACGTAGGTAGTGCACTCTACACTCTTAAAAATGAACTTCACCGCATAGCACGCTCCTAGCCAACCATAATCTCAAATGATATCGTTATCTGTCCTGGTTCGTTGAAAACGGGAGGCGTACGCCTTTTTTGTGACAATTATGAACCGCATAAGTGTCACAAAAAAGGCGTACGCCTCCCGTTTTTAACAAATCAGGGAAGATAACGATATCATTCGAGATAGTGGTTGGCTAGGAGCGTGCTATGAGGTGAAGTTCATTTTTAAGAGTGTAAAGACTTGACTTCAACGCATAACACGTTCATGGTCAACCATAGCTAAGAATGATATCATTCTGTCGTTTGATTGCTGAGACACTGTAACACTTTAGTAACTCTATTTCTGTAGCACTTTATATGCCCCAAGGCCACAACAGCGTGGTTGACGTTACTAAATTACGAATTACGTTCGGTAACGATGCTCGCGTATGGACATGGGCTTCGGATAAAGCAAGTACAAAGTGCATCATTTGGAATGTTGCAGAAATAACGTACGAAATAGTTGTAGGCGTCGTTCACGTGTCTAAAGTGGGGTCGTAAATTTTGGGTCATGTTGTCTTTTGGCTGGGACATGGAATCGAAGGAAATGCTGAACCACACGAATGAAATAAAAAGAGCCCCCACAGTAGTCATGTTTATGACTCTGGATAAACAAACAGAAGAAAGTAGATATGCATGAATAAAACTGAAGGCGTGTCTTTTTTTTTTTTTTTTTTTGTATTCTAGCTTCCGTGGATCGGGTTTAATTTTATTTTGAACTGCCCAAACATTCTGGCGGGGAAAACTTGCGTTAGTCACAACCCGCCGTTGTTGGAACAGACATGCGCCGCCAGCTTGCGAATACGTCATAAATAATTCGTAATTTGCAGCTAACAAATTGTACTTGATGTAGTTCTTTTTTCTGCGCGAAGCACTTCCCATTGCTGGAGATATTTTCGAGGCTATAGTTCATTACTAATGTCATCATAGTGTCTTTTCTTACTTTCGAGTGGTCGATGATGCACCAAGACAATGCCAACAAACAAATGAGTCTGAAGGGGCCTGCCTTTCCATTTTCTCTTGCGCATTTATCTTTAAAGTGAATGATGAAATAGACGTGGCAAACGATTTCACCCATGAGATGCGCACACACTACTCGGTCACTATTAGAGCCCTTTATGTCCGTATTGTCTTATAATATCTATATGTATAGTGGTTATAAGTTTCGATGCTGTCGATAACGTTTTTTTTTATTCAAACATTCGCAGTGCCTGCAACGTTGATAGATACAAACGTTTCGTATGGGTATTCCTAAATTAAAATGGTGTGGTGTGCTAGTACTATATACTGTAAGTGCCACGATCGAGATTTTTTTTATCTTCAAATTCTGCAGCTTTGATTGATACATCCATACTTACGAAAGTTCATATCATCGGCTGTCCCATCGATAGCCCGTTATGCATCACGTGATACAGGCGTCCAGTCACGGCGTTGATGACCTAAGTGATTCAAGGCGCGTGTGCCTTGGATTCCAGAAGGGTGTCCCATTTTACGTCTTGTATCTCAATAATCTCAAGCCCATCTTAAATGCAGAGTTTTTCACCATAAACAGTCATTATAGTAACTGAAAGAGGTATGCATTGTGCCTTATTTTGAATGGTATAACAACAGTCAAGAGCTCCGAAAAGTGATCATAAACGTTGTAACTGCAATAGTTCGACGACGAATGTAGTTCGTCAGCGAAATCGTATACCGAATTACAGTAGGCAGTGGTATAGTGTTGCGTTTTGCCACATGGAATGCGGACTGAAATATGCTTTAAACATGTCAGCAGACGGAGAATAAGCAAAAGTCTGATTTTGGGTCACTGAGTCTCACTGTCTTGCCAAGGAGCGGTCAGCGTAACCATTAACAATACACTGGCGGCTGTCACCCTCGTCCTCGTTATTGTACTCCCGCTATCTTTCTCAATTTTTTCCTTTTCCGACATCCGGCGACATATTTTTCTGCAGGAACGCAACGATTGTATTTGCCGATATTATCCGAGCCGCTCACATAAAGAGGCTGGTGCTACCCTGCCGTTTGCCGTCCGATCGTTAAGCGCTAGCGAAAAACAAATGCCGTTCTAATTGTCAATGCTTCTCTTAAAGCCCTATTTATTTTCCTATGCGCTGCTTTTAAAAGCCGTTCATGGCTTTGTAGCTCACCAATGCACTGCACTGCACTGCACTGAACTATGCTTCTAATGGACGTTTCAAGATCCTTGCGCCAGTAAAGTCAAATCTAATCAAATCAAATCAAATCAAATCAAATGAAATCAAATGGACGTTTCAAGGGCCGGAAGTCGCCGTAAAGAACACGTACCGACACCAACGGAAATCTACGATGAATAACGAACTACATTGTCAGTTTTATAACATCGGATGGTGTTCACGACAACCGTCCCAAAAACATAAGCCAGCCCTGTTTCTTTGAAGCGTGTGAATGACCCACCACATCATCATCCCATTTATGTGTGTGTGTGTGTTTTAGCGTGTGACATCACATTGCTAAACTTGGACTTGAATTTCCTTTATTGTATCGCTTTCGTAGAGTTCTTCTTATGTACTAGAACTCACTACTGTTGACCTTGAATAACGAAAGGTTCCAGACTTCATAGTTCTCGTATCTTCAATTTTTTTCTTACACTTAGTTCCAGTCCGAGGTTTTCTATGGGTTTTCCGGCAGACTTTCCAGACGAATGTCGTCGGCACAGTTCCGCTTGAAGTCGGCCCAGGACGCAGACTAACCCCTTGTCCCCCACTCCTTCCTGCTCTCCTCTCTCCATCTATACACGTCCGCACGCCGCTCATAGCCACATTTGCGAAAAAAAAAAAAATAGAAAACCGTAGTACCAGTGGAGCAGCCAGAGGGGGGAATTTCGGTAGGTTCAAATCCCCCGAAATCGTACCTTTGACAGTGTATTTGGAAGAGAGAAAACGAGAGTGAAATCCTCTTCCCCAATGGAAAGTTCCCGTAGAACCCCATACGAATTTTGTTTCTGGCTACGCTACTGCGTATAATACTATATTCTGCAAAGGGCGTATTTTCGGATCGTTACTTGTTTGTAACTACATAACTTTTAAAAGCGTTAGAAAAAGGGACGAGACACACACACACACACAAGCACTGAAATAACAACGGTGTTTTATTTAATTCCGCGTTAACATTCCCCTTCCTTCTCTGTGTCTGATACCCGTCCTTTGCTGAATATTTATCAATCTAATATAAAGGGTTCTACTTTTCCGAAATATGTACCGATGGTTTGTTGCACATCGGTTGCCCGACCTTTTTTGTTTCCCTGGCCGCTTGATACAACAGCACACCTCGTTTTTGCATTTATATGTACGTAAAACCTTTGTTCCATTTAGAACCGGTTCACATCTTATGCACTGTCTAAGATACTCTGCCAATGTAGCAGGGTATTACTTTTTGAACTCGCGTAATGATCTTTTGGTCTGGTATATTTGTATCTAGTCGTCTGTCGTATATTCTTTGCCGTAGTTTAAGGGGATACTATGAACTAGTTCTACAATTATGGGAATTTTCTTTCATAACCAATTTTCTACCCCCTGCTTTTTGTTTCTTAAATGCTGTATTCATCCTTGATGTTTGTAACGCTTTTTAAAGCGTATCACCAACACGCCCAAGCTTTAACGCTCTTTCACTAGTATACTTTTAGCCCTTTAACTCGCAGGACCGAGCCTATACTCATCTTAAGAGTTTGTACCAATATCGCTAATGGCGAGTCCTATACTCATCTGAACTAACGCTGTTTCACTTTGCCTGCCAGAGACGACACAAGCTCGTCAACGTTTGTTTTGGGTAAACGGCACCCGTATTTGATTTCAGTGCTTTTATTCAAATAATCATTCCGCATTTCAACGCTTCTGAAGGTCTTTTATGCTCAT
The DNA here is from genome assembly GCF_037126465.1 of Ornithodoros turicata. Taxonomy (NCBI): domain Eukaryota; kingdom Metazoa; phylum Arthropoda; class Arachnida; order Ixodida; family Argasidae; genus Ornithodoros; species Ornithodoros turicata. The sequence continues at coordinate 45,748,126 of NC_088201.1, forward strand.
GCATGTGCATGTAAAGCTTCCCCAGCAAACAACTTTTCCTTTGATACATTTGAGTTGATGTTTTATTATAATTCTTACAGTATATTACTCAGTATTATATTGTAAGAATATGCACAGTAGAATATGCAGAAATTTGCGCCAATAAAGAATGGGGGCGACAATTACGTTTTTGGCGGAAATAACGTGAGATTTACAGGGTCCAACAAGTCTCCATCCTTTTTACCAGAAAAGGAGCAAGCATGTAGCCCAAACTTGAGGGCAAACATGTGTCACGCGTCAGCGAAGAGTTACGTAAGAAGCTTTCGTTTGTGTAATCATGGAGTACACGCAGGAATCTCTATAATATTGTCTTCAAAATCTTCCTGGTGATGAAGCAGTTCATTGTTGCTCATTATTGTTCTGACACTTCCTTATTTTTTATTTTTTTATTTACTTTCTTTACGCTGTGTTATACACGTTCAGGAGCGTACTTCATCATGTATGCACATTTGATTCCGATATATGTAGGTCAATTGTTGGTCAATAGGCAACGAAGACGGGAATTCGACGGCTGCAGCGACCCTCCGCAAACATAAATTCGAGAATTTCAAAAAGCGATAGACTATAACCCTGGCCGCTCAACAATGACGTCATGGCATCACAGTGTGGTCACTCCACGCAGTGGACCCCACACTGTCCTTCAACATGCCAAGCAGATTTTCTCGTCACTTCACGTCCCTCGTGCGTCGACTGCGGCAGAACGTTGCCTTTACCACTTCGTTTCGTTGTAAGCTAGCTTATATCTTGCCCTACTACATTGGCTTGCGCGTCATGCTAACTCATCAAATCATATCAACCCACATGCACTGGGGTAGGGTTTCCGCAGCCAAAGCAGGAAAACACTCCATGACATTATCATACCTGATTCAGTTGTTGTTGTTGGCCAATGGGTCGACCATACACTCTTAAAGATGAACTTCACCGCATAGCGCGCTGCTAGTCAACCATCATCCCGAGTGACATCGTCCTATCCCCTGATTTGCTGAAAACCGCACTCTTAAAAATGAACTTCACCGCATACACGCTCCTAGCCAACCATCATCTCGAATGATATCGTTATCTGCCCTGATTTGCTGAAAACGGGAGGCGTACGCCTTTTCTGTGACAATTATGAACAGCATAAGTGTCACAGAAAAGGCGTACGCCTCCCGTTTTCAACAAATCAGGGCACAGATCGATATCATTCGAGATTTTTGTTGGCTAGGAGCGTGCTATGCGGTGAAGTTTATTTTTAAGAGTGTGGGAGTGTACGCCTTTTTTTGTTGTTTTTTTGTTCGCATTATGCAGTTCATAATAGCCACAAAAAATGGCGTACGCCCCCCGTTTTTTATCAAATCAGGGGACAGAACGTTGTCATTCGGGTTGATGGTTGGGTAGGAGCGTGCTATGCGGTGAAGCTCTGTTTTTAGAGTGTTATAGAACTCATTTTTCGTGTTCGTTCATCCCGATTTTCTCTTGTTTCCATCGAGTTTTGCATTCCCAATTTTCGAAATGTCACTTTGGGAAAAAATAAAAAAGACGGAAGGGGGGGGGGGGGATTGCGCATCCAAACTGATACAGCATAACCTGCCGGATACGTCTTATGTGCCACTGGCGTTGGCAAACATCAACACATATTTAAAGGTGCTGTAAAGCAGTAGAACTGCAATCTCAATTTTTTTTTCTTCGATAGCCTGAACCCTCAGTACTCTTACGTCATACTTTTCGCCCCAGTTGCACTCGTAGTTCCTTAGCAAATTAAAATAGAAAATTATGGGCAACAATGTGTCAAGTCGCCAAACCGACTACGCATTGCTAGTCAAGTATGGCGGTAAAACTACATTGTATGCGCATAACACTGTCTAAAACCAAAGAAGTCGGTTATACGTATGCCGGGAGGGGCAGCAAGCCAGTCGGGAACGTAGATTACTGTTGCCAGACGAATTGGAGATTATTTCCCACCAGACGTCGCCCCCAGTCGTTTTACCGCAAGTTTGCTAAGTTAAATTTAAATATTTAGCGTTCCCTGTCACACGTATAACCTGTGCTTGGTCTACAAGGAACAAGCTGTTAAACTACGCAACCAACATAAAAAAAAAAGTTATATGTTAGGGCTGATGACGTGGATAGTGCATGCCATGTAATGCGAGCCATGGCTTTCCTGGAAGTTATTCCTTAAAGTGACCTTTTAATGCAGCACAAGGCATACCTGCGTGCAGGTGTGTTTGGCTGCCACGATCAAGCGCCATTAATCAAAGACCGGGCCTCCCTCCTCTGCCGCTAACTGCTGATCCACCGAACTGGCAATACGCGAGCTGTACATATAGAACTTCGCTCGTAAAACTTTTGAAGACGCATCGCTGGACAGTGATGGTGCTGAAGGCCGAGGACGGAAGCTGGGATGTGCGAGGCTGAGGAGGGCGCACTGCGCTAGTTCAGTCGGTTGTGGGTTTCCATGCGTTCGCACAGTCTGTTTTGAGAGACTTGTCGTTATCCCATAACGCGCGTTAATTGGTGGTGGTGGTGCTCATGAAAGAGCTCGCCGCTGTCGGCTTCACACAGGTAGGCAACGTCACGACTAACGCTCTGGGGAGTTTGCGTCCTGGGCCGACTTCTAAGGGAACTGTGCCTACATATGTCTGTAACGTCTGAGGAAAACCCAGGAAAAACCCCAGACAGCACAGTCGGCACCGGGATTCGAACCCGAGTACCTCCCAGTCTCAATGGTGACGTGGTCTCAAATGACGTGGTCAGCACGCTAACCACTCAGCCCCGCTGGTGCGCGTTAAATGCATCACATCGGCTCATGAGTCGCCACGAGCTCTCGCGCGAGCCTATCAAAGTGGCTTTAGAGCGCGCGAACTTTAAATATAACGATAACGATCGCTATGTGAAAGTTCAAGATCGAGGACATGATGCGCGAGCGTTTTCTCGTTTTTGCTTTGTGTTGTACGTGTCCGATTCCGTCAATATTTGAGAGTCATAGAAACGCGTCTTCAGTTTTTGGTCCATTGCCGACGAGAATTCGCCCGTCCGAACCGCGCCGGGATTAACGCCTCCGTATTTCTCTTTTCTATATGATCATCATTGTTGATCAGATGCGCAGTATTAAATAGTCAGTATGATAAGTTATATATACAAAAGAAATAATATTAAATAATGTACATTAAACGAAAGCAACAACGCTTGTGCGTAAACTGCGGTCTCAGTGCATGTGGGCTATTTGCCAACTGTCCCTTTAATGAGCGCCGAAATGTACAAGGTGTGCAGCCACTCCGAATTGTCTGCGTCCACTCCCAGCTCGAACCTGCAACCTTTAGATCAGCGACCCAAGTGAATAGGCAAAGCTGAGTTCCTACCCCAGTGACAGCATTTAATATCTGCATGGTGTAATGCAACGGCAGGTATAAAACCGTAATCAGCTTCATTTCTCTGCATGGGACACTGCTTGACTTGCTTTATAGTGGTTAAGAGTGGTTAGCTATGTGTGTGGCTTGCTATACAGCATCTTGCTATAGTGCCGTATTTTGGAGCTCTGGACCAACACCACCTATAGATAAATATAGGTGTATAGGTGTAAGCAGGAAGCCTGCTTACACGTCGACGTGGCGTATAACAGTTAAGGGTCAGCCAATCACGATCGTGTTTTCAACGGCGGTAGCCACTCACGAACGAGCTTTCAGCAGTCGTAGCCATGGAGACGAACCACCATCGTCTGCGAGTAGTGATTAAACGTCCCCGCGTAATATATGGGAAAACTTTCTCAAGATTGATTTTCTGGAAAGCGTGTTACACTTTCTGTCTACAGGTTCCACGTTAGCTGCAACCATTTGCCAGTTTTTGAATTCTCAGAACGGCTATTCGCAGTAGCGGACGACTTCTGACTTTATATGTTCACGTAGCGAAGGAGGGAGAGGAGGCAATAAGCGGGGGGCCTTCTGTATCCAGATGGCGTTGGTCGGGACGCATTTATAGCCGACGACGGGTCTATACGTAGAATTCACGTGCGCGAACGCTCTACAAACCACGGTCTATTTTCCGTCATCAGACTCTGCTTCTCTCGATTGCCGTTTAGCAGATGATGCTCCATCCTTTTCTATATGGTCTGCAACCTAGTAGCAACAGTCTGGATAACCAGCAAAGCAAACCCTTCAATAACCAGCAGCAGGTAGACCGAATCCTGAGAATATGAATATAATTGCCTTCCACTTGCGTTCACGCAGATGATAACTTGGAAGCGATCATTCATCTGACTATAGAGACCCATCTTTAAAAGGGGACAGAAATGGGACAAGGAATTCGGCAAGGTGTGTTGAGGCATCTTAGCCAGGGAACAAAGACATATATCATTGATATTTTCTGTTAACTTTTTCAAGTCACGCATCCGACTTCGGTACACTGAAATGTCCTCTATTTAGTTTGAGGATGATCCCGGTTGAGCATGAGGCAAATAATTCGATTTCTTCCCAACGAACGATGGTGAATGATCTGTGTTTCCGAGATTCTGCAGCAGATTTTGCATATTTCTCAAGTTTTCAACTACATGGTGCACTTGTCACGTAAGCATGTAAGTTATGTCCGTTAACTGCTTCCATGAATGAACCTCATTAAGCAGATACTACTTACCTACACTCTTAAAAATGAACTTCACCGCATAGCACGCTCCTAGCCAACCATTATCTCGAATGATATTGTTATCTGCCCTGATTTGTTAAAAACGGGAGGCGTACGCCTTTTCTGTGACAATTATGAACAGCATAAGTGTCACAGAAAAGGCGTACGCCTCCCGTTTTCAACAAATCAGGGCAGATAACGATATCATTCGAGATGATGGTTGGCTAGAAGCGTGCTATGCGGTGAAATTCATTTTTAAGAGTGTAGCGACATCTGTGATACGTCTGGTAGAATATTCCATTACGAACCTTTGTCGGAATAAGTACGTGTCCCGGCGTAGTTTTAGAAAGAATGCGACCGTTGCCTTTCCGCACTCCCGAAACAGAACCGCTTAACACGTTGATCGCCAGCCAACACTCAGAGTGATATCGTTCTGTCTTCTGAATGGTGGAAACTGGAACCGTACGCCTTTTCAGTGACACTTATCATATACGCACACTCTTAAAACTTTGCCACATACACTCTAAAAGCAGCTTCACCGCATAGCACGCACCTAGCCAACCATCGTCCTGAATGAAAACGGGGGGCGTACGCCATTTTGCGGCAGTTATGAACTACATAATCTCACAAATATGGCGTAATTCCCCAGTTTTCAGCAAATCAGGGGAAAGAGCGATATCACTCGGGATGATGGTTGGGTAGGAGCGTGGGGTGAAGTTCATTTTTGAGAGTGTAGCACATTGAATGCCATCCATTACACACAATGAAACCGTTATCACTCCTGATTTGTGGAAAGCGCGGGGCGTATTCCTTTTTGTAGCAGTTAACACAACTGCACAAGTGTTACAAAAAGGCGCGCTCCTCCCGATATTAACCAATCAGGGGGGAGAACGATTTCATTCGGGATTGTGGTTGGCTAAGAGCGTGCTATGTAGTGTGTCTATGTGTGTCCCGGTGCCGGCAGTGCCGTCTGGGGTGTTTCCTGGCTTTTCCTCGACGCTGTCAGACATACGTCGGCGCAGTTCCCTTGGAAGTCTGCCCAGGACACACAGAGCGTTAGTCGTGACGTTGCCCACCTGTGCGAGGCCGACAATGGCGAGCTCTTTCATTAGCATCACCACCACCACCATCTGTTTTAAGAGTGCAAAGCGTTACAGAAGTGGCGTGCGCCCCTCGGCAAATCAGGACACAGAACGATACCATCCTGAATGCTTGTCGGCCTTGAATGTGTTATGCGGTGAAGTCCCGTTTTGAGAATGTATACCCGTTTCTTTTTACTGAAAATTACGTGGCCTCTAATTAGCCGTAGACCTTTTCACGTAAGCTCGAACTTCTCCGAATAATAAATACACTCCTTCTCATTTCCTGTTCGGGTCCCCGCTCCTGTTCTATCTGGCTTCCACGGACAATTCGCTATGAAGCGACGTTTCATGGCACTAGCCTGGTGGAAGGGACTCCTGCACAAGTATTGTCTTCCTCTTAGATCGGTAAACGCGGCACAGGGCAGCCAGTTTGCACATAGGGTACGTGATATTTGTGGAAGCCTGCGCTCTGTTTTGGCTACTTGCAAAGATGGAGATTCATTCGGGAGCCTGATATTTACTGTATGTGCTCCAAAAGATCGCTCAGGTTGTCCATGGTTTAACGTGATTCATCCTTTCACTGGAGTATCCCGGTTTTATACCCTTTCTCACGTCTACCGTCTGGAGGCTTTCTCTTCTCCGGAGGAAGTCGATCTGCCCTTGACAGAAGGCCAGATCAGACAGGAGAGTTTCTTGGACGTGAAACCGTCTAAGTTCGGTTTGGTAGCCAGATCAAAATTTACGATGCAACGAAATTGTGCCGAATTTCATGACGTGATAGTTCGGTGAGTTAATATACCGATAGGCTACCGGCTAAATCCAGATGGCTTACAAGTGTAAGATTCTAGCTAACAAGATCGTTGCAGTGGCTGACGCAATTTCTGGGTGTGGCGGGCGCGCACGAGAGAGACTGAAATATAGGGGTACGCGTACCTTGCGGGCAGTCTATCTCGCGAACGCGTGAAGCTAGGACGCCGGTGGCGTTGGAAAGCGCTTGAGAGGTTTAGAGCAATATCGGCTTCAAAACAATAACCAAAATTTTATAAATTTGCAAAGTTGAAATATCAAAACTTTGCAAGAACGTTGACATAGATGAAACTAAAATATATGAATCGAAGGTAACGGCAATCAGAAGAAAGGGCGGCTGGAGAGGAACCCAAAAAGGCCCCAAAGTTCAGCACCGAGCGATCGAGAGAGCTCCGGGAGCGCCGAAGAAGATTAGCGGCGGAGGCAAATTCGACTGCCAGCGCGCACAGCGAGCCCTTACCCTCTAATAATAAATGACTAATGAATGGCATGAATAAATGAATAAAGACTCGTATCGCTTGCACTAAAATCCCGCAAAGTAGCAAAGGAATCGGAGATCGTAACGTTTTCATGTACAACACTACGGCTCGGACACGACTGAGCCCGCCCAATTTTTTTTATTATTATTATTATTATTATTATTATTCCGTGCGAGCACCGCCAAGCAGCTGTGGCTATGAGAGTTAGGGCGAGCAAACGTACGTATGCGTATCAGTTCGAGGAGGTTCTGGGTCTTCAGCACTGCCAACACAACATGGCAGGTAAGGAAATGCCTACCTCGCGGGACGACCACAACATGCTATTGCAAATCTCACGGCGCGGAAAGCAACTGAGGCGCGCGTCCGTCGGTGAGTGTCTTTATTGCACTCGGTAGCTCGCACACTATACACGGGGGAAAACGAATTGGGCGTTACCGTACGCAGCCACGTGGCGTTCAACGTCACACAATCACGTGGGGCGAAGTGGGCGCGGCGGTACCGGCTGCGCTCCTCCTTTTTCAGCTGCGGCGGTTGTTACAGGCGCGAAAACGGCCTTGTGCACGAGGACCTACGAAGGGCGAAGACCATTGCTTCCCTTTCGCACGCTTTCTGCAGCGTTGCTTTGCTTTGTTTTTGATGTGCGCGATCATGCGCACCTACTATGTGTGCTGTCGGCTTGTCCGACCGGTAGGTGGAGCCAGGTGAAGTCAAACGCATGTAGGGTTTTCTGTTTCGGGTATGGTCCTTGGGAAGCAGGTGAACGGAAACCCGCGTTTCTTTCTTTTTTTTTTTGCTTTTTCTTGCTTTTTCTTCCTTAATCTGGACAGGATTGAAACCATTTCGGTGGCGTTGCAGTGTGAGACGTGTTGAATACGTGCATAGCAGTCTGCGGTGAAATCAGTTTTGATGATCGTCTGCTTGGCCGCCCTGTTTGCCCTTCCGTGAGCAAATTATCTGATACGTCGACGCTGCCACGTGAAAGACAGTGTTTTTGCCGTTCTCGTAAGCTAGTATAATAGCAATAGGCAGGTCTTTTGTTTTGCTGTAATCGCGTCACTTTAAATGAATAGCGAGACACTCTGCTCGTTCACGGTCCATGACGTCTAAAAAATTGCTTCCCGTAGGAGAATCGAAAAAAAAAAACAAAAAAAAAACTGCAAGCAGTCGAAAAAAGAAAAAAAAGAAACAAATCAAATTCCATCTCGTAGCAATACAATACGTTGTGCATACGATGAACGAGACGAGTCAAAGAAGGTATGACGACTTCACATCTTGGATGTGTTGTATGGGCTACTAGTGTTGTTTTTCTTTTTTTTATGTGTGTATGTGCGTGCCCGTGTGTGTTTATTCGGCACCGATTGAAATTGCTAATCGACCAGACGAGCGCCGTCTTTAATGGAAAACTCCACCCGTAAATCGAAACGTGCCCACATGTGTAATCACGCCGAGGTAAACATACACCTAGCAGTTGCGTAAATACGATATATTTTTCGTAATAGAAGAATGCTCCTGGAGTAATGTATTCAGCCTAACCAGAAAGAAATATTACGCGGTATCTGCCACGAGAACTGTCAATAAGGAAGCCCTTTATGTCGCTTCAGGACGCGTTTATTACCACGCTGTTTGCTGGGTTATATATACTGAGGTTCTCTTCGTGGGTATCACAAAATGTCAAAGATCTCGCGGGTCACTCATTCGGCTTAAATATTTGGACCAACTACATTCTGAATGAACGTAACCTCCAATTAAGGATGCCATGTACAGTTGATTTTATGATCCCGAGTGGTAGTACAACGAATTGTAAGGCGTACACACATTTGCCACGAAACACGCCTGATTTTTGGATCCGAAGATTGGATGACTATACGAAGAGTCATATCATACCTGTGGTTGTGCAGTCTCAACCCCTACGAAGATGCTCCTCTTTTGAATATTGTGCCCCCACCACCCATGAAGATCTACCGACGGAGCGATCAGATTCGAGTAGGTGGTGGTGGTGATGGTGGTGATGGTGGTGGCGGTAGTGGTGCTGAAAGAGCTCGCCGTTGTCGGCCTCACAGAAGTTGGCTACGTCACGACTAACGCTCTGGGGGGAGTTTTTAAAGGACCCGAAGGACCTACTAGCGAATAAGATACCGTTTCCGGTTCACGACGCGATTCGGTACCAGCTTCCGCTTACGTTTTTCTCGTGCAACACAGAGGGAAAACTTTTATTTATGTAAGGAACTTTTTGTTTTGCACTTCTCGTTGAAAACCAGGAGTGCTTTACGGGTTTTAGAGCATTTACTTACAATTTCTGGAGATCTTTCTAGGTCACACTATTTGAGTAATCGGGCGGAGTACGTATCTGTGGTAGATCCCATGAGAACTCGTACCAGAGAACTTATACCACACTCAACTCACACCACGCTCAACTCATACCAAACGAAGTTGTACCACGCTTAACTACTTTTTTTTTTTTTTTTGATGGAAGGGAAATTATGGGTGTAGCTTCTTCTGCTCTTCTTTCTTTTTTTCTTTTTTTCTTTTGCCATTCACGTTCAAGTCACGCCGGGTAAGGTCATATTAGGGAAAAATGTCACATAATTTGACTTATACTGAAGGAAATGTACGAATCTCACAGATGACATTTGCCGGTGCGCACTGAAGGATAGTTGGCTCACTGCAATTGTAATGGGAAATGGCGAATTTTTTGAAGAAACCAAATCGAAAATGTCCCACATTTTCCTCGTCGCATGGCACACTAAGACACTAATCCTTTGAACAGGTTACCGCAATGGGCTCTATCCGCATTCCAGCCCATTACAGTACTATTCGCAAGATGTCAATAGGCACGCTTCTCAAGGCGTTGTTTTTTTGGCAATGCCCTGACAACCCCCCCCCTTCCCGCAAAAAAAAAGAAAGAAAAAGAAAAGTCGAGTGTGCTATGAGTTGGTAACATCTCATTACGGCCGAAAATCCTTTAATCCCTAAGTGTTTCATTACGGCCGAAGTCTCAATACGGCCGAAGGTAGTCTCATTTCGGCCGAAGATGTTTCATCACGGCCAAAAAGAAAAAAGAAGCGTCCACCATATTAGCAATCGCTGTGTTGTATGCTACCCAAAGTGTCTCCGAGGCAGGTGTGCCCTCGCGGCTTGTGTCACGCACAATGGTTCATGCACACAATACTGCGACAGTGTTTCATGCATCCCTCGTGAAAAATTGTTTTATTCCCATACTGTGTCATACGATGTTTGTATCTGTTATACCATTTTCTCTCGGTATTCGAGCAACATCCTACTCATTGGTTCTGTGAGCAAACTGTATCTGTGTGTTCTGAAAATGTTACTCCACAGGGGCATGTACCAGGAGCCACATGACCTATGACCATGATTTTTCCCCCCACTAGCTGCCTTCTACAATTTACGTCCACCTGAAATTTAGAAAAAGTACATAAGGGTGCTATACAAAACAACATATGCTCTTGTTTGATGATGCCTATAAAACATATGTTGTCAACCAGACATTTTTTTCATATATTCAAGGAATTATGGAGAACAATGACAATTACGTCATAATGATGCAGTTGCATAGCCAGAATTTCAGGAGCTGTTTTATGAGGCCCTTACATGACGTGGAGGAGTCCCCCTTGTTAATTTTTTGGGGGCACTACATTAGTGGTTATGCCGCTGCACTGATGTCACAATGTTGTAAGCATGTGTCATCCTGGGCATTCGGAATTACTCAGCTACAATATGTAAATTCAGAATCAGTATTCAGAAGTTACCTGCAGGCTTCATGCTGAAACGTGTGTGCGCAAAACACTTCCGCTGTGGTGGTCGGCGTCGTTGGTTTAATCATACACACAAGACAATTAAGTGCGGGCACATGGAACGTGGAGCAGTGGCAGCAACCTGAAAATGATACATTTTCTCGTTACATATGAGTAATCAAAAACAGGCCGCTATACCTTCCCAAATGTTTGGTTTTGTCGTTTGTAGGAAGCGCTAGTATGGGCACAGCACTCGGTTGGTCACATGTAAGCCACAACGCGAGAGGTGCCGATATCCCGATTACGCGATAAAAAAAAGTCTAGAACCATGCACACTTCCCCATGCAAATACATCAGCATCGCCAGACAACATACCCATATGTATCCATGTACAGTGTAATGTGAAATTATGTGTAGGAATGAAAACAGATGCCAACATACCTGTAATCCAGTGTCATGCAATCCCACGTGACTTCCTTTTGATCAGTGAAAATCACACCCGTCATGGACATATATGTTCATCTCAGCGCTAATGACGTTTTGCATGCTATAGAAGGAGAGGGGATCAATACGCTTCATTTTGTGTTTGGATATCTTGTTGTTTTGCTACTCTCACTTCGGATGGTGTCGGCGATGATGGCAACGTTGGGTGGTGGTAACTCGTTTCTTGTGCGAGCGAGCAGCAGTTGCGTGCGGTTTACGATGTGTTTTGCTATTTCTGGAGCTATAATCTGCAAATTAGCGGACTTTAGCTTGTTCTTTATTTCCCGTCGTTGTCGTTCAAGCAGCGCCTGTTGTGCCGGCGGAAATTTAGTTGAATGAATCGTCACAGTCCCAACGTACATCGCGCAGTGTTGACCAAGGCCGAGAACCAAGAATTCTGGTGAGTTATGCTTTCGTAGTCTGTCTGGCTTAACAGTGTGCTATCCACACATAGTTGCATTCTCATACAAGTGATTTGACTGAATCAAAATAGCCGAAGTACCTGCAATAGATGTGGCTCGGTTTGTGTTAGTAGATTTGCGCCGTTTGTAGTTCGCTGCGCGTTCAGGAACAGCAAATTTATTCGAAGTTAAGACGTTAAGATACGGATAGTGCATCACCGTACAACAGCATTTATCATTGTGAGCTATATTTCATTTGTTAAAATTTGTCGTCATATTTGTTCAAAAATAAAAGCACAAGTCGGCGTCCACTTCACAGGTTCCCTTGTGTTCTTCGTTGTATAATTCGCGGCTTTAGATCGCGAGACAACTATGACCGTGAGGGACGCCACGGTGGTCCGTCTGTGGATTCATTTTGCCCACCTGAGTGTTACTTAACGTGCACTGAAAGCTCAGCACACGGCGCATCGCACTTAACGCGCTTCGTTTATTGTATACTTTCAATTCTTGTATCCTTGTTCAAGACAAGCAATGCATGCTAGGATCACACTTTTTGATTGCGACGAAGATTTTTGAATGTAATGATGATATCAAAGAAACGGAAACCCCCCCCCCCCCCCCCCCCATTGTGTGTTGCGCTCGCTACTTGCAGGTGTGCTTGCTCAAATACGATTTTCTAAAGGCAGTGCTTTGTGGGAAGATTCCTCATTCCATAAACTCAGGTTCACCGTGGAATAGGTTGCGATGCAATTGCGCTGAAGAATCGACAAGAGCAGGAATATGTGGGACGTGGTGATAAACGATGCTTGATTTCGATGGAAATTGATGTTCCGAGGCTGGAACACAGAAGAAAGACAAGCACACAAAGCCTCAAATGCCTAAGAACAATGAATGAGCTGTGAACAATCCTGCAGCTGGCTAACATTTTCAGTGACTTCCTTCTTTCTTCATTCGATGCTTTATTTGCGTCCCCAACTTGGAGTATTGGACGATCTGTGAGCCTGCATATGACGAGATAAAAAAAAGTTGACGCGTTTAGAAAAATATCCTTGCTTTTGCAAATCCTATCGATGGCTACCGGCGGTTATTATTATTATTTCAGTTGTTTATTTTTCGCTTCTTGTAAACACGGTCAAAGCCAGCGAACAACGGCAGCCCCAATGAGCTATAATATATCACTTCCATATTCCGCATTCCCATAGAGCAAAGATATATTCCTGGGCCGTTAGTCAGGGTCAGTAAGTCAGGGTCTGGGTATTGATTCTGCTTCCGACAACATTATTTATTTATTTATTTGTACCCACTAAACGTAATGAAACGAAATAATACTCTTATTTCTTATAATATCACTTATAATTACAGGAGACCGCAGATCCATTGCAGACTGTAGCATCAACTTTATAGCATATTTAGAGTATTGGGATCTCAGCTTGCACTAAGTAAAAAAAGAGTACATATCAGCGATAATTCACTCCAGAAACAATGTGAAACAGTGAGAGAGTTCCTAACTATAGTAGGACTCAATGACCTCAGTCATTACAAGAAGAAGAAGAAGAAAAGAAGAAGAAAAAACTCTTGCAATGCAGCGAGATTGCCTGCATTCTAATCATCGGTATATAGTATACTATCGCTAGTCCAGTTTAGGCATCATCGTGTCATGGTGACCCACTATCATTGCAGAAGGTTAATTGTCCCTTCAGTGCAGCATCTTTGGGCATGCCAAATCCGCTTCAGTGGTGTATAGGGCCGTCACTGGCTAGAAATGTTTGGTACAACTCTTTTTGAAATTCGATTAAATTTTTATTAAAGCCTTTTAATGTTTTGTGAAGTAGTTTTTCTTGTTTTTGCGTTGTTAGTGTGTGGGGGGAATGACGTTCATCAAGAAAAGATGAAGGGTCTACCTGCTCAGCTTAGGTAGCAAGTTTCACTCCTGCAAACAACAGAAGAAAAAACAAACAAAAAAAGCAATTGGTGGTTACAAAACTTCTGCGTAGCGAAAACAGTCTTGGGAACACGTTTTGCTGGCACTGTCACGCGGTCCTGTAACGTCACGGACGAACCTACGCCGCGGTTAACCCGTGGTTAACACCACGTGGCACTAGAGACCATCGCTTCAAAAACGATCGAAGCAGGTCCTACCACCTGTGGTTACTTGTTTCCGCCAGATAGAAACATTGCTGGTAATTGCTGGAGCAGTGAACTGCCACAGCGACGGTGAATGGCCGATCATATCAGGATCTCACGCATGTGTGTGGGGATTATCAACGGTTCTCTGTAGATGCTGCTAACCACAAATATCAATAAACACTAGCCGTGTTCAACTTAAGAAGGCAAAGAAATCTAGTTCGTCAGATCTCCAAATATTATTGCGCCGCATATGTGGGATGGCTGGACACAGGGGACACGCTTATTCCTCTGCGAGATAATTTGACCCATCATACTCACTCTGCTTCCGTATTGGCTGTTAAGACTGGCCACATGACACTACGCTATCTGGTGGCGCTGCAGTATTTCTCCTGGCGCGCTGTTGCGTTGCTTTATCTCCAACGGCGTATGTAGTTGACGGACTATATTTCTTTTCCCTCTTAAGTTGAACACGACTTATAAGGCATTTCACTGTAAATTACACTCCTCTTCATGTTCACAAGCTGGAATGTTCACTTAGTGTTCAAGCTTAATGTTCACTCAGCACAACCCTTCTTTTTTTTTTTTTTTAATTTCGTGTAAGCGCCGTGAAGCAACCATAGCTATGAGCGGTGTACAGACGTGGGCAAATACAGAGTGAACTTCAGGAAGGAATAGGGAACAGGTACAGGTTAGGTATAGGGAACAGACTTGCGTCCTGGGCCGACTTCGGAGTTAACTGTGCAAATGTCTGTCTGGAACCCTGCCAGAAAACCCAGAGAAAACCTGAGACAGTACAGCCGGTGATAGCGTTTGAACCCACCACCTTGGAGTTACCAGCTCCTAATCTAATCTTCTCTGCGTCCGAGCGAGTATGCCGCTGGTCATTATGTTTCTATACTCTCGCAATACCAAGTGCGGAACAGGCGTATTTAAAACCTGTCTGGTATGATTTGTTTGCATTATGATTTCGTTTCATTGAGAGATCTTACGTAACAAAATACGAGTATAATAACTCATGCAAGAGTTATTATAAATGAAAATGTGAAGCCTTGCTCCCGTCTAGTAAAACAAAAATCTACAAAAAATTCTAAAATAAACAAACAGAAGAAAACGAACGTATAGTGGATTGAAGCGTCGACGTTTCGAACACAGACTGTTCTTGTATGTTACGCAATGCTGGAGGATACAGCGACGATATGCCGGAAGAACCAAACGTGGCCGCAGGTAAACCATCGACGCAGGAATTGGAAACAGCCAAGAAGATAACTAAGCGTGCAGAAAGGATACTCTATCCGTTGAGATTTGCAGGCACTCACAAGACACAACGCATACCGAAACCGTTCGCACGAACTTCCTATATACCACCGCATGTCCGGAACCACAGGTCTTTAAGCAGGACGCCCCTATAGCCGCTGAATTCGCCCCTGGAAGCTTTTTCGACAGGAAGTGTAGCTACGTTCTCCACGCCATCCCTATACCCGGGACGCAGTCTACAAAACGATATGGGATTATGGGACAACTACATTCCCCGGGCTTGCAAAAAAGAAAGTAAGGACGCATCTCTGACAATCATCCGCTTTTCTAGGTATGTATACATTCTCCAAGGAAACCAACGTGCCAAATAAGGGTATCGGGGTCCACTTACAAAAAGCGAGAGAAAATATTACAGAAAGTGGCGAAGTCATCCTATAAAAATCGCAGCACCTAGCGCGTTCTCTCCCACACATATTTTGTTCCTTCGTGGTACTTTCTCCCGCTTGTCTTTATTTTCTGAGATTCTCCTCGAGTCTCCACACTATTCTGTTTTTTCTTCTGTTTTTTTTTCAGTCTCGTCCTGTTCATTTCCACGCAAGTGCAACACGGCCAATGCCAAGTCGCGACGCGGCAGCTAATGCCCGTCCTGTAATAGCCGCAGTTGCCATCATGCCCAAAAAGGAAAACGATTGACCCGAGGCAATAGCCGTTCGAGCACCAATAAAGTTCTTTTTCTCTCTTTTCCCCACCACTCCCGTTATTTTCCCCTCTGTCTCTCCTGTTTCCACTTTATTGCCAATGTTGGCTTTTCCTGTAAATAGCACCTGGCGGGAGATCGGGTACACCGATGACGAGGCCTAACTGCCTTTTTGGTCCAAGAAAAATAACAGAGAGAGAAAGGAGGGGTGGAGGAGAGCAAGGGAGCACAGGAACGGTTATGCACTTGTGAGGTGTAGTACAGATATCCTTTCGTGGCCCCGAGCGACGAAAGGTCGGAGCATTTCGAACTGAGATAGAAAATTACAAGTTGGCCGTCCTCCGTGTTTTATTTAGCTTTCTTTGCAATGTCCCGCCGCCAGTTTGTGGATGCGTTCACTCAGCTCTTATCCTCTGGTTCATTGCGGTGTTTTACCCATTTATGACGTCAGACGCAATACTTTTTTTTTTTTTTTTTGCTTTGGTAATATCGCGGCCAAGACAGACACAGCGACATCGCGGGGTAGCGTCTGAACTACAGAACTTTTAATGTTCGGAAAAAGATTAACACGAGCCGCGCGTTTTAGTCCCGTCGTCATATATACTCCGAGGACATAACGCGTAATATAATCCGCCTTTTCAGAAAGAGCTGAAGCCACCGCTCGGCTAACTGGCAAAGTAGTAACTGGTTGTCAATCATGGCGTCAACCAAAACCATGTGCGTGCTGTCTCCGTTGGTCATAAAGGGTTGTATTGTTGACTGATTCGATGAGTCACAGAATTTGTGAATTTTTAGGAAAAAATCTTCCCGGAAACAGCACCGCAAGCGATGCTGCACCGACGACCGTTTGACAGGCCGCGCGTTCGAAGACAAAAGGGTTCAGAGAGTTAATTGGACATAACCTGAAGTTCATGGAGCGTCCGGGATACAACATTGTACCTAGGAGGTACTTATCTGTCATCACAGGCTGGAAGGAGATTATTACCGGTGTTCTGTGCCCGAGCAGCAAGTAAACATTCGAATACGACTTCTGCTGTGGGTTCAGTCGTTTGCACGGAAACCGAAAAAAGCAAACTTATCCCCCTTGCTGTACTTTGCTTTGCAACTGCTGAACGAACATACTACTACCATCTTTACTTCTGCTCCATAAGTTCACCAAACGTTGCGTCTCACCGCAAAAATATGCAACCCGACACCATGTGGATACGAATGGCAGACGACGATTCAGAACAAAATTGGTTCGCCTAAGTCCCGATAGATTACGCCACTGTCTTGCGCATGCTCCGTTAACATGTTATGAAATGGCCCATTGAAACATTATTGCGTATTATTTAAGTGACTTTTTCGCCTATTCATTGTAAGATACATGATCTACTTGTAGAAATGTGAAATTACGCGAACTGTGTTTGTAATTAATTTATTGGGATGCCCTAACTCTAGTCTCCTACTGGGCCTCCCACACATTGTAACGTGTAAAAAGTTATGCAATAAACTGAATAAAAACTGTAAAAAAATGGGTGGCTTACACTCTACTAGAAAACAGAACATCACCACTTAACACGCTGAAAGCCCACCATTCACACCGCAGAATGACATCATTCTCTCCCCTAATTTTTTTTAAAAACTGGAGGCGTACGCAATTGGGTTAATTGTCACAAAGAGGCGTACGCCTGTCGTATCGAACAAATAAGGGGAGAGAAATGATGCTAGTCGGGGTGATGATTGGCTAGGAGCGTGTTAGAGAGAAACTGGTAATGCAGTTGTTAGATGAGTGAATACCGAGGAAATATATTCATTTGTGCTCTCCACCAAACCATGAAATTACGCGCAAAAAAGCGTATCAAACATACCCTAAGAAACAAAAAAGAGTGCGCGTGCAGAGTAACTATGATTGTTGAGACCCCCACAGAGCGATTTTTAGTCCCTTGAGGAGTTCAGTTACACTCCTGGACACACTCTAAGGACAGAACCTCACGGTAAAACATGCGGAGAACCAACCATCATCCCAAAAGACGTCGTTCTCTCCCCTGTTTTGTTGGGAGGCGTACGCTTCTTTATGACACTTATGCAGTTCTGTTAAAGGTCACGCGGGGGTGGGTGGGTGTAATGTCTTCATCGGCTCGCCGTTGTTGGCCACACAGTAGTGGGCATCGTCACGGCTATAGCCCCCCTAAAAAAAAGAATAATAACCGAAAAAATAAAAATAAAGGATGAAGGGTGGAGATGCATAAAATGCGAGATCAAAGCGCTTGAAGTTGTGATGTGAACTTCTCATACTTGTACTGTGTGTTTATTCTTGTATTATGTGTTTGTATTTTATATCCGCTCCTGTTCCGGCCTGACAGGGCTAACAGTATGACTAAATAGATACATCAATAAAAATGTCACGCAAATGCGTACGACCCGTGCTTTCCACAAATCAGGAGTGATACCGGTATCATTCCGCGCAATGTGGCTGCCCTTTAGCGTGTTATGCAGTGAAGTTCTCTTTTAAGAGGCCTTGATACCGGGACTTCTCACCAATCCTAGCAGTGACCGCTCCACAACTTAACTTTCGATCATCATCATTTAAACATACGAGGGTGGTTCCATAAGTTTCCGGCCCGACCAACTCTTAATAGTCATAGAGACGAAACAAGTGTGTCACTTTTCGACATAGTCACCCTTAACTTCGATGCACTTTTGACACCTTTCAACCAGCATTCTTATACCCTTGAAAAAATAGTCCGAAGTTTTGTCCGCAAAATGCTGGAAAACTGCCTCTAGCACCTCACTATCGTTTTGAAATCTCCGTCCTCTGAGATCCTTCTTCAAGTTTGAGAACAGGAAGTAGTCACTCGGTGCCAAGTCTGGACTGTAGGGTGGGTGGTGGATTTCTTCGAAGCCGCACTCCTTCAGTGCAGCCTTGGCAACAGAAGCAGTGTGGACAGGGGCATTGTCCTGGAGCAACCGGACACCTCGACTCAACCTGCCGCGCCTCTTTTCCATGATGGCGTCTCGCAGTCGGTGCAGGAGTGAAGCATAATAAGACGCATTCACTGTCGTGTTCCTCTCTTTGAAGTCGATGAGGAGGATGAAAGATGAAAGCAACTGAAAAGGTTAGCCAGCTGTAGGGATCGAACCCACATCTTCTGGATTGCCGGTCCAGGGCTCTACCAATTGAGCTAAGCTAACACGCCTCCCCAGCGACTTTCGGGGTGCGTCATCTGAAGGGACGACAAACCAGCCACTCACTCTCACTCATCCTCCTTTCACTCTTACATTTTTTTGCATCTGTCCTGTTTGCCCTGTTTACATCTGTCCCTTGTTTGTATCTGTCCCTTCTATGTTGTTCCAGCCTCAGAACATCAGTTTATGTCTTGTTCGATGAGGAGGATCTCGTGACAATCCCAAAATATGGTTGCTATGATCTTCTTTGTGGATTGTGTGACCTTGGCTTTTCTTGGGGGTGCTTCTCCTGGTTTGCGCAATTCCATCGACTCCTTTTTCGAAAGGGGATCATGGTAGAGCACCATAGTCTCATCCCCTGTGACCAATTGACTTCTATATTTCTTCTTCGTTCTTTTGACAGAGCTCCAAAAACTCTTTGGCACAGACGACGCGCTGTTGCTTTTGAACTGACGAGAGAAGTCGTGGCACCCATCTCGCACTGACCTTTTTCATGTGAAGGCCCTCGCCGATGACGCGAAAAAAGGTTGTTTTGGAAAGCCCCAGCCTTTCTGAGATTTCCTTCACGTTCAGACGCCTGTCGCTCAGCACTTCCTCCTCGACAAGAGACAAATTTTCTTGTATCACCACTTCCTCCTCGACAAGAGACAAATTTTCTTGTATCACCACTTCCACTGGAGGACCATCGCGTGGATCATCTTCAATGGACTCTCGCCCCAGTCGAAACTGCTTAGCCTAGTCTTTTACCGTTGTGTACGAGGGAGAGGCTTCCCCGTACACGTTGTCCAGTCGCGCTTTAATTTCTTTAGGCGAAAGTCCCTCGTTTGTCAAGAATTTTATCACAGCGCGGTACTCGATTTTTTTCCATTTTAGCTCAAGAGTGCACCCTGGCTGTTTAAAATGCCGCTCTCCAATCGACAAAAGCATGGAGAGGGTTGAGGGTGGTGCTCCGGCCCTCCAACAGATGGCGCCACGCCTCCTTAATCGCATTTTCAAATTCGCGCGCATTTTCTACCTCGGGCCCGAAACTTATGGAACCACCCTCCTATCTCATCCTGGTTACAGTGGTGACGCTGATCACACGAGTACGGCTAACAGCCGCAACCCGGTCTCACCACAACCACCTCTGTTTTAAGAGTGATAACATTTACGCTTCCTCAAAGAAAAGTAAACGTTACGCTACATAAGACCGATCTCAATGACAACGATTTTACACCTGTGAAAGAGTTGGATATACTCTATTTTTTCTCGAAGTGCATCACCAGGTGGCATCCGCATACCCATACCGAGCCACCCAGTCATCCACGTTAAACCATGTGAAACATCTAAAGCGCTTCCTTACATCTTCTACAAACTGACTAGGTGAGAAATCCGTCGGACCAAGTGTAGCGCCGCCGCCGCCGCAGGTGCATATTATGTTGAACATCACGAACAACTACTTGGTTCCATAGAATTCAATTCCATGGCTGTTTCCTCCTCCACAGAATATGCACAACGCGGCAACGGTGGTGATAAATGTTTTTCGTGCCTCGAAACGCTGGGCTACTAATTGATGACAATTTTGGTTCGTGTTCTACACAAAGCAAGTGCACTTAACGCGTGAGTTTATATCAAAACGCTATTCATCAGAATGCAAAGCTGTTCAAAGCAATCCATCGTGACCCCGCCACGGAATGATTTATGTGTACGGAAAAGGCTATAAGAGGACGCCGTGACTCGCAAAATCCGTTATCGACGAATGCGAGCAACAGACGCTTCGAAACGCGACCATGCATCGCTTCGGCCGCATGATTCTGCGAGACGCCGCCATCATAATGAGCCGTGCTTCACGCTGTGAAAAATGGCTGCCCAACGCCCTTCGCCATTAGACATCGACGGCCCGACTGGTCACGAAAAGTTGCGGCGGGGTTGCACGGAGCTTGACCGCAACGGAAACCGCACAGCCACATGCAGTGCACCTCGTGCAGCAGGTCTTCGCCGATAGAGCCGAACATGTGCTGCCAATCAGTGGTAATGAACAGCAAAAATCCTGCGCGGATCCTGTTTCAAGAAAATTGCTTAATGTCGCGTAGTACAAACATGTACGGACCATGGAAGCCAGGAAACGGCACGAGCAGGTATTCGCCTTGCCGGCGTGCAGTATTCGCCCGTGAAGGCAATTTCTGCATGCGTGTGTCCACATATAGGACGTCGGCGAATTGCGAGAAACGTCCGCTAACACTAGACGCTTGTTCCGTGAGGCGGAGACAGGTGGCGTTCAAGTACCAGGCGATTTGCTTACCAGGATTGCGGCATGTTGCTTAGGGAGAGAGGGGGCGGTATGACCTGGACCGACTTCACGGGAAACAATCTGTGTGAAGGCTTCTAAAGAACGTCTCGTTATGCCGCAAAATGGATGGAGAAACTGGTTTAGAAACTGGAAACGACAACCCTGACCCAAACCGAAGCTAAACAAACACTGTCGCATGCTATCTAGACTGTTCTAGACGATGCTGAGTGTCACGGCGCAAGATATTCGCAGCAACTACACTCGCCGCCAATTATTTGTAACTGAATTTTACAGCCAGCGCTTTCCGTTGCGGTGACGTCACTCTGAATAACTTCCGGTTTCTGTTCTTCCAAGCAATCGTGCCACGTATTCGAGACAAAACTCGCTTATTTCGCTCTGTCATATCTCAAAACCGTCCCCAGCCATCATTACCTCGGCCCTACGCCACTCTCATGTCCGCTAAGGCCCTCACATCTCCGTGAAACTGAATCCGGATGTAAACTATCTTAAGAACGTACAGCACTATGTTCGATGGAACTTTGCACACATACTCACAGTCGAATGCAACACTAACCCGAAAATCAATCGACAGCTCCAGAGTGTCCCCTTAAAGGTGCGTACTGATACCAGGGTGGTCCACCAACCATGGTAGAAATTCATAGTAAAAAACGTAAGCCCCGGAGAGACATGCGGTCAAGGGATTTTTTTCTGCCAATAACTTTTGCCACATATTGGTAACATTTTTATTTCATTTCAATTGACAGAAAGTTAATTTCTTGAATTGTACTCCAAAATTTCCCAATGCAACCTAACGTTTTCTTTGCGGAAATGGGTTCCCCGTGGTCATTATACTCAGTATAGCGCACATAATCCCACTCGTGATGCAATGGCAATTGCCGAAATAAATTCGCCGAAAATCCGTGGAAATGAGCCCTTGGCTCCGCCTCTTTTTTGACAGCTCGTAGTTTGTGCACAAAGCTGCGAAGAAAGCAGATTACATTGACACGCCACACGAGGTGGGAAAGGGTTACAAGCCTTACCCACGGAACAAACAAGAGCGGTGAGTGCGGGAATCAGAGCTATCTTATCAAAAATGAGGTCACCCGACGGCTTGTAACCCGTTCCCCCCCCCCCCCTAGATTGCCTTGGGAAATTTCGGAGTTCAATTCAAGAAATTAGCTTTCCGTCAATTGAAATAAAATAAAAATGTTACCAATATGTGGCAAAAGTTATTGGCAGAAAAAAATCCCTTGACCGCATGTCTCCCCGGGCCCTACGTTTTTTGCTATGAATTTCTATCATGATTGGTGGACCACACTGTATAGTACTGCCACGTGTCTTAGAGGGGCACAAAAGTGCCAACATTTCTCTCGGCGGAACGAGAGATGCCGTTACGTTGACACCTACACAAAAGGAACGGGTTTCGTCTGTTGCGTCGTTCGTGATTTGTGCCCAAGCGAAATCGCAAGTTACGCTTTCCCTCTTGCTCTCCTTCTCAAGAAGCCGGATAATGAGGAGCGGGCTCTCATTGGTCTCCTCAAAACGATTTGACCGATCATCGCGGGAGATCATCGGAGGAGACCAATGACAGTCCGCTTCGCATTGCCGCTCTCCTTGAGAATGAGGGGGAGGGTACAAACAGCGGTTTCTTTCGTTCATAAATCACGAACGACGCAATCTCGTTCCTTCTGTGTTGATATCAAAGTAACGGCATCTCTCATTCCGCGTGGAGATATTTTAGCACTGTAGTGCCCGTTTAATAGACCCCAGTGAGAAACCCCAGTGAGAAAGTAGTAAACGAAATAAACATCTAGGGTTCTCCGTGCTTTATGAATGCAAATGTGATAGTGAGTTCGTTGACACTCGTAATTAAATTAGCAATGCTTTCCACTCGTTGCACAACAACTGAAGTACACCTGCAATTTAGTGTTCTCAGACGAAAAATAAAAACAAACATAACAGGAAGAAGGAAACTCTCGGAAAAGCGAAGATGCTAAGAAAGTGTCCGATGAACGAGTGGGCAAAATTCGGTACACGACATACTTCATCTGCAAAGATAGACCAATTGGTACGATAGTAAGTGTAAGTTTGTTCCTGGAATGGTAACATGTAGAGACCGAGCTCTGAGAAATATTTCAAAAAGTTCGGATAGCTTGAAGACATTCTGTACATACGAAGCCCACGTTTTGATAGCGGGCATATCTTCAACGAAATAATATCCCTGACATTATTTAGGTGTTCTCGGCAAGACAGAACTCAAGAATGGATTCTTGAAGCACGACGGCAAAAAATCTGTTGACGAAGCACCAGGTATAAAATATTCGCTATATTAGAAAATACAGGGTGTTCCACCAGAGGGTGTCATTAAATTCCTAAAAATAGGTTTTACTTCAGAAAATTATGAAACTACTTTGAATACATTCATACAGACGTTTGCCACAGGTTGAGGCCGTTTGCATGCATTAATTAAGCTAAATTTGTTAATTGAACTCACAAATTAACCAAACAAAGGTAGCATTTTTCTGCATGAATTCGGAAGCTTATCGCCATAACACACTATTCCCGTCAAAATCACGGGGTTTCTCACAAGATTTCTAGAATAATTTGACAACCGAAAATCCGTCGCTGTGCGAAGTATGCTTGGTGAAATTTGCGTTTGCGGAACTCTTGGCTCCGCCTTTGTCGCGGCGAAGTGGAAAGAGCGACACAGGTTTATTCCGATCGAAGGCCTCTTCGCGCAACCCTGGCGATTGACGGCAGACACGTTGATAAGGGCGAAATGTGTGATTGCGACGTGGTTTGTTTGCGTGGTTTGTTGTTGCGGTGCGCTCTTAAAAATGAACTTCACCACATAGCACGCTCCTAGCCAACCATCATCCCGAAAGACATCGTTGTCTACCCTGTTTTGTTGAAAACGGGAGGCATACGCCCTTTTGTGACACTTATGCAGAAATGTTAATTGTCACAAAAAGGCCTACGCCCCGCGCTTTCCACAAATCAAGAGTGACAGAGGTATCACTCTGTACAATGGTTGGTCTTCAACGTGTTATGTGGTGAAACTTTGTTTGTGTGAGGTACCCGGGTTCGAATCCCGGTGCCGGCTGTGCCGTCTGGGATTTTTCCTGGGTTTTCCTCAGACGCTTTCAGACATACGTCGGCACAGTTCCCTTAGAAGTCTGCCCAGGACGCACATTCCCCCAGGGCATCAGTCGTGACGTTGCCCACCTATGTGAGGCCGGCAACGGCGAGCCCTTTCACCAGCACCACCTTTGTTTTAAGAGAGTGTGGTTTCTTGCACAGGAGGGAGGGTAATTAATTTAATAATAATAATAATAATAATAATAATAATAATAATGCATTTCATTGTAGTAAAGGTTGCAAGTTCGACGTTCACCGTGTTTTGTGTCTGTTTTTTCCTCCGTCGTCGCTGCGTTTCTTAGGTAGGACGGTATTTGGACGGAGCCAAGAGTTCCGCAAACGTAAATATTGGCGGTCGCGCTTCGCCCAGTGACGGATTTGCGGCTGCCAATTTTTGTAGAAATCTTGCGAAAAACCCGGTGATCTTGACTGGAATAATATGCTGTGGCGATAGGCTTCCGAATCCATGCTGAAAAACACTACCTTTGCTTGGCTAATTTGCGAGTTCAATTAACAAAATTAGCTCAATCAATGTGTGACACGAATGCAAACGGCCTCAATCTGTGGCAAAAGTCTGTAGTAGTGTATTCCAAGTAGTTTGATAATTTTCTGAAATAAAAACTGTTTTTGGGAATTATTAATGACATCCTATCGTGGAACAATCTGTATAATATACTTATAGTTTCATTTGACGATGTTCGTGACATTGAAGCGTGACGGTCGCTTTAGAAAAGAGGAAGCTAAATGGGTTCGCTTCGATAAATTCTGTATGTCGTACTCATAATTACACGTGTAGTTATAACTGTATTATATATGTTAGTGTTATATGTTAGTTCCATCTGCAATGGACGTAGCTGGCAAGTGATCTGAGAGATCATTTGCGTTGACAAATAGAGAAAGGGTTCAAGAATAGCAGTGTTGTACGTACGTATGGTTTTACCAGTAAGAGCATTAGTGTAGCCGCTCCCTTTTTCAGTATCAAACCAGGTATCGTGCTACTGTTTAAATTGGTAATGGAAAAAGCCTGATAAATATTTGCCATGAAGTATTACCATGGAAAATGTACGGTAGCGCGACACTGTGACACCACAGATACTGGTACTCTAGCTTCACAGCCACATTTCTTTTTCTTCCGTTTGAACGGCGGCACTGGCACCGCAATATGGGCCTGGAATCGCTCTATACAAGGCGACTATGTAAATTTTAGTAGCAAAGATAGACAGCATTCTAATTTTCTGCAAAGTGAACATTTCCCTTTCGTGTTGCAATTTCGGTATTTACATACATTTTGCCTAAGAAGCGAGTGTTGGGATGGCGACCACCTAAGCTCCTACCAAGACAAAGTTATCATACCACACAACTCATATACCACACTCAACTCATACTCTGAGAAATGTGGAGAAGTCTTCATGGAGTATAATGTTGGGCTACCCAGCAGTGTTTCAGTGGAGCATACGTTTTTTTTTTCTTTGTGGTATAATCATGACCGGTAGACGTGGCAAACTAACAGTCAGGAACTTCGAGAATGCTTTGATTCTGAAGCCAACGGGCGTTATGAAGTGCGCACATGAGCAGTGTTCCCTCTGTACACGGAGACACACTTCGCTCTGCGTTTGGGATAAGTTTTAAAATGTCTTTTTTTTTTTACTGCGTATGTTCTAATGTTCTAACTATATAGTAAGCAGATTTCTCCAGCAGTTCTGACATTGTACATTTCTAGGCACTGTCCTATAGTCATTTTCTTGTATTTTGTGTTGTCCATTCGCCTTTCTCTTTTCAAAAAATGTAAGTGATCCAGCTGAAATATACAGGGTGTTAATCTTTATCCGTTACAGAATTAAAAAAAAAAAAAAAAAACTCGGAGCAGCATAGACGCCGTTTTTGCAGCTGTGTTACACGGCCAGGCCTACATCCTGTCGAAAAGAGTGACTAATTACCTAAAATTAATTATTTCTATAATTAGGGAATTTCGGGTAAAGGAAAAAGTTGAAAGCTATTCTATCTTTAACAAACTCCGGAACGAGCGCGTGTCGATATTCATCGCCGAATTTCGCTATGCAAATGAGCTGAAACCAAAACTGCGTACCTCAGGAGCACATGGCCTTCGCCGACGGAGGCTTATCCGGGCCGCAAAGCGGCTGGTCTGGCCAGCAGATCAGCACGTACTCCAATCATCTCCATCGCTCCAAAGCACGTGGCCCTCTGACGTGGAATGAGCGTTGTCCTTCCCACTCTGCCGATCGGCGCGGTTTCGGTTCATTTGCATAGCAAAATTCGAGGACGGATATTTCAATGCACGTGCGCGTTTCAGGACTTTTCAAAAATGGAGTGGCTTTCAACGAGGAGTGTCACCCATTCTGCTATCTCGGTTGCTGCTATCCGCTAATTAAAGAAGTAATGAATTTTAGGTAATTAGTAATTTTGTAGTTACTCTAAGAGTCTACACGCTAACAACAGAACTTCACCACATAGCACGCTGTGCGCCAACCATTTTCAGGAACACAGCGTCGAACCGAAACGTTTTTCGGTTTGTTTTCGGGTTCGGGTTCGGCAATAAAGGTTCGGTTCCGGTTCAGAGGCTGTAAACCGGTTCGGAACCGGTTCGAGGTTCTAATGTGCTACAAAATTATAGGTAGCCACTAAAAATGATACAACATCTCATAGTTACGTTTTTTATGCATTTATTTCTGTTTTCCGACCAACAGGACCCCCTTTCACCCCTTCCCCGAGCAACGTGCCGCCAATCTAGGCAGGCAGAGCGCTCCAATCCCCCACGTCGTCTCCCACTACACACCAACCCGAACTGAACCGGTATCCCGAACCGGTAACCGAAGATCAGTTCGGTTCCAGTTCAGCTCCAAGACGGTGCTAGTAATTACGGCTCAGTTCCGGTTCAGTTCCAGCTAAAAATTCCGGTTTTCGGTTTCGGTTCCGGTTCGGTTCGACGCTCTGGTTTACGAATGATAGGGCTATCGCTTCTGATTCGAAGAGGGAGGGGGGCGTATGCCTTTTTGTGGAAATTTTGATGTATGAAAATTGCCACGAAAAGACGTACGCCCCCCCCCCCCCCCCTCTGTCTTCCAATCACAAGCGATAACTTCATCATTCGTAGAAATGGTTGGCGCACAGCGTGCTATGCGGCGAAGTTCAGTTTTTAGAGTGTAGTTACATACTCTCTAGGAGAGGATGTCCGCCTGGACGTATAACTCTAGAACGACATGTATGCTGCTCTCATAGCTTTTCTTATTAAAAAATCTGTAACAGATAAAAATGAACACCCTGTGACTGAACTGTCTGTACTATAATTCACTGTAACTCAATTCGTTTTCAGAGTAAGTAGTTGTAATTCCTTTTAGCTGTTGGTGCCGTTCTTTCTTTGTATCGTATGTCAAATGACCATTTCTGTCGTGGTTAAATCAGTTTAGCTGATATAGGTCATCGATTGTGATTCACTTATTCTTTTGCATGAGACATGTGAGCTTGCGGCTTGTGAACTTTGTCTTTTCTATTCTATGGCCTTTGGCTTTTTTATTCAGTGTTTGTGTGCGCTAGCCTCGGCGTTTGTTCAATCTGACAGAGGTCGTAAAGTTCTTACATAACCAGAGTTGGGGAAATTCCCCGTAAAAATGTATAAACAGAAGAGAATCAACCCGTTCTGAGGGAAACGTGAATATTTAGAAGAGTGTGCGATATATTTAATACAAGTATAGACACAATGAAAAGCAACCTGGTGACAGTAAGCAGAGGGAAGAAAACTTGAGGTTGGGAACTTGGGGATATCTCTAACGGAAGACTGTGCTTTGCGCAACAATACTCTCGAAGCAATATAGCATTACAGAAGATAACGACATTCACATCGTGTGAAAATGGAAGTGGCAATAAGTAATACATCCACGCCGCAAGTAGTGGTGTACGTTATGTTGTAGCTTGTCCGCCACGAAAAGTACACAGTCGTCGATAGACAGGGCAACCAGGTGCCCGTACGGCGAGTGTACATTATAACAAAAAAAGTATTTCCGTTAGTTTTACTTGGTAACGATATCGCGTTACTGTTCGAAATTTATAGCGCCGCTACTACTGCGCTACCTCTGAGTCGATTAGCGGGTAGCGTCAACGTAGTTTCGATAACAGGTACAACACTGATTTTCAGTGAAACTGGATTATAACTTCTATTTAACTGCAGGGAACATTTTTTTCGTGCACCCATTACTGATTGACCTGGGAGAATCCTTCAACGTGTTTTCATGGCGTATTTTTGTTATTGGTTTACCCACGCATGTCCTCTCCTCCTCCCGCTCGTCCTCTGCACCTGCATCACAGGACGAAGTAAAGATGCGCTGTGCAACACCTGTGATGTCGCAGAAAATATAGAACATATCTTGCTTCACTGCAGAACATACGAACAGCAAAGGAAACGCCTAATGGAAAGAATGAGGAACCTAGGTCACCCAGACCCCCTTCTGGAGTCACTGATTTACCCTACTGGACCAATGTCAACGCGGCGGGCAACACAAATCATAGTCCTAGATTTCATGAAGGAGAGTAACCTCCTAGGTATTCTCTGACAGCAAAGAAGAAATAGACAACGCTGGGAACTGAGTTACCAACAACCTATGACAACTGTGAACAACAAACCTGTGACCAACTGAAAGTTATTATGGTGAATTGTATGGTGTGAGCCGAAGGTGACCACCAGATGGCACAGCCACCGAACTTTGCACTGAACGTATCATGGCCATGTGTCGTGTGTCTAGTTGCTGTGTCCGTTTTTCTTTTTGCTTGCCTTTTTTCTCTCTCTCTCTGTGGCAACTTGCCGCCCGTCTCGGCAGGCAGACCGCCCTCTTTTTTTATTTTTTTTTATTTCTTTAGATAAACGATACCCCCCCCCCCCCCCACGCATGTCGTCTTTTCCCCTTGTTTAACGGGATACCTCTCCTTGAGACCAGGCTAGTCCTTTCATCGCTTCCTCATCGTAACTGCAAATATTGCATTGAACGCTCAAATTCAGTCGCTCTTCGTGTCATAATTTCAAGCAACAGCACTTGAGACACTGGAGTGCGTTGTGTCACGAAGAACAGCACGCTGAACGCCATTTTCTTTTTCTGATGTTGCGCATCTGGAAGGTCTTCGCTTCCCTATATGCTCTCTCTTCATTTTGCGCTCAAACTCCTTTCAGATTTTTTCGCTCCTACAGTACGCGTAGTACACACGTAATCCACGTACCACTAATAGCGGATTGAGTGACTCCTCACCGCCTCTTGTTGGTCACAACACCGCAACATCGTTGATCACTAATTCGTGTCCAGCTCCTACTCATTTCGTCTTCCTGTTCTGTTATTCCAACTAATGACGTTTTTAAAGTGACGCGCTTTTTGTTTCCTTTTTAGCGGTAGTGGCGCTGTTGTCTTTCCGTCAGCTCTCAATGGCAACGCTGGGTCGATTGACTCTTGAAACCTGAGCCTCGCTTTTCCTTTCCTCAATGCGGCTTCTGTATATTGCGCGGTTTCCACCTTTCAGGGCTCACCGGGGCTATAACTCGTATATTTTAGTAATTTATTCCAAAGTGTTTCGTGTTTCGCCATACACACACGATGCAGCAGAGTCATATAACTTAGCTGCGAGTGACCGAGAAATCTGATTTCTGGGGAAAAGGAAAGGGAAAAAGTAGGAGTACTGGATGAGATAACTTGGACGGAATTCGGTTGCGGTGTAAAACAGTGATTGTGTTAAGAGAAGGGAGGTCGTTCTCTACACGGCTTGGTAGGATTCGTGCTCCATACACTTGCGCGTGCTGACGACAGCGCCCCACAACCAAACGTACGCGAAAATGTGCCGTAAACTGCAAGCGCTGTCAAGAACTCTTTCGTCAACCCTTGAACCAATGGAGAGACACCCCATTCCTTTAAAACGAAACGCAAATATTCCACTGCTTTGTAAACGAAGCTTTTAGCGCAAGTACTTTTTTATTCCATGTTAGCGCCGCGAAGCAACTGTAGCTATGAGCGGCGTACAGATGTGGACAGATGTACAGAGGACAGCAGGCAGGGATGGGCACTATTTAGATACATTGTATTTAAAGTAGTATTTAAAATATAAATACGTGTATTTAAAATGTGTATTTAAATACAGGCAAGAAAAATGTATTTATATTTAAATACCGTTTTAGGCGTATTTATATTTAAAATACACCTAAATACACATATCTCATCCTCCCGTATTTGTGGGCTCCTCTCGAGTTCCACATTGGTAGCCTCCAGCGATGAAGGGTATCTGTGTTATATGCAGGGTATCTGCGTACGTGTTCGGGGATTTCCGTCTTTCTAGAAAACAGCACAATGTGCGAATGAGGGCATCGTCACCTCCGTTGCTTCAGTCTTGGAAGCGGGGAGAGAAATGAGAACACCAATTTCGGAAAAATGTGATTCGTGAACCCTCCTGTGATACTTGACAATTGTACTCCGTTATTCACTGGGAACTCCGGGCAATGGCTGCAGCGCAGCAGACAATTTTTGACGGGGAGTTTTTAACTGTCGTCGCTGAAGAGGGAAAGTCGTTGAACATAAGTAGAGGAGGCAAGCAAGCTGGTGTATACAATTCAACGGAAACATCTCCTTGCGTCTGAGGAGCAGTGAGGTGGGGACTAGACAGGACGGACACGGAACAAGAACCGACAATGACGACTGAAAACCAGCAAATGAACACTTCATTCAACATAGAGCAAGTGGAAGAAGCGATAACGAGTTCATTTGCTGGTTTTGAGTCGTCGTTGTCGTTTCTTGTCCCGTGTCCGTCCTGTCTAGTCCCGTCGTAGCTGCTCCTCAAACTCGAGGAGATGTTTCCGTTCAATGGAAAGTCGGTCCACGCAAGATGCTGAAATCAACACACTGCATCACTGAAAAATTTTTGTATTTATATTTAAATACCCGAAAAGTGTATTTATGCCCATCCCTGAGTCAGCAGGAAGGAGCGGGGGAAACGGGGGTCAATATGCGTTCTGGGTCGACATCAGGAGGAACCGTGCCGATATTCGTCTGGAAAGTCTTCGGAAAACCCAGGGAAAACCTCAGATAGCACAGCCGGTGGTGGGATTCGAACCCACCACCTCCCTGTCTTCAGCACGACCTTGGTTGCCACCAACGAGCGGGACGCCTTAACCCGCTCGGCCATGTCGCTGGTAGCGCAAGCACTACGTGAAATACAAAGATGTAGTGGGAAGTTTTATATGTACCGATACTATAGTGCAGGTCGGCAACTTTGGTAACGTGGTACGACTCATTTAGGCGTGTCGTTAAACTACGGTGATACAACGTCGCTCAGGATTTTGTTTGTCTTGCGACGTACAGAAAAAAAAAGAGCAAAAAAAAAAAAAAGGGCAGAGCAGATGATTATTGAGAAACCGACTGCAGACGTTTTTAAAGGGGCATTGAAGTGCCCCATGTATTTTTATTTTTTTGCGTGTTTTTGACCGCGGGGAGTTCGGCTACAAATAAAATGTGCTCCTGTGAAAGGAGCACAACATGAAGGAGCGCATGACCAGCAGACCGCGCCGGAGGCCTCTCTTCCGCACACATTTCAGATGCCTTCCACCATTGGCAAAAGCCTGTAAGAGAACGAGGGAAGGAGGGTACTTCATGACGTCACCCACCCCTGATAAGGCCGATCATGTGACTCGTGACGTAGACAGGCGCAGCTGAAGCGGGTACAGGCAGTGAATGAGCTGAGAAGAAACAAGAAAAAACGAAAGGCACGTGGACCTGCCGACGTCACGCGAAAGGATCGTGCCGTCCGTCCGAGACTGCCTTGTCCGTGCGTTAAAATAAATATTTTCGTTGTGGCTACTGATCGACAGCATGATGGATGAAACTGGCTTTCGAGCCATGTTAAATGTCACTTCATTGCTCTTTTGAGAGAAGTTGACAATATCGTCTTTAAAAAATCGTTAGGGGGATTCGACATACTAATCGTAACAGAATAGTAACGTGATATGATAATCGTGGGCTCACATCCGTGTCTTCTCTCTCGCCAGTTATTCTATCGCTACTCGCAGTCTTCTTATGTCGCAGCTTCATCGCGGTGCACTTCATCTCTCTCATTCTAAAAAAAGGGGGTGGGGGTAGGGGAAAGGACTGAAACATATATGTATATAAGTAAAGCAAAGAGTCCCCCTCTGCTCTGGAGAGTGTTATGCGATCGTGTTTTGTACCTCTCCGCGGGGACACTTAAATAATTCACCGATAACTTTTTCGTTCCCCGCTTCCTTTTTTTTTTTCTCCTTCCACTTTTTTTTTTACTTCGTCGTTTGAGAACATTTGCGACACTGGCTTCTTCGTTATTCTTTCTATTTTTCGTCGTGTATTCGTTTCAGCTTTCGTTTGTTCGTGCATTTCGTTCCGTGGATCGATAACCAGATTTGGAAAAGAGAGGTCTGGCCTTTTTTATGTATATGTTGTTTCTCTCATTTCTCGGTGGCTTCGCATTTGTTTTGCACCGGTATTATGACCGCGTGAGGGCGTACGTGTCGATCGTTCTCGCTAATACATGTCGGTTTCGCCTTAGGCGTGATAGTTATGCGGGAGCTTTTTTGTTTTTGTTTTTCTTGTTATCGTTCGGACGTTTTCAGGTTGTTTGAAACTTTATAACAATTTTTATTTGAGAACGCACTATTGTGTACTACATGGCACTGCCCGAAGTGACAGCCCGAAACATCAAGGTAAATAGATAATAGAAAACGTGAACCTACCCATAAGGTTTAGTAGCGCATAAGTAGCGCAGAAGTCGTTTTTAACACCCCGTTTTCTTCCTATAAAACTGTTAAGTAGGCCAGTAAGGTGCACCGTGCGAAGTAATTCACACCACAGAGTCATAATTATCGCAGAAATTGAATTGAAAGTACGCCGCAAAAGGCGACCGTGCGCAACGGCGGTGAAGAGCAGTACTAGCCTGTGATCTGCCTGGAATCTCGCGCTGACGCTATAAGGAGAACGCTCGCTGATTGGTCTAGAGAAATGTTGTCTGCTACTCCTCTGTCGTCTGCTACTCGGCTGTTCGGGGTTCTGAAAAAGCCTTTCTCCTGGCACGGTAATGATTCGGCCGCTCCTTCTATCCCCAATTCTCCGGGAGAACTGGCAAAACTGGTTTACGGCGGCAAAGGGACAAGGCGCT
This sequence comes from Ornithodoros turicata, assembly GCF_037126465.1. Lineage (NCBI taxonomy): Eukaryota > Metazoa > Arthropoda > Arachnida > Ixodida > Argasidae > Ornithodoros > Ornithodoros turicata. The sequence goes on from NC_088201.1 coordinate 45,781,577, forward strand.
GACCCCCACTGACCGGCGAACCAGAACAAGTTCTCCTTATAGCGTCATCGGTGACGTGGGATCGTACCTTCTCCTCCTCGTAATACCCGTAGTAGCGAGTTAAGGTTGAAGGCGCAAACCCATGTTTGAGAGTTTTCTTCAGGGAAACAAATTGCACACATCAAAACCTTTAGTGCCATTCGATAAAATGACACACACACTTTCATCAGACGTCTTAATCTGAAAATTTTTTGGAAGATCCTCTGTACTCCTTTAACACGGACATGATTTTTCTCTCATTGTTCAGGAGCAAAAGCAGAACCAAAAATATCTCCCTGGAAGAGCATGATGTCCACAAAAACGGAGGTTGTTCGAAGGACGATAGTGTTCATGGACAACGTCAGAAAATGGCATTCAGAACAGTTCACATCATCGGGTGGATTTCGTTGTTCTTTTTTTTTTCTGACCTTGAGTTGCAAATTGCGTGGTTTTGACATACGAGAATGCTGAACTCTATAGCCTTCGCAGACCTACAAACAATAGAGAATGTCTCACCTTTTTAGGTAAGTGAAAGCGAGGGAACACAAGAAAAGTAGGGAGACACTTCCCCACGTATTGAACGATGATTACTTTTTTATTTCTTCTTCTCTTTTTCTGCCAATAAATCCCCCCCCCCTCCCCGCTAACCAAACTATGAAACTGGCCAACGCTCGCTCGCTCGCTCAAAAGGGCCGCATTGACCCCCACGCAACGGAAAACGCTACTCAGTACGCTCCAGTTAGCAAAAAACCTTCGCAATGATTGCCGAGGGCTAACGCGTGTTAAATATACACTCGCAATGCTAGTTTCATGCATTCAAGTATCTACTACTCACGTTATCTTCCAGCCGCAGTTGTGACGCTGCCCATAATTGTTAGGCCAACAACGACAAGCATCACATCATTATCATCACCACCGCCACCACCATTAACCTCTAGCACCGAACTATAGGGACCACGTCCGTTTGATAGATGCATATCGACTTTCATCTCCAGGGAGCGTCAGGTGACAATATTTAGGTATACAGGATTCGTTTTTTTTTTTTTTTTGTTGTTGTTGTTTTTACCGAAGGAGGCAGAGATCATCTCACCGATTTTCGCATGAACGCGACTTAATTATTTTCTTTCCGTTACTTATTTCACTTAGTTTTTATTCACCGTTTAGATGCAGTCTTAATTGAGATGTTGTCATCCGAATTTTGCTCATTGCAGTTTAACCTAATAACGAACGCCGTGTACATCGAGTACGTCCTCGATGTAAACAGCGATCATTTTCCCAGATCCTCGAAATGAAGCAGATAAAAGACAGGCGAGAGTTTCGAACTACATCATCCAATCAGAGATCGAAGCTTGTGTAGCACGTGTCCCCTAAGTTCGTTATGAACCACTTCCCCCCCCCCCCTCTTTCTCTTGCCTGGTGCCTTTTAGCTAAAAATCGCGACGCGGATAACAGATTTATAAGGGGATGGGACAGGAAGGTATCTTAAAACGAAAGGTGTCTCAGAAGGACAAGAAAGAGAGGCGTCGGGATGAAAATTTAACAACGGGAATCTTATATGGTTGTAAGGGAAGTTTCAAGTGGCACTAGGGTGGTAGCTACAGATCCTCCAAGTCAGCGAAATGTAAGTAATGAAGCGCAAACAGAAAAGTAATGGTAGGGAAAGGGAGGTTAAAATCGTGTTTCGGGACTCGACTGGCAGTGTGCGTTTGTGTGTAACTGTTAGACGTGAGAAAGGGGAGGTAAGTTGGATGGGATTGGGGGGATCTTTTGTTATTTTTTTTACGTCTTGCGCTTTTCTGTCGTGTTTTTGCAAGGCTTAGAAACGAGATGTATAGTGCGTGTGCGTGCCACCAGAGGGCACGTTTGCCGTGCAACCGTTGAAAAGTGAAACGATTAAAAATTACTTGCGCTCCGTGAGTGCGACTGTAAGTTCGCTCTGCGAGCATTTATTCTTCTATTTTCTTTCGCTTACGATTTTGCTTTTTATCGGAAGTATTTCAAGTTAAAAGCGCGTGCTGTAAAGGAATTTTACTCCTTTTTGGAGAGTAGAGGTTTGTGGATGTTGGGTAATTGATCTGAAAATGAGAAGCGAGGCCTTTTCGAGCTACCATGTCTATGGATATTGGAATTTTTAACTGTTCCCGCCACAACTTTTTATCATCCTAGCCTCTTGCTATCCTTTTGACATTAGTAAAATATTCACGAGGACCCTGCAAAGATGCGATTTACAATACCCAAGGGAATCGTACACAATGGCGTTCTCTGATAATATCGGTGGAATGCACACTTGTTTGACTTCTTGAAAATGACTTCCCACTTTTAGTCGAGTAGCATACCAAGCAACTTAACTAGCTTAACTCACTTAGCTTCAGGGGCGGATTTAGGGGGGGGGGGTCCGGGTGTCCTGAGCCCCCTCAATTTCAGTCGTTACATAGTTTCAATTCACCTTGGCGGTGTAATAGCATGCTCTCCAACGCAGGCAGCCCCCCCCCCCCCCCCCCCTCACTCAGAAAAATCCTGGATCCGCCTCTGCTTAGCCTGCACGGGATAGGTTGGACAGGACAGGAATAACTGAGCGCAATAGTTAACTGTGTGAGAGTACCACGGCTTGTTCTTTCTTTGCACGTTCATGTTTTACTTAACAGTGCGTTTGAAGCAGTAGCATGCTAAGTAATGCTGATAATAATGCAATGTCTAGAAATAATGTAATGCAGTGTCTGGAAATAATGTTCTGATATTTTAGAGTAAGATCGTGCTTGCATCGTGAGATGAGAAATTGAACGAAGTATTTCGAAATCAACACAGCGCAACACAAAGCAAAGTTAAAATTAGGCTGTAAATATTTTGTACCCTCCTACATAACTCTATGTAAGGAATCACTGCAAAATAAAACTCAATGACGGCAATTCCACATTGCCGAACAAAACACAACTCATAACAGCATTTGCTCGAACTGTTTCAATCCACGATATACCACACGCATCAAAATGTCGCTAAATCAAGTGGTACGACTTGTCACTTTGGTATCTCGAAGGCTGAGGCGAATTTCCGAACAGGCTGCAAGCTCACTCCCGGCAACTAAGTAGACCTTCCTATTACTTTCTTTTTCTTCTTCGGTGTATCATTTGAGCGAGTAAGGTCAGCCGGAATCCCTTTGTGCTTACCTATGGAGACGGCCAACAACAAAAGTGGTTCTATAAATCAAAGAGCCCCTCCCCTCTCCACTTTGTCGGCAGCGAATGAAGAAAAGCGAAAGTAAAAAAATAATAATAATCGAGAAGCAAAGGAAAACTGTAGGACGGTGGTGAATGTGCTGCTCTGTCTGTCTGGCATATTGGTCAGCAGGAAATAGCTTTCCGTCTCTGAGGTATTAGCACGGCCAGATATTATATGCTCGTGGAAAAAGAACCCGCGCTTTATACATTTGCAGCCCTCGTTGCGTTGTGAGACCCAGTTTGGTTTGAGTGACGTTATGAGCAGTGGATAAACGTGTCATTTTATCCATTCTAAACTTTGTGTAACGAAACGGATCGTATGAGAACGGAAACCTGCTTGTGCTGGGGGTGCAGCGTGAAACCGTTGCGAACTGCGACGGCATGTTTTAAATACGACGTACATTAGGTTGGCATTATTTGTAAGAATACAGTAGTCTACAGTTCCCTCGTTAGGAATTGAATGAGGGTCGTGCCCCCCTTCGCTCGCTTCTTTATTGTCTCCAATGGCACCCTACCTTATTAAGTTATCGCAAATTCCGGAAACTATAACGTGGTATAGAAATAGTTCAAAAACGGGTCGCAGTTGGAACACACTATGTACCTTTGCTTTTATTTTAACTTCGTTGGTGAAGTCATTCTAGCAGACGAAGTGTCTCCTGTCAACTGAACAACGGTTACATAATTGATATTGCTATTAGCATTGCCAAACGTTCATGTTTTTATGATGCCTTAATACAGCATGTAAAATTTATGCTGCGAATTGGAAATCTTGTGTCTAATAAACTTCTCGCGGCGGCAACCGCTCCATGAAGTAACGTTCCTGAAGTATCTGTAATAGCAGTTCCCAGAATCTCCGCAAGTGTTCCTGTTCGGGACCTGTCGTCAACAGGATTTATCAAGAGATACTGGAGCTGCTATCCTGCACCACACTGTAGCCAGAGAATGCACGTGTCATTGCTTAGCAAGTTGTATACTGCAGCTTCGAACGCATGATAATATGGTGTAGCGACACATGGAAATGACATAATCCGCTTCATACTTTTCTAATGGCCTCCTCAGGGAAATCTAACCTCGTCATACGTAACCTATGGCCTATATGACTTGACGGCATTATTTTCACTCGTTTCTTTCACTTCACTTCTAGTTTGATTTTCTCGGTAACTACTAGAAGCCAATGTTAGTGAAGTTGCACTCTTTCAGAGTACAGCAGAGAGATGTCAAAAGTGAAATCACGTCCTCTGTGGTACAGACACAATGATTATAAAACAATGGAGCTGTCTATGTTTATTCTGCACAAGCTTTCATGGCAGTGTATAAATTTCTTCAGATGCAGAGATGCAAGTTAAGATGCAATATCTTAACAATATCTGGGATGTTTTCAGGCGAGCATCAACTAAATTTGTGTATGTATCATATATGATACATTATGCAGTGGAGGGTAATAGGTTGCAGTGAGGGTAATAGGAGGGCAGTGGTTGCACACAATGACAAGGGGAGATTGAAAAAACGGTACTTATTTTATACATCTAAGTATGCAGAAACATTACAATTTACAATGAATATCATTCCAAGTGGGTGAAGCAAAAGTGCAACATTGTAGCCCCACCAGGCACGTCTGAAATGAAAATACGCCGTAAAATCTGCATTTCTCATTTGTAGATCTGCCCGCAAACTGTTGATGGTAAAATAAAGTAATAGAAAAACAGGAATGCTCTCAGTAAAAAGAAAATAAAAGAGAAAGGAAAAAGAAAGAAAAAACACGCAGCCATGGCGGGTGATCTGGGAAAATTCCAGTACGCATTCACTGCTAACCCGCACGAAAAATATTGCACAAAAGAAAAAAAAAAAGAAGAAAAGAAAGAAAGGAAACGAAACGTCGAACTTTGGGGAATTATCAAAGGACCACTCCCATTACTGGATTGAGTATCACAGTGATACATACCGGAAAGGCATGTCGCCGCCTTAACCCGCCGAGCGGGTTAAGGCGGTCCCGCTCGTTGGTGGTAGCCAAGGTCGTACTGAAGACTGGGAGATGGTGGGTTCAAATCCTACCACCGGCTTTGATGTCTCAGGTTGTCTCTGGGTTTTCCGAAGACTTTCCAGACGATGTCGCACAGTTCCCCCTGAAGTAGGCACGGGACGCTATACTAACCCCCCCCCCCCCTGTCTCCTACTCCTCCCGCTGTCCTCTCTCCATCTTTCTACATCTGTATGCTGCTCATAGCCACAGTTGCTTCGCGGTGCTAATACGGAATTTAAAAAAAAACATAGCGAAAAGTGACAGATAATAACAGAAGGAACAATGCAAAAAAAATAAATAAAACAGAAGTTTGATATACTCGAAAAGACATGTAGGACAGCACAGAAAAGTATATAACCTTTACACATACAAATACGAGAAAAATAAAAGGTTTTTCAAGTCCAATGTCAATTGTGTTTCACGTGCCACTTCTTCGTCTTCTTGTAATTCCTGGCTTGACAAATGGCACAACAGATGGCTGTGTCTTTGCACAGTGTCGTATGACGTTATTGGAAATATGCCACAATTGGCGAAATTGGGCCCTGCCACTTACATATAGATATCTAGTGGTGGAAACGGCATCAGATAACGGCATGAAATAAAGGGTTAAGATAACAGTTGTATTGTAATGTAAGTTACGTGCACGCGCATTATGTAAAATTTCATCCAGCGCAGCGTCGTATTTTATTAGATAAACAAGGAGAACGAAGGCCATGCTCACATCCGGTTTCGGTTTCGCAGTGACTTAAGCTTGATCTACCTACCGCACATTGGCAGACGTCACGTGGGTGTTACACCGATTTTTCAAATATGATAAAACTCATGAAATATGGTTAGCAAGATATACGACTGGAGTCAGTCCTGGCTTCCAGGCTTTGCAGAGCAAACACGCTATACGGACCTTGACGTCACGGCGCTGGCACAAAATTAAGTTCATTTATTCACCTGATGGCGCTGGCACAAAATTCAATTTATTGGATTATAAGTAATTAGTTTTGAATTTAATTGAAATATTCTGCATAGTGACTCTAGGCATAATATGAAAGCACGTGAAAACGTGTTTTGAATCTTTGGTTTGTGTCCGAGCTGTGGCATTAAATTCGCCAACCAGTTACGTGATGTCCGTTAAAAAGAGCGTACAGAAATGATGGGCATTAGGAAGTGGCCCACCCTGTTACCACCATTAAATTTATGCATGAGACAACACTTGAAGGGAATACGTCTCCATCGTCAATGGTCCATCTGACACCAAACTCATTTGTCACTTTTGTGTCAGATATCTTTGTCTAGCATCTCTTGTTAGTACGAGGGCGTGCTGGAAAGTTTTCGGCCCGATCCACTTCCAGATGTACGATCTCGTCATCGTAGACACAAAGAACGAGAATGAGAAGAGGAGGTTTTTGTAGGTCTGTAAAGCGATGCATTTTTACGCGGACTATCAACAGAATCTACAAGCCTGAAATGTTCAAATGTTAAAGTCCGGGATGTCATGAAGTTCCTGTTCATACAGAAGAAAACTCGATGGGAAGACTATGAATGCATGGCGCAAACATTAGGTGACGAGTGTCCATCATACTCAAATGTGAGGAATGGTTTGGCATTTTGGGATTTCTGCGATTATGACAACGGAGACGCGGAATATCAGGGAGACATCCATGTCAGGACCCGAAATTGCAGATTGTGTCCATGACCTCATTTTGGCATGCTGTCGACGAATCTCGGCTCAAACAATTGCGGAGGGCTTAGGCATATCCAGAGAATGCATTGGGTTTGTAATTCACGAAGAGTTGTTGTACGCGGAAACTGTCAGCCAAGTGGGTGCCGAAATGTTTGAATGCCGAATGAGAAAGAACGCCGAATGGATGCCTCCTAGTTGATTTTGTAGCATTTTGAGCGTTCTCGTGACATTTTTTTTGGGCGACTTGCTACGGTTGATGAAACATGGTTACATCACTATGATCCTGAGACAAAATAGCAGTCCATGGAATGGGGGCACTCGGGTTCTCCGAGGCCGAAGAAACTCGAGACTCAACGATCAACGGAAAGGGTCATGGCCACGGTTTGCTGGGACAAGGAAGGTGTTTTGGTGACTATCTCCAGAAGGGTGAAACCGTTAATGTAGTATACTACTGTAGCTTGCTCTGTCTAAGGACTTGTGATTTGAATGCATTGAACATCCGTCGTACTCGCCGGATCTGACTATTTTTTTGTTTGCAAGCCTGAAAAAAGTTTAATAATAATAGTTTTTTAAATCCCGTGTTAGCGCCGCGAAGCAACTGTGGCTATGAGCAGCGTAGAGATGTGGACAGATGGAGAGAGGACAGCAGGAAGGAGTGAGGGACAGGAGGGTTAGTATGCTTACTGGGCAGACTTCAGGGGGAACTGTGTGCGGACATTCGTCTGGAAAGTCTTCGGAAAACCCAGGGAAAACCTCAGACAGCACAGCCGGTGGTAGGATTCGAACCCACCACCTCCCAGTCTTCAGCACGACCTTGGCTACCACCAACAAGCGGGACGCCTTAACCCGCTCGGCCACGCCGCGTTAATACAAATAAATAATAATACTGTCTTTATTAACGTGCCCAAGAACAGCCAAAGCCTTGGTAATATAATAATTGGCATAATAATAATAATAATAACAACAACAACAACAACAACAACACTTTATTTAAAACGGGGCCTACTAACAGCGGACACCTGCACAGCAGTGCACCTTCGTATATTATACCAAGCTGAGAATTTGGAGCACCTCCTGTCTAAAGTGACTAAAACAGGGATGAGATCAATCAATGTCATTGGTGAAAGGTGTTTGTACTCGTCGAGACTGTGACTGTCGAGCAGCCATGTCCTTAAGATAGAACAGGGAAGTGTGTCTCAGAAACGGAGTGGTGCATGAAAACGTAAAAGGTGAATCGCAGACTGCATACTGTATAACTGTATAATGTATACTATATAACTGTATAACGCAGACTGTATAATATTGTGAACACATTTGTACAGAAAAGTGAAATCACGGCGTATTCTTCGGTTACACAGAAAGGATACAGATGCGTGTTGCATATCGCCAAGTGCGAATCTTCGAGAACAGTTTTTCAAGTAACGCTTAAAAACAGCATCTAGACGTGTAACATTAGTTTGTCCATCGCAATTCCATGCAACTGAGCCAAATTATAAGACAGGTGAAAGAAGAGATACAAAAAGAGTGTGCAAACAATCTGGCCCGCGAGTTCGGTAGGTTTTTTTTTTTTACAACGTGTCCAACGTGGGCATTAAATGAGAGAATATGATCCAACCAGATCCCAAGGTCTGTGAAAGCGAACACTGTATATACCTCTGTGTCATACAGTTGGTAAACAAAAACTGTAGGGTTTACTTTGTTTGTGAACGACAATACTTTAGTCTCAAAGGAAAGGGGTCCTGGGAGGTGACAGGAGCAGCAGAAGCATATTTGGGAGAGCAGACGTGGGATTTCTTTTTACAGGGGTTAATGGGGTTCAGAAATGATATGCCAAGTGCGTGGAACTTCAAGGTGGCTATGTGGTATTGTAATGAAGGTTTATGACTCTAGGCCGCGTTCTTTACTGTAGGGCCGAGAACTTTCCAACAACAAATAAATCGTGACTATGACATGGGGTGATTCACCGCTGGAGAGCAGTACACTGCCCAATTACATGCGAAAGAGATGTGAACTTTCCATCACCCCCTCGTATCTATTGAACTATTACTTTCGTACGCTCTTGTCCCTTGTATAGTATAACCCTACAACACTCGTTGTGTGTTGTTTGATTTTCGTTACATTGTACTTGTTCTCTATATGTTTGGGCTATCATCACATGGTCAGCATTATCACTAAAAAAAACCATTGCTGTCGTGAACACCGTCGCACCCGGATGCGACTCTTGATGTTGGGGATAGTCCTGATAGTCCGTATATACATTATAGTTACCATGGGCGTACATATTCGGGATTAGAGGAGACTAATAGAATGTCCCGTAGGGTTCGATGTGCTGGGCAGCTTCTCAACTGAGCAGCCTGCATGCTAGTGCGCGCCTGTAGTGGCAAATCGTCGTTGTCCACTTGCCGCTGCATCACTCCCCTCTCAGACGCTCCGATATACCACGAAGAGGAGAATGAGGACGACACTTGAATGAAGGACAGCTCAGCACAGGGCTCCTGCTGGTTGCAGTGTGTTTGCAACCACTTGTTGACGGTAAAATGAATTAGAAAAAAAAAGTAATCGAAATTATAGAGTAAAAATTCTCTTAGCTTTCGCTTTATTACACTAAGAAAAATGTCCGTAATTTTACACACAAGTGACTGCTAACTATGTTGCCGGCGTATGTGCCGTAGCCTATATGCTGCACAAAATCCGTTTTGAGTGCACACTGCACAGTTCCGGACTGAGTTTTCGCTTGCGTTTGCTGACCAAGAGCGAGGGAGGCTCTGCCTCCCGGATGCCGGCCAATAAGAGGACGCGGAGGGCAGGCAAGCCTCTGCTCTCGCCTAAGAGATGGCGCAGCGTTACCTTTGTTTCGCGTGTCGCAAGGCTTCTGCCATGACGCACGAATCTAACCAACTGCTTCGCCGCCCGCTAACCAGCAGCTGTCGCTGTTTTGCCTGCCGCAAGGCTTCTGCCATGGCGTACTAATCTAACCAACGGCTGAACGAGGCTTGGACAGGAGTGTGGCTACCGTTATTTCGCCTGCCGCAAGGCTTCTGCCATGGCGCACCAATCTAACCAACGGCTTCGCCGTCCGTCAACATGGGAACGAAGCCAAGCGGGAGTCGGGCGTACGCCGGTTAACGGACGGCGAAGCCGTTTGTTAGATTAGTGCGCCATGGCAGAAGCCTTGCGGCAGGCAAAACAGCGGCAGTTGCTGGTTAGCGGGCGGCGAAGCAATTGGTTTGGTGCGCCATGGCAGAAGCCTTGCGAAACAAAGGTAACGCTGCGCCATCTCTTAGGCGAGAGCAGAGGCTTGGGAAGTGCCTGCCCTCCGCGTCCTCCTATTGGCTCGCATCCAGGAGGCCGAACCTCCCTTGCTCTTGGTCAGCAAACGCATTCGATAAGTCTTCGGGGTTTGTAACGGAGATAAAACAAATAGAAACAGTGTCGGGAAGCTAAAGTAGATGTTAGAGGACGTAAGATGCCCCAAAATTTTATGTCGATACTGCCACTTGGCCTGTTTCTCTGCGGATAAGTCCTGAAAATTAAAGGGGCACAAAACAGGTCGACGAACATTCTCCAATTATTATGCCCAATGAAAGAACGTCGCTCATGGTATCCAAATATGAAATTCTTTTGCTCCTAGCGAGCGTCTTTAACACGAAAAAAAAAAAAAAATGCCATTCAAAGAGCACAATCCGCGCGAGCCTCTCCTTATCCTTGGAACCGGGTCACGTCACTATATTCCAGAGTATAGCAACACCGAATTCTAGGCGCTAGAGGTGGGGGAGATTTCGCTCTCCTAGCCAATGACGGACCCCACTGAGACAAGCTGCAGCTCGCGAGGGAACCGGTTGCGGGAACATCGCGGTGACATCGCGCAGCAATTCAGCACAGAAAACATAGTGCGCATGTGAAATAGAATATTGCGGGGTTTTGGTACAGTTCGAACTGGCTACTTTGGATTGGACAAGTGGGAATATGTTTAGAGTTGACTTCACATCTCGATATTACAACAAAATTAATGTATAAGCGTCCCGCATTCTAAATGGCTGATGATGCGCGACGTCAAAATGACGTGTCGCTATTGTCGCCAGGACATGGCAGGGCGGGGCATAAGGGCGAAAGAGTGCAGTGAATATTCAGTCGGTTTGGAGCCATTATTTACTTTTTGCGACAACATTTTTTTGAAAACGTTCACCGTGGGCAACATATCACAATGTATTTAAAAAAGTGCGCCTCCTATACCTGTTTATTGCCCCTTTAAAAAACCGCCGCTGCCTAACATTTCCAGTCGGCTATACCTGTGTTTCAGCTCCTTCCGTCAGATGGCGAAACTGTCGAACGCGGCGTTGCAGACGATATCGAAACCAAGTGAACAAGTGGAACTGAATGCAGAGTATATAGTCCTCTGCAACGCCGCGTTCGACCGTGTCGCCATCTGACGGAAGGAGCTGAAACACAGGTATAGCCGATTGGAAATGTAGGCAGCAACGTTTTCATAATTTTCACGATTTATCCACAGAGAAACAGACGAAGTGGCAGTATCGACATAAAATTTTCGGGCATAATACGTCCTCTAACATCTACTTTAGCTTCCCGACACTGTTTCTATTTGTTCTATCTTCGTTACAAACCCCGAAGTTTATCTTGTCGAACCCTGTACTTTACGGCAACTGATGCCTGCAAGAGAGTTAGCAGTCACTTCTGCGTAAAATTGCAGATTTTTTTTACAGTGTACCCAATCGTATGAGCTTCCGGTACCACTGCCCCTCTCTCGTGGGAAGGCGCCCGGAGTGGATGCCCCTAGCGCCCTCCTCGGAAAGGTCTGTGGGCAACGAAAAGGTCACACTGATACGGATACGCATCTCCCGAATAGCCTTCAGTTCAATCCACGCAGTCTTCGCATAAAGCCAACGGTTGAGACGGTGAAGCGAACGGTCGGGCCCTCCGGCCCCGGGACATTCCATCACCGTCGATCAGGACTCATGTAGAGGGATCCGATCTCCTCTGCAGGAGATTTGTTTGCGTATCCTCTCTAGAAAATCACTCCGTGCGTAGCCAAAACTGGTTTTCAGGACGGGATCTAAGACCCAGCCAGGCTAAATGACTCTCCCGTGTTTGGACCGTTTACATTCTAAAATGCCACGGAAGCTGTTTCTTGCCGAAACATTGCAATTATATAACACCACGTAGCTTCTCTCTGTTTATCATGTTTTCGTGATTAGAATACTACCGACTTTACTGGCTGAAGGTTTTTCTCATCGATAGATACCCCAGAATGTAGAAGAGATATCGAATATCTCAAAAATTACGATTAAAGTTGACCGTTCAACACCATGTCACTCATGACCATGTCAGTGTGTGTCGAAAATTGGAAAATCCGGCTATCCGGTGAAAGCCTCGGATTGGGAACCGCCCATCATTTTCAACAGCGACTGTTCTTAGACCGGTAGAAAAACAATCCCATATGTTTGAAATATCGGCAAGGTATGTTTCCGGGCTTGTGAAAAGCAGTGTACTATTCTGAGTGCCAGTAGAACAATACTCGTGAACGTTCTTATGCGCAACAAATCCACGGTAAAGAACTAGTAGACGTGCTTGTTGTCACGCGGGCGCCGAGATCATCCGATTTCGAATCTATTACTAGTCGGCTGAATTGTGCTAGCATGAAGGAAAGTCGGCTATATAGGCAACTGAGCCGGTAAGTTTGGTTACTTTTATGCCAATTTTATTACTTAATCGCACTTAAGTGTTGCTTCGGTATAGACTGACAGGTGAAAGTTGCCAGTTCATTATCCTTCTCTTTGGGCGATTCGCATACCAGAAGTGACGGCGCGGAACGCATGAATAAAACTGTGGCCTTGCTCGTCCAGATAAAGGTCTCTCAGAAAAGAATCGTGCGTGTCTTTCCAGAAGGCGCAGGTAGAGAGCATGGCATCCATCAGTGGCTGGAGGAGTAATCGTTGCTCAGCAGGTGAGCTTCATTTACGACACTTTAAAATCAAACGCAGATTGGCCGTTTGCAAAGGGAAACAGAAAATGGCGCCGCCGCTAATTTCGCTGTGAAATGATTCCTGCGTGTTACGACGAGACGGTGAGATACAACTGCATTAGATTACCTGCCAGCGTTGGGGTTTGTAGATAGATACTTCACATAAATTTAGCCACGTACTAGTTCTCTGCGTGAGCGGCTTCCTGTGTTGAAGAAGACGTTTCTTCGCTGTCTTTTTATACAACAGAGGGAAACACTGCGTTTAATACGTTATCACTCAGTGCAGGTAAACGTAACAGGGAGTAAAGGGATTCCAGCCGTGCAGCACGTGCAAAAAGGTGATTGAAAGATAGTTGTCGTTGTTCATTTGAAAAATTGCCTTGTGTCACGCTATGCAATTCTTCGAGTAAGGGTAAAGGAAGTAAGCTCTGATCAGAGGCTTTTTCTGTTCCATGTCTCTGGTTTTATCGTCGTTTTTATTCTGATCAGAGACTGCACTGTGACCTTTCCGTCTACTTCTCCTGACGATGTGAAGAAACATTCGTCGTTGGTGCTTCCCGAGTCCGTGGGGTGAAAACGGGCCTTTTTCACTCGAGATTTAGGAACACTCCCGGTTCAACAGACACAAACTACAACAGTGTATCCTAAACACACGCACGCAAAATTAAGTCATCACGTACTCCGTACACAGCCCTACAACACTGAAGACCCGTATAACGCATGTCACTTACCACTGTACGTGCAGAGTCTCTTGAGTCTGCCTTAATGAAGTTACTTTCGCTTTTCTGTAGTGTGCCTCTCCAAGCCCCTCGTTTTTATTAATGGGGTAAAGAAGTTGCGTGCTCTGTCAGGCCATGATTGGTGACGGACAGGGTAAGGGTGTGGTCAGAGGATGGCTCACCAGAGGTCCCCTCAGGCCCCCGCCTCTACCATTCCGGAGACAAAGACAATGGAGGCCATGACGGATAATTGTCCTCTTCCTTTGCTTCTTTCTTTTCTGTGGCGCTGATCGTTTTGGGATGGACAGAATGAGACGGTCTCTGTTCGAAAGGAAGAGACGGCAGTAGAGCTAGACAAATGACTTCAGAGACGCACGGTGCAGTTGAAATGTACAGATGGAGAGTTTATTCATCAGAGGAATTCGATAAAGGTTGGATAAGAAATACGTTTGCCGAGAAGAATGGATCTGTTTGTTGGAGGATGTGTACTGGAAGAGAAAGATTAGGTGCCATGACGGCTCACCTTCCTGGCCCGCGAAGCAATGTCGGCACGTGGAACACACACTACAGGATTTAATTGATAACGAATAATTGTGAGAGAGTACTCTACAATCTACGGGCCTCCGTTTTACCGCCCTTGGTGGATCACTTGGTAGGGTGTGCGCGTAGTGATCCCAAGGTTGCGGGTTCGAAACCCGGCCGAGGGCATCGGCAACGTGGTGGCAGGGTAAATGATGCACAAATGATGGTGTGCTGAGGATTAGGCGCACTTCAAAGAAGCCTCCGGTGGACAAAATTAACCCGAAGATGAACCACTGTGGCGCTCACTCATCACCACAGTTGTCTGGTGACGAAAAGCCACTAATTATGAATTAGCTACTTAAAGGGGTTGTGCCACTGTGATAGATGTGGTTCACATGCGTGCACTGGATTGCACGCTGGAGTATTGAGGAAAAAATAATTCTTTTTTCGCGTGTCGTTCTTGGTGAGATATGAACCCTTGAACACATGTACTCGTCAAGCTCTGACATCAGAGCTCCGGCCACTCCCATTGGTAGTCGTAAGCACGTGACCTCTCTCGCGCTTCCTCACTGACGGAGACGCCTGGCGTGACGTCAGAGCTGTATGAGCTTCGGTATTTGCGATGCCGGCTTTCTACGCATCTATTATCCCATTTGCTGTAGAACTTAGAATGTAGGTTCACAACGATGGAAATAATTGAATTTTGCATTTATCCGGAATAATTTTAGACGAAGTGTCGTAACCATTTCAGCTGCGGTGTTGGCGCACACATTGTATCGACAGCCTGCATTACAGGTAGACGAAACTTTGCTTTTCGATCCATCAGTTCCATTGCGATATCCTAGAGTGTGTAAAAGGATCCTAAACCCGGAAGTTGTGTTGAAAGGAGGCTAACATTTTAATGGTGGTCGTGGGGGTGGCGACATCAGATGCTCGAGGCGATTGAAAAATAAAAGTTTTCACTTTGCAGTCTCTTATAGATATATTATCGGTGTTTTAGCTAGCGTGTTATTAATCCCTGTAAAATAAAAATCTACTTGTCCGAAGAAGATGCGGTAAGCGGTGTTTATCTTCCGAGAACTTTCCCAACGACTTGCGTCGGTTTTAGCTGGCTTTTTTCACGAGAAGTTTAATTTTCAGAATTGAACTCTAAATTTTGCCAAGTGAAGGCAACGGTTTTTTTTTTTTTTTTGCCGGAAACAGACAGCCCATGTAGGAAATACCCACTCCCATTGAGAGATACGTTCCCTGTTCCACTGGCAACAGATGAAAATAAAAAAATCGACAATTGTCGTTGTGAGACGCGCAAAGTGCCGGCCACCCTCATTTCAGAGTCGTGAAGGGCTGTGAGAGGGAACCTTGCCCCACCCCTTCAGCTCCCCTCTCAGT
The DNA here is from genome assembly GCF_037126465.1 of Ornithodoros turicata. NCBI lineage: Eukaryota > Metazoa > Arthropoda > Arachnida > Ixodida > Argasidae > Ornithodoros > Ornithodoros turicata. Next base: position 45,797,118 of record NC_088201.1, read on the forward strand.
GTCACACTAGCCGTTGCCGCTTTTCCTCTACAGTCAGGGGGGGGGGGGTGGCTGTGAATGTTTATTCGTGGTGCACGTGTCCCCCTTGCATCATGTTACGAAATCAAAGTCTGTTTGAATGTACTTTTAATAATTTTTATACCGTGAAAATCTTTCACTTTTGCTGCTAGTCTAGCATCGGAAGCCCATTACAACTACATGGTAAACTTTTTCCCGCTTTTTTGGTATAAATGGCTTGTCCCATGGCGCACACCTTTTTCGTGTTGCCCTTACACCCGAGACAAGGGTGTTGTATAAAACACACTTTAATTGGGTGCATTCCTCATAAAACACTGTTAGAATTGGCGTTTAAAACCAAAAAACACCGTTAACAGGGGAGGATTCTATTGAAAACACCTTTCAGGATGAAGTTGTTTTGTGGCAAATATTCCCTCTGGCTAGTGTAATTCAAGCTCCTGCGGCAGCATACCGAGACATACAGTTCGATGCTCTTGCGTCTACGGCAAGCACCACCCTGAACACAGGAGACTTTCAGCCGTGGTACCATCGTACAACCTAACCAAGAGCGCAATGCGTCACAGGCACACCTCGTTGGGTACCGTAGGCGTGAGTTCCGAACCTTGAAGATACGTGGGCACCCTCGGTAGCCTATACTGGCGTATCGGATGGATCATATACTGAAATACAATTTGTTGGGGCATGTTCTATAAGTGTAGTAGCGCGGAAAACATCTGTAGCGGTGACGGGAATTCGTCTTTGCAATTAGAACGTACGCCTGCAACGAGTCAAGGATACCATCTAAATTCCTGACATCCCCCCCTGTCGAATACTGTGTTTTTAACTCAAGTTGTCGTTTTTAATGTGATTAACTGCTGAGTGGAGCTGTGAAACCAGTATGAATTTTCTTTCACGAATTAAAACACCATTTTCAACACCATATTCGCAGTTCAAATGGGGTGTAAAAAAGGTGCATAGGACGTGAACACCTCTTTCAACACCTCGGTTTACACCCTCAATGATCGACTTGGAATAAAACGTGGTGTATGTCGATATCGCACCTTTAGTAATGCTCTTTTTACACCATTTGCTACAATTTGCGGGATAGAAAATTGTGTTTTTATAAGAATACGCCTGCTTTGAGCGAATAAAGGGGTAAAATGATGTACTGTGTACGGTTATTGTAATCATCTGGGCGCGCAAGACACATTGTGCTCATTCCTTTGGGCACATTTGGCACGTGCTATCCTATCAGCGTTTCGTGTTCACGTTGAGATGACGTGTTGCCAACACCAAGATATTCAACCTGGCTGGTTGTCGCCTCCTGTTTTTACAGCTTACGAAATACTTGGTTTTACTTTTCAATGATATTCGACGTAACTCAGAGTCACAACGACCAAGCGTCATACCCGCGTCAACCTGGTTATGGCGGACAAAGCTAATATACATATATATTATCTTAAATATTTGATAGTTTGCGCGGCGTTGTTCATTTCAAACAAACTGAATGGTCGAGAGAACTGTTGTTCGAGAAAGTACACAAGCGTCAGGGATAAATGTGGAGTGCTGCGATCATGCGACAAGTGCTGCACAGCAGAATTGGCCTACACTCTCACAAAAAAGGGATTACGTTAAACTCCCTTGGGGGTGTTCGCGCTCGTGACACATATCACTCCCCTTGGGGTGTTTAGGCTACTCCCCTTGTATAGGTGTTCTCCTGACTCCGTTGCTAAGGGTGTCTTGACTCCCCTTCCTTATGGAGTCCCGTCGACTCCCCTCTCTGAGGGTGTTCCCCTGACACTCTTCCTGCAGGTCTTCCCTTGACTGCCCTACACAAGCACATTGCAGAGAACACTAAGCACGCCGTTTTTCACACGGTCGTTAAGTGGTGTTACTTCATTGGTATTCTTGTTTTGATTTTTGTGCAGGTACTGATCTCATTTGCGCCATGTTAGAAAAACAATATCTTTGGAGGGCCTGTTGTGGGTTTGGGAGGGTTGGGGGTTTGAAGTGGAAGGGCCCGTTGATAACGGGCCCTTCAGGCCTCTCCTTTGCCTATTCCTCCACCGCGTACGCGGATTTGAGGTGAGACCAGAGCATATTCCTCAGAAGCCGTCATTGGGATTGCAGTAATAACGACCCATAATTTTACAACCCGCTCTTAGAGTACAAAGTAGAGAAACTTTTGCGTAGCGGTCACGGTCGTATGCCTCATCAACTCGCAGTGTATCTGCAGTAACTTGAAGGCAGCGTTACAGAACAGATACATCTTTCTATCAGTCATTGCGTCTCTTACTTGACCTGCCGCTTCCCATATCATTAGAGAATCTTTCCATGGACATTTTGCCTCGAATTAAACGACCGATCCGAGTTTCAATTACAATTTTAACAAGGAAGACTGCATTGTAGAGGCGGCATCTCCATGAGCACATGCACACACGCACACACACACATAAAAAGAAAAGAAAAAACAAGGTGTAAGCACCACCGCCATGCTTCAAAGGTTGCAGTAGCTGTTCCTCAGTACGTAATGTTGGGTACTTTCCGAAAATAACTCCCACCAACGCCTTTTTTGTACAGCCAGGGCTTGCAAAAAGTAAATGTCCTCTGCGAGGATCCGACTAGTTTGGCCATGTCACACGCAAGGTTGTTCATCTTTCTTTTTTTTTTTTTTTTTCATTATTTGTAAAGTGTGTCACGATAATCTTAACAAATGAATAAAAGGACGAGGCTGCACTGTTGCATAGTCTGGAAGAACCTCGTCGTAGACCTTGGGGAGTGAGTCTAACACCCCTCCATGAAGGGAGTGCACGTAACACCGCGCGGTACATGCGGCCACGGAAGGGTGTTGCTGCAACGCCCTGTCGGTTCGTGAGGGTGTCTGAGCAACATTTGACTCCTTTTTTACTCCCTTTTTGCTAAGAGTGTATATGGACTATTGTACTGGAGCGGCTCCTTCTATTTGCTCTCTTAAGAAGTTTCAACACCCCAGACGTGTTGGGCGGTGACTGAAAAGCCTATGAATTGCTACCATGTATCCAAACTGATAACCTTGTCCCTCGTATGCGTACCAAACAGGCACACAGAAGCGTTAGGAGTTTTGAAATTGCCATCGTGTACAACTGTACATAGTGGCAATGACGGCGAACCATCGCTGGATTTTTCATACACATGCAGGTTTTTCTGACAGTGGCAAGACGACGACCACTTGCAGCAATATCTCTACGGCATGGCATCAAGTGCCCTCTAGAGATGCAACTCTTCACGTCTGTCAAGCTGTCAGGCCTAGTACCTCCTTCCTTGTCTGCTTATACCGTGAGAAGGCGTTGCCACTTCTCGATTCCGACCAAACCTGCTGCTCTCTCATCAGAGCGCCACGCACTTTGCTGTTGCTGTCTATTTCATTCATTTTCATCTTTTTTCTTGTTTCCTTGTCCTCCCTTGGCTGTGTGAGTTTGACGTGTGTAACCTCGACTGCTGTATCTGATTGGCCAGCATGCGTCACGGCGTGCGTGCAGCCTGGCAACTGTGTGATGGGAGGCTGGGAGTAATTATGCAGCCCTTGAACCGATGTGAACCTCTTGTAAGACTATAATCGTTGTTTCGTTGTTAGTGTTTATTAAACGCGCGTAAAAAAAAAAAAAAAGGAAGAAGAAGAAATAAGGTGAAAAGTCGCCAGCGGTACAGTTTTAATATTTATAGTTTAAGAGCGGAATTATTATTCATTTCAGGATTCATTCTTAGCTTTTATCGTTTTTTCTGTGTGCGAGGCTGTAGATTGTATAGAGCACGCTGGTAGGAGCACCATTTAGCTCACTGTCATTCGGATAGCTATCTGTCGACAAATTGACTACTTTTAACTCGTTTTGCAAACCCAGTTTATTACAGGAACGTAACAAGGACGCAAATATGAAAGGGGTTTACATGGATCTATGTTTGAGGATTTAAGAAAAGGCGGTGGTTAGTCACTAGACTGGGACCTCCTAATCCTGTATAATACGGAACCCATTTATTAGAGAGTTTTAGTAGACCGTTTTTGTATCTCGGATACGATACCGGCGTTGGACTCTCTACCGGATCTCAGCTAGCGTACCGCCGGTACGGATCTCCTCGAGTAATAGCGTCATAGCGTGCAGCGTTTGAGTAGTATATCGGAGGTGTCACGCGGGTTGTGGGGCCCCGCGAGAAGAGGAGGGAAGCTAGGCCAACTACGCGAGAAGTAAGATGACGGTGCGGACTCCCGTAGCATTTTTCTGCTGCTCCAGGTGATTGCGAGTAACCCTTTCGTGGATGAACGAAATGGATTGCTATAACAGAACCCCTCAACAGCGTAACATCGAAATGGTTCGGGGTTTGCCATGCGTGAGCGCTACGACGTTAATTAACCGTTCCGTCTTCTTCCACGGTGTACTAAAATTCCAACAGCGTCAGTCTCGCGTATCGCGATATCATTTCGAATTATCGTACCGTATACCGTACTGGGACGTTGCAAAATGGTTTACTTCACTATTATCAAATACAAACTTATTAGACCGCTAATGAGGCACCAATCCCTATAGCTAAAGGACCGGACGATCTAATCTCGTTATTGAAGAGTACAAAGAAATCTCTTTGTATGAATCACCCTTTGTGTGATAGGTAGGACAGACTTTGCTTAGCTGAGCACGGAGGCCTTCTCGTGCGCTGCTTGGTTGCCCGGTAGAGTGCCCTGCGCATACCCGGTGCAACGTCAAAGCCAGCAAAGCTAGGAGTAGCAAGCCAGGTAACCTTGGCTAACGTCTCCTCAACAAATTCCCATACCGAAACAAACGATTAATTAATGCGGGACGACATGTTCGTTTTCCACTGTATTTCCGCAAGAAGCTTTGACAAGGAGCACTACTATCCTTGCGCCAGAAAACTCCAAACTCCAAGGAGCACTACAAACCATTTCTCGTAATTAGCTTTCGGCCTGGTAGTCCAATTTTTTCAGGTGCTTGATGTAGCAGGAGAAGAGGATGACGGGTAGGATGGAGGTGGGTGATATAACCACATGTGTCGAGCGCAACTCAGCAATTGCGGCTGATGTCCTGTAGAGCGTCTGGCCGGGAGTTCTGTACCGATTTCAGGGACCACGTGCGCACACCTATTGCTGGAAGCAGCTATACTGGCGTCGTTGGAAACTTTGGTCTTCTCTGTTGAACAGTTTTGAGGAGAGGTGACACTTTACTTGCGCTGGTGTATTCGTTTATCTTCGTTTTTTTCCTGAATACCAGGAGGTTCTCAATAATGTCCGGGCTGTCTTCCAAGGTATGCGAATGCGCAGTTGCGTGAATATAAGAGCCAGGTAGCGCGCTTTAACCCGATGGCCTGGCTGACATCTCCTTTTGTGTGAATAAACATATATCCCCCCCCCCCCGATGGAACTGGGGCGACATTCGCTGCCACCCCAACAAAAATGTAGTTGTGTTAACTAGTGGCCAGTCGTATGAAGTGATGGAGAGCCACTTGTGTTTTCAAGGCATCTACATGTGGTTTACCGTCGGCCATTACTTGAGCCTTCGATTTGACTGTGGGCAGATTATGCCGTAGGACAAAGGGCCAGGGACACTTGTACATGATATGTTACTATTTGGCTGATGAAGACGCTGTGGGGTCCCAATATCGATTTTATAGACCCCCCCCCCCCCTTCCTTGTACCTATTGTGGAGCCGTCCGTATATATAGATTTCCGTGCGACGTTTTATGCTGCGTCGGAGTTCCTCAGTCCGGCTGCAGTTGAGCACAAATAGGCACATGTTTCTTTGCCGGCAGAACTGGGATCGCGATGCCAACGCTGGGGGTCGCCGTACTCCACAAAAGCAAACTCGACTTGAGAATGTAGTAATGTCTAGGTACGGCTATACGGTGTAGCAGGACAGCGTATAGTCGAAAGTAGAGATAGTCCTCCTACATGTATCTTGAACTACGTACTGCCTGTCGTGCCGCTTGGAATTTGTCCACGTTTGTAAATGGATGTCTCTGCGTGTGAAGGAACGAAATGTATTAATAGGTGTATGGAGCCGTGATGAGCTAAGTGACAGAAGGCTTGGCTTGTAGAGTCAGTGAAAATGACCCACAAGAACGAAGCAGTTATAGATGCTATATAGTGGACCACCCAAAGAATACCATGAAGCTCAGCTGCTGTCGATGACGTTTGATATGAGTGGCGCGCAGCCACTTGTCGTGGCTCTTTTGGCAACACAGCAGAACAGGTAGGTCCCGTACTCTGAGTAGACACATCTCTGTTGCTTTCTCTCGCTATACCTCTTATACTCGCAACAGGGACAATGCTATGTTGTCGTAGAACGCCAGGGGTTGCTATTTTTTTTTTTTTTTTTGTGGGGAATGGCTGGGACATCAGTGGAGACAACACGGTGCGACAGCATCGAAATAGACCGCATGTTCCAGAATTGCAGATCTGTACAGCGCAACAGCAATGTGGAAGCCCGTCGAGTTTCTTTTGTGGATGGAGCGGACCATGGTATGACGGCGATGTTTGATTACCAGACGAGTGTAGTGAATGTAGGCTCCCTGCATCCGAAGAACTGAGGTGAGCGGTTGCCTTGCTTCAGTTAAGGCTATGATATTCAATGTAGCCAGAGGAACACGTAAACCCACCTTCGCGCTTCGTGCCAGAACGACCTCTAAGACGGATTCTGACGAGGCACCGACGTCAATGAAGGATGGATGCCACTTGACGGGCATGCGGCAATGCAAGCGAGCCATATAGTACTGCATGAGCTACCCCAGCGAGAGGAAGCGCAGGACATTAATACCAGCTGCAGCGATTTCTTTGGTGTTCAGGACTCCTGCATTCCAGGAGAGATTTCGGTCAAAGATGAGGCCAAGGAAATGGTGATGGGTCAGTCCGAGGAGAGAACTCCCGTACAGGTTGAGCTGGAATTTCTCAAGACCCTTTCGTGTGAACGGCAAGAAAACACGCTTGTTTGTGGGGACATCCATTCCTCATTGGCTGAGGTAGGAAGCGACAACGTTGAGTGAATCTTGTAACCTGCGCTGAAAGGACTGCCATTGTTTCCCTGAGCAACACCCGCGCATGTCGCCCGCAGCGAAGATCATCTGCACACCACGGGGTAGCATGGAAGGAAGGGCAGCAATATTTTTGCGTGCATGTGCGTGCACACACACACACACGCACGCACGCACACAAAAATATTGCTGCGCGCGTGAGTGCTTGATTTCGCTATCTTAATAATTCACTGTGCCGGTATTACTTAATGCTGCGGGTGCCGGTGTTTAAGCAAAGGCAGGTTGCCCTCCGTTCCATTCTCGTAACTGAATCGTCACAGTGAAGGCGGTGGTAGTTGCAGTATCTTAATGGCCATGTGGTGTGCTGCTGTCATGTCTTTACTGCGATCACTTCGTCAGTTCTAATTCGTGCATGTTATTTGTTGCACATTCCAATGCCTGTATTCTTCCCTCATCACTACCAATATTTCGCGGAACTTTGATTGCACGAAATTCGTGCAAATTACTACTTTTACAGTCTGTACTCGTATTGTTTGAGCAGAGTTTAGCGTCGGACGTCTATAGGTAGCTGCGAATGCCCCATGGCCCGTCATGCTTTGACACTTGATGTGGGTTGAAATTTATTACTAGACCTAGACCGGCGCGCCACTTTGCCCCAGTGTTTCTTTTAACGAGAACGGAATAAAGCGATCATCGACCCGTACAGGTATCACTCTTGTGGGACCCACTGCGTGCTTGCCCTGATAAGAAACGACTATTTCAGAGACTGCTCTCTGATCCTAAACGTGAAGAGACACTTGACCACCAGCAGGAATGCATGTCCGTTGCGCAAGACTCTTGCATGACTCGTGACTGGGTGTCCATAAATGGTCGATCATAAGTAGATGCATATGGGTATAGATAGCTGGCGACCTGCGACGCTGATAGCAACGACGCTGTTTGTCGTCTACTGGATTCGCGTGATTGGTAGTCGTGTCTCATAGTGTACATTTATTCTGGGTAAGTGACTACGGTAGATTCAACGTCCTGTGGAGGATGTGATCATGGACGAATGATTATCTTCCATGTAGGCATGCGAATTTGCAAGTTTGACGAATCGCTAAAATGCTAAGAAACGTAATGCATGCACGCTGATTGGTGAGGTAATACGGGAATATGTATGTACAGAGAAATGTAACTGTGTTAAATTCCCTCCAGTGTGTTAATGTGTTAATGCACCACCACACGCATTTGCGCGACATTTAGCATAACTGTATAGTGTTACTAAAGGCGTACGCCTCCCGTCTTCAACAAATCAGCGGAGGGAACGGTACCACTCGGGATGCGGGTTGATTCTCAGCGTGTTATGCTGCAAAGTACTGTTTTCAGAGTGTAACCATGGGCGGACAAAGTATTGTGCATTGAGAACCCTCGATACGTCACTATGGTCCCCTATCTGCACGCACTGCGATGTTCTCTCTGTGCTCTTCCAACGAACTCTGCCGAATTCTTTTCGAAAATTCAGACATTCCAGAAACCGCATTTCCCCGATATGCCTTCGACTTAATCCTCCCTCCGTGGTTGACGATGCCCCCTCGGAGACAAGTTCGAGATAGCACCAACTTCTCTTCCTTTTATGTATGCGTCCCCCCCTTTTCACAATTCCTCCCGGACAGCAAAGACAAGAGGAGAGGCGAACGATATTTATGCGCTAATTCCGCCAAGAACGTAATCGAACCCTTCCCGTGATTACGAGCAAAACAAGAAAAGCAGGGTAAGTATCAGGCGTGGCAAAAGAATCCCAAACCCAGCAGTGGAAAGAAGACTGCCCGTTGTCAACTAATGGAGCTCCTGGGACCCTTGAGGGAAATTAGAGGAACAACGGCACTAGACCATCTTCTGAGCGTCCCCTCCCCTTCGTCCCCTCTTTTCCTCCTCTTTCTTGTACTTCATTTGGTAATTGGCTTGGCTTGTATTTTATCCAGAGGCGTACTTTTTTCGACGTCTTGCAGGTGCCTTGTCTCAATCAGGTAGCTGGGGACGATGCCATTCGACTTGTAGACTGTTCCTGTTACATGTGTGGCTCTACCGAACAGTTGAGGAATAGGCTGCACTCCAAACATTACCTTCACTTTGTCACGGTATCTTTCTTTACCTTCACTGATATTTAGAAGCGTCATTCTTACAAGGGTTGTGACACTTTGATGTATGCGGCTCTTTACATCATGCACGCATTGTACTCCACACTAGAGTACGGAGGAAAAGCGAATTATTTTTCTACGTGTCCCACTTGGCGAGATATAAACCCTTCAACACACGTACTCCTCAAGCTCTGACATCAGAGCTCCGGCCATTCCCATTGGTAATTGTAAGCACGTGACCTCTCTCGCGCTTCCTCACTGGCGGAGGCGCCTGCCATCGCGACGTCAGAGCCGCATGAGTTTCGGTATTCGCGGTGCCGATTTTCTGCGCGTCTATTACCCACTGAGCTCTAAAACTTGGAATGGAGGTTCGCATCGACGCAAATAATTACAGTTTACAGTTATCCGGAATAACATGAGAGGAGCTGTCGCAATCACTTTAAGTTGTTTGGTTGGGTGGTTTGAAAGAAAAATATGGAGACGGATGGAAAAATACGGCACAACTGTACATTGGGCCGTATAAAGGTAAGTGCCTCAGGGCGAGAGCCGCCAATATTTCAAACAGAGACTGTTTGGAATTTTCCAGCACGCTTAGGGTGGCGAATATTTACTAAACGCCAAGCTGCAGATGTATATTGCATGCATGATGCTCTCTGCAAAGGTGAGGTCGAATGTGTCGAGCGAGACAATCACCACACCACCACCATCATCATGTATCCGTTTCCAAAGCTTTTCAAAAGTGAAGCGTGAGCTCCAAATGGTCTATTATTACATGATTAGCTTAGTAATACATATACATACAAGCGCGATTTGATTGTATTACGCAACAGAACTCGAGATACGAAAAATAATTTGAAGCAATCAGGGCTGTCACGGGCGCAAATTCATGTGTAGTGCAGTTGAAGTACATTGTAAATGCTTCTGCCATGTCCCACTCCGTGTAAGGTCGATGGTACGATAATACGTGGTTTCCGTCACGAGGAAACTATGGGTATGAGCCGAACAATGAGGAGGTCGCCCCCTGGATTAATTTTTACCCACATGAAATTTGATTCGCTCTTATAATTCTCGTACCCTGAAAGCGCACGGCTCACCGCTGTCTTCCGCGGGCGTCTGACATCGAGGAAACCTTACTAGAAGCAGAAGAATGGCCAGTGCTCATTTACGCCGAGAGATGCCTCTATGGAGTTCTCGACAGGCTTCGGCTCACTCAGTCAGCCACTTCTGTCATAAATCACATCAAAAGCTGCTTCAACACGAACATCGGAAAACTGTGCAAGTTCTACCTCAGACAAAATTTCAAACTGCAACCTCCCCAAGACTCTGAAAACTCGCCTTCACCGCCCTGGAGAGATTTCTTCCCTGCCACAGTTACCACCATACGGGGCATTCAAGGAAAAAAGCATACGCCAGCAGTCGTCTCACGTCACAAGGCCCTTGACCACATTTCTAATCACTACAGCTGTCACAGTCTCATCTATACCGACGGCTCGGTATCTCAAGACTCTGCCTTCAGTGCCTACTTTGTTCCTTCTAGCAACCTGCAGTGGTCTTCAAGACTTGACTCCCACACCACCTCATCTACTTCTGCTGAACTATGTGCCATCCTACACGCCTCCATCGCTTCGTCTCTTCATAAGCTTAATCAAGTGGTCATACTCACCGATTCCACAGCTGCACTTCATAAGTTATCGGATGTTGATAATCAATCAGTACTGGTGAAGAGCACCCGACGTGCGTTAGAGCTTGCCCAGAAGCAAGGAATAAACATTACCCTACAATGGATTCTTGCACACGTTGGCCTCCCAGGCAATGAACACGCTGATAAACTTGCCAGGGCAGCTCACTCTCTACCCTCAAAGCCCTTTAGAGCCCTACCCCCGCAAGAATGCCGCCGGAAAACCGCCAGATCCCTAATACAGTCATCCAGTTCAGTCACCAGACGTGCAATATCCCACGCCCGCCCCACTCTGTTGTCATGCACCTGCAGCAGAGCCACTGCCACTGTCCTTCACCGAATCCGCACAGGATCCGCCTTCACGCACAGCTGGCTTCATCGGTTCGAACTTACACCGACACCACTATGTCGACAGTGCTCTTCAAATTCGGAAACCATAAGTCACATACTGCTCGAATGTCTCACCTACAACGAAGCACGCAGACGGCTGCTCAACACTGACCCCAACATGTCTACATGTGACATCATCTTTGGTGGCAACTCGCCTGGCGAGCGACGACGCCGGGCTGCTGCTCTGGTCGCCTTGCTAAAGGAAACGCGGCTTATATCGCGCTTATAGTGTAGTGTAGGTTTCTTTTTTTTATTAGTTTTTTTTTCTGCGTCTTAGTCGTGGCGCTGCCCGCTTCCAGCGTGGCCAACCACGGCAAGCAGTTTTCATCTTCACCACCACCACCACCATTTGACGTCCCTGGGGGAGGGCGACGTACATAAGTGATTTGTACCGTGACACCATGTTCCGTGCTCCCACGTCAGGGTTCGTTCCAGCAATCTGAGGATGAGTAGGCGAACACGTTACCAACTGATCCGCTCTGGCCGATGTTATGTAATACCCTCCGGCCTTCAAAAAAAAAAAAAAAAAAAAAAGAAACCCCAACCAACAAACTTTGTACTTTTCTGTGTATGTTCGATAACGCGAAATTGTGCTCCCTTGCAAAAGTTCAGTGACATTGTCTACTTCGCACTTCTTATACCGTTACGAGGCAACACGGAGGTTTGATTATAGCTTGTAGGGACGACTGGATTCGTCAGTTCGTTCGCGCCGTGTCTTTGAACTGCCAGTGTCACCTGGGATTTGGAAATCAATTTGCGTTCTCTGTCTAGAACCGAACACGCTGAACGTTTCTATTTTAAGCACGCTTGCAACGTTTAAGCAAGGAAATTTCGTTCCTGCTGCCAGAGATGAGAAGTCGCGATTCGTTAATGTGTCATCTAAAAGAATCCTCGCGTAAATAGTGGGAGTGTTGCGAATAATTGAGATATTGCTGTATTTTCTGTACTTACAGGCTGTAAATTCGGTTTCTGGGCAGTTGCAGCTTGATTTTGATCAGTGAAGTACTCGCAACATGTGCAGCTACTAAGGATAACCTCTTTTTTCGTTGTTAGTTTTGGGCACTGGGATTCGGATTCGCGAATCTCGAATCGCTGCCTAGGATTCGAGGAATCGCGGATTCGGTTGGCACATCCCTACTCATAAGACAGTAATATTCCTTGGCCTTCACACTGACCATTGCTCCTGTATATGACTGCTTGTATGCACTGATAACAAAGGCAACCTCGGCCGTCAAATCAGAGCCATATCGTCGCACATTTGTACTCTTCCTTTTTTCCCCACTGGCGTTGTCATCCTGGTGACTAAGAATTCACAAAGAATCTGGTTGAGACCATTTTCAGGTCTGACGAAGGCTATGGTCTTTATTAACATATCAGACCTGTAGGTTGATATCGATTTATTGGTTATCGGTAGGGTTCCGGATCTTATGAGTTTATTTTTGGGCAAATTCGGAGGGTGTTTTGCGGAGTTTATTATTATCCGGAAATCGGCAATTATTATCGAAAAATATCACCATCACTAGTACCGAGAACCAACTCCTCAAAACAGAACGCGCGACATGTAGTTAGCGAGTTCAAGTTGTGCTTAACAAAAATAACGGAATCAGAGGATTGCAGTCTGTGCACCAGCGCCGTTCTCGAAGGCAACGAACAGCACGAGGAAGAGCTGTCTGCACATGGCGTTGGTGGGCTAGGTATAGGCTATAGCTAACCGGAAGAACATCCATACGGTGACATAGTGTACATTTTCGCGGTATGTGGCTTTCTTAACTGGCAAAACAGGAAATTTTTAATTGTCCGTGTAAAAATACGTGTGCGTGTGTGCGTGCGCGCGCTTTTGAAAACATGAGTGTGGCTATGGTGGCACACTGCAACGAGGAACACATGAGTGTGCACGCGTAAACATACGTTCCAACTACAAAGAAGGAATGTGCATTGTCATTTGTAGGACGTTTCTTTTTTTTACAACTAATATACGTACTAACGTAATATACGTACTAACAAAATCTGAGGCAGACAACGAAGATGTAGGAAATGGGGGAGTTATTTATTTACTAGTGGAAAGTTAAGGGGGAAGTCAACGTTGCGGCGGAAGCTCCGCCTTCGTCAGGACTGTCCTGTGGTCAGGTGTGGTCCTGTGTGTCAGGACGCCCAGTCCTGACGCAGGCGGAGCTTCCGCCGCATCGTTGACTTCCCCCTTAACTTTCCACTAGTAAATAAATAACTACCCCTTTTCTTACTTCCTACATCTTCGTTGTCTGCCTCTGATTTTGTTCGTACCTATTTAATTTCGCGGTCTCCCGAACCCCTTTCTTCCAGCATATATACGAGGGTGGTTCCATAAGTTTCCGGCCCGACCCACTTTTAATAGTCACAGAGACGAAACAAGTGTATCACTTTTCGACATAGTCACCCTTAACTTCGATGCACTTTTGACACCTTTCAACCAGCATTCTTATACCGTTGGAAAAAATAGTCCGAAGTTTTGTCCGCAAAATGCTGGAAAACTGCCTCTTGCACCTCACTGTCGTTTTGCAATCTCCGTCCTCTGGGATCCCTCTTCAAGTTTGAGAACAGGAAGTAGTCACTCGGTGCCAAGTCTGGACTGTAGGGTGGGTGGTGGAGTTCTTCGAAGCCGCACTCCTTCAGTGCAGCCTTGGCAACAGAAGCCGTGTGGACAGGGGCATTGTCCTGGAGCAACCGGACACCTCGACTCAACCTGCCACGCCTCTTTTCCTTGGTGTCTCGCAGTCGGTGCAGGAGGGAAGCATAATAAGTCGCATTCACTGTGGTGTTCCTTTCTTTGAAGTCGATGAGGAGGATCCCGTGACAATCCCAAAGTATTGTTGCCATGATCTTCTTTGTGGATTGTGTGACCTTACCTTTTCTTGGGGGTGCTTCTCCTGGTTTGCGCCATTCCATCGACTCATTTTTCGAAAGGGGATCATAGTAGAGCACCATAGTCTCATCCCCTGTGACAATTGACTTCAACATTTCTTCTTCGTTCTCTTGACAGAGCTCCAAAAACTCTTTGGCATAGACGACGCCCTGTTCATTTTGAACTGACCAGAGAAGTCGTGGCACCCATCTCGAACTGCCCTTTTTCATGTGAAGGCCCTCGCCGATGATGCGAAAAACAGTTGTTTTGGAAAGTCCCAGCCTTTCTGAGATTTCCTTCACCTTCAGACGCCTGTCGCTCAGCACTTCCTCCTCGACAAGAGACAAATTTTCTTGTGTCACCACTTCCACTGGACGACCATCGCGTGGACCATCTTCAGTGGACTCTCGCCCCTGTCGAAACTGCTTAGCCCAGTCTTTTACCGTTGTGTACGACGGAGAGGCTTCCCTGTACACGTTGTCCAGTCGCGTTTTAATTTTTTTAGGCGAAAGTCCCTCTTTTGTCAAGAATTTTATCACAGCGCGGTACTCGATTTTTTCCATTTTAACTGAAGAGTGCACCCTGGCTGTTTGAAATGCCGCTCTCCAACCGACAAAAGGATGGAGAGGGTTGAGGGTGGTGCTCCGGCCCTCCAACAGATGGCGCAACGTGTCCTTAATCGCATTTTTCAAATTCGCGCGCATTTTCTACCTCGGGCCGGAAACTTATGGAACTACCCTCGTATATACAATTCCAAGGTACGCGAGAGCATCCGGAGCAACATTCCCGGTATCATAATATTTATACACATTTTGTGCATATTTAGACGTTTCGCGCCGCATATTAGCATACGTATTTTGGACGATTTTTGTGCGTAAAGCCCCGGGGATAGTCACAAGCGAGACCTCAGTAGTCGGATTAATTGTGCCCCCCTCAGGGTTCTCGACCGGATTACGACCCGCAAACTTGGGATCAGTAAGTGCCTATACAAATCTGTGTCATCGTAGAGTTCTGTTTGTGTCTTAGTCGTACTCACTGTATGTTGCCTCGGCTTCTTTGTAGCCTTTCTGCCCTTCGCCTTAGAACCTTGTTCCAAGAAACATAAAAGTCAGTCAGTTCTCTAACAGGTGGTAGCTTGCGTCAGTTAGAGCATCTCTTTGCTACACACCACTGCCAGCATGTTAAAGCGCCTACACTGAAGCGGATATATATAACTTACGAAAATTGAATAGATTCGGACTCTGACATGGGCATTGGTGTCTTTGCGTTACTGCAGCCTTAGACATGTTTTCTGGGAAAAACCTTAGTGTTTGTTTTGTACTTTAGCTCCCACATGATAAGTACAATTCAATAAGGCAAGTCTGCATAGTATTCCAGCGACCACACACTTGGATCCGAGCATTGTAACGATAATTTCTTTAAGCACAACTGCCGACAATTTTTCTACAGTTCGTAAAGCGGAATAGGAGATGAAATTACAGACAATACACGGGCAGCTGCAGCCGTTCCACTGATAGTCCTGTTGCAACCCAGTGTAATGAGAGGGGAAAAAAATAATGAAAGAGAAAAGAACAGCAGCCATACTGATACCAAAACTCAATTCAGTACTAATAACTGGTCTCTATTGCATGTACAGTTCCATTCTGTGCTTACACGGCGGGATAAAGATATCAAAATGCGGCTATTAAGAGCTGCGGTTGCCCGAAGTGGTCGATTGGTGGCTTACAACGCTAATGCAATTAAGGAACCCGCTGTTAATGATTATACGATACCTCACGGGAAGGCGGGCAACAACCATTTTATTCCTCTTTCGCGGAAATATCTCGGTGCCATTTTACGAGTTAAATATCACGGAAAGCAGATATACGCATTTATTGTCATTATTTCGCGTGCGCTTTTCCGCATAATAGTGCTTTCGGTTTGCTCGTGCGAATTCTGTTACTTTTGTGCTCGAGTACCGTAGAGCGTTTCGGTGCTCATTTTAGTGGAGTCTTCTGGCTAGTTTTTTTTTTTCCTTAATCTGCATTGTATTATAGCGCTATCGCAGAATAAAGAAAGTGGGGGCATTAGATGAGCGCACAATGTTTTTGCCCGGCGAGTCAATGTACTTGTGGGGCGATAGTGACGACATTTTGTGTAGATTTTTTATTTTGGGTGTCAAGGGAGAGAACCTGTACGTGGCCAGTGATTCTGCTGAAGCTCACAGTACGTTACGAAGGAGGTGATGGCAATTAATGATATCCATTAAATTGCAACTGTGCAGCATGATAATGATTCGAGCTTGTAATACCTTGTAACGTTGAAACTTTGTACTTAGTGGTGTATTCAATACTGTGTATTCAAACATGTGGAATTATATTGCTTGTATCAGCATATGCAATGAAAAGTCCAATAACTTTCGTACCCCCCTCCTCCCTCTATTGAATATGTAGTTTGTGCGCATATACCGTGCAGCATTACATGCAGATGTATGATGCAGTTTGCACGTCAAGACACATTTTGAGGATCAAGTGTCTTTTTTTTTTTTTTTCACGAGTACGCAAATTTTTAATGTTAAATGCGAATTTGAAGTGTTATAAAGTCATTGATGATTATAATTTTAGCGTTATTATTAATTACTGCAGACATGGGGTAATATAGTTTAGTTACTAAATAATGAGTATAATAGAAATTTCATTTATTTGTAGACATATTGGTCTGTAATATTTTCGAGTGTGATGGGATAAAGAGAGAATGGACGCTGGCTTCGCTTTGCGTTGCTAAAGATGTTGTTTCAAGCCCCACCAAGACATCAAGTCGGAAACTCAAAGGCGAAATCGAGACGAAAAAAGAGTAGCGTATTCTACATCGTATATGCCGTCTCACGTCGGCCAAAATACAAAGTACTGACCCTTGACATCCTTGAGTAACATTCCAGACCACAAAATAACGTTCGTACATTCACGTAAAACGTCCTCTTCTGACACACTTCCCGTTCAACCCCTGAGCGTATCAGGTGAGCCGCCACACCTTTGCCCTGATGGCGCGGAATATCTTCGTGTATCTACACTTGTACCACTCAATGACTACAAGTCTGGCAACACCCACCCGGATTTTTTTATGGCGCTCATTCCGCTGTTAGCCGTACTCTTTCGATTTTTATCTGTCTTCCAACTCGACACCCAGAGGTCGCCCCGCGTGTAGGAAGACATATGCACATTACTACAAGGGAGAACCAAACGGAGGGGGCAGCGCATAAAACCACGAGTCAAAAGGCGAGACTGCGCGATCGCCTTCGGAGGGAACTAAAATGGCGCTCAAGAAAATAAAAAGAGAATGTCGCTACTCTCTGACGGTCGCTCGAATTTTATGGTCCCGCCATACGTGAGTAGACTATCAATAGCTGCGAGTAGTTCTTTTCATCCATTGCTTTTCCTTTCTTCCATTCTTCTTTATTGCGTTGGTTTTCACTGCTGGTGTTTGGCGCATGTAATATCTTTGAATCATGCAAACGCAGAGCTCGGATATGTATGGTATACGAGGTCCTTTGTGTGGCGTTCGTGTTCAGAGCCCTCAAACCCTGGGAAGAAGACGTCCTTGTTCAGCTCATTCAGACTTGTCCCGTTACAAATACTTACGTTATTACTAATCAACTACTACTACTCATGAATTAGGTTTTGCGCGAATTTCGCGAATAGTCGAGTAGTCTTGCGAGCAAGTAATTTTTGAATGATCTCGTTACAATTTTGAGTAATCCATTACCGATAATCAATTACTTAATCAATTACTTTTCAACCACGGCTCATTCATAGACTAAACAAGCCCACAGGTTCCGTTCCAGCCTTCCCTATCTGCTCTGCTATTCCATTACAATAAGTGGAGGTCATTGTAAGAACATTTTTAGTACCCGGGGCAGAGATGTAAAAATTACTTTTATTTTTCAATGCATTGTCAATTACTTGTTACAGTTTTGGAAGGTAATGCGTTACATTACTCGTTACTTTTTCATGCTTAGTAATGCATTACTAATGTCATTACTTTGACATTACATTTTCCCAGAAGTCTCTAACACGATACTCCGCGGTGTTTGAAGCGCGTACCTCGTAACTGCTGGCTTTAGACAGAGCGTGAACTCAAGTAAGGCTTGCACGTTAGTCTGCCAAAATGTAATGGCATTACATAGTCATTACTTTCTTGCGGAGTGCAGTGCATTAGCGTTACTCATTACTGGAAATGCATTGCTCCACATCTCTGGGCCAGGGGCACTTTAATTTCTCCCTTCCGCGGCCTACGTATGTGCAGTACATCATGATTCGGACAATAGTGAGTCACTTGCAATTTCCAACTTGGAAAGTTGGAATGGAGCACTGCGGAGCCCTTCTATTGTGGCGGCCTTGAGAGTCAACGCCTTAGTAGGAGATGCAGAGAGAGGTTGCGCACAGCGCTGACTACGTAGTTGCGATTGTCTGCCACTCTTGTACACTGCCGAGTTCTCCGGATTACCGCCATGGCTTCAGCTTTCGGGAATATTCATGGTGACGGGCCGAAAAGACGAAAACACTTTGTTGTTTAAATGCCCGTGATGTGTTTACCTAAAAAAAAGCTCATATCCTGATCTAAGAAGACGAACTCCAATCTCAGAACGGTCAGTTTAACGCGTAACTTTTTAAGCAGTTACTTGATTATATTTTCAGCGGAGTAATTTGTAGCGGTAAAAAATTATTTTGCCACAAGGGTAATAGTAACGGTAATGAATGACCTTTTTTGAGTAACGTGTACAACTCTGAACTCATCTTCGCAGTGGGCCGGGCAGGGAAGATGAATTTCAACAGGTGATGCGGCAGTAGCGAAATATTGCGGTTGCAACACACCCGCGTTTTCCCAAGCTGAAGGGTAAGGCGTCAGGAAAAAAAATCGTGAGGGTTTATTTCATAAGCAGCATAGGTTATATCCGGTCTCACTGTATTGTGATGCAGGTAAATGAACAAATTCTGTTTAGTAGACCTACGTGTGGCTCTTCAATTATTCAAAAGGGAAATTGGTGCGCTGTGTACTGAATAATTCCAATTATGTCATGCATTTAATGTGTTGTGAAGGCATCATGAATTACCTATATTAATTATCAACTGTATAAGCTGTTCCCAGACGACATAACTATAGACACTTGTGCTTCTTCTCAGCGTCGCATCCCCGTTTTTTTTCTTTTACGCGGAGGCAGACACCATAGGAAACATAAGAGTAAAAATACGTTCTAGTGTGCACTTGTAACGGCTGGTGAGGAAGTAATGTCTTAATAAATCAGCCTCGTCACCTCTTACCAATTGAAACACCATTTCGGCGTTCATGCTCCATTAGTGTAAACGACACATTGCCGTACTCCGGTGGCTTGAGTAATTGTTTACTATGTCCGATAAGCTTCACATCTGCTTTCCGTGGAGAGAATTGGTTTTGTAGTCAAGTCACCGAAAATATTGCGACCATGTTAGCTACTAAGATAATGTCCAAGATAGAGTCGTTAGCGCGCGTGTAATAAATGTTGCAGTGTGACGCATGCGGCTTCCAGCTTCAATGTGCAGCGAGCCACGGAAAAAAAGAAAGAAAGAAGTAACCGCTTTTAATATGGTTCATGCATCAGTTAGACAATGCCTAGCAGAAAAACACTTGCATTCTTCGCTGTGTCCTTCTTCAACAGTTCTCAAATAACCCTCCCCTTTCTGAAACAGATAAATCGCAAGGCACTCTAGCAACACTGGCAGCTGTTCTCCACGATATGGCACGAACTAAGCAGCATGCGGCATGGGAACAAAGAGAAACCTTTGTGCGGGCTAAATGAGTCGAACTATCCGTCCGTCATGAAAGGCAAGACTGGGGAGGCAGCAGCAACATTTGTTTCATTGTGTGGTTAGGCCTAGTTAGCAGCGTCTACAAAAGCCGGCCCGTTCGTTGCGCCGATTAATTGCTTCGGGGTTGACGTAAACTATCGGGAGGTTGGAAGCCCGATCGTGGGAAAACGGTTAAGAGTAATGGAAACGTTGTGTACGCCAATCCTTCTACATGGACAGATGGAGCTGCGACGTAGACGTTGCTGTAAAGGCCGGTGAAACGAGACTACAGAAAAATGTGTCGAGTTTGACGTAAGTATTGCACTCATGGATACCACGCACTCTGCCTGCTAGGCAGAGAATTTTGAAGAGGGACCTGCACTTCACCATAGGAGGAGTGGTCTAATCGGTACCTATGCGTGAAGTATGGGCACGTTGCTCTGAGGAACCTCGTTCTCTAGCGAGGGATTCACAGTATGTAAATAGTGAAAATAACCACAACCAATTTTTCAGTCGAATTTTGCCTGATATGTGTACATACGAATGGTAGATTGTACATATTTTTAGTAGTTTGACATACTTGTAACGATAGTTTGCACGTATAAAACATTTAGTTGTTATAGTGTTAGTGAAAAGCAAAGTGTAATCTGGGCAGTTACTTGTGTGATTAGATAACTATGGTGATTCTGGTGATCCATTTCGCCCCATGCCCGTGATCCGCTTTGCCACCAGGTGTAAGTAAAGTGGATTTTTTGTACACTTGCACAAACTTCTTAGCTTCATGGCGACAAACAGTTCGTCTCAAATTTAACTGGTATACCGACTTGTTCTTTCTAAACGCACGTACGCAGATGTGTTTTGTACACAGCAGTTGAGGATACCGTTGCAGTTCCAGAAACTTAAAAAGTGAAGTGGGGTCGCTATGCCCCTTTCTTTCCTATACAAGGTGCACTATTTTTCTTGCTCTCTTCTACGTTGCTGACGGCGTAATTTTCCCAAAAATTATTGGCGCTAAAAGGCACAGAATGCCTGCAAACCGACAAAATATTCACTGGAAACTCTTTCGTATAAGTACATGCTCACAGGGATGTTCCCAGCACCCCCACCCCCAAACCCTCCCCTCCAAGAGGAGAGGGTAACCCTCGCCAGATCTAACCCTCGCCTAGCCCTCGCCAGAGAGGCAAAAACGCCACGAAAGCGGCAGATATGGGCGTCACAACCCCCCTACAGATCCTGGGAATATCCTTGCTGCTCCGCCCTGCGATGCCTTGCCGACAATAGTCACACATCATTTTGACTTTGCGCCCCATCAACCAGTGACCATACAGGACGCTAATACATTAAATTATCGCAGAATCGACAATTCAGGAAAATTCGAAACATCCTTGCACTTAGAACCTGCAAGTTAACAAGTTCAAAGCTTAGCAAAAGTCTATTATGTTCCATTTCACGCGCTCTCTATATTTCCGGCACTGTACTGCTCTGCGCGCAATGAATATCCGGCAATGCCATTTCAATAGCACCCTGCGTGGTCACCGCGATGCTCCCACACGCCGTGCACTCCGCGCCACAGCCTGTCACAACGGGTCACCTTCATTGGCTGACGGTCTCGAGGCCTGGAATGCGACGTGACGATACGTGGGAATTTCGTGACGTAGCCGTGAGAAACGCAGGGAATGGAGAGGTCACGCTCACTAGAACTAAAGGGATTGCATATTTGGATATTGTGTCTTTTATAAAACATGATAACTGGAACATGTTCGGCGAGTTGTTTAGTTCTCCTTCAAAGCTCGGGTCACCTCAATTGGGAACGTTTTGCAACAGAAATGTGCGAGTACAATATAAAAAAATACAATATCAAATAACATTGACATAACAATATTATAAGATATCAGAATCATGACAGTAACGAGATAATTAAGTTAAATAAGCTATGTACAAGTCGTTTACGAAACAATTGAACTGTTCTGGGCTGACTGGTACGCCGAACAAAAGGAAGATGAAGAAGGAAAAAAACACACGAAAGAAGCACCGATGGTCATTGTGATACAGAGTATGAAACTAAAGCGTCTGGCGAACCGGTGGACACCAGAAACTCCATGATCGATAGAAGACCTCGGCGGTGTTGCACAAGGTTCTGACATGGGTCTATAGCTGTAGCCAAGTTGAATGTTTGCATGCTAACCGTATTCAGTTGAGCACATAGAAGCTGTCTCTCCGTTTCGTTGAGCTCCCATTCTATCGGGACATGCTCAATGTTCGCCACGACGCCACATTTGGAGCATAGGCGGAGGCGTCGTGGGCACCGTTGATTTTACAGAAGACGGGGGAACCTTAGGCTTGGCTTCCATGAAGCATTTGTATGCATTACTTTGCTTCCGGTGGCAAACTTTTGGTATTAGTAGATGACGTCGATGGTTAAGCTGTGAGGCGCAAGTGGTGTGGTCTCCCTCTGCCGTAAGAGTTCAATAGGCATTTCGCGGGCTTCTGCTATCACGATCCGCGTTTCCGCGACCCTCTGGACGCCGAGACATATGCTTAAGCTCCTTGGAAGAATACAACGAAGTCGTTGTTATTGCATCTGTCAAAATTCCGTGCAAAACAGGTAGGCTATACAACAGAGTTCCCCGGACTAGAGCTCTGTGGATGGCCAGAAGATACTTCCCATTCATTCCCCACTTGGCCCCGGCAAAGTGACGGTTGACAGAGATCCACCGGTGTGCCTTTGTGTCCCGGTAATTCATCTGTTTCTTCCAGGACAAGCTGGAGTCTAGGATAACACCTAGGAATCTATGATGTGTTGCTTGACTGAGAGACGTATTGTCAAGGAAATGCTGATATCAATGCGTATGCTTCCTAGTACAAGCAAACGC
Source organism: Ornithodoros turicata (assembly GCF_037126465.1). NCBI lineage: Eukaryota > Metazoa > Arthropoda > Arachnida > Ixodida > Argasidae > Ornithodoros > Ornithodoros turicata. The sequence goes on from NC_088201.1 coordinate 45,819,866, forward strand.
TGCTGTTTTTTTTCTTTTTTCAGTTGATATATGTATGCCCGCCTCTTTTAGACGCCGCCAAATTTTATCCAGGGAATGCTGAAGGCGATGCAGGATTGCTGGTCTCGATTTCCCAACAGTCCAGACGCAGTTGTCATCGGCATAGATATAGATATTGACTCTGGGGGCAATGCAGGACTTCAGGCCTGCCATGACAAGGTTAAAAAGTGTAGGGCTTAAGGCGCCTTCTTGTGGGACCCCATGAGTCAATACGACTTTCGGCGTGGCCCCTTCTTGCTTGCGAACAGAAAGTGTCGGAAAACACCAGCCAGCCACAAGAAAATTCTATCGAGAACACCTGCTTGCAAGCACGTGCCGCACGTGGGCATGACTGACGGTATCATAGGCTCTCTTGATGTTCATGAGTACTGCAATGACTATTTTCTTCTTGTTCTTTGCTTGCTCGACGGTGGTAACCCTCAAGCCACCATTCTAGTCTATGTAATACCATTCGCTCCAAAACTTTACCAAGCCAACTCGTCAGGCTAATTGGACGAACGGATTAGAGGTCAGGTGGATGCTCTCAATGCTTTAATAAAGGGCCTAGAAAGGCATCTTTCCAACTCTTCGGGACCGCCCCGTTTCTTCAGATGTACTGTAGACGTGGCATAGGCACGAAATACCGTCGTCGATAAGGTTTTGGATGGCCCGAAAACTGATTCCATTTGCACCCAGTGGTGGTGGCGGTGGTGCTAATGAAAGAGCTCGCCGTTGTCGGCCTCACGGAGTTGGGAAACGTCACGACTAACACTCTTGGGGAATGTGCATGCTGGGCCGACATATGTCTGACAGCGTCTGAGGAAAACCCCCCAAAAAATCTCACACAGCACAGCCGGTGACGATTGGACACATGATAGGTATACCGCGGCTCTCAATTCAGCCAATGAGAAGTCCATACCCATCGCTTCGTTCACCACTGGTTCTCTTCGTGCTATCCCCTCTTGGATTTGTGTATGGTGGGTCTTGGACCTCGGAAGTGTATACGGGGAATACTTCAGTGTTTGCAGCCAGCGGACTTACAGACATAATTTTACAAAATTCACGCACAACAGCATTTTCAGACCGCTTGAGAGACAGCGCGAGCACATCAAATGTATTTCAGGGTTGGAGGGTCTCTTTCAGACCCCGTGCCACGCTCCACACTCTGGCAGGGGTAGCAAAAGGCGATAGCGCTGCGCGGAACTGACGGCAGCGTTCTTTATCAGTGTTGTTTAGTTCCTACTATACAAGCCTGGCTGCATGACGGGATGCTATGATATGTTAAAACAGCCTCGACCGTCGAGCCTTGCGTTCGGCTATTCTCCTTTTCGCTCGGAGTTGTTCCCATATGTCCTGTTGCGAGCTTCACGGTTCAGGAGGAAGTATCGAAGATAACTAGGCAATATATTTCCGTTAGCTGTTCTGCTGACGTGTTCGGTTGCGTCATTTCTGCACAAGACGCTATCCCATTAGTCCTGGGTTGGCCAGTATACATGTCACATGAAATATAGGTGAGCAAATAGCCACTTTATTTCCCATCGGCATCGGTATACCACGACTGACTCCTGGAAACTCCTTTCGAGCAGATGGACACGTCCACGACGTCATTTGAAAGATCTCTACGCAGGAGTGTAGGCGATCCATCATTGCGTAGACACAAGTTCATTTCGTCGATGACGTCAGTGCGCCCCCCCCCCCTCCCCCGGTCTGTGCTCACACTTCCCACCGCGGATGATGGGCATTGAACGTACTAAATATCGCATTGGTTGACTTGTGGAAACGCATTCGCTCTCTATAGAGAACAACAACAACAACTTTATTTGGAGATGATGAATGGGGAGAAAAAGCACCATATGCTTGTCATTTTCTATTAATGGAAACATTAAATGCTGACACATACGAGCGCATGTATTTTTGTAACCCTGCCCTACGTGCTGAACCATTTTACAGTTTTATCTGTTGCCTACTTGATCACTTTGCTTCGTCCGAATGGTGCGAAATATGTGCGCGGCATATCTAGGTGGTAGTGAGCTGTCTTTTCGCATCTGCTGTTGATCCGGAAACACTAGTGAGAAGCAGTGTTGTACCCGTTACCGAAATATGGTATCGCGATACCGATACTCGTTACTTGAGTAAGAAGTATCGAAATGCCGATATCGATACTTCTTATTTAAAGTAACGAAGTGCCGCTGCAGTTACTAAAAAAGAAAACTAACGCGAACTTTGGGCGATACTTTTGTTTGAAATACGAAGATGACGCAACATAGAAATATCGCTTACGTGAACAGTTTTGCAGTGAAAAGACAGCATATTTCATATGTAGCTCGGAAACGTTATGCTTGACTCTTATCAATAGCTATTTCTTGAAATCGTCTTCTGCCATCCTTGCAACCTGTGGTCTCTCCGGCAGATGACAGAGGCAGTGTGACAATTACGTTAGTGTCTGGCTCACACATACCATGGAGTTCAATGACCAAAGAATCCTATCCAAAGTTAACAATGCCACAGTATATGTGAGCGTGACTCAGTGCGACAAGGCAGCTTAGCAGTGGAGTCCAGAGCGCACTGTCAAAGTCTTGACCTCTGTTCGTTGACCTCAACTCTTTTGTTGAACACAGCGTGTTATTTCCTTCAGTTTCAAAGAAAAACGGTGAACACGTGTGTAGTATAATTCCATAATTCCGGTTACGCAGCACGTAGGCGTGTCCACAAGCTTCTTGTCGAGGGCTAGGCGGACCATTGACAATGAATAAGAGTGAGAAATATGGTCGGTGAAGAAAGGTGGGGCACTAAAAAGTGCCCCACCAAAAATAAATAGTATCGGTATCGGTAACGATACAGAGATCGCGTTGCCATACATTTGTAACGGAAATACTTTTCCGATACTGACTTTAGAAAGTATCGCGATACCCACTCCGATACCGAAAAAGTATCGATTACTGTAACGGCGTTACTTGTAACGGCGATACATACAACACTGGGGAGAAGCACGATACAGCCGTGCCTTCTATGGCGCCACGTATAGTCAACCGCAATCGGGAGCCCTACAGCTAAAGAAAACCAAGGGCGCAGTCCCCGCTGTTTGGTCAACGAGGACATACTAGGGTCTCTTCGAACTGTTTCAAAAGATTGTCTTTTAGGCGCGCGCTACATTTTTGCGATTTTATTAAAATTGTTTAAACTGATGGTAGACATGATGAGTGCTGTCTCCAGAACAGTTCCTCTTGTTGCACTTTTTGACGTACCTGTAGCTTCCCCAGGTCCTCAGCGCGAGCGAGACCATATAAATCCCTGGATCCTCACTGTGACGTCATGTAGGGATACTTCACGCGTTCCAGGAGATGGTTGCAATGATAATGGCTCCGTTTTGCGAGGAGAGCGCTCGGCTATCGCACAGTGCCATTGAACGCAGCTTGTGATCCCAGCACTCTAAATTGATTATAATTTTTCAGGAAATATGGTTACTTTCGAGAAGCGATCGAACTGAAAGCTCTCCTCAACTACTTTTTCGTTTTCCTCAGTGAAGCAGTGCTTAAAATATGTATATTGCCGAGTGAATTTCTTCATTGCTTGGCGCACTCAGTATGCAAGGTGTGTGCAATAAGAGCTGCCGTCTTTCGTCATTTGGAGCCGATACTTTTGAAGTGGCTGCCAATGGATGAAGTGTCGTTAGAAGTGGAAGGAACGGAGCTTTTCGACAGATGCCTAATTTCCATTTCCTCATTCGGGCAAATGGTCTTTCGTTTTTGTTTTGTTTGTTAGTTTTTTCTTTTTTTTTATCTTATTTCATTCTGCGACTCATTCGATTGTGAAGTGCGTGCAGAATCGCAGAAGAGTTTCGCGCACTGAAGTTTTATGTGCTCGAAATGACTCGTGATAAGTTTTGAGCGTTGGGCGTGACGATGATTATCAGGGAGTTTTAGGAAATCGTAGGGCGCCCTCAGATTACCACTCCGTATCGCTATCAATCAATCACATATCAGCACCAGCTCCCGCGGCATAGTGGTTAGGATGATCGCTTTCCACGCCGAGACTGGGAGGTGACACGGGTTCGAATCCTGACACCGGCTGTGCTGTCTGAGGTTTCCCTGGGTTTTCCGAAGACTTTCCAGACGAATATCGGCACAGCTCCCTCTGAAGTCGGCCCAGGACGCGTACTAACCCCCTGTCCCCCACTCCTTCCTGCTGTCCTCTCTCCACCTGTCCACGTCTGTACGCCGCCGATAGCCACAGTTGCTTCGCGGCGCTAACACGGAATTAAAAAAAATATATATATCAGCAACGTGATGTCAGCCACTCCAAAGGAATCAGGCGATTGGCTTATCATGTTTTCGGAAACGTTATCGTGAAACTTCTACGTTTTCCTAAAAGTCCCTATTCTTTTTCTTCAAGAGCATCGTTTAGTTTTGCTGTGGTAGCTTCTCTTGTCATGGTCTATATGTCCCACGTCATAGTTACGTAAAATGGCGTTGATTTGTCTCATGCGTTATGGTGTCCTGTGCTGCGGGCACGTGGTGCAAACTGTCTCACTTCGAAAAGCTACATAATAATAGCATGCAAGCGCGAGGGTGTGTCCAAGCTTGTGGAAATGATCTGTGATGTGCAACAACGGCTGAACTGTGGAATACAAAGTAGCTCCAAAGTGCAAAGCGGCTGTCCTGGAGTCCTTCATGTGACGCTTTGTGGATTCCAACCGTTCCACTGTATACCGCATGTTTCACATTACGTCTTATTGATATTGCGCCACCCAGGTTGAGCGAAATTATTGTCCGTTGGTTTTACGTAAGGTCAAGTCATAGTCGACAAGTAATTCACGAAAAGCCAGAGTGCCAGCGCCACGGGTTGAGCCTGGACACTCCTTATTACCGGTCAGGGATGCTATACCTTCACACCACATTGGCATGGGTTTCTCGTCAATTGGGGAGCATCCCTGACTGCATGGTAATCAGGAGGATCCAGGTTCAACCCCTGGCGCTGGCACTCATTGGTTTTCTCGTGAATTACTTGTTGACTTTGTCCCTTAGAGGCTGTTGGAGGCTGTATGCGTTGTGTCTGTCCCTAGGACGGAGCTCGCCTTGGAGTTTGCTATCTGGCGAAGTCATTCTCTCTGTTTATCCTTCAAATGGAGTCTGAAAAAAATATGTAAACAATTGTTGGAGCTCAACACGTTCAGTGCTCCGATATTACAAGCTTTAAGTCACCCGCTCTCGGCAGCGCAAAGTGTGTAGCTGTTAAAACAGAATTTGACCACATAACACGCTCCCTGCAAACCATCAGTCCGAATGGCATCGTTCACTCTCCTGATTTTGTTGGAAATGGGATGGCTCGGCCTTTTTGGACACATTATGCAAAATGCCAAAAGTGTCCAAAATAGGCAGATCCATCACATTTTCAAGAAATCAGGAAACAGAACGATGGCGGTTGGTTCTTAGTGGGGTTATGTGGTCCATTTCTGTTATAGGAGTGGGCGCTAACTTCTCCGTCTCTCTTTCATGCAGAGAGAGAGACGAATATTCCCTGTGATGTAGCAGACGCGGATGTCAGTGTTGCCAGCTCTACCTCAGGTGCATCTCTTATACGAGTTCATTTCGTTATTTAACAAACATGGCGTGCTCAGTTTTGTTCACTTTTTCTTTGCCAAGAGAATTAACCCTATTGCATTGTCAAGAACGGTGAACGGAAATGAATGAGTGTTTAGCGGATCTTAGTGGATCTGTAGGAGGAAGGAAATGACGTTTAGGATTGCTTGGAACCGTAATTCATCCATTAGGTGCGACTATGCAAAATATTTTCGTTGAACGGCGTCTTATCGCCTTGCAATTCAATTAACAAAAACACCAGCAGCGTGATCCAGTATATCGTTGCGCGAAAAAGAAAAAAAAAAAAACGCAAGGAAAAATAGAAAATGGCCAGCAAAGTCAGTAATGCGCGGATCAGTGAAACCTTGGAGGTGCGCGCTGACGCTTACGTTGGCGGATAATGAGCTCTCGTTTGCCACTGAAAAATCGTCTGCTATATACGGACACGACGCGGCGCTGACCACATACTCTCTAGCCGAGCTGGTTGACGTCACGCCACGAGTCATCTGATTGGTGTTCCATCTGCGTCACGGACTGACGTCAACCTTACTCGTTCTCTTACCGGGTTTCTGGGAGTAGTGCAAGGGTTTCCATTGCCCCATCTCATCATCATTTCTTTGTCTGTGTGTGTGTCTATTGCGTACAGGTCAAAGATTTCTCGTGCGCGCTGCAGGTCTCCTACGATCACTGTTTTTGCACAAGAACGAGTTATTTTTGTCCTGCAACCAGAGAGTGCCAAAACCTTAAATGTATAGAGGAGGTTTGCACTCCTCCTATAAGTTAGCTTGCATAATTAATCTCCAACACCGCCAGGCGAAGCTCTACAGTCTTCCCTTTGTGATATAGGTAGCTTACGGTCAGTTTTCCCTCCATATGTCAGTACACATGTTGTTTGCACAGGCAAGTGGCTTTAATTTGCCCGTGGATTGAAACATTATATTGCCAGTATATTGAACACTTGCCACTGCATGGCTTCCGAGCTTGACAAAAAGCTGGAGTACCAATGTACACGTCATCAACTCCATGCAGAATTTATTGGCAGTGTACCAGGATATTTCAAGTGGGTCACTCTGGTGCTCAGCAGTTGCTGCAGCTAAGTAAGACACATCAGCAAATAATATTGAGGTGGTGAACGATTTTTATCTCAGGATTAGCACGCAATTGGCGAACATACTGCACACGCGAAGGCGATGCAGGAATCGATTGGTCATCTTACATATCGCGAGTTCCTTCCGTTCTTCAGACCACACGAGGGCAATTACTTGCAGCGGGGTGGTACGAAAAGTCTTACCGGAAGAGAAAAAAAAAGAAGAAAAATCAGAACTTCACCGCATAATATGCTCATGACCAACCAGCATTCAGAGTGATGCTGTGCTGTTTTCTGATTCGACATTCTGATTGTTCAAAACTGGAGGCGTACGCCTTTTCTGTAACACTTAAAGGGGCACTAAACAGCTCGACTTACATTTTCCAAGTAGTATGCCCCATGAAAGAATGTGGCTCACGATATCCAAATATGTAATTCGTTTACTTCTAGCGAGCGTATTTACCGCGTAACAATGCCAGTCAAAAAGCATAATCCGCGCGAGTCTTTCCTTCATCCTTGGAACGGAGTCCCGTCACAATGTTCCAAACGTACAGCAACTAAGCATTCCAGGCGGTGGACATGGGGGAGATTTCGCTATCCCAGCCAATGACGAGCCCCATTGAGTCAAGCGAAGGAACCGGTTGTGGGAACATCGCGGTTACCTTGCGGAGGAATACAGCACTGAGAACATAGTGCGCACATGAAATGGAGCATTGCGGTCTTTTGGTACGGTTTGAACTCGCTATCTTGGGATTGACAAGTGAAAATATGTTTAGAATTTACCTCACTTCTCGATATTACAACGAAGTCAATGGATAAGCGTCCCGTATTTTGAATGGTTGATGGTGCGCGACGTCAAAATGACGCATGGCTATCGTCGCCAGAGGATCGCAGAGCGGGGCATGAGCGCGAAAGAGCGCAGTGAACATTCGGCCGGTTTGGAGCCATTATTTACTTTTTTGCTACAACAATTTTTGGAAAACGTTCACCGTCGGCATAACTTTTTTATGAAATCCCATCCTAACCCATCCAATGCTTCACGGTTTGCACGGTTGAACTGCGCCGCAATAATCCGACACGTGGAACTCTCGTCATAGGTAGTAGAAAGTTTCTCATTTGCACACCGAGGGGACAGATCTTTCTGTAGTCGTTCGTTAGTATGCTACAGGAGGTATAGTTGATTCGGCTAGAGTCACGATGAATCATATCGTAACCTCATAAAACTGGTCCCGGTGGATTGTTGCCCTGTAGGTGGGCAACACACAGCAATAGACCCACAGCAGTTTGTAAACAAGAGGGCGCATCTGCGCATGCGCATGGAGCAGACGTCGCTGATGGGCAAAAGGGAGTAGGAAACGGCATGGTGTCTACGGGGTACTTGGCCTTTCTGTACCGTGTAGCACATCCAATAGCTACACCACGTTGTGGCGTGCCTTTAGTAATGACCGAGGACACCCAGTGACTCAATGATCTCGCGATTTTTGCCCACCAAACAGGATAGCAGCGCCGCCGCATCTCTATGACGTCACGCACTGAAGTGAGTCTATAGACCTCTACCCGAGAAACGTCATCACGGCGTTGGTAGACAGACTGATATCGAAACAAAAAGGGAGAGCTGGGTTCCACGAATGGCCACTTGTTCGCTGCCTCCTATTGAAAAAAAAAAGTAGGACCGAAGGTCGCGTCCCTTTCAGGGACCATCGTAATCCCCTCAAGACCGTGGCTTTCGGGCGCGACCTTGTTCGCCACTAGCTTCGAGTGTAGTTCAACTCTACCAAATTGGTGGCGCTGTCGAACCCTATGACGGCATTTGTTTACAAACAAGGAGAGGTTTATTGCTCAGTCATATCGTAGTCGCCAAGACCCCTTCCTGAAACCTCGTCACCTTCGAAGTATAGTTTCTCAGTAATATCTTAGTTTTCGCGGTGTTCCGACAGCTTTGGCTACTGACCCGCCATCTCGGCAGGGCTTTGCAGTATTTTGAAATGCGACACTATTCCACTTCCGTTTAATGAACTGATGACTTTTCTTCTACCGCCGCTTTTGGGGATCAGTGAAATTTGGGCGTTGGTGTTGCTTTAGTGTTGTGTTCGTCGTAACTGTTGACTCGGTCTCTGTTGAGCCTCAATTTATGTTAGTACCCGTATAAGGAAGTCACGCATGCGTAGAATGTGAATTGATTCTATAATTGACTAATGGCAGACGAAGAGAAGCTCCCATCCCCTTTTTTGTCGGCCTTTTTGCCTTACGTTCGCTACACCCTAAGCGACATCAACGTAAAGAGTTTGCAGGGTTATATTCCTTCCCCAAATTCCTTATAAAAGTCGAGCGCCACGTATACATTCAGGTCTTGTTGTATTGAAGTAAAACGTAAGCTTTTCATCGTCCTTGCACTGGACCACACCTGGATTCTGATGTGTGCGTAATTAGCGTAATTTCGCGTACGGCATCAACACGTGACTCAGTCTGAGATGGCTCAAATCTCAAAACCGGTAGACGGTTCCAGATTGTCCCTTCAAACTTTAAATAGCGATATATACCCATAAACAGAAGCTCACGCGTCTCATTTTCCCATCCGTCTGCCTGTCCACGTCCCTGCGGCTCGCATCACCTTCCGAACGCCCATCATTCCGAATGTCTCCTCTTTTGTTGTTGTCCGTCTTGCAAAACCAAAACAAAGAGCTATATCGGCTTTAGTTTCACTGCCGAAGCGATTTGGGGGCGAATTTCGTGGAAGACTTCATACGGTAGGAGACGACGGTATACCTTAAAGAGGCCCATTCAACCTGTGGGTCACGTCACCCATTTCGGTCCTCTCGCTGGCGTGCTCCTGTCGTTATGGGCCCCGACGCCATAAAATCGTTTCCACAAGAGAACCTCTTCGCATCGTCCTCGTCGTCGGCGACGACACTTGCGGAGTGCAAACCTGCAAGAACGGCGCTTAAAAAAATAGTGAGCGAAACAGAAAAAAAAGTTATAAATCTATCGGCTAAAGCTGCGTGGTCATTTTAGGTGAGCGTCTTCTTCTCCGCTAGTAATATTTCGCGGATTTTGTGTGGGAGCAACTTGCACGATTACTTTGCAGGGCGTGGATCGTATATCGTGAAATCGATTCCAATAAGTGAGCGTGATTTAAAGATAAAGAGGAGTAGGGAAGGAGAGCATGGTGAACCTTCCACATTGCTCATGTGTTTAAGCACCTTTTTACCGTGCTTCAAACTCTCAGTACGCTCTTAAAACAAACCGTTGCGGCATAACACGTTCCCATAGCCGCAGCCACTATTCCCAACGCTACTGTTCTCCATGCTGAATTGTTGAAGATGGGGAATGATATCCTTCTCTCCTCCGACTTGATGGAAACCGGAGGCGAACGCCTGTTTGTGACACGTACTGCAGTTATAGTAATTGCCACAAAAAGCATACGCGTCCCGTCTTCCACAAATCAGGGGAGAGAAGGATGTCATTCGGGATGATGGTTGGGTCGTGTCTTGTTTTTTTTTTTTTTTTTTCATTCCGCGTCAACGCTGCGAATCAACTGTAGCTATGAGCAGCGTACAGATGTGGACAGATGGAGAGAGCAGAGCACAGCAGGAAGGAGTGGGAGATGGGGGTAGACGTGTTATGCAGGGATCGGAACCGGAACTGAACCCGAACCGAAAACCGCAAAAAAAAAACCGTTATTTTCTGACGAACCCGAACCGAACCGAACAACAACAATTTTTTTTGCTTGTCCTGAACCGAAGCGGAACTGGACCGAAAAAAAGTCATACGGTTACCATTTCGGGAATCGGTTCACAGGTGAAATAATTGTACTACTGACCGACTTTTTTTTGACTCACCTGAAACGGTTATCTTACACCTTTCTCAACCAGGTTCGGGGAGCGTAAGCTCGCTTTCATGTAGCAAAATTACTGCCCATGAGCCGGTTAAATTGAGACCGAAAAAGTAACAGTTCCAATCCCTGTAAATGTCTCGACAGCTGACCGATTTTTTTTTTGTCTGTGTATGTGCGGGCGGTGTTCTCCCTGAGCCGAACCCGAACCGAACCGATATACCTGAACCGGTTCAAGCTGATAATTTCGGTTCAGCGGAGCTAAACCCGAACCGAACCAATATGCCTGAACCCGAACCCGAACCGGACCGAGAAAAATGCCGGTTCCGATCCCTGGTGTTATGTGGCGAAGCTTTTTTTTTTTCCCCCGATGTACACTACAACGTGCAGCAGCCATACGTAGCTTGCAAGTTGGAACAGATTTGGAGGAAACGAATAATCGGCGATGATAGATTATTTGGACAAGTAAAAACAACGAGTATAACCGCATCATCACTATGTGCAGTCAGCGCATTTACCCTTCCATTTTTCTATTGTTTCTGTCCCATTTGCCTCAGAATGGAAAGCTATCCGAACTTTGCCAAGGTTATCAAATTTGACAGTCGTATGACAGAGACAAAATACACACTGCGAAGAGCCGTAAAATATAGCGTTGTGAGCCAACACAATTGCAAGCCTCGTACTGACACTGCATCTCGGACGGGAATATACTTATGCCACCGCAATAAAAAACGAAAAAGAAAAAGATACCGAAACGGTGCTTTGCTTGTTCGGAACAGATGGTCGCAGCTACACAACCTGCGTCTTATTGCCGAAGCCTCAATCACCGTCGCTGCTTTGAAGGAACAGCAGCAACGACATTACATGGCACAAAACAAGAAGCTCTCCTAATCGGCAAGGCCTGAACACGTCTCAGTTAAGTCACTTTTATAGGGAGCGCTCTCTTTGGGCGGCGGAAAAGAGAAGCAGCGCGCCATCGTAAATTGGAATATCCAGTGACAGCGACGCGGCCGGTGGGAACGATCCCCCCCCAAAGTTGGCAGGAAAAGACGCAGCACAATGTTGCTCGATCGGGAATGTGTTATTACCTCAATCTGGAGCGAGAGCTAAGACTTGATACGATTACGAAGGGTGAGGGGGCTTAAGGCGGAGGTCTCAGCTGTACGGAGCGGTCGGTTATGGTCACCAAAACGGCCGTCGTGTTGCTACATAAGTTATGTCACTCTTCTGCGGTTCTCGTCAACATGTCGTTCCGAGATTGTTTGGTTGGCTTCTGTGGAAGTTAGTGACACTTTGGTGGCAGGTAGTGAGAACGTAAATTTTTGATCATAATCTGTCGCCTTCTAATTTTGTACTCCGTAACATTGTTTGACTACTGTCTCCTTCCAAGCTAACCTTCCGTGAACTGATTGTGAAACTCGTGTCTGCGCAACTCAAGATGTGCGGCTTGGTTACAGGAAAAGATGCCATCCTATACGTCCCCGAGGATCTTTCATTGAAAGATACTTCAAAACTTGCAGCCTATAGACTGCTTCCCGCAGAAGCAGTGATCTGACTTTGGCTTCCACCTTGGCTTAGTTCCTCCTTGGTAAAGTTACTGACTATGATACGACTTGCGCAGTAGCTTTGTTGTTCATTATGAAGTTATCCCCCCCCCCCCACACACACACACACTCCATCCGGCATTAAAAAATTGGTCTGCGTTTTCCCTACAACATGTAGCCGATGTCTCGCTCTTGCCCCCGTCACAGATTGCGAGCACCACAATCTTCGTCAGCTAACGCAAACGTTTTTAAACAACTGAAATACTTCCCGTTAGAGGCTTTTATTTTTTTCCTCTTTACATTTTACCCTACAAACACCAACATTTACTTCGTGATATGCGAGTGACGCGAAAAGTTGCAACGGGGTCATGAAAGGAAAAAACATCGCTATGCATACCTGTTGTAATTGCAGAAAAAAAAACAAAAAACACTGACGTCTTTGGTAAACTTGAATGTCTTTGTGTGTAAAAACAATAGGGGTAGAAGAAGAGGCAACCGAAAAGAGAGACAGATATATAAGAACTTCCCCTCAAGTTAGCCTTACTTAGTAAAAATGGCAAAGTTCAGTAAAAGCTCTGGCAGTGATGGGGCAGTGATTGAAAGACTCTTTAAAATGGTGTAGGGTTGTAGGATCTTCGGTATAGGCCTTAGAAAACATTCGCGGGGATATTTCTCGTAAACGCGCGAGAGAGACAGAGAGAGAGAGAAAAAAAAAATCGCACTGCGAACCCAATGCGTCCATGGGATAGCTCACGGGGGAATAGCTTCTCGGCTACAAAAGAGATTTTGGATGATGTCATATACACTACAGGACATTAGTCTGCGTCGAATGCGGCCCCCACTCTAACAAGCGTGGTTAATGTTGTCACAGATTGTCGTGGTTCTTATGCCTCCGTGTGGCAGGTAATAAGAGTGTTTTCATACCCTTCGGAAGGCTTGCGATTACAAACCTAGACTGGTTCATTTGCACAGCGATAAACTTACACGTACTGCACCACACGTAGGGGTAAACTTGCGTTAAAACATCGTCCGGTGGCTATAGTTTTCGTTTCCTCCTTTGCGATTCCTCTAATATACTACGCTACACCACAACTCACAAAACTATTGTGCTCGTGCTTGTAGAGTCGCGATATGTTGTAGCTGAAACATGATACTCTGTTATGAGCGCATGACTGCGATGTAATTGGAGTAGATTTACACGTGTCAGCATATTGCATGACTGCTGTCATTGCTTCGCTCGGGACGTCCACTGACGTAGGTAATCTCCAATCGCAAAGATTCGCTCTTGTCACATGCGTGCGTGCATTGGAGATGTGACGTAGGAAGGCCTCTGCCACGAAACAAGCGCTGCGCGCGTCGGCTTTCCACGTTTTCTCCGTGTCCTCACTGCTATGAGGACTGCTGTGAGGACACTGCCGTGTCCTCACTGCGTGAATAATTGCTAAGCTGTACAACATTTTCGATACTATGAGAATAATACATCATCGGAGGACATTAAAATCAATATTGGGATTGGCAAGCTTCCGCTGAAGTTTTCAAGCTAATTCGTTCTCCTGTCTGCTGCTTTGTTTGTTAAGTATTGTCTTGTCACGAGGAGTTAACTTGTGTTCTAAATTTCGAAATAGCACCGCAAAAAGAAAGAAGAAACCTGGAGCAATATTATGGGGGGGTCTCGCCGAAGGAAAAAGCAATTTGCCGTGTACCTGAATGAGCTGCCTTTCTCTGTTTTTCTCCTTTTGCATTAACTTCATCAGCCCGTCATGCAAACGAGAGTAAAGAAAAGATGCCTCGACGATCTATAGCGAACTCATCGCGCTGCACGTGTAACGACTTACTGCCTAGGTCATTACTTGTGCCCACTTTGTATTCGCTATTAAATGGGGGAGGGCTTCGCACCGGTTGCAGCAAACGCTCAACCATGCTTCTCAATCTAACCGCTGCTGCTGCAGCGCCATAATAAAGAGCTAGCCCGAACGAGGGTTGCGTTGGGGCATGCCCATCAAAGCGAAGGAAGGATGCCGTATTTGACGTAATGACGAGGCCGCCATGATGGACGCCATCTATCGCAACGATGGCGAGGTATTACGTAAACGACCACCGCTCTGTTTTCGCTCCCGTGCCTTTATATGTGTATTTTTTTTTTTTCTGTGTTTCACCCACGCTTTCGTTTTCTATCACGGAGCTTTCGCTTCATTCTGGGTGTGTTCATTTATGGTGTATTTTTTCCCCTGTCTTGATTCGCGATTCTGTTTATCTACCTCTTGCTTTTGGGGTATAAGCGTTCAGGGTGGTCAGTGTTGTGTGTGAGGATGCATATCTGGGTTGTATAATTATATCTATATACGGGGTAGTCTTATTCATCTGTAGTCTTAGACGTGTGGGCTACATGGTGCTTATTGTCATTAAAGAAAGCTCTCATAAGTAGTATCGACAGCATATTCGGCTACGAATGCAACTGTAATCATCGTGAATAAAATTTAAGAAATGGCGGCGAACTGATCCGAATTCATACTAAAACAAGAGTCTTTAGCATGAGGCACACGGAGAGAACGACACGACACAAAGGTGACGCGTGTCGTGTCGTCCTTTCCGTGTCACTCAGTCTCAAGTTTCCTAAACTAGTATGTTATTGCTATAATTACATTTAATCATGTTAACTTGAGGAATATAGATGCAAAACGTCCTTCCATAGCATATTGCATTGGTATTTCCGTAGCGAGTTAAATATTTTTGCACGCTGTGAAACAAAAGAAAACTGGCAGATATGATGGAAGATACAGTTGCATCAAACAACGACAGCGACAGCTGTTTATGTGCCCGTGGCGTCTCCTTCGAAGCGAAGCCACACGTGCATCGGTAGACCATCTTTGTCAAAGTCAATAGTGAGTTTTAGTGTATCGTACTCTATCGCCTTTGCGTACGTAAGGAATAGCGTTGGTGGTTAGGCGCACGCGCAAAACATAGAGAGCTTCACGCACTGCGCAGAACCACTACGCTATCCCCTACGTGCGCAAAGGCGATAGCGTACGATACACTAAAACTCTCTAATGTGTGAGTATCCCGAAATGCCACCGTTAAGAATCCACTGTTTAAAATCCGATAGATTCAAAATCCCAAACTGCTCTAGCGTAGCGTTGCGCGCGTGCCCAGTTCAGGGGAGGCGTGCCCAGTACCCCCCCCCCCCCCCAAACCGCGTGGTGAACTGTCAAAAAACAAACCTAAACTAACCTAACCTAACCATTTCTGCAACTCTGATGTGGGCCTAACGGTCGCCAAAAACCTGGCTTTTATTCGCGACAATGGCATTGACCGACATTAAAATCACGCGATACTGTGATGTTTGTCAGTAATATGTATTATTCAACACTATCATTCCGCTATTCTTCATATTAAAGCTTTAATTTAGAAATCTGGGATTTTAAACGGTGGATTTTTAACGGTGAGATATCGTGGCATCCCCTTTAGGATGGCGGTAGCTCCGGTTACAATTTCGTCGGAGTCATCGAGGTTGCAAGTGATCAACGAGAAACGAGATAACAGCTGTCGCTGTAAAATTTCTCGTCATATCTGTATCTCGTTTCTTCGCTGCATCTCCTATATTTTGGGCGGTGCGACGTACAGGACAGGATCTTCACGAAACTGAGGCCTTAACAGCTATCGCTGTAAAATTTATTAACTACCCATCGCGACGTATGTTTTCACGACTGTGACGCTACTGTTTTTGTCTGTATAATCTTGCTTTGCTAGTCTTGCACATTATTGTAATACGAGTTGTTCGCAATTAACGTTTTTTCTGTTCCTTCTCTCTTATTGCAGGTGAGTGCCTGTTTGTCTTCGTCCGCCATATAGTGACCGTGTTCACACCATCGTGAATGATGAGCTTATATATGTGCTCGAAAGGTAAGACGCAAGGAAGTAACACGTACAGCTTTTGAGCAACGGGCGCATAGCTGGCTCAGCAAAGGACAGAAGAAGCAAATGCAACGCTTATTTTGGGCGGATTTCCACCGTCTTTCCCTCCGACCATGGTGTTCATTCCATCTTGAAGCCATGTGACCAACTGCTTGTAACGATGAGCGTCAGAAGAAGTTCTCACACTCATCGTCTTGCACATACGGCACAGTACCCACACTGAAAACCAGAAACTGCGTCCACGCCGCTGTGGCTGGTTTCGCATGCTTCTGCCTTCTGCTCCGTGGATTATATGTGGTTTGCGCCTTCCCGAAGAGAGGGCGCTAGCTTCCCCTCCTCTTTTTTTTTTTTTGAAGAGCAGCGCAGTGGCGCATTGAGAAACACTTACTTCTCGATGTATTGGAGAGTTTTGCATGTCGTTTCCGAGCGATTGCTACATTACTGGGTACTTAGAAATGAGCACACTGGTGACCGTATACTTCGATAGTGGTTACAACGGTAGTACGCCATACCGCAACCCATTTACCGGCCACATCCGAAATGTGTTGATCGCAGTTTTCTTGCAGCGTAACACCACAATTATCAATCAGATACGTCTGGTACTTAGGGTTCTGGGTTGTCGGATTTGTCCGGAAAGATCCGGAAAACCTACGTCGGTAAACTTTAAAGCAATTTGGATTTATCCGAACAACTCCGCTGTTGGGGGTTCCAGTAAGCGAGAGCTCAGCACGAAGAGCCGTGCCCTGATGACTGGTTGATGAGCTTCGTTTCCTTTTGTGTCAAGCGGGTCCCCAGCCCAGACAGGAAGAAGGGGGTTCTCTTGACACAAATCAACTGTTCAGCAGTCCTTCACTTGCCAGTGCGCGGCTCATCCATGTAATGCGGGTGAGCCCCATCCTTCTGTAGAGGTGCCTCGACATTAAAAGGGCACTAAAATGCCCACGACAAATGAGAGTAGCTCACTTGAGAGTAGCAACACTGACTTCCACGGGCGAGCAGGAGAGGCTGAAGTTAGAGCACTAGAAAAACAAGTTTCAGAGTACCGCCAGCCTTTTCCCTCGCCGCAGCGATGGTTATTGGCCGAATCCACCCACGTGACCGTGATCCACCATATCCCTTCCATTTATTTATTCATTTGGTTATCTCTTGTACATGTAATGCTGCCATAGATCACTGGCCCTGTTGATTAAAATACTACAGTCTGACGTCTGTGTTGTTAAATCAAATTGTTGTATAACTAATATATTGTCCCTACCTAGGAAATCCTTTTTCGCTTTGTAATTGTCTATGCCCATATATCCGTACACACAGTAGTTTATGTACCGTCCAGGATCGTCTGGCACAGGTGCGAGTTCACATAAAATTGCATTTGTCGCTGAGCGTCAACACAGCGGGCCCAATTGGCGTAGAACGGAAATGGCGGCGTTGCCTGGTTACGTGAGGCGAAACCAAGCGGTTGGCGGTACTCTGAAACTTGTTTTTCTAGTGCTCTAGCTAAAGTCACTGGATGTAGCCTACATCCAGTGGCTTTAGGAGAGGCAAGGGAGGCCATATTGTTTCCACGCCACGCTAGCGTCACCTTAGGGCGCTCACTATGCCATCTATCGAGTCTATCTGTTGCGTCCATCTATGCCTGTTGTGAGCAATTCACCAAGATTGATACCTTGACAGTATTGAGCTCGCCTTGACCTCCTCGGGACTCTCTCGTGGACATAGATAATGCTGTACGACGATCACACACGATTCCCTCACTCACGGCCTCAACGGCGAGCATTGTTATATTCATAACTACGGGTGCACGACGGGACACAGAGGTACAAGAACAACTATACACCAGCACTCCTTCTGGTTCTTGTTCCTCTGTGTGCCCCGCCGTGCACTCTAAGGCTAAACCGCATGGGGCGAAAAACTAGACGAATTCTGCCCGAACCAATATCGGGGCCGAACTTTTTTCGGTGTATCACCGCACGCAACCGAACTGGAAGCCAAAGTTCGGCCGGTAGACTTCTGACGTTGGGACACATGGTTATATCTCATATGGCCCGAGTGTGCATAAGACCCAAGTGACCAGAACGCCCAAATGTTCATAAGACTCGAAAATAAATTGGGCCTTTTGTGCATTTGGGTCAAATGAGCAGGGCAGGATAAGGTGTCCAGAAGGCCCTAATGCCGAGAAGGCCCAAATGGTCATATGGCCCGAAAACCAGGAAGGCATCAGATGGACCTGTGAGGTCATGGAAACGCAAACAACAGAAGCGTATTTCCCCATTCAACTAGGCCAGCCCTAACCTTCCCTCACGTGAAAGAATTGTGTTCATTGTTGTGTTCTTCTGTTGCCTCAGGGTCCCAAAACTTGCACTGATAAAAGTACCGTATTTTTCTGTGTATAAGCGCCGTTATACACTTAAAAAAAATTCTCTGAAGAAGTCCTGCGCGTCATCTAATGTCATCGTATGCGCGTCATCATCCTGCGGAGGGCTTCTTCATATAACTTTTTTTAATATATAACGGCGCTTATACACAGAAAAGTACGGTACTTTTATCAGTGCCAGTTACGAAATTTGGTGACGGAACAAACCATCTTTGGAAAAATGGTTCCCGAGGGGTTAGAGCGGAAAAAACGGTCCCATGCGTAGGAATGGTTTGCTACGTTCAAACCCCTCCCGAAATCGTACATTTGGTAGCTCGTTTGGGATAGGGAAACGAGGGGTAAACCCCCTTCTCTCCTATGCAAATTTCCTCCTGAACCCCTCCAGAAATATTTTTTCTGGCTACGCTACTGCCGTGCCCGGCTTGGTTACCTTCGCAGAAGAAAGCGGTACTCATTGTGCGTCATAGCAGTATTCCAGAGAAGGTTGAAAAGCTTTTAATGTGGCAAACGAATAAGTTATTCAATAAAAATATTAGGCACAGAGCCTACCAAATGTACTGTACGAAATATTGAACGCTGTAAGGATTCATATTTATTTGTATTTAGTTTTTGCCACATCTATATCTTATTTGCTTGAAAAATTGTTTCCTCATTTCAGCACATTTATTACGTAATATTTTTAGTTCAGTTACCTTTTTCTCCTCTGTCGCATTCATTTAATATTGTGCATAGGAGCAAAGAAAATATCTAGGACACTCCTAATCTTCCCTCCTGGTTTTCGGGCCATATGACTATTTTGGCCTTCTTAGCATTTCGGCCTTCTGGACACCTTACCCTGCCCTGCTCATTTGACCCGAATGTTCAAAAAGCCCAAATTTTTTTCGGGTCTTATGAACATTTGGGCGTTCTGATCACTTGGGCCTTATGTACACTCGGGCCATATGAGATGATACCTCACGTTTCAGCCTTCCAGCTCAATGAGATAATCCCTGTAGTCATTGGAGGAGCAGTCGCAGACGCAGCAGCAGTCAAGCAATTTGCCACGTCATTGTTGCTATGGTTCTGCTTCCGGCTGAATAACCATTGGATGCTTGCTACTTAGTCCCGTTACAACACTTCTGATTTCGGAACAGGAATGTGGCCTCGTCAAATCCCACTGAATTTTCCACGAAACTCCGGTCGCCGAAAAAAGTTCGGTCCCGAATTCGGTTCGGGAAGAATTCGGACTGTTTTCGGCCCATGCGGTTCACGCTTTAGCTGTGAATGTATCACACCAACGCTCCGAATCTATTACCCTTCTGAGCATTGTTATGTTAGCTGTCTCTGCTCCTCAACTGGGGATGGCAGGTAGGAGGACAGCGAGCGTACAGGCACCCTAGCGGAAACAAAATGGATTCTCTGCTCGCCGGTGGAACTCATTGTCGCTACTCTGAAGCGAAGCGTATTTAGTGACTCTAGACGTCTTCGAGTGATCGCGATCGTGATACTGTCTGCAGGCTCTGCCGCATAAGAGTATGCGCTCCTACAAGGCAGCTTCCCATTGTTGAAAGCAAAAGTATATGGGCGAGCTATATCTGGCGTAAACTTCCTCTATATGGAAACATGTCCTTGAGTCTGAGAGACGGTGAAAACACGGCACGGACTCATATGTACTTATATGCTCGTGGACTCACATATGCACTCATATATTAGTGTCCCCGCCTTTGTTTTGTTCCGCGTTTTGATCGTTCCTCAGAGTCAAGGACATGTTTCCGTCTAGTTCACACCAGCGCGCTTACCTCCTCCTGCTATGTTGTTCCTCTACGTGTCTTGTGTTGTATCAGTCTCGAGGATATGACACCTTTTGGAAGTTTCTCGTTCTTTGTAGTAGTGTAGTTTCTCACAGTCGTAGCTTTTTTCTCGATTTTCCCACGTTAGCGCAGCAGCAAAAAAATAAACTCCGAAAAACACCCCCGAATATATATACAGGGTGTTTCACCTAAGGTGATAAAATATTATAACTGGCGACGTACTCGCCGGAGGATTGTCGGACTTTCGGCATTTACCTTCTGGAAACTTTTGCCATCATTGAGGAAGGCTTTGAACAATTTTTAATTCCGGTAAATTTATTTTTTTCAATTGAACTTTGAAAATTGCCAAGCGAACCTCACTTTTGTTTACAGACATATGATGTCCTCCACGGATAACCGCAGGCCCAACAAAAACTATGCACAGTATCGCAAAAGAAATAGTCGAAAAAAATTAGTAAAAATTACTCTTTAGCCCCGCCTGCTTGATTTTCGCAGAGAAGCGCGCGCGAAATCTGCGTTAAAGACGAGAAAGTGTCCCCGCCTTCATTTGTCTTGGCTTCTTTGTTATAAGACGGTTGTTTTGTTTTCTTTGTCATAAGTCGGTTGTCACCAGCATCAAGGTCAACGCAGCCCAAAGAAAGGTAAACCAAGAGGCAGGAACACTTCCTCCTCTCCCCGCAAATACCGTGCGCTTTTCTTTGCGACAATCAAGCAGGCGGGGCTAAAACCGAATTCTTACAAACTTTTTTAGACTATTTCTGTTGCGATACTGTGCATAGTTTCGGTTGGGTCTGTGTTTATCCGTGGAGGACTTCATATTTCTGTAAAAAAAAAGTGAGGTTCGCTTGGCAATTTTCAAAGTTCCATTAATAAATTTCCCGCAATTAAAAATTGTCCAAAGCGTTCCTCAAAGGTGGCAAAAGTTTCCAGAAGGTAACTGCCGAAAGTCCGACAACCCTCCGGCGGGTACGTAGCCAGTTAGAATTTTTTATCACCTTAGGTGAAATACCCTGTATATACAGTGTGTTCCAGCTAAATGCGAACATATATATATAATTAATATTATATATATATATATATTAAAATATATATATATATATAGTAGTATATATATCACTTTTTCTGAGATGAAATCAATTGCAATATAGCATGGGCTGAAGGGCACTCCTTAGGAGGGAATTAGCAAAATCCTAAGACAATGTCGTAATTGACTTTCCATAATTAACTTTTTAATTATAAAAGCTACTAACTATATTTAACTATAAAAGAGGCGGGACTGTGCTCCTTCACCCTCTCACATTGTGTGTGAAGGAAAGTCGCGTCGCCGAAGATGCGCAATCAACAAAATAAAGAAAAATGGCGTCCCTTCACGAATTTTTTGCGGACGATCTATCGAACTGATTTTTGTTCTGAAGACGGCTCCGGCATCAGGTGACCGAACGGACCCGATGTTCTCTTTGGGACAACTTCGTAGCTTTTATAACTAAAAAGTTAATTATGGAAAGTCAATTAAGACATTGCCTTAGGAGTTTGCTAATGCCCTCCTAAGGAGTTCCCTTGAGCATATGCTATATTGCAATGAATTTCATCTCGGAAAAAGTGATATATATATATATATATATATATATATATATTTAACAAATATATTCGCATTTAGTTGGGACACCCTGCATAAAAAAAAATAAACTCTGAAAACGCAGTACGCTAGTTATACTGGAGCGGAAAACCTCGTGTCAAAGGAACTTGCCGGAGGCGTACTCGTCGATATTTGATATCAGTGAAGCGTAATCCAAAACCGCGGTGCTCTCAACGCTTTACTATGGGGTATATGGGGCTTGTCCATTTGTTATATTATGTACAAGTAAGTAAGTAAGTAATTTATTTGTCTCAGCACAGATTATCCGTTTGGTATGACCTTCCAATGCACCAAAACATATACTGTCAATTGTCAAAGCATATCACTAGCAAAGCATATCACTATCACTAAGCATATCACTATCACAAAAACAAAAACAACAGAAGTCAAGGTCATCCAGATTGTGTGTGGTGATGACGCGATTTAAAATTTGTTTGCACCTTTCCCCTATTTACTCGCACCATCGCTTTCCTTTGGTCGTTTGACGAAAGGGTGTGCCCTTTTTGGACACCACCCAGAAGAGCGCGTTTCCCTTGCCCTCTGCCGTGGCGCGGAAGAACTGTGACGCACACGCGGTTTTCCATCACGAAAACTCATCATACCGTTCGGGCTCGAAGCAAACGTACGCCATGCCGTCTCGCGCTGAGTAAAACGAAGAGTTCTGCAAAGTATAGTTCTCGCTGTTGAAACACGAAATGTTGCAGAAACAATTAGGCGTTATAAGACTGCATGGTTTGTGGGTAATTTTCATTCCACGTTAAGGTTCTTCTGTGTACAACATTACCAGGGCGTACGCAAAGATACGAAACTACGGAAGATGCGCAACGGTGCAGTTTTGTCGGTGCGGGAGAAATTGCTCTCTTTCCCCTCTCCTCCTTCTCCCTATCAATCACATCGATCTGTTCTCGCGAATGCGAGATGCGCTGTCGAGATTATTTTTTTTATGTGTTCCTTTTGCGAAGCGAAGCCTGCATCACTGGTACCTGGAAGAGACCCGATAAAGCGCTGTGTTTCAGGGAGATGCGGTCGGTTTAGGACCACTTCCCATATACTACAGTGTGGCTGAACCAGACTTTGAGACAAACTATGTGCATTTTTTATTTGGTTTAGCATTTGTATTCAAGCATTTTCTTTCTTCTCTTTTTCTTTGAGTATCACAATCATTTTGCCTGCGGTATATCGGAACCTGTAGATTTTTTGGAATTAGATGTTGTTCAACTCTCTCCCATAA
This sequence comes from Ornithodoros turicata, assembly GCF_037126465.1. Lineage (NCBI taxonomy): Eukaryota > Metazoa > Arthropoda > Arachnida > Ixodida > Argasidae > Ornithodoros > Ornithodoros turicata. The sequence goes on from NC_088201.1 coordinate 45,842,866, forward strand.
GTGTACACGACTATGTAACCGCCTTTGGCTCGCGCACTCCGTGATTTCCCGTCCTGGAGGTTTTTCGTATGCACTTGCAGTTGTTTACTAGCATCAAAGCACACGGATATTCGGGTGGGGAATAATGAACGTAATTTGCAAGTTGATATATAGATATATATACCACAACTAGAAGTGCGTTAACCAATAGCGAGGAGGAAGAGAATGAAGTCGCAGCGACATCGTCGAGCGGGTTGATGACTGGCAGATCCGTCAAAATCGATCGACTCTCCTCGGCTTGGTTCTTTTGTGTGTTCGGTGTGAGCCACAGTTTGCGCACACATCCCGAGCTCTTTGGCTACCAGTTGTGGCTAATTTTGTAAGCACCGCGATGAATGCGTCGTTAAGCTCTGGCATGACTTGGTACGCGCGATGTCCTCACCTGGAAGCATTTCAAGACAATTCTGGCTAGCTGACACAGGAACGGTATAGATTCGCGTGGGAGATAACATTTTTGTTGTTGTGTCTGGAGTATGAGTTTCATATTTCATCGCCACTTGATGCTACTGGGTGCCTTTTATAACGACCTTTGAGAGTACCACTATAGAGTTTGTGTTACAAAAAAGAAAACAAAGAGAAAGAAAGAAAGGAAAGATAGACCTTTGCTCTGTACAAATCACTGCAGAAAACTTCTGTGCAGCGGTCTTCTACGGCCCTATCCTGCAGTTGTTCGTCAGTAATAAAAATCAGTAGTCGTGTCGGGATTAGGCTCATTCCGTTTACCTGCTTGTTTAGTCACTCAGCTTGTTGTATTGTATCACATTCTGTAGTAAATAAGCCTTTGTGTTCATTCTCATATACTTCCGTAAAGCTTTCCAAGAACCGAAGGGTACTGCCAAGGCCTGCACCGTGAGGATTTTGAGAATATTCTACTTTTTTAGTAATGCAAAGACGACGGAACTTGCTGAGGTGCAGCGAAGGACGCGTTCGGTTACCCGCTAGCTACATTATGTACGCATATGATCCATTTTGGAATGAGCTTAAGATAAGTTCGATATTGTAGCGTTCTTTGAGCGCAAACGGCGCAAACGTGTCAGTTGTCAAAATGTGAAGAAGAAAGAACGTACGATGACTGGATAGCAGCTACAAGGTTAATGCTGCGTTTGTTAACAGGGTTATTCTGTGAGGAACAGAGAGAACGGTACCCCGTCAGAGATAATACCCCGTCAGGTGTTTTGTGCTTGACAGCTGTTATTTCCCATTTGCTGCGTTATTTCCATTGGATTTATCGCTGCCACCTTTCCATTAAAATTAGTTTCGCGAAGTTCATGCTGCGTTATCGAGCACCACCGTTCGATCTGAATGGTTTGCTATTCATACCACTCCTGTTTTGTGAGCGCCGGTCTAACTGACCCGCAACCCAATGAAAGCAAACCCAATAGCGAGTGATAGCGAAACCGCGAACAATCGTCGTGTTTGGTGGAGGCGCGGCCGCCAAGGTGTCATGGCGGCGAACTGCGGCAAGCCAGGCAGCAGCAGGCAAGGAGGGGGGAAGGGCGCTGTCAGTCAGCGGCGCGCGCCAAATCTCCACCATGACAGGACTTCGTCACAGAATCGAAGGGCGCGCACGGCGCTCTCTCGCTCTCGAGCGCTGCCTCCCCTCCTCCTCGGAGAGGCATTTTAATTCGGAGCTGCGAGAAGCGACCATACCCGCGCGCGCGACCGGAGACACACATATGGCGCGCGAAATGCCCGCGCGAGAAATTTTGGTACTCATGTTCTTGTTCACCGACGTGGTGTAAATCCATCAAAATCGACTCGAATAGCCGCAAGGTTTACTTTCATAAGTAACTAGTGGAAAAAGAACGACGGTTCTGACTATTAAAACGTTTATCGCATTACTTTAACTCCGAGACGCTTTGACACTGTTGTGCGCTGACTGTAGTCACCATGTCACTAGTTCGATGAATCAATAAGCAACGTGAAGAGTAAAGACTGTAAGTTAGTAATTATCAGGCTTGTCACGTGACTCGCAATGTATAAACGTGTTTCTGTGACAAGGTACATTGCAAACGAAGGTCATGCTGAAGACTGTAGCAGTAATTCAGGCATTAACAACTATAGTCGCACGCTGGAAGGAATATTCCGACCATTGAAATGAAGAATAAAGAAGTCGTCGAAAAAGGGAACATTTCCCTGGGCCTTGGGTACCATATCTCCTCAGACTCGGAGAAATAGTACCTACAGCCTACTAACTAGCCTACACCAGCTTGCTTGTATTTTTTCTCTTTGAAGCTGCTTTCAGAATGTTACCCAATATACATGAATTTCCCGTATGTATAAAAGTAAATGTGGTGGACGCCACCAAAGGAATCGGTTAACGTATGTTGCCGGTAGTGCTACGCTGTAGGTGAAGACGTGTGCTGCAAGCGGCAATCGGTGGAAACACAACGCCATGTTGGTGGGAGTGACACGAGACACCCCCAACTGAAAACTTTCTTCCCTCCTTGGAGAAGGCTGACACGTTAGTCTCACCCTGGACTCGTCACCGCCAATTATACGCTATAGCGTTACCCATACCTCTGAAGCTCCAAGGTTTATCTTATTTTACTAATCGACTAACTACCTCTGACTATAAAGTTCCACACGGAATGCGGGAGGATGTATCAGAAGGCTCCTAGTCACGGCACACAAAAATTTCGCGAAGTCCTTAAAACATTATGATATTGCTACGAAATATCGTTCACAGCACGCAAACGTAGTAATAGTAAACATTACGTAAATGTGACACTGGCCACAGTAAAACGCAGTAATTGTTCCATATTCTGTGGCATATTAGGCTTCTATTGGATTGAGCTCTCAGGGCAGATCGAAGACTGTCGAAGTTTGTGATGTACCATTTAAAAGCCGCCATGTGCTCCTGCATTTCATATTTGAAAAAAAAAAGAAAAGAAAGAAAAAAAATGAAAATCTCAGCTGTGTCCTCGAGACCGTCAAGGACAATTAAGCCAAATGGCTGTGATACTTGCCTCCTCGAAGAAATCGAAGTTGCACCGAACACTTACACAACAATACAATAGTTTTTCAATTCACGTCGGGGGCGTGCAAAAGCAAGAGTTCTCTGGTGTGATCAAACTTCAGCCATTCGATACATCCGCGCACACACGTGTTTGGAGAGATCGTGCAATCAGAAATTAGTGGTTTTGTGTGCTGTCATTGAAGTCGGGAGATGTAGTGTCTATGTATCCCCGCCACGACCTGTCGTCACAGGACCTACTTCTTTTCAACGATTATTTTTGTCTTTGTTATTTCACTTGCACTGCAGCCTGAATACCCCGAATGTTATATTCTCACCAAGAAAGTAGTGCGGCTATTTTGCGTACAGTGAAATCCTTTCGCAAATTCGCGAACAAACTTCCGTCGGTGCTCCGGTCCAATTTGTTTGAAATGAGGATTATGCGCGAAACCAGGAAGTGGAAAGGTCACCATGCTACCACATCGTGCTAAAAGGGAAAATAAAATTGGAGACTCGTTAAAACGGCACGCGCTTCGCTGCGCCACAACTCTCCACGCGCGCGCGCCAGCCCGCCGCTCGCTTCCTTCCTCGTCAAGCTCCGCTCCGAACCCGTCACCCGTCAGTCTTGAGTCCGTCGGCCGCCATCATGACGAGGACGACGTTCCCTTCTCCCCTTCTGCGTCTCTTTGGAAAACCCCGCAGTGTCTCCTTCCTTCTTCCCTCAATGTTTTACCATGCCTGCCAGTCCAGTTTCATCGATCGGAACGCACGCGCTACCCCGCGCGTGGAGAGAGCGAGAAGGTAAGCACGAGAAATAATGACAAACATAAGAAAAGAAGAAATGCGGCAACACGCGCACAAACATACAAACAGAACAGGGCGCTAGCAATAAAGCGACCTTCCCTCTTCCGTTCCGTCTCTCCTTCCTCCTCCGCACGAAGGAGAAAGAGAGTAACGCAACGCTTTTCTCTCCTCCATGCCGCGCGCCCGCTTGCGACGCACGTGAAGATTGGAGAGCGTGAAAAAGAAGGGAGAAAGAGAGCAGCTCTGCGAGGAGGACAGGAGAGAGGTTTTGCGCGCGCGGGCGGCATTACCGATTCTCCGAATCTTTGACGTCCATCCATCAGTTGTCAAGCGCCGAGGGAGAAGAGACGGCTGGAGAGGGAGTACGGGAGAGGGCGTTTGAAAAAGGGCCTGAGGAGGAGAGGTGTGTAGCGCTGCTCTCGCGAGGTTTCCTCTGGCGTGCGGGCTGGGCTGTCTTGGGGTGTCCGAGGTTTCGGAGTACGTTTGTATTTGTGCACGTCGCTACTGTTCGGGAGGCCGATTGAAAGGGGTTACGTTCTATTGTCGGGAGTTGTTGGTTCATGAAGTATTGGTCGTTGTTTTGGCAGTGAAGTCGTATTTAGTTTGACTTTCTTGTGTCTCGACACATTGGCATGTATTGGTGTCTTTCTGGTAGCACATTCGCTACGTGACAGTAAGACGACATCGAGGTTGTGAACTTTCGGCCCGTTCTTCACAGATTGCCCACGTCACAGACAAGAGGAGATTACATGAATTGAAAATGAATTGGCTTCAATCCCCTTAACTAATGAATGAAATATGTATTCTGAGAAGACAGTCGCTGAGAAGCGAAGTAACCTAGGAGAAAAAGAACATAAACCGCCGTATTCTCACTCAGCCTTAAGGCCAGGGATCGGAACCGAAACTGAACCCGAACCGAAAACCGGAAAAAACCGTTATTTTCTGACGAACCCGAACCGAACCGAACCCGAACGATTTTTTTGCTTGTCCTGAGCCGAACCGGAACTGAACCAAAAAAAATTGATACGGTTACCGGTTCGGGAATCGGTTCAGAGGTGAATTAATTTTACTACTGACCGACCATTTTTTTTTGCTCACCTGAACGGTTATCTCACACCTTTCTCTTACAATCGTGTACGGTGAGCGTAAGCTTGCTTGCATGTAGCAAAATTACTGCCCGTGGACCGGTTAAACCGATGCCGAAAAAAGTAACTGTTCCAATCCCTGTAAATGCCCCGACCGCTGACAGATTTTTTTTGTCTGTGTATGTGCGGGGGTGGGGGTGGGGTTCTCCCTGAGCCGAACTCGAACCGAACCGATATACTACCTGAACCGGTTCAAGCTGATAATTTTGGTTCAGCGGAGCTAAACCCGAACCGAACCAATATGCCTGAACCCGAACCCGAACCGGACCGAAAAAAATACCGGTTCCGATCCCTGCTTAATGCATCACTGCGCTTCCAGGGTCCCTTTCAGTAGCTTTGGTAGCGCTTCCTAATACTGCGGACTTGCCTATGCGAATTGTGGGCGAGTGTGAGTGCAAATAAATATAAAATCATAGTACTATACTACTCGGATGTGTAACCGTCTCCAACATCTGCGAATGAGTGCTTACAACATACTTACCCGATAACTCGAATGCACAGCGCGCTGGACTTTTATTTTTGACGTGGAAACGTCTGTAAGTTCGGTTTGGTTGCCATGTCAAAATTTACGATGCAAGAAAATTATGCCGAATTTCATGACCCGATAACTCGGTGAGTAATAAACCCATAGCAACCAACCGGCTTAATCCAGATAGCTTACGCGTGTAAGATTCTAGCTAACAAAGTCATTCCGGCGTCTGACGCAATCTCTGGGTGTGGCAGGCGCGCGCGAGAGAGACGGAAATATAGGGGTACGCGTACCTTGCGGGTAGTCTATCTCACGAACGTGTGAAGTTATACGCCGATCGAGGTGTCGTTGGAAAGCGCTTGAGAGGTTTTACATGAACCTTAAAGGGGCACTAAACAGCTCAAGGAATATTCTCCGGTTATTATGCTCTATGAAAGAACGTGAATAAAGATATGCAATTATGAAATTCGTTTACTTCTAGCGAGAGCCTTTACCACGAAACAATGCCATTCAAACAGCATAATCCGCGTGAGTCTCTCCTTCCTACTCAGAGAGCACCTACGTCACACGTCTCGCACGTGTAGCAAAGCTGCATTCCAGTCACTGGAGATGGGGGAGATTTCGGACTCCTAGCCAATGACGGGCCTCTTTGACACAAACAGCAGCGTGCGGGGAGAACCGGTTGTGAGAACACCGCTGTGACCTCGCGGAGCAATACAGCGCTGAAAACATAGTGCGCACATGAAATGGAATATTGTGGGCTTTTGGTACTTTTTGATCTGGCTACCTTGGGTTTGACAAGTGTAAATATGTTTAGAATTGACTTCACTACCCGATATTAAAACAAAATCAGTGTATAGGCGCCCCGCATTTTGAATGGTTGATGGTGCGCGACGTCAAAATGACGTGTGGCTATTGTCGCCAGGGCATCGCAGGGCGGGGCATGAGAGCGAAAGAGTGCAGTGAATATTCGATTGTTTTGAAGCCATTATTTACTTTTTTGAGACAAAAATTTTTGCTAAACGTCACTGTAGGAAACGAATCACAGTGCATTAAAAAAAAGTGTACCTTGCATACCTGTTTATTGCCCCTTTAAGCTATATCGGCTTCAACCGCAATAACTAAAGTTTGATAAATCCTTAAAGTTGAAATACCAAAATTTTGCCAGAATGTCGGCATATATCAAATTAAAATATCAGAATCGATGGAAACGGCGATCAGAAGAAAGGGCGGCTCGAGAGGAAATCACAGATCCCTCAAAGTCCAGCACCGAGCGATCGAGAGAGCTATACGGGAGCGCCAAAGAAGATTAGCAGCGGAGGCAAATTCGACTGCCGGAGCGCACAGCGAGCCCTTACCCTCTACTAGCTGGGCAACTTGGTCTTGTGCGAGTGTGAAAGTGACCTGCAAAGACGATGGAGTGCATCCAGAGGGGGGCTCAGCGCCGTGGAGGACCCAGAGCCGCGCAAAGGAATCGGAGATCGTGACGTTTTCAAACATGTAAAACACTACGGCTCGGACACGACTGAGCCCGCCTCATGTTTTTATTCTTAATGCGTACCAAGCAGTTGGCACGAAAACTCGAAACAGGCTTCCATGTCCTACCACGTTGTCAGGAAAACAACGGCTTTGCAAAGCAAAGAAATGTCGCACGCACTTGAAATACTCCGACGTTCTGATGCTGTTTGTTTTAAATAGTACAGTGTCTGTGCTCATTGGTACAAGGCCTCGCATTACCTAGCTCTCAGGTCTGAGGGGAAAGTTGGCACGATTGCTGATATTAATAGTGACGTCCTTGCCGTACAATAAATTACATTAAAAGGGGTTGCAACACCTTAAGCTATTTCGTATAAATGTAAAATAATTTTTTTTGCATCGATGTGAACTTGCATTCCAAGTTTTACAGCAAGGGGGGCAAGGCATAGAAAGTCGGCACCGCATATACCGAAACTCATCTGGCTTTGACATCATTGCAGGCGTCTCTGCCAGTGGGGCAGCGCGGGGAGGTCACGTGCTTGCGACTACCAATGGGAATGGCCGCAACTTCCGCTCCTCTGACTCCAGAGCTTTTGCGAACTTACGTTCGAAAGTTTATATCTCAATAGTACGACGCGTAGAAAAATTGTTATTCTTTCCTCAGTACTCGCAGGCGTGCGGTGCACTGTGTGCATGATGTAATCAACCTCATATATCAAAGTATCAATTCCTTTAATTAAGGTAACGCAAAGGTTAATTAGTCTTTATGAACCAAGTAAACTCCCAAGAAAAGAAATTCCCATTCTGACCCTTTGTGTGTGTGTGTGTGTGTGTGTTTGTTAGCCGGTTACTATCCTCAAGCTGAAGAAAATGTTTCCACTATCAGCTCACAAGTATGTTAAAATGGAATTTCACGGGAACACCGGAAATCAGTATGTCTGGGAATTCTGGTGTGTCTCCTCGAATACTTTTAGGTTTTCCGAAAACTCATATATTGTGATAATAAAAACGGAAATAAAATTGCAACTCCTTTCTTACGTTTTTTCCCCTATATAGCTGGCAATGATTAACAGCTGTCCGAAGCACACGGTAGAAGGGCTATGTGTAGCGTTCTTGAACATTCCTCATTACACACAGTGTTCATTTTGAACCGTTACATCTTTCCCATAAAAAAAACAAGCTATGAGAGCAGCATACAAGAATAAGAACAATAAGAACCAGACTGGAAGACGGCGTAAGCCAGCGCAGCTACGCAGGCTTCCCGTGTGGTTCTTTCTGTCCTTATCTGTCTTCCGCGTAAAACTAAGTATGACTTATCAACTACCCCGTTTCTCTACCTTAGTTACATTAGCATAGATGTCGTTTTTTGCAGTTGAGTTCTAAGACCAGGCGGACACCCTCTCGAAGAGAGTATATGTCACTACGAGGTGACTAATTACCTAAAATTCATTAATTATTTAACTTAACTTAATTAATTAACTCTTTAATCACGGATTTCGGGCACAAGCAAGATAGCAGAATGGATGGGAGACAATCCTCGTTGAAACCCATCCTATCTTTTTTTTTAAATCCTGAAAAGGGTACGTGCGTTGAAATATCCATCGGCAAATTTCTATGCAAATCAATCGAAACCGCGCTGAGCGGGAGCAATGAGAGAACAGCGCTTATTCCACGTCAGAGTGCCAGGTGCTTTGCAGCGATGGCGGTGATTGGAGTAGGTGCTTATCTGCGGACCACATCAACCCAGTTAAAGGGGCAATAAACAGGTATGCAAGATGCACTTTTTTGTAATGCAGTGTGGTTCGTTTCCTACAGTGACGTTTAGCAAAAATTTTTGTCGCAAAAATGTGAATAATGGCTCCAAAGCAACCGAATATTCACTGCACTCTTTCGCGCTCATGCCCCGCCCTGCGATGCCCTGGCGACAATAGCCACACGTCATTTTGACGTCGCGCACCATCAACCATTCAAAATGCGGGGCGCCTATACACTGATTTTGTTTTAATATCGGGTAGTGAGGTCGATTCTAAACATAGTTACACTTGTCATACCCAAGGTAGCCAGATCAAAAGGTACCAAAAGCCCACAATATTCCATTTCATGTGCGTACTATGTTTTCAGCGCTGTATTGCTCCGCGAGGTCACAGCGGTGTTCTCACGACCGGTTCTCCCCGCACGCTGCTGTTTGTGTCAACGAGGCCCATAATTGGCTAGGAGTTCGAAATCTCCCCCATCTCCAGTGACTGGAATGCAGCTTTGCTACACGTGCGAGACGTGTGACGTAGTGCTCTCCTAGTAGGAAGGAGAGACCCACGCGGATTATGCTCTTTGAATGGCATTGTTTCGTGGTAAAGGCGCTCGCTAGAAGTAAATGAATTTCATAATTGGATATCGTGAGCCACGTTCTTTCATAGAGCATAATAACTGGAGAATATTCCTGGAGCTGTTTAGTGCCCTTTTAAGTCTCCGTCTGCGAGAGTCACGCGCTCCTGGTGCGCGTGATTTTGGTTTCGGCTCATTTGCAGAGCGACATTCTGCGATGGATATTTCACGGCACGCGCTCGTTCCAGGATTTTTAAAAGATAGAATGGCTTTCAACGACGATTGTCTCCCATTCTACTATCTCGCTTTTGCTCGAAATTCCCCAATTAAAGAGTTAACTAATGAATTTTTGGCTAATTAGACATCTTGTAGTTACACACTCGCTTCAAGAGGATGTCCGCCTGGACGTCGAACCCACATGCAAAAACGACATCGATGCTGCTCCACTAGCTTTCCTTATCAACAAATCTGTAACGGATAAAAATGAACACCCTGTATATTAAAAAGAAATAATTATCGACTGTGTGAAAACAGAAGGGGGATATGCGGAGAGCTTGGTCGCAGCTATGATGACATCCTGCTCCGCATTCGTATGCTGCACCAGGCAGGAGCTAGGATACGCTCGTCCTTTTTAGAGACGCACGGTATACACGAAGGTGCACCTGTGACACGACGATTCCAGTGAAACTGAGTCAAAGACGAGAGTCACCTACTAGCGCTTCAACGACCAAGCGCTAGGATGGTCGGTTGGCCCACGGCCTCATAACTCGGCTGATGGTCTCTGCCATTAAGAAGCAACACCGTGAAGGAAGATGTGCTTACTGTCCGCTAGAGCGCAACATAACAGTGGAGATAGATCTCATCATTTTGCATATCAGGTGAGGTGCATGAATGATATTCAGGAAAGGGGGCGGGGATCGATGCATTGAAGATGCACGTGATCTACGCACTACACGTGGGATGAAAGAAATCCGTCGTAGGGTCAGTAGTGTTTCTCAAGTATTTCTCACCCGCAGCAAACTGACGTAAGGCTAGCTTAGCATAAGTAGGAGTAAACGGTATGCTGTGACACACTTTGTTTGTTACTTAGCTGTGGTCTCGTGCAAACCGTGGGTTACTGTTAGTGTTTGTCTCGTTCTTCAACAGCCGTTGCCTCATTTCCCGTGATGCTTCGGTGTCCATTGGCCCACTGAAAGATGAAATCATGTCCGGACAGCAGCACACGCTGATGTGTGCTTCGAGCATTTTGAATAAGCAAATTTTTGGGCGATCGCACCCAAAGTTCAGAAATGCCTTGAATTGCAATCTTCGAATCGGATAGAAAAATCCACTTCTGCGGTGGGCGAGGCTCCACGCGTTGCCTTGACAATGCCGTAATGCATAATCGACTTCACTTCCTACTTTCAGTGGACTTTCATGTGATGCAATAAACTTTACTGCAAATTAGCAGCCGTCCCGTTCTGTCTGTGTTTTATTCACTCTTGTTCGTGTTTCCCTGCTGCTTGTCATACGTTATACATAATGGGTACATTCAAATCTCTCCCTGGCGACATTATTTGCTTTCATTGAAATCTGTTATATTCGTAACGTACACCAGATGTCTCGGTCGTGCTGATCGTACATCGGCCATGAAAGGGCCTGTGATGTGATGGCCACCGGAACTTCTCTAGAAGCTTGCCGGAAAGGGTATTCTACCTGAAGAGGAGAGGTACAAAAGAAACAGGGTTGAGTCCCTTGCAGAGACTTGTCAGTCTATGCACGAAATGTCTGTTTCAGCGCTCTGTAGTGTCATCCAGAGATATCCCTACCGATAGAGCGATTGGCGTTGGAATTGCGCGATGGCCATAGGGCCTGTGATGTGGCGCCCACTGGAAGTTCTAGAAACTTGCCATAAAGGGTATTCTACCTGAAGAGGAGAGGTACAAAAGAAACAGGGTTGAGTCCCTTGCAGAGACTTGTCAGTCTATGCACGAAATGTCTGTTTCAGCTCTCTGTAGTGTCATCCAGAGATATCCCTACCGATAGAGCGATTGGCGTTGGAATTGCGCGATGGCCATAGGGCCTGTGATGTGGCGCCCACTGGAAGTTCTAGAAACTTGCCATAAAGGGTATTCTACCTGAAGAGGAGAGGTACAAAAGAAACAGGGTTGAGTCCCTTGCAGAGACTTGACAGTCTATGCACGAAATGTCTGTTTCAGCTCTCTGTAGTGTCATCCAGAGATATCCCTACCGATAGAGCGATTGGCGTTGGAATTGCGCGATGGCCATAGGGCCTGTGATGTGGCGCCCACTGGAAGTTCTAGAAACTTGCCATAAAGGGTATTCTACCTGAAGAGGAGAGGTACAAAAGAAACAGGGTTGAGTCCCTTGCAGAGACTTGTCAGTCTATGCACGAAATGTCTGTTTCAGCCCTCTGTAGTGTCATCCAGAGATATCCCTACCGATAGAGCGATTGGCGTTGGAATTGCGCGATGGCCATAGGGCCTGTGATGTGGCGCCCACTGGAAGTTCTAGAAACTTGCCATAAAGGGTATTCTACCTGAAGAGGAGAGGGACAAAAGAAACAGGGTTGAGTCCCTTGCGGAGACTTGACAGTCTATGCACGAAATGTCTGTTTCAGCTCTCTGTAGTGTCATCCAGAGATATCCCTACCGATAGAGCGATTGGCGTTGGAATTGCGCGATGGCCATAGGGCCTGTGATGTGGCGCCCACTGGAAGTTCTAGAAACTTGCCATAAAGGGTATTCTACCTGAAGAGGAGAGGTACAAAAGAAACAGGGTTGAGTCCCTTGCAGAGACTTGTCAGTCTATGCACGAAATGTCTGTTTCAGCTCTCTGTAGTGTCATCCAGAGATATCCCTACCGATAGAGCGATTGGCGTTGGAATTGCGCGATGGCCATAGGGCCTGTGATGTGGCGCCCACTGGAAGTTCTAGAAACTTGCCATAAAGGGTATTCTACCTGAAGAGGAGAGGTACAAAAGAAACAGGGTTGAGTCCCTTGCAGAGACTTGACAGTCTATGCACGAAATGTCTGTTTCAGCTCTCTGTAGTGTCATCCAGAGATATCCCTACCGATAGAGCGATTGGCGTTGGAATTGCGCGATGGCCATAGGGCCTGTGATGTGGCGCCCACTGGAAGTTCTAGAAACTTGCCATAAAGGGTATTCTACCTGAAGAGGAGAGGTACAAAAGAAACAGGGTTGAGTCCCTTGCAGAGACTTGTCAGTCTATGCACGAAATGTCTGTTTCAGCCCTCTGTAGTGTCATCCAGAGATATCCCTACCGATAGAGCGATTGGCGTTGGAATTGCGCGATGGCCATAGGGCCTGTGATGTGGCGCCCACTGGAAGTTCTAGAAACTTGCCATAAAGGGTATTCTACCTGAAGAGGAGAGGGACAAAAGAAACAGGGTTGAGTCCCTTGCGGAGACTTGACAGTCTATGCACGAAATGTCTGTTTCAGCTCTCTGTAGTGTCATCCAGAGATATCCCTACCGATAGAGCGATTGGCGTTGGAATTGCGCGATGGCCATAGGGCCTGTGATGTGGCGCCCACTGGAAGTTCTAGAAACTTGCCATAAAGGGTATTCTACCTGAAGAGGAGAGGTACAAAAGAAACAGGGTTGAGTCCCTTGCAGAGACTTGTCAGTCTATGCACGAAATGTCTGTTTCAGCTCTCTGTAGTGTCATCCAGAGATATCCCTACCGATAGAGCGATTGGCGTTGGAATTGCGCGATGGCCATAGGGCCTGTGATGTGGCGCCCACTGGAAGTTCTAGAAACTTGCCATAAAGGGTATTCTACCTGAAGAGGAGAGGTACAAAAGAAACAGGGTTGAGTCCCTTGCAGAGACTTGTCAGTCTATGCACGAAATGTCTGTTTCAGCTCTCTGTAGTGTATATCCAGAGATATCCCTACCGATAGAGCGATTGGCGTTGGAATTGCGCGATGGCCATAGGGCCTGTGATGTGGCGCCCACTGGAAGTTCTAGAAACTTGCCATAAAGGGTATTCTACCTGAAGAGGAGAGGGACAAAAGAAACAGGGTTGAGTCCCTTGCGGAGACTTGACAGTCTATGCACGAAATGTCTGTTTCAGCTCTCTGTAGTGTCATCCAGAGATATCCCTACCGATAGAGCGATTGGCGTTGGAATTGCGCGATGGCCATAGGGCCTGTGATGTGGCGCCCACTGGAAGTTCTAGAAACTTGCCATAAAGGGTATTCTACCTGAAGAGGAGAGGTACAAAAGAAACAGGGTTGAGTCCCTTGCAGAGACTTGTCAGTCTATGCACGAAATGTCTGTTTCAGCTCTCTGTAGTGTCATCCAGAGATATCCCTACCGATAGAGCGATTGGCGTTGGAATTGCGCGATGGCCATAGGGCCTGTGATGTGGCGCCCACTGGAAGTTCTAGAAACTTGCCATAAAGGGTATTCTACCTGAAGAGGAGAGGTACAAAAGAAACAGTGTTGAGTCCCTTGCAGAGACTTGTCAGTCTATGCACGAAATGTCTGTTTCAGCTCTCTGTAGTGTCATCCAGAGATATCCCTACCGATAGAGCGATTGGCGTTGGAATTGCGCGATGGCCATAGGGCCTGTGATGTGGCGCCCACTGGAAGTTCTAGAAACTTGCCATAAAGGGTATTCTACATGAAGAGGAGAGGTACAAAAGAAACAGGGTTGAGTCCCTTGCAGAGACTTGTCAGTCTATGCACGAAATGTCTGTTTCAGCTCTCTGTAGTGTCATCCAGAGATATCCCTACCGATAGAGCGATTGGCGTTGGAATTGCGCGATGGCCATAGGGCCTGTGATGTGGCGCCCACTGGAAGTTCTAGAAACTTGCCATAAAGGGTATTCTACCTGAAGAGGAGAGGTACAAAAGAAACAGGGTTGAGTCTCTTGCAGAGACTTGACAGTCTATGCACGAAATGTCTGTTTCAGCTCTCTGTAGTGTCATCCAGAGATATCCCTACCGATAGAGCGATTGGCGTTGCAATTGCGCGATGGCCATAGGGCCTGTGATGTGGCGCCCACTGGAAGTTCTAGAAACTTGCCATAAAGGGTATTCTACCTGAAGAGGAGAGGTACAAAAGAAACAGGGTTGAGTCCCTTGCAGAGACTTGTCAGTCTATGCACGAAATGTCTGTTTCAGCGCTCTGTAGTGTCATCCAGAGATATCCCTACCGATAGAGCGATTGGCGTTGGAATTGCGCGATGGCCATAGGGCCTGTGATGTGGCGCCCACTGGAAGTTCTAGAAACTTGCCATAAAGGGTATTCTACCTGAAGAGGAGAGGTACAAAAGAAACAGGGTTGAGTCCCTTGCAGAGACTTGTCAGTCTATGCACGAAATGTCTGTTTCAGCTCTCTGTAGTGTCATCCAGAGATATCCCTACCGATAGAGCGATTGGCGTTGGAATTGCGCGATGGCCATAGGGCCTGTGATGTGGCGCCCACTGGAAGTTCTAGAAACTTGCCATAAAGGGTATTCTACCTGAAGAGGAGAGGTACAAAAGAAACAGGGTTGAGTCCCTTGCAGAGACTTGTCAGTCTATGCACGAAATGTCTGTTTCAGCTCTCTGTTGTGTCATCCAGAGATATCCCTACCGATAGAGCGATTGGCGTTTGAATTGCGCGATGGCCATAGGGCCTGTGATGTGGCGCCCACTGGAAGTTCTAGAAACTTGCCATAAAGGGTATTCTACCTGAAGAGGAGAGGTACAAAAGAAACAGGGTTGAGTCCCTTGCAGAGACTTGACAGTCTATGCACGAAATGTCTGTTTCAGCTCTCTGTAGTGTCATCCAGAGATATCCCTACCGATAGAGCGATTGGCGTTGGAATTGCGCGATGGCCATAGGGCCTGTGATGTGGCGCCCACTGGAAGTTCTCGAAACTTGCCATAAAGGGTATTCTACCTGAAGAGGAGAGGTACAAAAGAAACAGGGTTGGGTCCCTTGCAGAGACTTGTCAGTCTATGCACGAAATGTCTGTTTCAGCTCTCTGTAGTGTCATCCAGAGATATCCCTACCGATAGAGCGATTGGCGTTGGAATTGCGCGATGGCCATAGGGCCTGTGATGTGGCGCCCACTGGAAGTTCTAGAAACTTGCCATAAAGGGTATTCTACCTGGAGAGGAGAGGTACAAAAGAAACAGGGTTGAGTCCCTTGCAGAGACTTGACAGTCTATGCACGAAATGTCTGTTTCAGCTCTCTGTAGTGTCATCCAGAGATATCCCTACCGATAGAGCGATTGGCGTTGGAATTGCGCGATGGCCATAGGGCCTGTGATGTGGCGCCCACTGGAAGTTCTAGAAACTTGCCATAAAGGGTATTCTACCTGAAGAGGAGAGGTACAAAAGAAACAGGGTTGAGTCCCTTGCAGAGACTTGTCAGTCTATGCACGAAATGTCTGTTTCAGCCCTCTGTAGTGTCATCCAGAGATATCCCTACCGATAGAGTGATTGGCGTTGGAATTGCGCGATGGCCATAGGGCCTGCGATGTGGCGCCCACCGGAAGTTCTAGAAACGTGCCCGAAAGGGTATTCTACCTGAAGAGAAGAGGAACAAAAGAAACAGGGTTGAGCCCCTTGCAGAGACTTGACAGTCTATGCACGAAATGTCTGTTTCAGCTCTCTGTAGTGTCATCCAGAGATATCCCTACCGATAGAGCGATTCGCGTTGGAATTGCGCGATGGCCATAGGGCCTGTGATGTGGCGCCCACTGGAAGTTCTAGAAACTTGCCATAAAGGGTATTCTACCTGAAGTGGAGAGGTACAAAAGAAACAGGGTTGAGTCCCTTGCAGAGACTTGACAGTCTATGCACGAAATGTCTGTTTCAGCTCTCTGTAGTGTCATCCAGAGATATCCCTACCGATAGAGCGATTGGCGTTGGAATTGCGCGATGGCCATAGGGCCTGTGATGTGGCGCCCACTGGAAGTTCTAGAAACTTGCCATAAAGGGTATTCTACCTGAAGAGGAGAGGTACAAAAGAAACAGGGTTGAGTCCCTTGCAGAGACTTGTCAGTCTATGCACGAAATGTCTGTTTCAGCTCTCTGTAGTGTATATCCAGAGATATCCCTACCGATAGAGCGATTGGCGTTGGAATTGCGCGATGGCCATAGGGCCTGTGATGTGGCGCCCACTGGAAGTTCTAGAAACTTGCCATAAAGGGTATTCTACCTGAAGAGGAGAGGGACAAAAGAAACAGGGTTGAGTCCCTTGCGGAGACTTGACAGTCTATGCACGAAATGTCTGTTTCAGCTCTCTGTAGTGTCATCCAGAGATATCCCTACCGATAGAGCGATTGGCGTTGGAATTGCGCGATGGCCATAGGGCCTGTGATGTGGCGCCCACTGGAAGTTCTAGAAACTTGCCATAAAGGGTATTCTACCTGAAGAGGAGAGGTACAAAAGAAACAGGGTTGAGTCCCTTGCAGAGACTTGTCAGTCTATGCACGAAATGTCTGTTTCAGCTCTCTGTAGTGTCATCCAGAGATATCCCTACCGATAGAGCGATTGGCGTTGGAATTGCGCGATGGCCATAGGGCCTGTGATGTGGCGCCCACTGGAAGTTCTAGAAACTTGCCATAAAGGGTATTCTACCTGAAGAGGAGAGGTACAAAAGAAACAGTGTTGAGTCCCTTGCAGAGACTTGTCAGTCTATGCACGAAATGTCTGTTTCAGCTCTCTGTAGTGTCATCCAGAGATATCCCTACCGATAGAGCGATTGGCGTTGGAATTGCGCGATGGCCATAGGGCCTGTGATGTGGCGCCCACTGGAAGTTCTAGAAACTTGCCATAAAGGGTATTCTACATGAAGAGGAGAGGTACAAAAGAAACAGGGTTGAGTCCCTTGCAGAGACTTGTCAGTCTATGCACGAAATGTCTGTTTCAGCTCTCTGTAGTGTCATCCAGAGATATCCCTACCGATAGAGCGATTGGCGTTGGAATTGCGCGATGGCCATATGGCCTGTGATGTGGCGCCCACTGGAAGTTCTAGAAACTTGCCATAAAGGGTATTCTACCTGAAGAGGAGAGGTACAAAAGAAACAGGGTTGAGTCTCTTGCAGAGACTTGACAGTCTATGCACGAAATGTCTGTTTCAGCTCTCTGTAGTGTATATCCAGAGATATCCCTACCGATAGAGCGATTGGCGTTGGAATTGCGCGATGGCCATAGGGCCTGTGATGTGGCGCCCACTGGAAGTTCTAGAAACTTGCCATAAAGGGTATTCTACCTGAAGAGGAGAGGGACAAAAGAAACAGGGTTGAGTCCCTTGCGGAGACTTGACAGTCTATGCACGAAATGTCTGTTTCAGCTCTCTGTAGTGTCATCCAGAGATATCCCTACCGATAGAGCGATTGGCGTTGGAATTGCGCGATGGCCATAGGGCCTGTGATGTGGCGCCCACTGGAAGTTCTAGAAACTTGCCATAAAGGGTATTCTACCTGAAGAGGAGAGGTACAAAAGAAACAGTGTTGAGTCCCTTGCAGAGACTTGTCAGTCTATGCACGAAATGTCTGTTTCAGCTCTCTGTAGTGTCATCCAGAGATATCCCTACCGATAGAGCGATTGGCGTTGGAATTGCGCGATGGCCATAGGGCCTGTGATGTGGCGCCCACTGGAAGTTCTAGAAACTTGCCATAAAGGGTATTCTACATGAAGAGGAGAGGTACAAAAGAAACAGGGTTGAGTCCCTTGCAGAGACTTGTCAGTCTATGCACGAAATGTCTGTTTCAGCTCTCTGTAGTGTCATCCAGAGATATCCCTACCGATAGAGCGATTGGCGTTGGAATTGCGCGATGGCCATAGGGCCTGTGATGTGGCGCCCACTGGAAGTTCTAGAAACTTGCCATAAAGGGTATTCTACCTGAAGAGGAGAGGTACAAAAGAAACAGGGTTGAGTCTCTTGCAGAGACTTGACAGTCTATGCACGAAATGTCTGTTTCAGCTCTCTGTAGTGTCATCCAGAGATATCCCTACCGATAGAGCGATTGGCGTTGCAATTGCGCGATGGCCATAGGGCCTGTGATGTGGCGCCCACTGGAAGTTCTAGAAACTTGCCATAAAGGGTATTCTACCTGAAGAGGAGAGGTACAAAAGAAACAGGGTTGAGTCCCTTGCAGAGACTTGTCAGTCTATGCACGAAATGTCTGTTTCAGCGCTCTGTAGTGTCATCCAGAGATATCCCTACCGATAGAGCGATTGGCGTTGGAATTGCGCGATGGCCATAGGGCCTGTGATGTGGCGCCCACTGGAAGTTCTAGAAACTTGCCATAAAGGGTATTCTACCTGAAGAGGAGAGGTACAAAAGAAACAGGGTTGAGTCCCTTGCAGAGACTTGTCAGTCTATGCACGAAATGTCTGTTTCAGCTCTCTGTAGTGTCATCCAGAGATATCCCTACCGATAGAGCGATTGGCGTTGGAATTGCGCGATGGCCATAGGGCCTGTGATGTGGCGCCCACTGGAAGTTCTAGAAACTTGCCATAAAGGGTATTCTACCTGAAGAGGAGAGGTACAAAAGAAACAGGGTTGAGTCCCTTGCAGAGACTTGTCAGTCTATGCACGAAATGTCTGTTTCAGCTCTCTGTTGTGTCATCCAGAGATATCCCTACCGATAGAGCGATTGGCGTTTGAATTGCGCGATGGCCATAGGGCCTGTGATGTGGCGCCCACTGGAAGTTCTAGAAACTTGCCATAAAGGGTATTCTACCTGAAGAGGAGAGGTACAAAAGAAACAGGGTTGAGTCCCTTGCAGAGACTTGACAGTCTATGCACGAAATGTCTGTTTCAGCTCTCTGTAGTGTCATCCAGAGATATCCCTACCGATAGAGCGATTGGCGTTGGAATTGCGCGATGGCCATAGGGCCTGTGATGTGGCGCCCACTGGAAGTTCTCGAAACTTGCCATAAAGGGTATTCTACCTGAAGAGGAGAGGTACAAAAGAAACAGGGTTGGGTCCCTTGCAGAGACTTGTCAGTCTATGCACGAAATGTCTGTTTCAGCTCTCTGTAGTGTCATCCAGAGATATCCCTACCGATAGAGCGATTGGCGTTGGAATTGCGCGATGGCCATAGGGCCTGTGATGTGGCGCCCACTGGAAGTTCTAGAAACTTGCCATAAAGGGTATTCTACCTGGAGAGGAGAGGTACAAAAGAAACAGGGTTGAGTCCCTTGCAGAGACTTGACAGTCTATGCACGAAATGTCTGTTTCAGCTCTCTGTAGTGTCATCCAGAGATATCCCTACCGATAGAGCGATTGGCGTTGGAATTGCGCGATGGCCATAGGGCCTGTGATGTGGCGCCCACTGGAAGTTCTAGAAACTTGCCATAAAGGGTATTCTACCTGAAGAGGAGAGGTACAAAAGAAACAGGGTTGAGTCCCTTGCAGAGACTTGTCAGTCTATGCACGAAATGTCTGTTTCAGCCCTCTGTAGTGTCATCCAGAGATATCCCTACCGATAGAGTGATTGGCGTTGGAATTGCGCGATGGCCATAGGGCCTGCGATGTGGCGCCCACCGGAAGTTCTAGAAACGTGCCCGAAAGGGTATTCTACCTGAAGAGAAGAGGAACAAAAGAAACAGGGTTGAGCCCCTTGCAGAGACTTGACAGTCTATGCACGAAATGTCTGTTTCAGCTCTCTGTAGTGTCATCCAGAGATATCCCTACCGATAGAGCGATTCGCGTTGGAATTGCGCGATGGCCATAGGGCCTGTGATGTGGCGCCCACTGGAAGTTCTAGAAACTTGCCATAAAGGGTATTCTACCTGAAGTGGAGAGGTACAAAAGAAACAGGGTTGAGTCCCTTGCAGAGACTTGACAGTCTATGCACGAAATGTCTGTTTCAGCTCTCTGTAGTGTCATCCAGAGATATCCCTACCGATAGAGCGATTGGCGTTGGAATTGCGCGATGGCCATAGGGCCTGTGATGTGGCGCCCACTGGAAGTTCTAGAAACTTGCCATAAAGGGTATTCTACCTGAAGAGGAGAGGTACAAAATAAACAGGGTTGAGTCCCTTGCAGAGACTTGTCAATCTATGCACGAAATGTCTGTTTCAGCGCTCTGTAGTGTCATCCAGAGATATCCCTACCGATAGAGCGATTGGCGTTGGAATTGCGCGATGGCCATAGGGCCTGTGATGTGGCGCCCACTGGAAGTTCTAGAAACTTGCCATAAAGGGTATTCTACCTGAAGAGGAGAGGTACAAAAGAAACAGGGTTGAGTCCCTTGCAGAGACTTGTCAGTCTATGCACGAAATGTCTGTTTCAGCTCTCTGTAGTGTCATCCAGAGATATCCCTACCGATAGAGCGATTGGCGTTGGAATTGCGCGATGGCCATAGGGCCTGTGATGTGGCGCCCACTGGAAGTTCTAGAAACTTGCCATAAAGGGTATTCTACCCGAAGAGGACAGGTACAAAAGAAACAGGGTTGAGTCCCTTGCAGAGACTTGTCAGTCTATGCACGAAATGTCTGTTTCAGCTCTCTGTAGTGTCATCCAGAGATATCCCTACCGATAGAGCGATTGGCGTTTGAATTGCGCGATGGCCATAGGGCCTGTGATGTGGCGCCCACTGGAAGTTCTCGAAACTTGCCATAAAGGGTATTCTACCTGAAGAGGAGAGGTACAAAAGAAACAGGGTTGAGTCCCTTGCAGAGACTTGACAGTCTATGCACGAAATGTCTGTTTCAGCTCTCTGTACTGTCATCCAGAGATATCCCTACCGATAGAGCGATTGGCGTTGGAATTGCGTGATGGCCATAGGGCCTGTGATGTGGCGCCCACTGGAAGTTCTAGAAACTTGCCATAAAGGGTATTCTACCTGAAGAGGAGAGGTACAAAAGAAACAGGGTTGAGTCCCTTGCAGAGACTTGTCAGTCTATGCACGAAATGTCTGTTTCAGCTCTCTGTTGTGTCATCCAGAGATATCCCTACCGATAGAGCGATTGGCGTTTGAATTGCGCGATGGCCATAGGGCCTGTGATGTGGCGCCCACTGGAAGTTCTAGAAACTTGCCATAAAGGGTATTCTACCTGAAGAGGAGAGGTACAAAAGAAACAGGGTTGAGTCCCTTGCAGAGACTTGACAGTCTATGCACGAAATGTCTGTTTCAGCTCTCTGTAGTGTCATCCAGAGATATCCCTACCGATAGAGCGATTGGCGTTGGAATTGCGCGATGGCCATAGGGCCTGTGATGTGGCGCCCACTGGAAGTTCTCGAAACTTGCCATAAAGGGTATTCTACCTGAAGAGGAGAGGTACAAAAGAAACAGGGTTGGGTCCCTTGCAGAGACTTGTCAGTCTATGCACGAAATGTCTGTTTCAGCTCTCTGTAGTGTCATCCAGAGATATCCCTACCGATAGAGCGATTGGCGTTGGAATTGCGCGATGGCCATAGGGCCTGTGATGTGGCGCCCACTGGAAGTTCTAGAAACTTGCCATAAAGGGTATTCTACCTGGAGAGGAGAGGTACAAAAGAAACAGGGTTGAGTCCCTTGCAGAGACTTGACAGTCTATGCACGAAATGTCTGTTTCAGCTCTCTGTAGTGTCATCCAGAGATATCCCTACCGATAGAGCGATTGGCGTTGGAATTGCGCGATGGCCATAGGGCCTGTGATGTGGCGCCCACTGGAAGTTCTAGAAACTTGCCATAAAGGGTATTCTACCTGAAGAGGAGAGGTACAAAAGAAACAGGGTTGAGTCCCTTGCAGAGACTTGTCAGTCTATGCACGAAATGTCTGTTTCAGCCCTCTGTAGTGTCATCCAGAGATATCCCTACCGATAGAGTGATTGGCGTTGGAATTGCGCGATGGCCATAGGGCCTGCGATGTGGCGCCCACCGGAAGTTCTAGAAACGTGCCCGAAAGGGTATTCTACCTGAAGAGAAGAGGAACAAAAGAAACAGGGTTGAGCCCCTTGCAGAGACTTGACAGTCTATGCACGAAATGTCTGTTTCAGCTCTCTGTAGTGTCATCCAGAGATATCCCTACCGATAGAGCGATTCGCGTTGGAATTGCGCGATGGCCATAGGGCCTGTGATGTGGCGCCCACTGGAAGTTCTAGAAACTTGCCATAAAGGGTATTCTACCTGAAGTGGAGAGGTACAAAAGAAACAGGGTTGAGTCCCTTGCAGAGACTTGACAGTCTATGCACGAAATGTCTGTTTCAGCTCTCTGTAGTGTCATCCAGAGATATCCCTACCGATAGAGCGATTGGCGTTGGAATTGCGCGATGGCCATAGGGCCTGTGATGTGGCGCCCACTGGAAGTTCTAGAAACTTGCCATAAAGGGTATTCTACCTGAAGAGGAGAGGTACAAAATAAACAGGGTTGAGTCCCTTGCAGAGACTTGTCAGTCTATGCACGAAATGTCTGTTTCAGCGCTCTGTAGTGTCATCCAGAGATATCCCTACCGATAGAGCGATTGGCGTTGGAATTGCGCGATGGCCATAGGGCCTGTGATGTGGCGCCCACTGGAAGTTCTAGAAACTTGCCATAAAGGGTATTCTACCTGAAGAGGAGAGGTACAAAAGAAACAGGGTTGAGTCCCTTGCAGAGACTTGTCAGTCTATGCACGAAATGTCTGTTTCAGCTCTCTGTAGTGTCATCCAGAGATATCCCTACCGATAGAGCGATTGGCGTTGGAATTGCGCGATGGCCATAGGGCCTGTGATGTGGCGCCCACTGGAAGTTCTAGAAACTTGCCATAAAGGGTATTCTACCCGAAGAGGACAGGTACAAAAGAAACAGGGTTGAGTCCCTTGCAGAGACTTGTCAGTCTATGCACGAAATGTCTGTTTCAGCTCTCTGTAGTGTCATCCAGAGATATCCCTACCGATAGAGCGATTGGCGTTTGAATTGCGCGATGGCCATAGGGCCTGTGATGTGGCGCCCACTGGAAGTTCTCGAAACTTGCCATAAAGGGTATTCTACCTGAAGAGGAGAGGTACAAAAGAAACAGGGTTGAGTCCCTTGCAGAGACTTGACAGTCTATGCACGAAATGTCTGTTTCAGCTCTCTGTACTGTCATCCAGAGATATCCCTACCGATAGAGCGATTGGCGTTGGAATTGCGTGATGGCCATAGGGCCTGTGATGTGGCGCCCACTGGAAGTTCTAGAAACTTGCCATAAAGGGTATTCTACCTGAAGAGGAGAGGTACAAAAGAAACAGGGTTGAGTCCCTTGCAGAGACTTGTCAGTCTATGCACGAAATGTCTGTTTCAGCTCTCTGTAGTGTCATCCAGAGATATCCCTACCGATAGAGCGATTGGCGTTGGAATTGCGCGATGGCCATAGGGCCTGCGATGTGGCGCCCACCGGAAGTTCTAGAAACGTGCCCGAAAGGGTATTCTACCTGAAGAGAAGAGGAACAAAAGAAACAGGGTTGAGCCCCTTGCAGAGACTTGACAGTCTATGCACGAAATGTCTGTTTCAGCTCTCTGTAGTTTCATCCAGAGATATCCCTACCGATAGAGCGATTGGCGTTGGAATTGCGCGATGGCCATAGGGCCTGTGATGTGGCGCCCACCGGAAGTTCTAGAAACGTGCCCGAAAGGGTATTCTACCTGAAGAGAAGAGGAACAAAAGAAACAGGGTTGGGCCCCTTGCAATGACTTGTCAGTCTATGCACGAAATGTCTGTTTCAGCGCTCTGTAGTGTCATCCAGAGATATCCCTACCGATAGAGCGATTGGCGTTGGAATTGCGCGATGGCCATAGGGCTTGTGATGTGGCGCCCACCGGAAGTTCTAGAAACATGCAGGAAAGGATATTCTACCTGGAGAGGAGAGGTACAAAAGAAACAGGGTTGAGTCCCTTGCGGAAACTTGTCAGTCTATGCACGAAATGTAGTGTCATCCAGAGATATCCCTACCGATAGAGCGATTGGCGTTGGAATTGTGCGATGGCCATAGGGCCTGTGATGTGGCGCCCACCGGAAGTTCTAAAAACATCCAGGAAAGGGTATTCTACCTGAAGAGGAGAGATACAAAAGAAACAGGGTGGAGTCCCTTGTGGAAACTTGTCAGTCTATGCACGAAATGTCTGTTTCAGCGCTCTGTAGTGTCATCCAGAGATATCCCTACCGATAGAGCAATTGTCGCTGGAATTGTGTGATGGCCATAGGGCCTGCGATGTGACGCCCACCGTAAGTTCTAGCAATTTGCCGGAAAGGGTATTCTTCTTGAAGAAGAGTGATACAAAGGAAAGAGGGTGGAGACCTTTGCAGAGGCTTGTCAGTGTATGCACGAAGTGTCTCAGTCTCAGCGCTCTGTAGTGCTCATCCACAGATATCCCAACCGATGTAGCTATGGGCGTGCGGAATTGTGCATTGGCCATGAGAGGGCCTGTGATGTGATGGGAAGGAGAAGTTCCAGAAACTTGCCGGAAAGGGTATTCTACTTGAAGAAGAGTGATACAAAGGGAAGAGGGTGGAGACCCTTGCAGAGGCTTGTCAGTGTATGCACGAAATGTCTCTGTCTCTGCGCTGTGATCCACAGATATCCCAGGAGAAGTTCCAGGAACTTGCCGGAAAGGCTATTTACCTGAAGAAGATACTTGTAGATACAAAAGAAACAGGGTGGAGCCTCTTGCAGAAGCTTGTCACTGCATACATGAAATGTCGGTCTCAGCGCTTTGTATCGAGACCAATACAGCGATTGGCGTACGGAATTTTGCATTGGCCATGAGAGGGCCTGTGATATGATGGCCACGGGAAGTTCCAGAAACTTGTTTGGGAAAGGACATTCTGCGTGAACAAGAGTGATTCAAAAGAGACAGGGTAGAGTTATTTGCAATGGCTTATCAACGTCTCGTTTTAGCGCTCTGTAGTGCCATTCACGGATTGTGCGATGGCCATGAGAGGGCCTTGAGGGGCATGGAAGAGGTATATCTCATCAGTGACGACTTCCATTGCCATACGTACAGGAGTGGTACTCGGTGGATGACCTGCTGGATGGCGACGGCTACAGACAAGGCCATTCCGCCACACTTGGGCAAGTTGGAAAGTTGGCAGGTCGTTTCGTGTGGAATCGGCCGGGTTAGTGCAAAAGACGATATACAGAAATGACACACAAGTGACCGGACGTCCCCTCCAATAAGCAGAGTATTGACGCGGACAGGTAGGGCGAGTAGTGGGACACAGATGTTAGCATGGGCGGACTTCGAGGGGAACGGTGCCGACGTCTGTCTGGTAAGCCTGTCGGAAAACACAGAGGAACCCTCAGACAGCATTGCTGGTGGCACGATTCGAGCCTACCACATCCCAGTCTTCAGCATGACCTAGAAGCTAACACCAACGAGCGTATGCTGTTTCTGCCCGGCAGCGCTGCTGGCTTCGTAGTAGGTTCCTGCTCCTGGCGATAAGGAAGTGGTGACACATAGTTAAAGGGCGAGATACATCTACGACAAAATGCAGGACGCATCGCGCGCCTTCGTGTCACGACGTGTCGCGTGAAGAATTTTCTTACCACCATGCCGGACGCACGCTGTCCGCCATTTTTTTATCTCACCCACCACATCTACCAGTGATGAAACATCGTAACATTGCAGGGTAGTTTATGCTACATAACACTGCAGCGTAGCTTATTTCATGACACAACTACAATGTGCCCTAACGGGCCGGCGTATTTAGGTTCCAAAAATTTTTTGTCTTGAGACTCTGAGGGTGCCTGTAGGGTGGTGTACAGGATGGGTGCTGACAAGGTCATCACATTTTTGCGCGTGACGCTATACCTACTCGACAGGCAGACTTCCGCTACCATACAATGATCAATCTGTGCTAGAGAAACGTATGAAACAATCGTGGTTACCAAGCACTGCGTAACAAAATAAATACGACCACGCAAACTTTCGTCTTCATGCATTTCCTATGCGCTATATCAATGTAAACTCGGCAGTCTGTCAATGGTTGTGTGCAGCTTCCGCCTGTGGGCGCTTGCGACGTGGCAGCCGAAACAAACTCATGTCGCCTGGCGCCCCTAGGCGGATGCTACACAAACCATCGGCAGACCGCCGTGTTTACATCGGTATAGCGTATAAGGAATGCTTGAAGATGAAAGTTTGCGTGGTCGTATTTATTTTGTTACACAGCTCGTGGTAACCACGATTTTTTCTTAGGTTTCTCTGGCATAAATTCTTTAGTCTGAGGCAGGGAAAGCCTTTGCGTTAAGCAGGTATCGCGTCACGCGCGAGAATGTGACTGACCTTTTAGAGCACCCACCCTGAACATTCTACATGTCAAGTATCTGAGTATAAGCAATCTACGCAAAGGACACCATTTAAAGGGAGACTTCGGAAGAAAATCGGTTGCAGGCTTCTGTTACTATTACGATTATTGACATGTTTCGAACGCAGTTACGGAATATCTCTACTGAAAACGGCACAGATGTCTCAAAAATGATTTTTGAAATGTCAGCAGCGGTCGCTCTGAGCCGCCGTTGGAAGGTTGTGTTGCAAGCAACACTGGGCGTCCGTCCGGCGTCACTGGGTAAGCCTCCGCTTGATCTGTGCTTGTGTGCATTCAACACCTTGTAGTTTTCTCGTTTTCTGTGCAACAATGAGTGATATGAGAGGTGGTGCGGGGTGTTGCATCAAAACTTGCGGCAACAAGTTGACTTCTACGTCGGGTGTTGCTTATCTTCGCTTCCCGAATGATGAAAAGCGTCGCCGTGAGTGGGAGGCTGGGCTCCGAAAGACTGGAATGAGTGGAATGATTCGACAGAGACTAGAATATGTTCCGACCATTTCGAATCTGATATGTTCGACATCAGGGCAGGTCTGATGCACGAGCTAGTATAGGAACCTTCCAAGAACGAAAAGTGTTGCCGAGCCACGCTGTTCCAACGCTCTTCCCGGATGCTCCTATATGACAACTCAACGGGGCGCGACGCAGAACGAAGACTTAAAAAGGAATGCAATCTACAAGGCGGTGCTGATATTACCTCCTTTGGTAATCGATGGAAATCTGATAGAGCTAAATATATATATATATATATGAGGCTCTGAAGGGAGACTAGTCATACGCGGCGAACACCCGTGCAACACGGAGGTTGCTGTTCGCGTACACCTGTGACTCTAACTTCGTGGTACCACTCTGTGTAAGACGGAAAGGATACAGGGTCGTAATGGCCTGAACCGATGACGGAACACTGCTCCTAAAGCGCTATGACCCGGCGCGACACAAGCGTACTTCTGCTGCTTCTGCATACCCCTTGATGTCATGCGTCGGCTTCGTGCGGGCGCTCTGAGAAAGGGAAATTTTGACATACTCCTCCCCCGGCTGTGGTTTCGGATTAGATTAACCGACATTTTTGCATAATACATCGCGTAAGAGGTAAACCATGCCCATAACCGGTATTGGGGCCAATATGTACAAAAAGCGCCGTGCAACAATTTCTTTTTTTTTTTTTCAAGTTCCGAAGTCTCCCTTTAACTTTCAGCAACGTATATTCAGCTTGCAATAACTCAAGGTGCATACTGGTCAGATGCTTATATTTGCTGTTTTGGATACTTTTATCTCGTCTGCTTTCCCCTTGGTTGCATGACCCACGCACTTGTCCTTTCCATGTTCTTAGTGGCTGTGATGAATGCAGCGATGGACAGCTACACGGAACTCTGTCTCTTTTGCTTGCCTGATTTATTGACGTAGCAGCAAACACAGCTGGCTTCTGTCAACAGGAGCGACCCGCTCAATGCCTAATTAATGACACTTGGCAAAAATAAGCGCGGCATTACACGACAAACATTGATCATCGATTCTCGCATGCAGCGTTGAAAAATTCACCCGAGACTCGAAATGGTGTCGCATCTTGATTTGTTTTCCCAAGCACGGTGTGTCACGCGTGCACGCTTCTCCGTTGTTCAGATTTATGCGCCTGTGGTAAGGACTTAGCTTACAAAGGTTCTCACAATTATCTGAAGTATAGCCGGCCGGGGTAGTTGGTAATCATCCATTCAATAATATTGAAATGTGATATAGAATTCTTATTGATGGTGTTGGACAAGGAGAGCTACGATGACGCAAGTTCTGTGTATTCTGAAACGACTCTACTTGCTACTCTGCTTGCTATACTATGTGCTATTCTTGTTGTGCGTGAACACTAAACAAGTTGTCAGTTCAGCGTCGTGGTGTCAGTCGTGTCCTTGTTACGGTTTGGCTGAACAGTTTTGTTCAGTGGATGTTACAATGATCGTTTGACTACGTTCTTTATTTATACTTCACTGGCACATTCTACAGAAGATTCCGCTGGTTAGTCTCTAGCCCGACCTGGAGGATATCGCACGTTTCGCGGAGATGTGACGTGGATGGAACATTACAGTGGCCACGCACGACATTGAAACGCGACAGGAAATAATATCAGCCTCCGGCGTATATCACTGCTATGACCTCATTATGGCATTCTTTTCTTCAATTAGCTTTTCCATATCTGATTGAATGCGTGAAAAAAAGAAGTACGACCTACCTTTTCTCTCAGTTTTATAGCCTCCCATAATGTCTGCAGGGAATTTGCGGTAGTACTCTCATCTTTTAGCCCTCTTCGATATGTGCCTGGAGAGATATGTACCAATTATAGTGATCTTCTCACCGCTGTGGGGAAATGGTGAGGAAGAAAAGAGAAATGTCATGTCATTGGTGTAAACATTTTCCAAGGAAGTCGATCGGCTGCTCTGCAGTTCTCAACTGTATTACTAAATGTTTCCTAGTAATAATGCACGAAACGCAATAAAAGTGTTCGTAATGTTAGTTTGAATTCAGGAAAGTTTAAAGCGTTCAAATTCGTTACGGGTGGCCTCTTGGAAAGGGCCCACCATGAAACGAGTGTACGCTTCGTAAGTTTTGTTTTTCACACAACTTACTCCTCCCCCACACTCCACACGCACACCTTAACCGAAATTCTGGGTATGCCCCGGCTGTCTTTCTTCAGTTATTTTGACGACGAACCGCCAATTTGCAAAGCCTGTGCGTGATAACGCCCATGCAGCGAAATGTCTAGGCATAGGATTGTTTGGGTAGAAATTGCTCAAGTTTTCTGAAACGCTACGGCTCAGAGCCATGCCAAAGTGTGCTTTGCCTCTCAAGTCTTCAAGGAAGTTCCGAAGGACACACCACGGACTAGTGCGCTGCCCGTCGTAGAGATGGCGCCAGGCGGTCGGCTAACGAAACAGCTGTTGAGTGGCGCTCCGGGTGCTCGAGCTTCCGATACCATGTTTGCGCGTTTGGCTTTACGTAGCCGTGTGGCACAAACTTTCTCAGACGAAATAAAAGAATAATTGTTGTGTGACAGTGTGGTTGACGGAAACGCTTCTACGCAAAAAAGCTTCGTTTTGTCTTGTTTGGCTGTTTGCGGAATATGATGTGCTGTGCTAAATGATTTGCTCAAGAAACATGAACGTGGGTCGACCCGGAATATAGGTCAATTGAGAATTGTAGTAAAAGAAGTTTCTAGACAAGACACACACACACACACTAAAAAAAAGCTGCTCTGCCGGCTGCAGTTCGTGCCGATCGGACACTGTCCCTGATGTTTGAATCTCGGTACGCATGTGGACCACAGCCTAATGCTGCTCCCATTTCATGCGGTGCTCACCTGTTACAAGATTTTGAGTGTATATTCGGATTTGTCAGTGTTTCGTTGGAAAGAGAAGTATCCTCTGAAAATGGATAGGAAGAGTAGAAAACCAGGCTTGGAAATGATGCCGGTTATTTGAATGAGAAGACCAGAGACCGTTTGATTCATTAACGACACTAACTGTGCCATGCTCGGTGCTGAAGTGATAACGCTTTCAGATCATGGAATGGTGTCTCGTCTGTGTTTCCAGTTTTTGGATGGCAAATTAACTACGATGACTGTGGCGTAAACAAGATACAAACGGAATCTAACTGCTTTGCCTCCTAACGTCACCCGAACCCTTTCTTTTTTAAGTGTACCCGATATACAGGTTAACAACACTAAGGACCACGCCATGAAACGACATACACCGATTCGCTATTCTATTATGCCATCTTGGCGTAAGCTCTTCCTCTAGCTGTTCTTTTCCAGTTGCCAACGTAATAACGGCCATCCTACTGTCTAGTCCCGTAACCCTACGCCTGTGCACGTGTGATGTATCGACCATTAAAATGCAAATGCCCGCCGGACGGAGTCTAAGGAAATGCGGTGATTTTTAATGCGCTCGTGGCCTGCAACATCGCATGATAGTCGGCAGTTCTCGTGAACTCCGCGGTATTTTTACTTCGTGCGTTTGGCCTGCCATATTTGATGAGGTAGTTGGTCTCGCTAGCTGCCCTAATGCTGCTCTTTTTCGTCGTCTTTGTGTTTGTGCTGCCTGATCTATCTTTGAGCTCGCACGGAACTTTATTTGGGGTCCTATTTATGTTTTATTAGCGTGAGGAACAGAGCAGAGGGGAAAGATAAATCTCGTTTCTTCGATGTCCTCTGCTTTGAGACTAGATGAGCTCGTTAAGAAGAGACAGGTCACGTGATATTGCGAGCGTCCGCACTGTATACTTAAAGCGAAAATGCAACGTCGGAATAAAGTCAACGACTCCAGAACAGAAAAAGGGCGAAAGAAAAGGGCTCGGTGATATTTTACTCTATCGTGCTTGGGATTGAAATTTTTGCATTTAATCGGCTTTCCTTCCGCCGTATCAAACACGCACACTATACGGTTTAATCACACATGTCGTATCCTTCTCGGGGTGTTCAGAAGCTTGAAGAAGCACATTCCAATGTATACATGTTTTTTTTTAGATGAACATATTTACGTTGTGAGGACGAAATGCGATATGAACTGTTTGAAACAGTTTCCTTTAAGGCGATGCAAATGAATTTCCATCATTGCTGTGGAGTGCCATTCAATTGTACTACCAGTTTTCTTGTATGTGCTTCATGTATTGTCCTTTTGCATGTTAAGGAGATAGCTACAATGCAATTTAATTGAACCTGACGCAAGTGTTACCTATACAAGGTGTTAATTTTTAGCCGTTACAGATTTTTTTTTATAAAAAAAAGCTACGAGAGCAGCGTCGTTTTTGAAGTTGAGTTATACAGCCAGGCTGATATCCTCCAGAGTACTACCGGGTTACTACTTACCTAAAATTTATTAATTATTCAGCTAGAGGATTTCGGGCAAGATAACAGAATGAGAGATAATTAACCCTCGTTGAAACCCATTCCTTTTTCTTTTTTCAATCCTGAAACTGGTACGTGCGTTGAAATAGCCATCGCCGAATTTCTATGCAAATCAGCCGAAACCGCGCCGATCGGGAGCACAGGGACGACACAGCGCTCGTTCCACATACACTCGTAGTTATACATATACTCTCTTCGAGAGGAGGATGCCCTCCTATGGCCGTAGAACCCACCTGTCAAAACGACGTATATGCTGCTCTTGTAGCTTTTATACACCCTGTATATTAACAATGCATATGTGTGCATATATTAATGCATATGTGTGCATATATTAATGCATATGTGTGCATATATTAATATGTGTGCATATATTAACAATGCATATCAGCGTGCGCAGAAATGTGTGCGAAAAGTAAGGAGATTGTTGCAGCAACAGAGTACGCATAAAAGTGATACAGTTTTGTCACAACTTTTGTTCAGCTTAAGCGATCCATGTGACGGCCTTCATTTCCCTGAGGTGACGTTTATTTTGACTATATCAAGCATGAATTACGAAACAGCGATGTGCACCGACCACGCCCCGAAGCCAACGTGTATTCATGCTGCACACAAAACATCGCTCGCGGAGAAAGACGCGTGCGTTAATCACCTTCCTCTATATTGTAGATGCTGTAAAACACACTGTCGTGGCCGCCGCGACGCTGAAAAGGCCATACAAAAGTGATGGGCTGTATCACCCATTCCGTGCAGTTCATGCATAATATGTGCAGGCCATGTGTGATATGTTCTATATATACGCGACGAACAGCGGTGTTTATGTTGCTGTAAGATGAGTGTAGCACATGTTGTGAAACTGGCAAGCGTACCTGTGTAGTTACAAATTATGTTTTTATCCATTTTCTTGCGGGACAACGACAAGCTGCAACGTACTTACAGGGTTAGTCTAGCAAACGTTACACATTTTGATCGCATCGTAAAAATAGAAGACTGGGCAGAGCCAACCCCAAATTTTGTATCCTGGTAGCCATTTGTCTGAAGTTTTGTTGGAATTTTTTGTGAGCCTTGTGGTCCTGTAGATGATGAATTAAAAATCAAACAAAATCTCACTCCATGCATTTTCTATGGCCGATCTCACTCAAAAGCTGTCGTTTTCTCCTGCGTGTGCTTCATTTTCATTTCGCCGCACACAGGTGGCGCCAGCATAGAGAAGAAGACGATTGGTGTATAAGGTCAGCATGAGCATGTTACATCGTCATAGGCAGCGCCGCCTGTGTGAGGTGATGTGAATATGAAGCAGACACAATAAAAAATGGCGGTATTTGTGAGAGATAGGCCATTGAAAATGAACGGGGTGGGATTTTGCTTCATTTTTAATTTTCTTTCTGCATGTCCATAATGCTTGCAAAAAATTCCAATTAAACTCCAGACAAATGGCTATCAGTCTGCAAAGTTTGGGGTGTGCCAAACCCAGTCTTCTATTTTCACGATGCGATCGAAATGTGTAACGTTTGCTAGACTAACCCTGTACTTGTCCAGCAAATATTACAACAGATGATACGCGAAAAGGTAGTTTATGATGCACAATTTAACGCACACTAGTTGAGGAAATCCTATACAGGAGGTTCCATACAACCATTAGTATAGATCAGTGTTGTACATAGCGGTGATACTAGTATCGCCGCTACCGTATTCGCTCCTTTTTTCGGTAGCGAAGTAGCGATCCCGCAACATTTTTGAAATTTGGAACGGAAAAAGTATTTCCGCTGCAAATATGGGTAGCCGGAGGACTCTTTCTCCGCTCCGCTACTTTTCATAATATGAAAGATGTGGAACAGAGAGAGAGAGAGAAACGTGAGATGACGGCATGCAACGCAGAGTTTTTCTTTTTTTCCTTCTCCTAATTGTTATTCCTTTTATTTACTAGTTAATCAGGCAGTGTGATGTGAGGATCATCCTCACTAACTCTAATAAGCTAAGTGCAATCGCATATTTATAAATATAATTTGTGTTATTCTGTGCATTTTTTAGCTAACATTTGCGAAACACACACAGGGATGTATAACATACTGCATAATATTGGCTACGAAGCTAGTTTCCGTGATACAATCAGTTGCAAAGCTAGTGTGAGCGTGTTGATAGCACATTTTAAAGCTGTGTTTTGCAACTTTATTGTCCGGATCAGAAAAACAAGGCGTCGTCTCTTTTGGAACAGGAATACGAAAATATATCGGAAACGCAACGAGATATCGCTATAGTTATTGCACTCCAAACATACCGCCGACTTGTGAAGCACTTCTGGCAATGTCGAATTAGCTTGGCTTACGCAGGTTGACAAACGATCTAGTAATTTTCTCGCATCAAATACGTTACACTGTAGGTATGTGAACCACACAAAATGAAGAATAATATTATTCGGAAATCAGTGCATGCAAACCTGCTTATAAATGCTCTTGGCACATTTGCTTGGTGGCGGTACACAGGCGATTAATTTTAAAGCAATTGGTTGTTTACAGTGTTTTACATGTTTGGGGAAAAGTTGCATGATATATATATATATATATTCTTTTTTTTTTTCTGCAAATGCTTCATTACAGAGATAATCTCACACGGGAAGCCTCTTCCTCTTGTAACTAATGCTCCCTTAAAAAGCGTACGTAGCTTTTCGTATACCCAAACGCTTTGTAGGCGAAGCCGTTGTATGGCTGGATTAATGGAAGGAAGGGTCAGGTAACAACAGTAGCTCCGAATTCCAGTGAGACCTAAGCTTTGGTGCAGTATGCCAACGACACTCAGAAGATTGTCTATTCTGCTGGGAGGCGTTGGCCCTGGCAAAGCATGAGCAAACATTATGACATTCGTTTGATCTCTTTACCATCTGATAGCTATTATTGATGACTCGATGAGTGGTCGCCTATGATGGCAGTTGCGCCACTTGACCACAAGCAAAACTGATCAATCCGTCAACAGTAAGCGACGGAAACGTTTGAAGTTCGGATTCGCGGATATATCTCTAACAAAATACTGTTATTGCAGAAAAGCAGTATTGTGTTCGAAACATTCTGATGAGAAAAAATAAAATGAAAAAGACATATGTGCTGTGTGCATTAAATTATGTCTTAAATGCGCATCATCTCACAGTTAAGATCAATGTGAAATACTGATTGGCTGGTTTAGCTGAGCCTGTGTTATCGTTAGCCGATGTTTTCTTCCGTTTGCAATGATGTCGGTCGCGTTCATATTTGGGTTGTCTTTACGCAGAACTGGAGCACGCTACACCCTAATCGAAACGCATAGGTCGGCGAATTCATTCATAATGGCCTTCACCGACCTCATTCACCATCACATCATGGGGAATGATGTGAGGTTGAATGAAGGGCTATGAAGTGAAGTGAGGTGAGGTGAGGTGAATGAAGGGCTATGAAGTGAGGTGAGGTGAGGTGAATGAAGGGCTATGATGTGATGTGATGGGTTTTTGAAGTTGTAGTTCGTGTGATGGGTTTTGAGGTTGGAGTCAGTGTGATGGGCTTTGAAGGTCAAGTGATTGTGCTACTTTCTGTGAATTTTTCGGCCTCCACTGCTGCAATCCGTGTGAAGTTTAAAACGTTTGATCAATCAAATCAAATCGAAATCAAATCAATCAAAAAATCATTATGACATTGGCACCAACGATATGAGGGCACTAGTCTATATTAAAGGGATCCGGTGCTGCTTTTTAAGAATTTTGTGGGTAGCCACGCTACAATCCCAGTGAATTTTAGAGCATTATTTATCATTATGGCTTTGGAACCAGCGATACGAGGGATTGGTCCTTTAGTTGCTTATATTAGTGAATGAAATATAAAACCTAAAGCACGGCACAGCACCCCTTTAAAATGCACGATACCAACATGTGGGTCATCAGTACCAAAGTGGTAAACGGTAGGCAGCGCCGATTCTACGTGGTTCACAGCACCCGCAATAGCAATAAGAAAGTCGTGGAAAGGGAGTACGGGTGCCCTTTAAAGCGTGCTACTCCCCTCGTTGTAAGTCTTCAAACATTAACAGCAAACGGATTTAATCGCGCTTCGCTGCGATCGTAGTGAATGAAATATAAAACCCTAAAGCACAGCTCATCACCCCTTTAAAATGCACCATACCAACATGTGGGCCACCAGTACCAAAGTCGTAAATGGTAGGCAGCAAATTTTTCATGGTTCACAGCAACCGCCATAGCAATAACCAAGTCACGGAAAGGGAGTGCGGTACACTTTAAAATCTGCTACTTCCCTCATAGTAACAGTCTCGTAAAAGTGACAACTAACGGATTTCATAACGCTTCGCCGTGATTGTTGCAAGTGGAGTATAGAACCCTGAAGCGCAGCACAGCACTTCTTTAAACTGCACTATAGCACCCTTTTGGTCACCACTACCAAAGGAGGGTGAGGAGCGCTCATGAGGCTCCTCATGAGTGAGTTCGCGCAGCTATGCGGCGGACACAACAAAAGTCCTCCCTGGAATTCAAATTCAAGAGCCACCATCGACTTCAACTTCAAAATCCATCGCCGGCCTCAGAACCTATCATCGGCATTCAACTTCAAGATCCATCACCGACATCAGACCCAATCATAGGAACTCAACTTCAAACTCCATTACCGACCTCAAACCCGGTCATAGGAACTCAATTTCAAGAACGTGATGGGTTTTGAAGTTGAATTAGGAGCGGTGATGTTATGGGTTCTGAAGTTGAAGTTGAATGAGGGGCTGTTAATGGTGCTAAAAAAGCTTGTGATGGTGATGTGATGGGCTGCGCGAAAATCCGATAATGAATGAATTTTTAGGAAAACGCCGACCTATGTAAACGTCATAACCAAAAAGCAGAACTTTTCAAATTCCCCGCGAAACTCCAGGAGCCGCTCGCACCGTCACGGTGCAGGTTTATCTTCGATATTGTCCTTGCTCTGGGCGCCACCGGTGTGGAGCATTGCGCACACTGCTGGTTCCGAGGCAGCTCCGGTGCAGTTTTATCGAAGATGCTATAAGTCATTTTCTCCAGGCACCAGGGTAAAAAAGAAAGAAAAGCACGCGCGAAATTTGAAAAATACCACGTGACAACGCGGAACTGGGATTCAAACGTGCTGTGAACGGATTTCGGACCAACCGTGTCGCCAACAGTACGTCACTATGATATTTTTGCCGCTGGAGCTTCCTGGGCTGCAGAGGAAATCCTAAATTATCGAACTCGAAAGACTGTAATTAGACACTTCAGAATAGTTACTTTCCATCATGATATAAAACTCGTTTATTTAATATGTAAGCACGTTTCCGGACAGAAAATTGGCCATATAGACCGTCGAACGATGTCAGGCATTGTGGTACTTGAACCATACACACATTTCCGGAGGCGACTTTCCCTTGAAAGCGCTCTATGACATGCCTATTCTCATTCGGCACCAAAATTGATATGCAAAAAATGCATAATTAATATCAAGTATGTAATTAATTACTTAGGGGCAATACAGATTCAAAAGGCAAATATCAAGCTAATAACGTAAATTTTATTTCAAGACGCCTGTGCATTTTGCGCGTTATCGTTGCATGTCATGAAATGTCACCGAATGGCATAGCCAAGTATTCTAGGTTTTGCACAACTACGACCCATCCCGGATGTGTTGTGATCGTTTATGATTCATCGCTCCCTTCCACCAGATGGTTTTGTGCAGGACATAGGACTCCCTCCCGAGAAGGGAAGGGAAAGGTAGCAGTGCCCCCTATACCCTACTGAGTTGCACTCGTTGATCTAGTTGTAGGTAATTGTATACTGCAACTGTAATTAAATAATAATAGAATGCAAATAATAATAATAATTACATAGCAAGACTAGACTATTTGACTCTCGAAAAGGTCAATCTTCATCTTTCCATGTCGCTCTATACCAGTGTTGTCCACGCTACCAAAACGAAGTAACGGAATACTGTTATCTCGCTACTCCACAACAAAAGTAGCACGCTGTAAATTTGAAAAAGTAGCGCGAAACCGCTAGCGCTACCAAATAAAAGTAACGTAAATACTATGCCGCTACTTTTCCGCTCCGTACCCTTCCCTAGGCAACACCTTACGGTAGGCATCTCGGTGCCGATGCAATATTTGTATTGCCTTGCCTCACATAGCTAGAATGCTGCATAAAGTATACCACTACTTGCATCCAAGATATACTAGTGTGCCTTTTTTGCAATATTGATCGCTGCAACGTTGATCCTCCCCACTTATTCTCGTGAATGATAGCCAAGAGTTCTTCTTTTGCACCATACAGATGCAAGAAAACAAGTCTGCGAGAGATCAAGGAGAGTGTTGTGTCCATGCTTTCGAAAATGAAATAATCACCCGTAATAAATTATGTGTATTATCACTAACAGATGGCTTCTTGGTTGTGAATACCAGGGGTACTTGGTGCTATATGGGGAGCCAACGAGGTAAATCTGGACATTATGTCAAAAGAAAATCAAATGAATGGCAAATGGGCGTCAAAAGAAAGACCAATTGAAGTCATAAAAGTGTCAATTGAATTGCAATTGCAGAAGTTCAAAAGAGATTCTTTTGACAAATGTCAAGGAAGTCCATCCCAAATAACCAAATGGAGTCAAAAGAAGTTACAAACGTTTTTCCTAATAAATTCAAAAGCAATTCTACTGAATTTCAATTGCCTCTTTTGACTTGTTTCAATTGGAATTCTAAAGCATGTCCAAAAAAAAGTTTGCAAGGGATAGTCGTCAACGCTCTCCGAGGAGCTGGAAAGAAATGCTTTGGAGCCACCCAAAAGCAGCACATAATGACGTACGGATGCCACAACGCACAGTGCTGGACAAAAGATTACGGAACACGCTCTGCCGCATTCCTTCTTCAAAGTGACACGCCAGCAGCGAATGGTACTGTATAGACTCGCAAACAGGTGACTGGGTTAGCTAGACATATGTCTGTAAGTCCATACGGTCCCATTCGCTGCTAGCCTGTCACTCTGAGGAAGGAATGCGTCAGAGCGTCTTCCGTAAACTTTTGTCCAGCACTGTACGTGTGCTATGGCGTCTGCTGCTGTCGCCTCTCTCGGTGCTTGTCGGGATTGCACTCCGTGCACTCCGGCCGATTTCCTCTGGCCGATGTGTGCGCGTAGGGGCAACTAGGCGGCACACCGAGCGGGGGCACCCCGTTAATCGAAGACGTCCGGTGAGCACCGATGTTGTTTATCCAAGGTGGGGTGTCGCACCAGGGGGCACCATGTGCACACAGGTGCAGAATATCGAAGATGCTATTGTAGTTCCATTCTTTTCTCCTGCACTCCTTCCACCCTGTGTAATAGTGCAGCACCGTTCCATTCTTTTTGGAGAGTGCAACTTGCACTTTAGCATTAGGTTCCCTAAACCCTCTGCACTGTCGGAAAGAAGGTGCAGTTGTGCAGGGCGAACGAGCAGATAACAAAGACAGCAACATGGCGGTGGAAAGTGCACGCATATTCGATGTCTTGATGAAAATGGGAAAGCCGTTGTCAAGGATGACCAAGGGCTGTTAGAAGTGTGTACCGACGATCTTCAGTTCAATTCAGTTGCTTATTTTCCATTCAGCTTCTTCGTGTGATCCCGGTAGTTAGTGCAGTGTCTCCTTGCATGTAGCTTTTTGCTGCAATTTTATTGTGTTTGGATGAAATAGTGGACATATTGAAACAGTGCTGAGATTTACCAGATTATCCAGGCAAGATGGCAAACGAAAGATGCGCGTAGTGTAGTGTAGTGCGGTGCGGTGCTTTCGTAATAAGTAGCCGAACCGTTTGCCAAGCACTACGACTGCAGCAGTTGCCTCTTCCGAATCGCCGAAACACGACAACTGCAGTACGTGCTGTCATATAGCGACGACGAACAGCGTGCAAACAATGTGCGAACTGTGCAGTCCAATAGCGCTCAATGGCAGACGATGCAGCAGACCGCGCCAACTTGCACTCTCGCATTCTTTTCAGGCCGAGGGGGTGGAGGCATCGGTCAGAAACCTTTCCGTCATTTCCGTTGTACCCTTGGTGAAAAAGGTATGGGACAGCAACTTTTTTTTGATAGTGTTAGTGTAACAGGTATTTGATTGCAAACCACTGAATCCGTGGTTTCTGGAGTCACTCTACGGCTTGCCAACTTTTTCTTGGCCGTAAAATTGATATTAAAAAAATACATAATTAATCCCAATTAGGGACAATACAAAAGAAAATCCTCACTTGCGCAAGACAACTACCAACGAGATCGCGTTGGTTTCACCTTCGTATAATGTGCTATCATTTTTTAAAAGCTTGGTACAAGTCACGTGAAACACCCTGCATACGTAATTTGTTTCCTTCTTTTTGGCAAGGCCTACGGAAGCTTTGAAACGATATTAACCCATTGTTCGTCGCCGTAGAGTATATTGGTATGTAAAGAGAGACGCACCATCTCTCCAATGCACACGTATTTTCTGTGTCTGGCGTTGCTGACGGGTCCGTTGCATCCTATAGGGGCGTCTGCCTGTGACACGCGCTTGACGAGCGCTCTTATCACAACCCTCTCATGTTTCCCTTCGCACTGCGGTGTTTGTGGTTCAGTGTCTGCTGCACTGCAATCGGTCCTCTGGTAGCAATTTCGAGAGTGTTCGGATGTTTATTTCGATATCATACGAGCCCTGTGTCAATAAGGAGCGTACGAATAGGAACCCTTCAGGTAAAGTCGCAACCTGAACCCGTGCAAGTCGTCGGGTCGGGTTCAACGTGTTTTTCTTTTCGCGTTTTCTCTAGATTTGCAGCACGATTTGCAACATACTTGCACCTCATACGTTTGAAACAAACAACAGCAACAACTTTATTGCGATAATGGTGGTGATGATGATGACGATGATGATTGGGGGCTTCATCACTATACAAGCGATACTC
The DNA here is from genome assembly GCF_037126465.1 of Ornithodoros turicata. Taxonomy (NCBI): domain Eukaryota; kingdom Metazoa; phylum Arthropoda; class Arachnida; order Ixodida; family Argasidae; genus Ornithodoros; species Ornithodoros turicata. Next base: position 45,883,122 of record NC_088201.1, read on the forward strand.
TACCCCATCGCCCGCGGTGATTTGGTGAAGAGCCTCATAGCGAGGACTGATGCCCTACATTGCAAAAAAGGTTAGTAGCGCTTTTAGGGCACAGCGTTGGTGGGCTGGACCATGGACCGTTCGAAGTGAGTTCAACCATGGCTGTGCAACGCCACAAGTGCTAGTATTTACTCTGCGCACAAGATTCACGCACTTTTTTTTCCTTAATAGATAGTTTTAATAGGTCGTACGCAAAGGGGATAGCTTACGTAAGGGATAGCGTTGGTGGCTCTGCGCACTGCGCGAAGCTTTCTTTCTGTTATGGGCGTGTGCAGAACTATCAACGCTATCCCTTACGTGCGCAAAGGCGATAGCGTACGATGTCCTGAAACTCTCTATTATGCCTTCCGTTAACGCCTGGCGCAAACTTTGCTAAACTTTTTTGTTGAAGCGCTATAATGGTCGAATGCAGAAGTATCACAGGTCTGATTTTCCACGGAAATACCGATTAAATGATAGCTCCCGATTTCACCCTAGCAATTTGAACAGAAAGCATGGTTCCATCGCTGTCTAACTGAAACATTTTCTGAATCATCAATGTACGAGAACGGTACGAGTTTTCCTGGTACGTGTTGACTGTTGTCCCGGTATAAGCTGGGTGATCGCCCATTGGGGTTCGCCCTATAAAACTGTCGCTTTGAAATGAAATCGAGTAGCTACCACGCTTCCATACTCTTCCTAGAGTCAGTAAATAAGAGTTGGACACTGTTGGACAATTTGGACAATAAGAGATAACAAGTTGGACAATAAGAGTTGGACACTGAGTTCCACGGGCGAGCAAGAGAGGCAAGGAGAAGCCATTTTCTTTTCCGCACCACGCTAGCGTCACCTAACGGCGCCCACGATGCCATCTATCCAACGCGCTCCGAAATGTTGCTCCTGTTGCGAGCAGCTCACCAAGGTAGATGACAGCCTTGCGCTCACCTTGACCTCATTTGAACGTAATGTGAGACAACACATAGATAATGCCGCACGACAATCACACAGGCTTCCTTAACCCACGGCCTCCACGGTGAGAATATACCTCTAACGAAGAAACGTCACCGTGACGTAAGTATGACGTTGGTAGACGGCGATACCGAAACCGCGCGGAGGGAGAACACCGCCGTTTCACAAAGCCGTTTTCTTTCACGAAAGGCAAGGATAGCTTCTTTGCATCAATAGTGCACACAAATTAGGTCACGTTTTTAGTGACTTTTGTGTCTTCATTCGCGTTTCCAGTCCCTAGCCGAAAGAAAAAGCTCCACCCAACGGTTGGTTGCATCGTCTCGGAAGTCAATGTCACAATCCTGTGCGGAATGTTCGCGCTTGCTTTGTATAGAGACACCACGTGCATTCCGAGAGAAATTCGTGCCCTTCAGGTTCTTGAAGATGGAAGAGCCCGGTAGCCGTCTTTAGAAAGGGCTACCGGTAGAATGGAGCAGAACAAGGCGCTAATACACTAATAATACACAGTAAACACATATATACACACAGTATACACTAATAAACAACTAATAAAATCTAAGAAATTACATAAAGCATCTTACAATATGAAAAGAAGCTATTTAAACGTGGCTCTCTTGAGACTTATTGATTGTTTGCTATAGTAGTTCCAGTCTACCAAGTTGGCGGTGCTGTTGTACCATCATGACGTCATTTGTTTTTGGACAAGGAGAGGTCTATTTACCCTGCTGCTCAACTGGGGATGACGCTGCTGTGGAACGGAAGCAAAATGGCTTCCCTTGTCAACTGTAGGACTCAGTGTCGCTACTCTGAAGCGAAGCTTATTTAGTGACTCTAACTGTTCCTATAAAGGTTCCTAAAGCAGATAGACATGGAGCCGAGACGAGCTTCATCCAGGGACGACAGAAACCCATGAAGCGCCTAAGCACTTAATGAACGAAGGAAAAGCGTGCAATAGACAGTGGAAAGAGTGTGAATGACTTGTCCGCTGTGCAGTACTTGAAGCCCCACAACGGACCTTTTCCGAGTAATCATATGCGCATGCACAGCCACGGCTGCCATGTTTTGGGGTAGGTAATGTGTGTCAAGCTTGCGCAGACGTTCGAGGCCGACACTTGACGACGCTTTGTACTCGTGATCAGTACAGTACGTTTTCATTTTTTCCGCATTCTTTTTGCAATTTTCTCTTGCTACCTTCCCACGCGACGTGCGAGTCCGAAAAGTCCCTTGCTCATTTGGGGTTAAAATATGACGTTTTGCATTCCGACGCCAGGGGCGACACGTACATGAAAAAGGTCAATTCACGAGAAAGCACCGTCGAGTGTAAAACATCCCTGACTGGGGTCAGGAGGGTCAAAGTTCAAATCGTGGTGCAGGCATTCAATGGCTCACACTCTTTTGATACCTTGTATGCGTTTCATGCTAAACCAGTTAGGTGGCGCATATCCTAGCTCGGAGCCCCGTCGTTTACAGTGCCGGGCCCGCCGTCATCTTTTCGTTTTCTTTTTTCTTCTGAAACCTTCTACGTGATATTATAGAATCATTAGAGACCTCTCCACTAATATTATGCGTTAAAAGCGCGGGAGTTAGTTAGTTAGTTAGTTGTCCTGCCTTAGCCACAGCAGAAAATGACGGAGTGGTGCTACCCTTTATTGCGCCCGGCCCACAGCCCGCGTTTTGCAAATGACCGCGTAATACGTGCAGCCTGCAATACATCATATGCGCGCTGGTTGTCTGCATCACCATAGTGCCGTACACATATTTTAACACGCGCTACAACAAGCGGCCCCTCGTTTATTTGTGATAAATTTACCAAGTAGCAATAAAGTACGTGCAGCCTAAGAAAGGTTGCTGCCATAACGCCCCAGATCCAGACACTGCTGCAAACTCGTAAAAAAGATGACGTAAAAAGAAGAAATCGTGTTCAATATTCATTCCAGCACTGCCACCTGGCGGAAAGGCAGGCAGGCAGAGGGCGCACAGCGTCCCTAATCAAAGCGCCAATTGGCCCATAAATCTTTCACGCGGCGACCAATCAGGGAGCACCGTATGCGTGACCCCCAGCTTCCCCCCTCAAATCACCGGTGCCTGGTGTGTACCGAAAGGCAACAATAACAAGCAACTCATCACAATAAAAAAAAAAAACTTGACGGACAGAAACGGGCCGAACGTACCCGCAAACACCGTGTGTGTGCGCCGCACAATGTAATGGAAAGATAATAATGCAACACATACAAAAACAAAAGTTGTAAAAAATGAAGTGGAAAGTTTGCAGACGAACTGCTATGGCTTTGTCTATTAGGCTGACGACGAGTGTAAGAAGAATGATGAGCGAAGAAAGAAGGTGATTGGCTATTATGATGGGCAGGCGAGATAGCAGACGAAATTAAACCTTCAAAAGTGACTGGAGGATAAATCGCGTCTGCCATCGTGCGCGGCGGGAGGAGGAGTTGCAGCGAGTAATAATAATAATAATAATAATAATAATAATAATAATAATAATGGCGGCCGCGACATGAGCTCTGCGCGGAGACAGAGGAATAATGAAGCAGTAAGGAATGTTAGTAGGCAATACGCTTTTTCCTTTCTTTCTTTCATGCGGCATTCAGGATGTGCCCTTTGAGTTATGGGCAAATTTATAGGGGTTATTTTGGCCGCTCAAAGTAGCTGGAAGCGACGTAGCGCGATGGATGGGAACATTGGTAGATGGCGTCTCTGTAGTTTACGTACGAGCCCAGGAAATCTGCATCTTCTGAGGGGCTTGGTAGCTTTAAAAAGTTCACGAGGATTCGTCTCATCGTGCTGCTCAATTTGGTTTACGCCTCGAAGTATGTGAAGGAGGGATTCACGAAAATGTTGCACAGGGCCTCCAGGTAGCAAATGATTTGGCGCGTCTAAACATTCTGTGATACCTTTTTGATACTCTTGGGGGAAATACATCTTACGATACCATCGTGTTATATCAAGGTTTCCTTTGAATAATATTCCCCAATTGCACGCACCAGTCATGGTGATGGCATGTGAAAACGTCAACGGGATAGATGCAGCAGGTACACTCGCCGTCAGATTCAACCGTAAGGTGCGAGCGCGTGGCCCGCACCGACGCCAGCGCCGAAGTGTTGGCCTCCAGGGTTTGAAGCTGTGTCCCTGCGCGCACCATCCCTTCTCAAGAGGGCGGTACGGCATGCTTGCGCGTGTGGTTGCCTCACCTGCGCCCCGCTCGACGACTCTGCAGAGCAGCCACGTTCGTTTGATCGGAATGTGGGAAGAAATACCTATATGGGAATATGGTACCAGCGGTGGAGACCGCTTTGTTTTCATTCATTTTCTGTCCTTTGGTGAAGCGATCGGAATTGAAGCAAAGGCGGATGAGGTAGAGCCCAGGCCTGACCCATGGCTTCAGGTCGGAAGCTGTGGGCAGGCAGAGCACGACTCGCGGGCCACAGACCAGCCCGACCCGTGTCAATCTCTAATATAGAGGGCGTCGGTTCGGTTTGGGAGCGCCCCAAGGCGCTCCCACTCATTTTGGACGACGTCCCACAGCTGGTCTGCCATTATGAGGCTCCACTGCCTCTCAAACTCCGGTTTCATTATGCCCCACGTATTTTATGTTATGTTGAGCCTGGGGTGCTGGGTTAGCCACTGACTCTGCATGACTCCTGCAGCTACATGACTCCTGTAGCTGCATGACTCCTCCCTCGTCATGCCTGCTTCACACTGCAACTTCTCTCAGGTGCGTTTACGGTGCTGATCCAGTGCGGAGGCAGTTGTCGTACGACACGCTGTTCAGACACATGCGTTCTTGATACGGAAAACGCTTGTGTTTAACCAATCACGCCTCCACTCTACCACGCCTCCATTCCACAGACACCGAACAGGCAACAGTGATGTGGTCGGCGAAACTGAGTTGTATTGAAGCGTATCCGCATGGAATTCGGTCGAACTCAACTCTTGCGGTGCGTGTGCTTTTCGGTTCGCCGTGCTTCGTTGCCTAGACAACCGTGCCGCACCGCATCCGTAACGCATGGAAATGCAACAGTGTGAACCAGGCATTACGGTTCCGTTGCGGTGCGGACAGGAGCGCAGGAGAAATGGACGTTCCTGTACATAGGACACCATGACTGCTATCGATGGAGTCACAGTAGCCATTTGCCGTCAGTCTGCCTTCCACCCTGTGGGTGCGGTGTGCGAACGAGGCCCTCGACGGTGCCTGAGGCGTAGCGCTCCTTGTATAGCTGCAATCAAATATACAAACATGTAAAACTCATGAGCCGTGTCCACGAAGCGTTGAGACCTTCCCGGTACGAATCAGGGCGCCAGACGCTCATCCTTTGGTTCCACTTGTGCAAAGACTTGACTCGTCGCCAAAGACAATGTAGCTCCTGTCTTTAGAGCTCTAGTGATCGTGGGTGTTTCAGCGGCGGCTAAATCGCTGCAACACGGCACCACAACCCTGTGTCTGCAGTCACCTGCGTACGGTCGTCTCACTCGTGGTGATCCCCGACTCATCCCTGATACCATGGGCTGTCTAATATGGATAATCCACTGCCGCCGCCACGATTCAAAGACCTTCGACCTCTGTTGTTACCCGGCCAGGGGCACCGCGTGGAGCGTCGGTTACTCATCCCGCACGCAATTTCCAACTGAGACAATGGACAGTTTACGCAACAAAGGGCATACCCAAGCGCTTTGAGGCCCTCATAGAGATAGGAAGCCGTCTCTGCGCATGGCGCAATTACTACCCATGTTTCTTTGGGGTACCAAAGCGCTTTCTTACCCTACTCTAAAACTTTCTATTGCCGTTGCCATTCCGTTCATTGCTCGCTGCTGAACCTCCGTTAACCTGGCAGGCATCGTTTTAAAATTGGCCTTCTCTGTAAAGGGACTCGATGCAAGACACAAAAGCTTCTTGGCATGATCATTCTTGCTATTGCTCGCAGCCTCGATTTCACCGCACCGTTGCTTACGCCAGGATTCACCGCTCGATGGGGTCAACAGCGGCAAGCTGCCTCCAGCACCAGCAGCACCACCACCGGTCGGTATCCTGGCCAGGTCGAAATAAATCTTCCATGGCTTCCTCGAATTCATTCCCGTCCCCCAGGGATGTGCAGTAATACTCATATTTTGTATTATAATACTAATACATAGTACTTTCTACAAATAGGTATTATAATACAGTTACAAATACATTTCAAAAATGAGTATTATAATACGTAATGCTAATACTTCTGCGTATTACACGAGTAATACTTGTAATACATTGATACTTAACTTGGGGAGAAAGAAAGGACAAGAACAGAAGAATTACTTAGATATACGCCCATTACTTATCGAGACAATCATTCTCCAATGACGTTTTAATCACCCTCACAGTTTTGCACATGGTCTGATCTTTCCGAATAAGATCAGATAGCGCTGATCAATTCGATCGCAGTGAAGAACTTGCTCTAAATGTGGCAGAGCCCTGATTTCCTCCACTCTGGACGATAAAAGGTGGGCCATTCAAAAACCTGTGACTGTCCATAGTGCAACCACGCACAGGGGTGACTGGCTGCACTGGACGCACTCTTTTATAAGACAAAGGGCTTGCACTGGTATGACTCATCCTTACGGATTCTGAAGTGGAAGGAATGCGAGGAAACCTCCAGTAACCTCTGGCCCCAAAGTCACTCGTTTTGAGATAATTTGGGACCGGAGAACACTGTAATAGGAGCCTTGTTCGTGTTCAAATGTTTGTGGGACACGAAAAATTACTGATAAAGTGCACCGGTGACACTTTGCAGGTTGAACTTACGACCTCTGGGAAAGTATTACACCTTCAAAAGTATTATAATACACGTAATACCTCGTTTTGTGTATTATAATACAGATACAAATACATTTTAAAAATGAGTAGTATAATACATAATACAAATACTCAAAAGTATTAGAGATATAGTATTATAATACAAAGTATTACTATTACTGCCCATCCCTGCCGTCCCCTCTGCCAAGCACACTGAATAGGTGCGCTAAGAATTTCATTGGGTAACCTGTCACTTTGCAGCACTTAGTCAAAAATGATAACGGTACAGATTCCGCCATCTCCCTAGGCCAATGAAGCCATAAGGCTGGCTCATTACTACTGCACAGAAAAGTTCTGGCGCTGTAGAAGTTGAACCCAAGCCCGACGAGCTTGAAGACTATACGTTCTATTCTTTCGGGAACACAGAAATCACATACTGAATGTCTGGTGGCTATACGCGAACACAAAAGAGAGAGAGAGAGAGAGAGAAACAAAACTATTTACGGACATTTTGTTCAGAGAGAAGAATCGTGATAATAATCAGAGAGCTAATCTAATACGTTTACTTGTCATTTGGCATCTTGTACTGCATATTTTGAAGTCTCTCGCACGACTGTCTTGTCCGGTGTCGTCAGTCGCGCGCCTGGAAATTGATTTTCTCGGTGGATGATCGGGGACTGCCTTCACGGGGAACTTGGTGGAACGCCTACTGTTTTATACCTGTGTCCTTAATGTCCACTGTACTGAAGCAATTTTGTTGCTGGCCACTGCAGAGGTAATTTGAAAAGGAGGAGACAAAGAAATGTATCAGGGTTGTGGATTGGGGTCGCCCAAACAAATTCCAGTTTTGGAAATAGCAATTGCCGCTCACTCCGTTTCACCCCACTTTTCTATACCAGTTCTCAATCTTTGCCCACGATAAGACTGAATCATCTGAAATAGGCATCGTTCGAGCTTAGGCATGCCCTCAAACACGTCATTAATGTTTCTTCGGCACCAAGAAACACAAACTATACACTAAAACGAACGGACCTCTTTCACGTGCGAAAAAAAAAAAAAAAAAAAACTCATAAGGCATAAGACATAAACTCCGAATAATGTTGTAGCACTTCTTGCGTGAGGGGAGCGTTGTCGTTCCGAAGTCCCTTCAGAAAGTTCGTGATGCAACATTCATGTTGGCATTTAGTGTGTACCCTTTCGTGCTGATGAACGTTGTCTTACGAATTCGGAGAAGCTGCCTTCGGGTATCTGCATGCAACTTAACGCTATTGAGAACATCGCCACACCATTTTTGGTGTGTGTTGACACGGTGCGGACCGTTTAAACATATTAGGCAACGCATGAGTGTACACGGACGAAGGACGCACAGGACATCTGTCTGTGTGTCCCCTTGGGTTCCTTGACATGTTCGAAGATAACATACACTATATCTGTTCTCAGTGGTATAGCCGTTTTAGTTACACTAGTTCAAGTCATTATTATTTTGTTACTCCGTGTTAGCATCGCGAAGCAAATGTGGCCGTCGTCCCTGTACCGACGTGGACAGATGGAAAGAGGACAGCAGGAAGCAGTGGGAGAAGGGGTATACGTCCTTGGCCGACTTCAAGGGGAACTGTGCTGACACCCGTCTGAAAAACCTGTCACAAAACCCTACGAAAACCTCCAAGAGCACATCCGATGGTAGGATTCGAAGCCAGCACCTCCCAGTTTTCTACATGATCTTCGTGTGACCCGCCGTCTCCTCTCCATCTGCCCACGTCCATACGCCGCTGATAGCTACAGTTGCTTCGCAGCGCTAATACGGAATAGAAAGAAAGCTACATCGATGTAGTGGAGGGGGTAGGGAATGTAAGCACCTCGTGAAGCTACGAGGACGAGCAAGCGCGGGAAAAGCTGAAGTATAACGAAATGAAACAAGCGTAATGCTGTCGACCATTATGAGAGTGTATTCCGAAGCCAATTATCGTGGCATTCCCAGCAGAATCGTGCGTGCGCCCTATAACACAAGCCTCAGTGTCCATCACTTCAAAGCGAAACAATAACCGTAAAGCATCCTGTTTTCGTGCCAATCTCTTCTTCGCTGCTTCACTTCAAAAATCCCGCGTTCATGACTTATGGGTCATAATGACAGAGTCTCCGAAATGACACCTGCCAGCAGTCGTCCATCTCGAACGCCATTAAAAGAGAAGCATAGCGGGTGCGACGGAACGCCAAAGGGACGCCAACGTCCGTTAAAAAAAAGAGGAAACGGTGGTCAGAAATAAATGTGAACGTGCTTAGTATTCATGTGCTTGTGCACTTTATGACACGAGAAAGACTAAGTTTCAAAATGGCCGCCCTAGAGTGGCCATTTGTTTCCTGTACGGAAAATTACACGTATAAGGACATGAGTTCCCAGTACCGTGAGGAGGTCATTGTGGAATGTGAGTGCAGGAGCGCATGCGAAGCGGTACATCGCAAATAAACAAAGAACACGTGAGAGGGAGCGTTTCTGATTTATGTCCAGGATTGAAGGCTGCCATGTTGCCGGGGGGCAAAGCAGTGTGATGACCGGTTGGGGCTCAATTGTACTTCTACGGGAGAAGTGAAGGTTCTTGGAAACCCGTCGTTCTTCTGAGAGTTTTCGGTTAGCCCTGTGGATGTATCGCGCTTCTGCTTCGGGACCGTTGCAATTTCTTGCAGAGTTCGGACAGGTGCGTTCATATTTCCTGACTAGCGGTTGCTTTATGTCCACCTAGCACCTATGAGCACCTAGGCTAACATTCACATCGGATCTATGCGGTGCCACATTAGTGTATGACACACGGTCAGGAAACTGTGTTTTACACGCATTAATATGACACCCCTAAACACCACTTTCAGCGTGGTATGGCAACTACCACGCGAGCAAGCCGGAACAGACGACGGGCAGCTTTCCGATAAGAGCAGCTATACAGCGGAACAGTACGCCTCTGACTTCACTGACTCGTAAACTAGGAGAGGAGACATGAAAAACAAGAGCCAAAATTAACGGCAAATAGCATACCAACCTTTTCTCTACTAGCACGTTTTTGCCGTTTTCCTTAATGCGTTCACTCGCCCATTACGCAGCACTTGTCAACTCAGCGCCATAATAAGTAGCACACCAGAGATCCAAACGTGGACTTTATTCGCTTAGTCCCCACAAAAAGAAAAAAAAAAAGAAAAGACAAAATGCTAAGCTCAGCGCTAATTACACTTTACACTTTACGAGTTATCGTCTTTCATTTTTATGTTGTTCCCCCTTTTTTTCTTCCTGCTGTAAGGGTTTAGTTTCGTTTTAACATATCGTCTGCTAACTGTGAGCACGCACCACTGTTGCCAGAGTGGGCGGTATTTTTGCAGCCGAAGCCAGTGGCGTTTGACCAGCTTTTTATCGCGCTCTGACAGACAGTAGCAGGAGCCCCCTCTCAGTTTTAATGGGGCATAATCCATTTGTTTTACGAACCAGGTCCGGCAGTTTTGTTTCCTCCCTTTCCACAGCGCAATACACCTTTCCACACTCGTCGGGTGTAACTGATTTTATTGTTTCCGCCTGGAACGCTTTGACTCACCCGTTGGTGGTACAGACAAGAGGCGGCTATCTGGAGTGCCACAGATTGGCGGCGGTTGTCAGCACGGTTTTATGTCTTTTCGTATCGTTGTCTGTGACTTTTTTTAAACTCGAAAATTGATGCGTATTTTAAGGCATCGTGAAGAGGTTGTTAAAATGCTGTTGGGGGGGGGGGGGGCGTGTCGCTTTGAAGAACGTGTGGTATAGTTGGATCGTTCTTTGGAACGAATAATTGTCTTTAAGGAAGCGGTACACGTGCGCGTATGTAGAGGGCGAATTTTGAACTTATTGAACTGACTTTTTCAGATGCGTAGTAAGGGGGCAAATCAGTGAGCTGATGTATATTCAGCAACTGCACGTCAGGGAACCTTTCCTCCCATACAGCCACGCGTTCGGTCACTGCGGGAAGTTCCCGGAAGACATGATACTAGAATCTCTATGTATTGAAAGAGTGGGTGCCTAGGGATTGCTGTACTATTTCGGTTTTTCTTTTCTTTCCCTCTTCTTGTTTTTTTTTTTTTTTTCACCAATCGAAGGGCACCTGTTGCAGCGGTGCACTGACGAGGTCACGTGCAGACAACCATATGCATATTCACTCTTTCGGTACACGGTGTTGCTGAGTCTCGGTCCCGGTAGAGGCAGGAAGGTGATCAGTAAAACTAACAAGAACTAGTAGTAACAAATGGCGTTAGGAAGGGAAGGAGAGACAGAGAGAGTGTGTGTGTAAGAAGGAATGTGCAGTCAGTTGATCATGTTTTTTTATCTTCGACTTGGAGTCAGAGCTATAAGGCGTTCCGGCAAGGGAGCACACTGGAATCGCTCCGTGAGAGGGGGGCGGGGGGTGCAGCCACCCCGGGTGCCGTACGGCGAGGGTCCCGGAAGCTGAGAAGGTTGATTAATATGGCGAGAGTCGACAGAATTTTCACTGTAGGATTTAAAGTAGAATTTCGCGAGTTCACCGTTTCACTGTCTTTTTCTTTTTAAGAATTTTACTGTACCACTTTGATGTGCACTCCTCACTACCCGTCACATGTGCTTAGCTGAGGATGTTGAAGAGCATATATGTAAATTGTACGCCAAATTAATTTCCCCCCTGTCTTTTGTGCAATCTTTGGACAGTGCTTCATTTAAGAGGGGGGGGGGGGAGTCTACGGACATCCTGCTTTAGGTGGAAGATAACCCTGGGACGACCCTGGAAGTACACTAGACATTGACTAGGCTTTGTACAGCTTCTCGATTGACAGGGCCTGCAGTGCCGGCGACTTAACGACACGTCCGAAATTTGCTTTCAGAGGTTCGCCAAGTGCTTCTGTCATTTTGCATAATCAGCTTCATGTCCAGACTTCATCGCAATAGGTTCCACACACTATCAAGAAGGTTGAGAAGCACATTCGCGCTGTTGCTTCAGAACCGGAGCTGTCGTTGGGTTTTTGAATCGCAATCGCGGACCGAACCTACACTTATTAGTTCTATTTTTGGGGTCGGCAGTTGACGGTTCAGTGAGTTGCCAGACGGCAATCAGTCCGGTGAATGTGGGAGCGACTACGAAATGTGTGCAAGAAAATGGGGGCCACTTTGTTCTGCTGTTGTGGTCACGTTTCAACTGTTGCTGTTGGTGATCATAAAATGCTGATAATATTTATAAGATGCCCTGCTCTATCGGAAGTGTCCAAAAACGTACTTCAGCTATGGCTGATCAGATGACACAGATGCAGGACAGCTGGTGGACCTACACAAGCGGAACTGAGGGAACGAAACATGCGCAACGACAATGGGTCAGGTCAGCGCATGCGGAATACAAAAACATGGTCTCCTTGAGGGGACCGACACCAAATAGAGAGGAGCCACACTGCTCTTGCAACATTTTCCTTTTTTGCCTCCTTGGATAAAAATCTGGAAATCGCAAGGAAAACAAAGGGATCCAGGGAACACGTACGTAGTATATTCGTTTTCTTTTCCAACAACCAACATTTGTAACAGTCGTGTGGGGTGTTGTCTGACCGGGCGCGTACTAATTGTCTTCTCTTTTTTTCTTCTTTCTACGGTGCATCCACTGCAGTAACATTCCATATTGACAGGCGCAACCTATGCGCCTACTACCAGTCAGTGCTTTGATTGTCTTCATAAAAAGGATCGCTGGAAGACAATCTTCGCGTTTGCTTTCTTCGGTCACAATCTCTTATATGTTCCATCGCAGGAAATAACTGAAGGCCATCAAGAGAAACGAAAGCTCTTTGTAGAACATACGTACATTATGTGATAAAGTTGTAGAGGAAAGCGAGATAAACGCGCCATACAGTCACGCGCGAGCTACACGTAACATATCATAAAACGAACTAAGCACCAGCCCGTGCCCTTGCACTACAGCTCCTATGCCCATCAGAAGCAATCCATCACTTAGTGTCATCTCAAACGGAGGTGCGTGTCTCTATAGGGTGAGATAACAGTAATTAGGCGAAACTCTTTGACTAGGTAAGAAAAAAACGCTCCTCGGGCGATTTCCAAACCCTACGTGCAGGCAGAATTTTACGTCGCTCTGATAGGTTCCAGTTGGTTATAAATGGTACCACATGATATTGGTTAGTCATTGCTTTCTTTTCTTTTAACATAAACAGTGGCGTTTGCGTTGAAGTGTTCGGATGTCGTAAGTGGCTGTTCTTCGAACGCTGGCAGACGTGTAACAAATATGGGGGTGTGACAGTGGCTTTGGAGGTATAATGGGAGTTGTCAGAAGATGATGGATCGTTTTCTGGAGCCAGGCTGAAAGATCTCGAGTGCTGGTCGATGAGAACGTGAGTTGTTGCGTCAGTGCTGGAAGTGTTGGCGTTTATGAAGGAGCACTTTTCTTTTTTTCTCTCTATCTATCAGACTTTGATTCCCGTGAAGCGCTGAGTCTGTATTTGCAGGGTCGCTGCAATTTTTGTAGCATTTACATTTACTTTTTTTTTTCGTGTTAGCGCCGCGAAGCAATTGTGGCTATGAGAGGCGTACAGACGTGGACAGATGGAGAGAGGACAGCAGGAAGGAGCGGGGGACAGGGGGGCATTTTTGTAGTGACACAAATTTTATAGGGCCGTGCGTTATGGTTGCGAAGTGTGAAGTCTCTTGGTGTCTATACTTTGTCCATCGCTACATCGTGTTGCCTTCTTCAAGGGGCGAACACGGTGCTCACGGTGCTGCAGTTCTCGTGCGACTGGCGAATAAAGACAGCGATACGAAATGGAACAAGAATGATGCGGGAAATTGCAAGGTGTCTCCGAACGACATCACGGCACGTCTGACCTACTGCCTTGAGACTGTATGGCCACGTATGCAATTCGAATGCCATTTGAATGACGTTTTTCGCCGGTAGATGGCAGGAAAGTTGCTCCTTGGAGATATTGTACCCTAGGGCCGACTTCGACATAGTTTTAGAATACCACACAGATAAGAAGATAGATAGATAGGACCGACTTCATTGGATACGTTGAGGTAGGACATGCGACATTTCTCGGAAAGCGCCTTAGGTAAGCCTCACAAAACACACACACACACACACACACACACACACACACACACACACACACACACACACACACACACACACACACACACACACACACACACACACACACACACACACACACACACACACACACACACACACACACACATACACACACACAAACACATACACACACACACAGTGATACACCCTCGCAACCCGCAAGTGTGGTCCACGCATAACCGGCGCCGGCAACTAAACGAGCCCCATAGACGTCCGTTTTGTATTCGAGCAGATTCAGAAGCGCCGAAGCTGTCATCTCTGGGCGTGTAATTTTGACGGATGAGACGCGGACGCTTTCTTCCGCCAAGTATAGGGCTTTGACTTCGTTTATTCTTGAAGAAAGTCGACTTACAGCGTATTGCGGCTGGTAACATGCGCTTGGCACTGTTTTGCCTTAGCGTGCATAATATGACATCTTATGTTACGTGTGTTACACTCATCCGTAACCGTACGTAATGAAGTAGTTAACCTAGCGCTTCTGTAGAGATGTTGAAGCACCAGGAGGCGTACATTGTTTGCGTTAATCGTTCATTCATGTTGCTTTTCTGCACTGTTCCAAACAGCCGTCTCGAGCTGGAGTTGCGACGTGCTTCATAAGCAAACACATAGCGTAACCATTGAACCTATACACTTCTTTTTTCTGACGTACATGCTTAGATCTGTCAGCAGGATGCCCCACAGAATCCGGATTTCTATTTTTCTTTTTTTAGTCACGAACGCTGCACTAAGCACAAAATGGCTAGCAGATTTGAAATTTTAACTATGGGACACACCTGAGCTGAGACTTTGAATTCTAAGTAACATATAAGATAAGCTTTTTAATTTACTTTTTATAATTGTGGGTTTACGTCGCGAGACAACTTAGATCATGAGCGACGCCACAGCGGTTGGTTTGTGGATTGCTTTTGCCCACCTGAGGGTTCTTTAATGTGTGATGAAAGCTCACCACACGGCACCCCGTATTTAACGTCCCTCGCGGAAGACGGCGTGTCTAAGCAACTTGTACCCTGCCATCAAGTTGCTGGCGTCCTCGGCCGAGTTCGAACCCGCAATCTCGGGATCAGAAGGCGAGCACGCTACCGACTGAGCCACCGAGGCCAGCTTTTTAATTAACCCTCTTTAACGTTCTCGTTAAAATACCGATATGGCCCGAAAGGCGGAGTGTCAAGACACCATGGATCATTTCCATGTGTCCCATTACCGGAAATGTTTGGAGTCCACTGGTCGCTTTTCTTGCTGTTGGACCAGAGCCGAGGGGTTGGCACGCCCTATAGAGCGAAGTGTGTTTTATCTAAACGCATTTGAGAACGGTAAATGCCGCCGCGTTTTTCATGGACAGGCCATGCACGTGCAAGAACGCCCTCCTTCCTTGGTTCGGCGGGTTTCCATCCTCTCTGGTGCGTGGAGCGTGGTCAGAGGCTGAAAGGTTATGTTGATGTCACCGCAGAAGAGCTAGCTCTTCCGCGCAGCTCACGCGGGACATCTTTATTGGCGGAAAAGTGGTCTGTGGGTTCTAAACTTCACGGGAATTCTAGATTCAGATATTATTTGTTGTGGTGCTGTGTAGGTCGGCTCATCGAGTTGGCTCATCGGCCCAGCCAGTAGAGGTCGGCTCATAGAATCTCTCCGTCCCACAATGGCAATATCAAATTGACAGCCGTGAATTCACAGGAATTCATCCGTGTTCTTTATTATTATTATTGCTCTTATTCTGGCTGAATAGCCTCGCCAGCAAGTGTCTGAAACTTATCTCACTTACTAATCACATAATAGGCCCTCGCTCGTGGTCAATGCATGATTCCTTGCCCGATATGATGATTGAAAGAAAAAAATGGGGATTAATATCGTTTTATAAATTTACGCTAAACCACTTGTTTCTCGTAGCCTTATATGCCTTCTCTTCAAGCATGTTCTCTTGAACATTAAATCGAAATATTAAATGCAGGTTCAGCGCTCTTCCGACCATTCTCGTATGTGATTGAGCAGCACCAACAGCTCAAATGAGGCGAGTGGTGACGTTGTCATCGCACGCTGAAGGCACATTTACCGTGAGGCCGTCGCGCATGGGGAGATTGCAGGTTTGACAGCTTTCGAAATGAGCATTCATGGCATTCATAAGCGCCTAGAGGACCGTCCTTTACTGCCTGTGGGATGTCTACTTGTTTTTGCTTACGTAGTCTCATGGGGAGCGAGCCCGTCGTGTAGACCGTCGCTGAGTAGACATCAGCCGTCAAGAGGTGACATCAGCGGCTCTATAACCTACAGTAGGAAATACGGGAGAGGCCACCAGACAGCATAGAGGAGGTTGATGATGGGTCATCACACAGACGAGAGTCCGTTGATGTAGACCGAGTTGAATGCGAGCTGGGACATGCCAAAATGCATTCATTCTCTTCTGCATTCCGTCTTCTTCTTTTCTTTCTTTTTTTCTCGCGTCGTTGGAGATATAAAACAAACTGATAGTTCACGAAATCGTGCTCTGAAGCGCCTTTCTAACATTTTGCGGCGTCGATGGGCAGCACTTGTTGACAGTCGTAGCCTATACCGAAATGACAATATGGAAACGCACATACTTCGCTTCGAAGACGTCTAGCAACGTGTAGCAACGGAAACGGGTAGGCAGTGCCTCAAAAAGAGGATTGAAAGTTAACGCGACACCTGTTTTTGATGTAGCCGAGTTGTTGACGTCACATAGGTATAAACATGACGTATGCAGAGTTCGTAGTATTTTCCAGTTGAACGTTTGGCAGTATGAGATAGCGGAGAACGCGTTCTCTTGTCGTCGCATGACGCCTTCCTCCTTAATTCCTTGCATGCTCGTGTTCGTGTGACGCTTTCCTCTGTCCATCCACTCCTGTTTGTGCACCGAAGCACCAAATTCGACGAAGTAGACCGATCATTCCCCAGACGTCATCTCATGAAATATCGCGTGTCTACGGCATCGCCGATGAGCTCACAAAAATGCCCGAAAAATTCTCGTCCTAATTATTTTCGCTTGACGTTGGGTTCTTAAAGGAGCGGTGCAACACATTTGGCGTGTTTCACGACGAATAACACTTCACGCGAACAATTAACGTTACCGACCTGCGACGTTCACGAGAGTCGTCTCATCCGCATTCCTTCTGGCATCATATCCCCGCCTTCCGGGATGAATTTTTTGATAATTTATTTAATTCCGTGTTAGCGCCGCGAAGCAACTGTGGCTATCAGCGGCGTACAGACGTGGACAGATGTAGAGAGGACAGCATGAAGGAGAGGGGGGACTTAGGGGTTAGTATGCGTCCTGGACCGACTTCAGGGGAACTGTGCCGACTGTTCGTCTGGAAAGTTGCCGGAAAACCGAGGAAAAACTCCCAGACAGCTTAGCCGGTGCGGGGATTCCAGCCCGCGTTACCTCCCAGTCTCTACCACTATGCCACGGGTGCTGGTTTTCCGGGACGAATGAGAACGGGAAGGGTGAGGGAGGTTGACGCCGTGACGCAGCGGGACACGTGAGAGCAAGGTATATCTAAACAGGTAGTGCAACTCCCATAGGCCCCTGTGTCTTCAGAATGACGCCATAATAGAGACGGTCAGCGCCATCCATCCGTTGCGCGGACTACTACGATTGTAAATAAATGGCGTCAGAGGTGACGTCAGCAGTATGAATAATAAGTAGTGCATAATTGGCCATGGCAGGTTTACGTTCGCGCACTTCGTTTGCGTTGTATTCCCTTTTCCTCACCCGTGCAACAGTACCAGACGAGAACACAGAAAAAATAAATCGTATTAGGTTTAATGAAACATATCAATACGAAATACATATAGTTATCACATATATTGACAACTCCAAACAGAAGGGCACCGTGATATCACACTGAAACGAGGAAGGTTCACTTAAGCTCCATTTCTCACCTAGGGCAATACGCATACGCAGTGATTAGAAGTTTGCATTTATTCAACGAGTGTACATTGCAACAAAACATGACATCGTTGGTGCACAGCTAATTCCTGCTAACACTCACGCTATCATGGCCGCACGTCCCATTAAATTTTTTTTCGCGGGGCCAGCAACAGGGGATACATTGTATTCATCAGTGCACACGTGGTAATCTTGGCCTGCAGCTCCGAGATGTGAACCTCGCTACCTCTTTAACCCAAACAGTGTACGAGCTCCGCATTACAATGCACGGACACACGGCACGGATACACAGATGCACGGATAAACACGCCACTGTGACACATGCGCAAAGGAGCAGGATACGGAAATGTACTCGGGTGGTAGATGATTTCGTATATGTGCACGAGTGGGGCGCAACAGAAAGTTTTTCTACATTGAAATTATGAATAACCTATTAGTACGCACACAACCCATGCGCACGTTCTAAAGTTTTTGTGTTTACGATCGTACCTCTCCTGTCAACACCCAGGATCGCTCGCGCCTCATGATGGTAGCCTTGCCGATGGGTCTGATTTAGTATTTGCGCTTGTTTTCGCTACCAGTTTAAATATACCTTGGCGAGAGTGCGGCGTGCCCATAGCGTACGGACATTGAGTGCCAGAGTTCAGTACTGCTCGCTACGCTGCTGCTACGTCACGCTAGGCTAGTTACGTCACGGCAGCAGATAGGGCCTCGCCTGCAAGGCCACAAGGGTGGAAAGGCGGAATGGTTGGTAACGATCCATGGTGAACGAAGCAACCGAATAGGCACAGACAACAGAACAGAAGTGCAAGAACTTGTTTGAAGTTGTTATCTGCAGTTGTGCTGGCTTGGTGTGTTCTGTTACCTGTGCTTATCTGGCTGCTTTGTTTCACCATGGATCCAACGTCATGCCGCGTCGCGCATCGCTGATTTTTCATGGCAAAGTGAGAAACGCGCTGTTTCTTGGAAAGCCGGGAATCGTTTTGACAAACAAGGATGAATTATATTACTACAACTGTGCCAGGGCACTAGATAGGGATATTGAGCGTAAGAGGCGACAAGAAGGCTCGAAACCAGCAAATGAACACCCCATTTTGCTATAGGTTCTCTTGCAACTAGGGATGTTGCCGAGAAACTCCGTGTCAGAATGAAGAGAAAAAAGAAGCCGAAGCTCTTTCGCTGCACATATCAGAATGCTTTTCCGAATAAGTTGAGTAGACCAAATAGGTAAACAGACAAAATATTGAGACTCCGTCAAATCCATGAAGGAGGTAGTCAGAATAAAGTTCGAACGGTCAGGAACATATACCGTGTATGTGTATCTACGTTTGCGCATGTAACCATACCAACAAAAAATCGTGGTAAAACCAAACTCCGCGTTAAAAAAAAAAAAAAAGAAACATATAGCCATGCAAACTTCGCTCTATGTGCTTCTAGCCACTGTAGTCTCGCTGCCAAAGCAATTGATTGCGAAGCTGAAATCACCTAAATTTTCTGGTATGATGACTGGAGATTGCTGCGATTTATTACATTTTCGGCCTCGGGTTTCCTGAAAAAATTACACTAAGCGTTGAAATATCGATTACAATAGACTTTTTCTTTTTTCTCAATCTCTATGTCTGAGGGAGAGGAGAGTGACCACTCCATTGTTTGCTTGAGACGGCCATTGAGTAGACGGTACATGTGGAGGACCGTTTCACGCGATGTCACAGTGCAATAATTGTTCCGCGACGAGGTGTCATCATGCACATTCTACTTAGTGCTCCACGATATACCGTTGTGAGGTAGGTTCACTTTTAATACAGGAAAGTGTCCTTAGTGTCCGCCGTTGATTTCGTTTTTCTATTCATTCCTTTGTACTCCACAGTTTCATTTTCCGTCGCAAATGCATTCATATCAGTACTAAGGGGTCTGTGGGGACGGGGCAAAAGTGGACGCTGCCTGAGAAAAGCTTGCTATAGCACGCTGCTTTACAGACAGTTGTCAGTCACGCTTGAACGACAGACCTAACTACGTGTACATCATTAGTACTGGATTCCGAAGATCTGCTTTTGCATTACCGCATACCGCATCACGATCTGATTTCATTTTAAGACAAGTAATAAATATCTCGCAGCCCATAACTTAAGTATGACTTTGCGGCAATACAGGAAGACCTGCTCAACGTGCCTCTGACAGCACTCAGACACCACTTCTTACCCAATTGAGCGAAGGGATGTCCATTCCACGCGACCAGCTTCGATGTTGCGTACACGTAAAAGAATTGTACCAAATATGGCGGTGGGACTTTCATACGCGTTATTTCGCCTTCGCCTTGTCGTGGTCGCGACGCAGCCATTGTGCTAGGTCATCAGGGTTTTGCCTTATATGCTTATTCCTTCGTCATTGCTTCACTGGCTGCGAATGGTCGGGCTTTTTGCATGGCTTGGTGCCCACAAGGGGAGCGTTTCTTGGGTTATGAAGGCTTGCAAAGAACGGGCGTTCTTTGAAGGCGACAAGTGGACCGCGTTAGGGTTGTCGGTTGAATATGCGATAAGAAAGCTTGCGTGTGATGAGATAAGTGTCGATTTGTTACAGACTTTGAAGCACGGATCGGTTTTGTGGGAAATAAGTTTTCACGCCTGTTCAAGATGTTTTGAGGCTGTGTAATGGCTACAGGAGGACGACGGAAAGCGAAAACAAAGGGTAATAGTGGGTACGATATGTTGGGTTGCGGGGAGTGTCTGTCATGCTTAAGGATGATTCGAGGGCACCAGACAGAGAAATTGGAAAAGCGGGAAAATCGTAAACGATTTTACGATGTCACGGGCATTCAGCCTTCTTTTTCATGCTTATAAAGCCTTGTGGATGAACTGGTGTGCAGCTTTGATGTCCTTCTGTGCATCGCCACATGATCTGTTTATAAGGGGACGGACGAAAAATGATTTGATTGTTGATGACACTGCACTATTGTTCGCTTTGTACCCGTGTATGTCGTTAACAAGAAAGTGTCCGTGAAAGTGAAAGTCCGTCAAGAAAGTGAAAGTTGGACCGTGGTCTCAGCTACAAACGAATAGTCTAAATATAATTATTTAGACTATTCGTTTGTAGCTGAGACCACGGTCCAACTTCCGTGCTGCTACTACAACAGGTCGAACGTCCAACTAGGCAGCACACTGCCGTAAAGTAGTACAATGCCCAAATGATACCGCTATGGCACTGACGACCTACCTCAAGGACATACGTGCTGATATAATCTTTTAATTCATTCAGTGCTTCCACACGTCAAGCGTCCTGGAACAGCTGGTCGCACCAGTACGACCAACGTTTCCATTTTTTTCTTTCTATTTCTATTCTATTCTGTTCTACCGCTATGGACTACTTTCGCCTACCGCCTTGGCCGAAATCAAAAGAGGTGACGCTACTGTGTGGCCAAGTACGGTACTTTTAATCTGTCTGTGATCGATCTGCTCTGACGATCATTTGCGTGTCAGAAATCTGGGTAGGGTCCGTACAACTACAAGCGATCTTCTGATTGATTGTGTGCTACTCTGTACTGTGCCGCTCCTGACATCCTCAGAACCTTGAGTGTGGTCCTCTTAACACTTACATAGACTTCTTTTGTGTTGTAATTGCGCGGACTTTTTAGATCCGATAATGAATGAGAACCCCCTTATGTAGTTTACGTTGCGCACGCTGGAAAAAAAGAAGTGAGGCGTATGAATAACAAACCCCGGGGCACGGGAGAAGCTAAATTAACAAAACGCAATATGCGGAACGGAAACGCCAACACACGCACTTCTAATTTACCGCAATATCCTCATATTCCCGGACGCGCCCGGATATAAATATCGCCACTCGGGGGCACTTTTCTGGTGATAAGCTTCTGTTTGTGGTGGGTATACAGGGTGATGATAAGTGTCTTCCTGCAGCCTGGCTAGGAAATGAGTGAGGGCTCTATGGAAGCTCTATTATGAAGTCATTGTTTGCCCCCGCTCTTTGCTCTGAGTCACGTGTATACGGATGCAAAAGCCAAGCAGGCAACACTACGTGATCCACCTGTTTCCTTTTCTTTTTTCTTTGATTGTTGTCTTTGTCCTTACAACAGTGATCGGCTTTTGGCGCGCTGTAGCGGGTCAGGATAATTTTCGTGCGTGTGGGCCTCTTCCAGTCGGAACCTTGAGGTGAAGTCCTGAAGCGGAAGAGTGGCGCTGAAAGTGTTTTGTTTCTGTGGTACATCGGTGTCTCATACTACGTGTGCATATAAATATCAGTTGTGACATTGAGTTGTTGCATTTCTTATTGGTTGTTCACTCTAGATACACTTATTACTACCTTATTTGTTGTAATATAATTTTGTGTGTGAAGTTTATGTTGTTATCGAAGTATACATGCAATCTAATATGCGACAGAAACATAATTCGGTGAGCAGTAGGCCAAACTTGGAACAGAATTTGACGTCTGAGCGTATACACGCTGTTTTTATTTTTTATTCCATACGGATCATTTGTTAAAAAGTGAGCAACATAATAAAGTATGAGCAACAAGATGGACATTCTGTCGAAGAGAGTATGTAACTACGAGACTCTGACGCTGGTTTGACTTTATCACGGCAGATAAAAAGGATCGCCACAAAAGCCGATGCTTATGGCACCATTCTGCGCTCCTTGGGTGGCATGAGATGGGGTAGTTCCTGTAAGTCTCTCCTGAGGCTTCACAGATCTCTGGTGAGACAGATGGTACTCTATTCTCTTCCCGTTTTCCATGGGCTCTCGGCCGCATCGGAGCTCAAGCTGCAGAGAACACTCGCCAGAAGCCTGCGTGCAGTACTGGGCCTACCTCGAGCAGCTTCAGATCGTTGCACATTGGTGGAAGGAAATGAACCGCTTATACAAGCCCTGAGGGGACAAGAGACACTGCGCCATTACCTGCGCCTGCTGACTCGTCATGAGAAACATCCACTGGTCCGAAAACATAGTGACAGGTTCCACTCTAAAAGTTTCACTCGTTCGTCGCCGAACACGTCGACCATCTACCCACAAACTTTCAACCGCCTGTACCCCCAATGGTTGCACCATGGATATTACGAGACCCAGCTGTATCCCTGACTGTGCCTGAATGTCCAAGTAAACAAATCGCCAATGCGGATGTTATCAAACAGCGAGTCCTGGAGATGATGGCAGCGCTACAGCGGCTGTCATGTCTACACGGACGGGTCATGTACATCGGATTCTTCTTCGGCCGCCTTTGTGGTACCCGAGAGAGGCGTTGAAAGGCGTTATCGCCTATCCCACATGTCATCTTCTGCTGCTGCGGAGATTCACGCCATTACCCAAGCTCTTCGATACATCAAGACAGCATATTGCAATCGTTGGGTCGTGTACTGCGACAGCAAAGTCGCTCTATATCTGCGCTACGCAGCCGCGACCCATTCTCATCGTGCGCTTCGATGGTGTATGACGCCCGTCTTGTTCACGGTGCTGTTGTCCAGGACGGTCACGAGGTTAGGTTCCAGTGGGTACCCAGCCACTGCGGTATCCCTGGTAATGAAAAGGCTGACTGTCTCGCTGCAGAGGCACATAGTATGCGCCGATGTCGTGCTATTCCTTTCACGGCGCACGGCGCCCGCCGACTACTACACAGCATCACGTACGACGTTTCTCGTCTACTGTGGTATGCAGACAGTAGCCGTAACCTGAATCTTCTGCGACAGATGGACCCAACCAAAGATTTTTCATGTCTGGCGGTGTACCCCGAGCTGCTGAGACTCTTATTCACCGTCTTCGAGCTGGCGTCCCGTTCTGCCGTTCTTTACTGCACAGGATGGGTCTGGTTGAGTCTCCGTTGTGCCCCTAGTGCGATGTGGTGGATGACAGCGGTCACGTCTTGCTGGAGTGCCGCCAATTCAGATCAGAGAGACAGGTACTACTTGCCGGCATTTTACGCATGACGGACCGCCCAGTGGAGCTGACTCATTTATTGGGTCCTTGGAATACTCCGCGCAATCAACGAAAGGCAATCCGTCTGCTGGTAGCCTTCTTGAGTGAGACTGGTCTCACAACTGTGTTGTGAACACTAAGTGCGAACTCCATCTTAGTGTGAACTGCTGACACCGTATTTTATAGATCTGTAGTGAGCTATATTGTTTTCCCGCTCTATTGATTGAGCGCCCGTGAGAATGTGAGGGATCCCGCTGTGTTTTGTTTTGATTGCTGTGAGGATTTTGATTCAGATGATGTAATAGCTATACAGCTCTTGCAATGGAGCGGGTTTACCTTATTTAGGTTTACTTTATTTTACTAATTTATTAACTAACTAATTAACTAGTTATCTAAAATTAAATCAAAGAGTGATATTAAACGGTAGGAGCAACGTATTTATTTACACATGGTAAACAAGACTTTCGTGCACGAGACTGCACTTCTTCAGGTTACAAAAATATGAACATTGTTCAGGCACATATATACAGTTGACATATATACATATGTCAGAAGCGCTTCTGATACCCCTGCTTTTGTATTTATATCATTTTGATTTTTACCTGTATTTGCATCGTTTCCATCACCATGTTACCCTCTCATACCAAAACTCCCCGGCCAACTGTATAGGCGACCTGCGCTTCGCTAGAGGGGCCACTAGCTATTGTGCTACAGCGCCGCTCGCGAAAAGCGCGCGCATAGTCATGCTGTAGAGCGACGAGGCGAGTGTGTTGCGTTTTTGCTTATGTATGGCTGAAATCTTCTTAGCTGATTTTTTTTTTACTTGCATGTGTTAACACACTAAATAATAATTGGGAAATTTACACGTAAGGGGGGTCTGCAGTATGGCAAGCCATATGCTGCACGTGCAGCCAGGTATAGGACTGCGGACAATTTTGAGCACCTGGGGTGCTCAGCAAAAGCCTATACACGCTACTACTTGAGCTACCGAGACCGGCAGTGCACCAAATGGCAATCCATATCGTGCAGTGTTCTGCGTATTGGGCATTTGTCATACTGACAACTCCTATTCCCTACACTAAGAGTCTAAACAAAAATATTGCTTTAGCAAATGATATATAACAAAAAAATCAAATCAAAATCATCAGCTCAAAACACATGTGGAATATGTCGCTCATGTAGGGCACAAGTGTGACTAGAATTCGAGTATATTACGTATATTTACGTGTACTTACGCATTTTTATTTATATACCCGTACGTGTTATTACTTGTGATATATTGTGCGCCAGGTCCACTAAATTGAGGTGCCCCTCTAAGAAGGGTGGCATGACTAACACGACGTTCACTGACTCCATGCCTGCATGTATCCCGGGAAATCCTTGTCAATGAGAACCACATCGCCTTTTTGCACATGCTTCAGGAAGCCAGAGTTCACAATAATGTAAAAACATGTAGCCCGGCCACCGTACGTTTTCGAAATGAATGGTAACATGCCTCCTATCCTTTGATGCCTCTTGTCAGTCGCGTCCACGTCTGATGTGCTTTGCGGTATGCATCAGGAAAGGCCGTGGAAATATAAAAAGGGCTGTTTGCAAAATCGCTCGTTTTGTTACCGACGAAATGCACGACGCACTGCATACGACAGTTCTCTTCGTTGGTGCCCACTTTTCTCTTGGCTGCAACACGCGTTTAAAGGTTAGTACTCCTCATCGTGAAATAGAATGCGCTGCACACTGTAAATTTGGAGGCGTAGATGAACTTATTCAATTCAATGAACTGTTGTGATCCAACGTTCTCTCCTATCCTTCCCGTGTGGCTTTCCGAGAAACGGGTTACATGAGGCGTGGCTATCATCGCGTTGTTTGTTGTGCAGCAATAGTTGCCTCTCGACGACCATCGATTAGGATTTTCGTTTTCAATGGCACAACATGCGAAAAATTCGACAAACAGAGAATGTGATAGCTAACGAGCCAGCGAAACAGAAGAGAAAGCTATGGCCAACGCGACAGCGGATGTATGCGCGCTCCCGCCACAGCGTGGTGCTCGCGTCGCTCCAAAGCTGTAGCGCAGCTCGTCTATATGTGTATGTGCGTGTACCATGTTCATATTTTTGTAACCTAAAGAAGTGCAGTCTCGTGCACAAAAGTCTTGTTTACCATTTGTAAATAAAAAAGTTGCTCCTACCGTTTCATATCACTCTTTGATTTACTCACGACCAGCAACTTGACATCTCCTATTTTTCTGCCTTCGTATCTAAAATTAGTTAACTAACTTTTTAACTCGAAGTTTTTGGGGAAATGTGATAGCGAAACTGGAGCCGGTCGTTATTTAAAGCCACCTTTGAGATATGAATCACCAGATTTTGTAATGCAATTGAGCCGAAAGCGAAACCAGGCGCATCAGGAGCGCGAGAAGGACATGATCGTGGACGGCTTGTCTCTGCCACAAACTGGTTTATCTGGCAAGGAGGTCAGCGCCCCCTCGCTTCCAAGCTTGTGGACTTACGGCGTGGAATCGACGTTGTTCTCAGTGCGCTCGAGATGCGCTTGTTTCGGTTTCGGCTCATTTGCATTGCAATATTTGGTGATGAATCTCTCAAACCACCTGCTCATTTCATAATTTTTGAAAAAGAGTGTCTTTAAGTAATGAATGTCACAAATTGTGCTACCTCACTTTTCCCCGAAAGGCAAGTGGTTGTCATTATGGCGATAAAGGCGCAGTGTCTAGCCCATCCAATGACACGACCGCAATCCTGTGTACGAGTTTAGTAGAAAACGAGAAGGCCATATCAAACCCTCGCTCGCGGCTCTTCCTTATTTTGCGGTTAGCTCCCCCATCACCAATGCAAGCGGATGAACACGAATTCGACCGCAGGATAGTTGAGCGAAAGAGCGCATTCCTGCACTGCTCCCCGCAAGAAATTTGTAAACCGAAACCAGTTAATTACTCGAAAAAATCACTAAAAGTCGAAGCTATTTTTTACTGGTTTGGCACTGTCTCAGAGTGACCATTGCTACGGCACGGTACCAAAGCCCGGCGAAGTAAAACAAAAAAGTTAGAATGTTTATTTAATTAACGAGCGCATGCAAATGAGAAACTGAGCGGCCAGTTTATGGCCGGCGCATCAAGGATGCTAACCGAAAAAAACGTTTCCGGATAGGTGGCGCCGTTTTCGAATTATTCAGCCGGCGGATTTTCGTGAAGTACCCTGTGTATATATATCGTATTTTCCTCCTCTCTTTTTCTTTTCATCACATCGCAGCTTCACTGACAAAACGTGCAGCCCGATCTTAGATACAGATCACGAACAGATGCCCCATCTCCTTTCTCTGTATCACCCGCTGGACGTCCGAAGTGTTCAGCTTCAAGATCGCACGTATACCTATAACACCACCTTAAACGCGACACTTTCTAGGGTGCATGGATTCCTTGTGCCACCACTATTATTTTACACGCCACTGTTACCTGCAAGCTGTATCAATCCTCACCGCACTGCGTAACATTGCAACGCGGGAGGTCCGGCGCGCAAAATTATCATGATGTACACTGGGGCCACCCTTTCACGCAGGGAGCCTTTTCCAAGTATGTAAGCTGAGTTATCGAACGTCGTCGTTATTATGTATGAGCATGCTGTTGTAGGATGGAATGATAAGTTATAGCGCTGCCAGGAACTTCGTGACGGGGTAATATTCCGAAGAAAGTCTGTCCTTGACTGACCTTGTATATAGGCTTCGAACCGCCACTGATCAGGTGCCAGCATAGGTGGGGAAGTTACTTTTATTTTGTAGTGCACTACCGTTACTCACTACTTTTTCGAAAAGTAACGCGTTACGTTATTCGTTACTGTTGCGGTAGTAGGTAACGCGTTACTAACGCCGTTACTTCTGATAAGTAATGCCGTTACTTTTGCATTACTTCACCAGTTGTCCTTATAATATGTACCATTTTTGGTTGAGTCACATGAGTGCATTCCGCAAATCAATACAAGCAATGTTGGGCCCAAACAAGGGTCACGCATGAACACAACTTACATGTACGATTTATTGCAACGCAGAAGTAGTTGATGTGCAAAATTATCATCGGTGAGCTTCGCCCGTAGGGCTGAGAGGACGCCTAATGACCAGTGAGTGCCCCTCGTCAAGGTTGATAGAGACGGTGACCTTTTATCTCATACAGTACAAATCCAAACAGCCAATCCCTTGGTACTTTGTTGCTTGTTCAGAGGGTAGAGGCTATTTTTCTGCCGCTTTTGCCCCATTCGTCCGAAAGATACCAGAGGGAGTGAAAAACAGAGGTGGTAAACAAAGGTGACACCTCAACCAGGGTATGTCAACAACCCTTCTTTTGCGTTCTTCGTGGGTGTCGATGTGACCTTCTTGTCATTGTTGAAGATGAATAGAAAAAATCGGGGATTTTCCCGGATTCTGCAGGCACGGTCCTCGCTCAAGCTTTCAAGTTCCCGAACACGCAGTAACGCATAACGCCGTTACGCGTTAGTTGTTAAAAATGTAATGACGTTACGTTACTCATTACTTTTCTCCCAAATGTAATGCGTTACCGTATTTCACTACTCGAATGTAACGCGTTACCGGTAACGCACTACTTTGTAACGCGTTACTCCCCACCTATGGGTGCCAGGCTTCACGAGGATTGTTTTGGGTGAAGCATCCCATCCCCACACATGTCGCTGTGTTTTCATTTCTGCAGTTACACATTCACGCTCATTGTGTGTATAGACGTCCTTTCGCGCTAGAAAAAAGTGAAAAGAAGATAGACTTCTAGAGGATTATACGCGGGGCAACATGGAACAGTCCACCAGGCGATACGAACCCGGCCTTGTGCTCATCCTTAGATATGGTGTGCTCATCCGTTTTAACGTGTAAATGGTGAGCGACAAAGAGAATACAGTGGTGATAAGAATGTGTACAACAAAATGTCTCCGTAAAAGGCTACGATGTAGGTCCTCCTCTTCAAAGAGAGTGAATTAGATGAAGATGAATTGCAAGCAACTCAAAACAGGTCTATGAAGTAAGTTTTGAATGCCAATTCGTAAAGCGAATTTGTGCGCCAAGATGCGGCGTACAAAAAGTTACGAGCATCATATACACTACATCTTAGTATGCGGTAAGACTTCGTATTACATTACATGAACGAAACATGGATTAGGTTACTATGGCACAAATATGCGCGGAATATTGCTTAACATATCTAACACTATTTTTTTATAATATGCTCGAAAATATGTTGGATTAAGAACGAGAACTCTTGCAGTGTTTGACGCTCAGTAGACATATGACACATATGCACTTTCAGTCTTAAAGTGGCAGTCGCCTCCGGAAACGCGAGCATGAAGTAAGTACCACAATGTTTAACATTGTTCGTCAGTCTATTTGGCCAGTTTTCTCTCCCGAAAAGCGCATAGATATTAAATAAACGAGCTCTTTAGGTTAGAAATGCCGCTGCAGCTGGGGAAGCCCTAGTGGCAAATGCATCATGACATAGTTTGTGCACCAATCAGAGGGCACTTTTGTGAAGGGCGTGCCATGATTGGTCGGTTACAGTGTGACATTTTCTCATTTCTCCATAGAGGGAATTCCGCCATACTCTCAACATCTGGCGTCTGCTCTTGCGGGGTGTTTCACCAAATTGCACAAAAACTATGCCAGTAATTCGCATGAGATTTTCAGTACCGTGGTCAGTGATCAACTGGGAATAAAATGCCACCAGAGTTTCAAAATTCGATGGGGGATGAAGGCGATCGTCCCTTTACAATACAAATAAAGGCGTATCAACATGTGCAACGTGAGTCCTCGTGTAATCAATCTAAGTCGCAAGTCGTGAGGTAGCGACAACTAGTTCCTGACCCAGTTTCACGGCCTCCCATTGGTCAGCATCGTTTTCTTGCAGCGGCTGCGGTGTCTGGTTGTTTCTCCTTGGCTTCCCCCAGACGTTGTAAGGCACATGTCGGCACTGTTCCCTACGAAGTCGACCCAAGACGCACGACACCATTTTTAATTTTCTTTCTACATAACCATACTGCTTGCAAAAAATGACAAGTAAACTTCGGACAAATGGCCATCAGTCTGCAAAGTTTGGGGTGTGCCAAACCCAGTCTTGTATTTTTATGATGTGATCGAACGTTTGCTAGACTAACCCTGTACATCGCTCGACTCAATACGAACACCGCTCTTGTTCTTAGTTTTGCGGGCGTTTTGCGATTGTTGCGGTCACTTCTTTTCTGTATAGAGCCCCCCACGGTGTAGTCTCAGGTGAACGCGACTCCATTCGTGCTTGAGACCCCTGGCACAGCGCGTCATTTTGATTTACGGTTTCTGCGGAGACCGCACATCTGCAAAGCTTCTTCCACAGTTCCACGTGCCCAGTCGTTATAAAAGCTAGATTTTTACTAACGAGACGACGTTGTTTTCATTTCTTCTGTGTCGGGGCACTGCACAGGCTGTCATTAACCTCTCTATAGAGAACACTGTTTTGGTTCCGTGACTGACACTCTTTGTCCCTGTGCTCCCATTCGTCCGGTGACAGCTTGTTTTGCGTTGTTTAGTTCAGCTGTCACGCACATTTGCACAACATGCTCGCCTTTTTGCCGTCATAATGAGGGCTCGAAAAACAAAGGACGCCAAATAATAGTTGGGCGAGGGGTAATCACTTGATTGACGAGGCGGAGTTTGATACTCCGCCCCTTTGTACTCTACCAACATGCCCTCCTGGGTGAAGGTACGGAGGGACCCTACGGTTAAGTACAATAATCATGCACTTAATTTTGTCGGAGTTTTAAGTTGTGTGGATATTTCGCTCGCATTGCGTACGAACAGTGTGCTAAAAGGGTGCGTTTTATTTTTTTGTGTTTTCGCAATATAACCTGGGTTATACAAATTTAGTCATCATTGAACCGCCGTGTCGAGCTGTGTACCTAATGCTATCATGACGGTATCTTTATAAATGCCGTGATCATAGGCGTCGTGACCGCTTTGAAATTATATTCTAGGTAAAATTCACTACAAAAATCATATGGAACGGTTCATAAACATTTTTCTGCTTTCGATAACACGCTTTCCAGAAGGAATGGATGAGGTGATCTCCTTTGTGCACAATTCCATCGAATGTCTCATCCAGATTTTCATCCCCCGTCATCCATTTTTTTTTTCTTTTACTGTGACAAAGAGCAAAACACATTCCCCTTGCTTCATGACATATAATACACGACATACCTAATAGCAGAGATCGGAATGATTTTTTTTTTATTTGCTGGATATATTCCCTGGAATAGCGAGTACGACAACTGTTTGCTTGAGAGTACTAATTGTTTACAATGTTGATGGCATATGCCTGTACGTTCACATCTGCTGATGCTGCTGTCTCCTGTCTCACCTCCTTCTATGATATGCCGAGAAAAAAATTGGCGGACAGAGTCCGTTCAGAATACAACGAGTGGCTGATTTCGTTGTGTTGCGTGGTGAAGAACAAATGAAACAAGGAACGAATGGTTCTCGCTTGCTGTATTTGACTATATGAGTAAATTTCATAAAGTGGTTCAATAAAGTGTGAGCGAACGTATAGATCTGGGACCCGATCTTGAACTCTCACATATCAAGCGTTATCGTTATATTTGAAGTTCGCGCGCTCCAAAGCTGCTTTGATAGGCTCGCGCAAGAGCTCATGGCGAATCACGGTGCGAGGTGACGCATTTAAAGCACGTTATGCAATAACGACAAATGGAAGGTCGGGCCCCTGGACACGCCGTTGTGACAACATGGCGGTCCAGGGTGACATGTTGTATAGGGATGTCGCCGTCCATGCGTCCGCGAATGCAGCATACGACAATCCGTGATGCTAAGTTGTGCGACTCGTTGCACGACGTGTCGTGGGTTTCGTCGCACATGTGTCTTGCCCGTAATGAATTGTGCGTCTCTATCATTCAAAAGCGAGACCCACCGCCACCGGGAACCACATAGGTAGCGGGGAATGTTATTATCATGTGTCTCGGCCCTTCCTTTGCTTTTGACCTCCGCGCTCCAGCATACGGAACAGTCAACGGCGATTCCAAGGTAAGGGTAGTGCGGTAACTTTGTGAAGGCATTCTTGTCTTGGAGGTGTTGAAATCGTAGTAGGCGTTCCCCGCATGAATAGCGGGAACACATTATTTCATTGTTTAGATACTTATCCATCTTTCGATCAGGTTCCGAGATCTATGATGTCCGGGTCGTCCTGCGTCCGTAATTATAGCGTTATTGTCTTCCAGCTGATCGTAAGCTTGTCGACAGTGTCTTCGATGAGGCTGCACTTTGTGAACTAGCGTAAACCCTGCAACTCCCCGCTTTCGAGTCAGTGGAGGTACAACCTCTGCTTTGTGATCGACAACTCGATAGGAAAAAGTGCCGCAGGAGTGCAGCACGTGTTAACCAAAATGCTGCACCTTATTCATCGTCCCGTCCTCCGTGAAACAGACGACGTAATTGGGTTAGCTGTGGAACACGATGCAAGGTATATCTAAACAGGTAGCGTAACTCCCATAGACCCCGGCGTCTTCAGAATGACGCCATGATAGAGACCGTCAGCGCCACGCATCCGTTGCGCGGACTACTACGATTGTAATTAAATGACGTCAGAGATGACGTCAGCAGTATGAATAATAAGTAGCATATATTTTGCCCCGTTTACATTCGCGCACTTCGTTTGCATTGTATTCCCTTTCCCTTTTCCTGACCGAACCATACTAGTCACCCAGGGTAACGATACCAGACGAGAACAGATCAAAATAAATCCTATCAGGTTTAATGACACATATCAGTTCGAAATACATACAGTTATCACAGATTTTGACAACTCCAAACTGAAGGGCATCGTGATGACCACTCAGAAATTAGGAAGGTTCCCTGAAGGTACATTTCTCACCTAGAGCTATATGTAAACGTAGTGATTAGACGTTTGCATTTCCACATTGGGTGGCCATAATGGGTCCATTGCAAAAAACATGACATCGTTGGTGCACAGGTGATTCCTGCAGCACTCACGCGTGCATGGCCGGTCGAGCCATGACGAAATCTTTTTTTCGCGGGGCCAGCAACAGGGGATGCATTGCATTCATCTGTTCACGCGTGTTACTCTCGGTCTACAGCTCCTAGATGTGAACGTCGTTTCCTGTTTAACCCAGAAAGTGTGCGAACTCCGTATTACAATACACGTACACACGGCACGGATACAGAGATGCACGGATAAACAAGCCCAGTGACACATGCTCAGGGGAGCAGGATACGGAAACGTACTCTGGTGGTAGATGGTTTCGTATATGTCTACGAGTGGGGCAAGAGCAGTGTCGTACATAGCGCCGCCGTATGCACTACTAACACCGTATTCGCTTCTTTTTCTCAGTAGCGGAGTAGCGATCGCGCTGCGTTTTAAATTGGTGACGGAAAAAGTATTTCCGCTACAAAGAGATGTAGCGACGGACTCTTTCTCCGCTACCGCTACTTTTCATAATATGGAAGACGTGGAACACAGACAGAAAAAGTGAGGTAACGATGAAGCAGAATTTCCTTCTTGTTTGGGTTGCTTCTTAACCAGACAAACTGGTGTGACAGTCTTCCTCAGTTTCACTAACTTGCATAAGCTAAGCGCAGTTAGGAATATAATTTGGGTTATGCTGTGCGTTTTCTAACTTTTGAGCTCGCACTTGCGAAACACAAACAGGTAAATAATGTATAACGTGCTGCGTAATATCGGGTACTAAGCTAGTTTCCGTCATACAATCAGTTGCAAAACTATAGTGTGACCGTGCTGATAGGATACACATTTAAAATTCTGTTTTGCAGCTTTACTGTTCGGAGCAATAAACTAAGCGTCGTTTTTTTTTTCTTTTTTTGAACAGGACTACGAAAATATAACGGACACACAATGAGATATCGCTATAGCCATTCATTGCATTCCAAACGTACCACAGGTGAAGCATTTCTTGCGAGATAGCATTACCTAAGCTTACACAGATTGCCGAACGCGGTCTAATTATTCTCTCACATTCCATACGTTACACTGTGGGTATATGAGGCAAACAAAATGAATAAGTAATATTATTCGGGAGTCTGTGTATGACAACATGCTTATTAATGCTCTTTGCACACTTGCTTGGTGGCGCAAAAGAGGCGATTACCCTTAATTAAAACAATTGATTGTTAACAGCGTTTGACATGTTCAGGGAAAAGCTAGATGATTTCCCCCCTCCCCCCTTCTAAATGTTTCATTACGGAGGTAACCTCACACGGGTAGACTCTTCCTGAGGAACTCATGCTCCCGAAAAAAAAGCGTATTAAACGTAGATTTTCGTATAGTAAAGCGTTTTGTATAAGAGAAGCCGTGGTGCGGAAGGGAAATGGGCGTGGGCGCCGCCTGGATTTTTTTTCAGGGGTGGGGGGCAGTGTAGAATGTTTGGCATTATCTACATTACCTTGGCTCAGAAACCCTACGTTTCTGGAAGCCATGGGGGGGGGGGGCAACGACCCACTTTGCCCCCCGTGACGACGCCCATGAGACCGTGAGTAGCCAGCAACATTAAGTCGTAATTCCTGTGAGACCTAAGTTTTGGTGCAGTATGCCAACAGCATTACATTGGCCCTGCCGAGAGCAAAGATTATGCCATTCGTTTCGTCTTTTCACCTCCTGGCAGCCACTTATTGATGGCTCGACCCGTGGTCGTTTATGATAGCAGTTGCGGCATTTGACCAGAGGGAAAACTGTTCAATCCGTGGACAGGAAGCAGACGGAATAGTTTGAGGTTGGGATCCGCGGATATATCGGACAAAATACTGTAATTGCAGAAAAACCGCTGTGTGTTTCAAACAATCTGACGGCAAAAATTATTAAATGCACACATGCGCTATGCACAATAAATTGTCTTAAATGCGCATAATCTCAAGGTCAATATCAATGTAAAATAATATATATTGGCTGTAAGCAGTGGTACTTTATGTAGTGGTACTGCGTGTGAGGGATCTTAAATATTGCACCGTCTTTAGATACTTTTGACAACCAGATGCCTATACGGTAAGGTGTTGCACAGAGAAGGGTACGGTAGCGGCATATTTACGTTACTTTTATTTGGCAGCGGTAGCGGTATCGCGTTACTTTTTCAAATTTGTAGCGACGCTAGTATTGCGCTACCTTTCCGTGGAGTAGCGGTATTTCGTTACTTATTTTTGGTAGCGGGTACAATACTGGGCAACAGACAGTTATATTGAAATTATGAGTAAACTATTAGTACACACAAAAACCATGCGCATATTGCAAATATTTTTTGTTTACGATCGTACCTCTGCTACCAACAACCAGCATCGCTCGCGCCTCACGATGATAGCCGTGCCGGTAGGTCTGATTTGGTATTTCTGCCGGCTTTCGCTACCAGTTTACATTTACCCTGAACGATGCTTGTCAGCGATCTGGTTCTCCTGTATTGTGGCAATCAGTTTTATCGAGACAGGCCGGTCCTTGCTCTTTGAGTCAACTCATAAAACAACATTCCCGCAAGGATTTCGACACTTCGCCAAACGTCTGTGACAACCGATCTCCGGCCCACACTTCTTTAATCGATTCAGATTTTATGTGCTTTGCACGACGGCAGCACATCTCGTGCACTTGACACCCGTTTACACACACGCACACAAATCTATCTATCTACAGGGTTAACTTAGCAAAGGTTACACGTTTCGGTCGCGTCGTAAAAATAGGTGACGTCGCTTCAAATGTTGCACACTTATAGTAATTTGTCTCGAGTTTTATTGTTATTTTTTATTATTTTTTTCAAACGGTATCAGTTTGTAGAAAAGAAGTTAGAGTCCAAGCAAATTCTCACCTCACGCATTTCCTATGGTTTATACCGCCCGAAGCGTCATGTTTTCCTCTCTCTGCTTCACGTTCACATCACCGCGTGTATAGGTGGGGCTACCTCAAACCCTGCATCTGGTCCATCCGGTTGTTGGTTGTTCCATAGGGTTTGGTTTTGCTTCGTCTCCAGGCAGCGTCACTTATACGTGGTGTTATGAACGTGAAGGAGACAGAGGAAAAAATGCGGTTTGCCTGCGGTATAGACCATAGGAAATGCATGGGGTGAGAATTTGCATTGCTTCTAACTTTTTTTCCACAAAGTGATAGCATTTGAAAAAAATAAGGGTACAACTCCGGGCGTATGACTATCAGTCTGCAAAGTTTGAAGCGCCAGAGACGTCATGTTATATTTTTACGACTCGAACGAAATGTGTAACCTATGCTAAATTCACCCTGTATCTATGCTCCCACATTTCCGAGGCAAGATGGTGATTGTCAGCCAGTTGTGATCACATCTCTGCGGCGAATTAACCTGAGCCAGCGTAAAGAAAAAGCGCCATACGTAGAAGGTGACCTACATTTTTGGTGGGGTGGGGGACTCTACCCTCCTATAGCCTCCCCCCCCCCCCCAGCTACACCCCTGGGTAAAAGCATCCGCTCGTTGGTGGTAACCAAGGTTGTGGTGAAGGCTTGGAGGTGGTGGGTTCGAATCCTACTACCAGCTATACTGTCTGAGCTTTTCCCTGGGTTTTCCTGCAGTCCTTCCAGGCGAATGCCGGCACAGTTCCCCCAGATGTCGGCCCAGGACGCACACCAACCCCCCCGACCCCCACTCCTCCCTGACTGTAATCTCTCCATCTGTACACTTCTGCACGTACGTCTCTCATAGCCACAGTTGCTTCGCGGCGCTAACATGGATTTAAAGAGAGAGAGAGAGAGAACTTCACCGCATAATGCGCTCCGACCCAACCATTATCCAGACCCCTGTTGAAAACGAGAGGCGCACGCCTTTTTGTGACACTTACGCAGTAGTGTTAATTGTAACAAAAAGTCGTACGCCGGCGCTTTCCACAGATCACGAGTGATAACGGTATCATTCTGCGCAGTGATTGGCCTTCACCGCGTTATGTGGTGAAGTTGTGTTTCAAGGGTGGCACTCTGTTAAAGGGGCAATAAACAGGTATACAAGGTGCACTTTTTTTGATGCAGTCTGATTCGTTGCTTACGGTGAACGTTTTGCAAAAAATTGTTGTCGCAAAAAAGTAAATAATAGCTCTAAACCGACCGAATATTCACCGCCTTCCCTACCCCATACCAACAACGACAATAACACCTCTTTCGCGCTCATGCCTCGCCTTGCGATGTCGTGGCGATGATAGCCACACTTCATTTTGACGTCGCGCACCTTCAACCATTCGAAATGCCGGTCACTTATACATTGATTTTGTTGTAATAGCGGGTAATGAGGTCAATTCTAAACATCTGCCCACTTGTCAATCCCGAGGTAGCCAGATCAAACAGTACCAAAAACCCACAACGTTCCATTTCATGCGCGCGCTATGTTTTCGGTGCTGTATCTCTCTGCGATGTCACCGCGATGCTCCCGCAACCGGTTCCTTCGCGAGCTGCAGCTTGCTTCAATTGGGCCCGTCATTGGCTGGGAGAGCGAAATCTCCCATACCG
Organism: Ornithodoros turicata; assembly: GCF_037126465.1. Lineage (NCBI taxonomy): Eukaryota > Metazoa > Arthropoda > Arachnida > Ixodida > Argasidae > Ornithodoros > Ornithodoros turicata. Next base: position 45,920,344 of record NC_088201.1, read on the forward strand.
TTTTCTTTTTTTTTTTTGGCTATAGTCGTGACGACGCCCACTTCTGTGTGGCCAACAACGGTGAGCCTATCCTGCCATCACCCCCCCCCCCCCCCCCACCGCTTGGAATGATGTGTTGCTATACGTTGGAACGTTGTGACGTGTACCGGTTCCACGGATGATGGAGAGACTTACGCGGAGTATGCTCTTTGAATGACATATTTTTGTGGTAAAGACGCTCGCTCGAAGTAAATGAATTATATATCTGGATATCATAAGCCACGTTCTTTTATGGACCATAATAATTGGAGAATGTTCGTCGCGCTGTTTAGTGCCCCTTTAATTTAAGAGTGGTAGTGTAGATGTTGTTCAGTAGAGGCCAAGCTTATTTCAGTTCGCATACGTGGAGATACAGGTTTTAGGTAATCTGTGTATATGAAAGGCATTCGTGACGACTTCACTAACCTCCAGTGAAAATTTGGATCCGATGTCTCTCTTACCGCATGAGCTCGGCAGTTCCACCACTGGCGCGACGGGCTAAAGAAGAGTGATATATATATTCTGAAAAAGCATAGAGAATGACTTTGAAAATGTACAAAATGCGAACGGAACGAGTCGTTGAGGAATGGCCCAGCTGGCCCAAGCAACGGATGCCGTGCAAAGACACATGTCGGATACAAATGCAACGATCATAAAACGTGTCACAGTACTGCACAAGATGCGGACGAAAGTCGCGGTACACGGAGTGCAACACGAGTCGTTATATTGTATTCTTGCATTATCGCCATTTAAAAGAAATGGACCTCCGATAAAGGTTGGCCAAGCAGCACGACAGCGCGCATTGCGACAGTGCAAGGCAGCACACACTGGAAAGCGTAGGGCGATGCCAATGGGTTTAATTTATGGAGTCTAGTTTGGACGTGCGTCGTTTGCCTGTCTTTTTGGGGAGCGGTCATGGCACGGTTGGCTTCTAATAAGCACCTATGTTTGTCCTCTCCTGGCTCGTCCCAGGAAAAGATTAATGATTTCTGGAAACAGGGCGTGGATTGCTCGCCAATCGTTGCCACGGGATGTCATACGTCTGGAATACAGTTGTTAAGTGCAGCTATGGACGCTTTTATATAGAGGCCTACAGTATAGTGTGGATGCCACGTTGGCTGTGCCTGGACGGTGTGCGCCCAAATCTCTAAAATGCTATAGATTGGCCTGCACGTTGAAAACACACAAAGAAGAGCTTCGTTGCGTAACAAGGTCAAGCACTGCATATATTTGTTGTCACTCCTGATTTGAAGAGGGAGGCGCCAGGCGTACGTCGTTCTGTTACCATAAATATGAATGCAGTGTGTTACAAAAGGTCGTCTCCTTCCATTTTCAACAAGTCGGGAGAGTGATTGGTTAGGAGGATGTTACGTGGTGAAGTAATCTGGAATCTAGTAGTTCCGCGAGGTTCTAGATCGCCGCCACGACGCTCTCAAAACCGAACTTCCCCGCATAACACGACGAAGGCCAGCCTTCGTGATGATGCCGTTATCACTCCTGATTTGTGGACAGCGCGGAGAGTACGCCTTTTTTGTGACGATTAGCGTGTTTGCCTGAGTGTCACAAAAAGGAGTATGCCTCCCATTTTCAGCAAATCATGGGAGAGAACAATGTCATTTGGGATGATGGTTGGCTAGCAGCGTGTTATGCGGTGAAGTCCTGGTTTTAAGCACACATACGTGAAGCCAACAACGGCAAGTCGGTTCTCGTCACCACCACCACCACCACCTGGTTTTAAGCTGGTCATTCCTTCATCCTTGCTACAGTCGTGACGCTGCCCACATAAGTGAGGCCAGCAACGGCAAGCCGGTCTTCGTCACCACCATCGCCACTATCTGGTTTTAATTTTTCCTCAGACGCTTTCAGACATATGTCGGCACAATTCCTTTAGAAGTCAGTCCAGAACGCACATTCCCCCAGGGCGTTACTGGTGACGTTGCCCACCTTTGTGTGGCCGACAACGGCGTGCGCTTTCACTGCCACCACTACCACCGCCACCTGGTGGTTTTAAGGTGGAGGAATCACAGTGTTGCTAGTAATCATTTAACAGCTAATGCGAAAAATATTTCGATCAATCACTATATACCTCTTGCATCGAAATGAGCATTTCGAACTTGAGCACCTTTGCAAAAGTAAACGTGGGGCCTTCATGTCCCTGGCTCCGTTAGCATAAACACGCCGACCAAGTATTTTCAGTACCATCTGACCTAATTTCAAGTTAGCACTGTGCAGTATCCGTCCTGTACGCTTCCTTATCGACGGGCCGCATTGATCTCTTCATTGTGACATTCACGCCAGGAGTGCGGTCAATAAACCCTACCGAATCCATCAGCAAGTTTGCGAAGGGTGTCAAAGTGCTATGTTGACCAACGCGGTGTTCAACATTGCAACAGTTCTTGAAGTTTCGAATAGCTTCTACTTCAAAGCCATTACTGCTCGATAACTGCACAAGGTCTTCACTGTTCACGTTGCTTTCTACATATTGTCTGTGTGGTAATATATATGCCTCAAAATTAGCTTAATTTTTTCTTTGAACAGCTACCCGCGTGCACTGATTTTGTTTGTTTCATCGTTTACTTTCCGCGGGTAACCGGAAAAAAGACACCTGTCTTCAATAGAAAGAAATACACTGTAACTTTGCCCTGCAAGCAAAATGAAGAACGATATCCTGACCCGGATCAGATATGAGGACGGCAAGTGCATCGTGTTCCTGCCTATTAGGCAGAAGACGACAGAATAAGCGATGTTAAGGGAGTGAGCGCAGGCGAAAAAAAGAAGAAAAAAAAAGTGTTGGGTGTGGACGCCGAGAGCTCCATAAATCAAAGATTCCATCCTCGATGGGAGCTTTTAATATCGGCTAGCGTACTTGCTTGTTACTCGTCATCAACGTCTGCTGAATCAAGGCAGCGTTAAAGAAATTAGAGAAAGGGATGCGTAGGACACCACGCGCAAGTGAATCCATGATCCGCGCGATTTCTTTTCAGAACTTGTTTGCGAGTCTGGAGGACATGTTCATATATAGAGCGTGTACTGGCGTAGTGTGGCGCAAAATTCTGCCTGATTGTTCACTCGTGAAACTGCAGTGGTACCGGTATATTGAAATAAGAATATCCCAAGCAGCACTGTATCTTACTCAATATTGGCTGGATATTGGGCCAAGATGCTGTGCTACTTGGGCGATATTTTGTCCCCCTGCTCGTCCGTCCTTTGCGTGAAACTGTTGCAACAACTGATGGGGAACTTTGAGGACTGACAAGATAACTAGACGAAGTTCTTCCAACCTTGTCGTTACTGACTCTTCCTCAGTACCTAAACCAGGCCTTTTCCTCGTGTAAACTGCGGACGATAGCTCATATCTTTAGAATTCTGTCAAATTTCATTATGCCATTGCAATCCACGCGTGTCGTACCGTATGCTCGCAAAATATTGTTTCGCTATGTGAAGTGGAAGTGTCATAAACTTAATGTCCAGTTTAGAGAAGTATGACGTCATGGGTTGCCCATCCTACCCTGGTGTCTGGCAACACTGCTCCTCGAACGTCGATTTCCTTCTCGCCACAGCTACTGGTAGTCTTCCAAGGACGCACGAAGCACGGCACATAGAGTAGAGACGCGCGTTGTTAGTAGGAGACAGACGCCAAGGCACCCGGTGATGTCACCTGCTCTTGGAGAATACGAAACTATATGATGCTCTGCGGTTTCTTTCGAAGAGTTTTTGAAGCGCGTAACGTTCACTGTCGGTAGTCATATTTTACGCACTGAGTATACGAGTAAGAAATAACGTGCCTATACAGGGCGCCCCAGAAAACGTGTCATTGAATTATTATAAGAAAACTACGCCACCTAGAATCATGCGGTCAACGGCATTTCTTTTAACTAGGTTTTTGCCACCTCCTGATGTGAATGTCATCTAATGTGAGTTTTATTATGTAAATTTTTACGAACTGAACTCGAAAATTTGCCAAGTAAAGGTCGCGTTTTTATTCCACCAATGTAAAGCGCGTGCCGAATTTATTCAAGTGCATGGTAATTTACACGGACGTTCAGGAACTATCCCATCGGAAAAAAATAGTCGAACATTATGCTTTGCGGAGCGTCCAGAGCATAGCGCTGGACGAGTTTTTGCGGGCCCTCGTTGTCAGTCCGACGAAAGGAGGTTGCTAAACTCGGCCCACTCAGGGGAGTAGAAAGAGATCAGACAAGGATGGCTGATCGCATCCGGCTTCTTCTGGAATCATGCTTTCCCTCTCCCAGTTTCAAGAACTGTCACTTTTTCTGCTATCCCTGTACAATCTACTATCCTACTTGTATGTATATACAAATGAGTAAATAAGCCGAAGCTTTGTGGCTGCACGTGGGGTATATGTTTATATGGCCGACCCTAAAGCGTGTCACATCCCTACGCTGTACCGATGAAGTCTACTGAGGGACGCTCGCATGTTTTCCGTAGTGGGTAGTTCTCTTGGACTACCCAAATCCCAGAGCAAGAGGGTTAGCTTACCCCTCCTTCTCCTGTGCCACAATCATCTCTCCCCTCCCTCTTTCACCCTCCCCTCTTCTTCCTCCCTTGGGTGCACCCAGCCTCCATTCCAGAGCAGGCTGACCGCACCTTCCCCCTACATCACCCCACCCTAAAGCGTGTCACATCCCTACGCTGTGCCGACGAGAGCCAACAAGCTCGCAACGGCCGTCCACAGTTGGGATTTTGGCACGCTTGACATAGAAAGATATATCCAACGTGCAGCCACAGAGCTTCAGCTTATTTATTCATTTGTATATGTACTTGCTGTTTTTGCACTGCGGCCTCTAGAGGTGTTTCTAACACCCTGGAACACTGATGTCTCGCCGAGACACACTCGCATGCTTGTGGCACGCTTGACTTGTAAACACATACCTCACGTGCAGCCATGGAGCATCCGCTCATTTCTCTATTTTTATCTGTACTTGCTGGCTTTTCACTGCGGCCTCCAGAGGTGTTGCTAACACCCTGTAATATTGATGTCTCGCTGTTGACACACTGTTGGTGCCGACCCTAGAGGGCGTCACATTTTTACGCTGTGCCGAAGAGAGCCAACCAGCTCGAAACGGCCGTCCACTGCTGGGATTGTGGCACGCTTGCCTTGTAAACACATACCTCACGTGCAGCCATGGCGCATAAGCTCATTTCTCTATTTGTGTGTATATATATATTTGTAGTCCGTACCGGCAGTTTGAGTCCATGAGAAACGCACTTGGATACGCCACCTCATTTGAAGAAGAATGGCGTTTTAAACAGGGGCGAGACTTCCATACAAATGTATGTCGGGGACTTCATGGCGGCTCTTCCTTGCACAAATAATATCGGTAATCACGGTTGAATCTGTCTCCGCTGGAGCGTTTACGGTGATGACATGGGAAGCGTAGCTCTGCGTGAACTCACGCTTAATACAGCACTTATTCTTTGTGATGTGTACATCCTCAGATGTGGGTACTTGCATAATTCGGAGACGGTAATTAGTCTATCTGCCATATGGTTGCGTCACGGCTCTTTCCGTAATGTACATAGTGCAAAATAATGCAGACATTATGACGGTGTGTGTGATGAGAGGCTACGTAGCGTAACGCGGTGGTGTGATGGAAGACAGATGGCGACAGTATTGTGGAGAAGAGTAGGGCTAAAGAGTTCTAATATTGTGGATAATGGGAAGACAGAAGTCGCAGTAAGCCACGTACCCTCTAAAAACAGAATGTTGCCGCATAACTTTCTCATGCCCGACCACTGCACAGAATGATATCGTTATCACTTCTGACTCGAAGTGAGAGTGGGATATACGCCACTTTGCAACTCTTGACATGACTGCTAGGTGTCACATAAAGACGCACGCTTCCCACTTTTGAGAAATCGGGAAATGAAAATTATATAATTCAGAATTGGCTTGAAGCGTGCTATATGCCATGAAGTTCCGAGGTACAGTGCACACCGTTGTACCCTTGTGTCGTCTCTGTCCCGCCTGGATAAACGGCCATACTCCACCGAAAAGGTTCTTGGGTGCTGGCCAACAAATCAGCTCATACCTGCCATGCGCGCCCTTGTGCAATTTCTCGTCTCGACGGACCTCTCTGACACATTGTGACGCTCTTTGTTTTTGTGCATTGAGATTTCGCTTTTGGTGCCAAGCTAGGTGGTGATGTTCTCATTTATTCTGTTTCCATTCCGTTTCAAAGCGTCGAGTTTTGTGTAGTTTCCCTTTCTTTTCTTAATAACGCGTCTGGGAGTAGCCAGTCCCGAGTGGCTCGAGGCTAATATCTCAATTTTTTTTCTTTTAAAAATCAGTCAATCCGTTTTTAGAATGTATTGCTTGAAGCCTGAAGCCACGTGCGAAGCCTGAGAAAAAAAGAAGGAAAAAAATAAAAAAAAGACGGCGCGCGACTGCCGGTTCACTTGTGACGTCCATAGCTGCGTTTACGTAAATGCGACAGAAGCGTATCGTATCGACTTATCGGAACAAATCCTCTCCGACAGAACCACGTGAGCCAATCCACTGATCGAGATAGGTGCGAGGAGGTGCGATAACTCGATACGATGCGTTTCTGTCGCATTCATGTAACTACGGCTATGGACCGGAATATTTCGATATTTCGACGCACTGGAGTTTTATCCCTTTTAGATATTTCGATTGAGGGTTTGCACCAGCTCATCTTGTACATTTTTGCACTTTTGGATTCACACACTCTCGCCATTGTGTCATTACGTGAACCAATGTACTAATGAGACATCTCTTTTGTGTTTTTCAGGTGAGTTGGAACCTCATTTTTCCTGATCCTTGTTCAGCTTCCGGTGAGTGAAGAGAAGCCTCGATTTTCACGTAATAGCAGATTCACTGCCATTACGTGAACTTTCGCATTACTCAGGTATCGATATTGTCGAGTATCTGCGCTGTTTCACATAACCCGTAGATAATGTTGGCTATTTTCTCGAGCATAGCTACACGAGGGGCGTTAATGTAGTTGTGCAAGAAGCAACAAGGTCATTTCCTCTTGCTGGCACTGTTTCTTGCACCACACGTCGTTCCATTATTGGCATCATGTAGTACTACAATCTCGAGCAACACTACATTCCCGAGAGAGTAATAGTTAGCCCTCCGACATAGTTCTCTTTCCTTATAGCGCCCCTTTCCCTCGCCGTGCACGTCGCTATAAACAGCCGCTGTGGACGGGGCCCAAAAGTGCATGTGCTGCCCTCTCCCTTGATTTATAGCGGCTGTCTATCTAACCATCTACATGGGCTCATTATCGGAGGGGTCGACGGCGTTGATGGCCGTTACCATGACTACCAACGCCGCCGCGCGGTCCGCGTCACGCTATCACTCACGCCTTGGACGCATCTTGGCCTGGATTGGTTATGCGTGCACGTTTTGCTCTTTTCGGATGCTTGATGGCATTCTATAACATCTTTCGATGCAGAATGAAACTGTTTCCGTTGCAAGCATTCTAATGGTCGCGTCCGTCTGCTGAAGTCTTGCCTTTGCTGTTGCGCCCTTATTGGACAGTTGGAAGTAACGTTCGCATAGATTGAGTCTGAAAATTCATCGAGCTAACTTTGTGCGAGGCTGCACGAATAGCTTCCCTTGGAGACGCATGAAAGCACTGTCGAATAGGTGTCGGTAAATAGTTGCAAATAAGTAGTCCGTGGTCAACGCCTCTGGCTATACCGCAGGTTCAGGCTTTGAGAACGAAACTGATACTGACGCACGAAAGATTGGGAATAGCACAATCCCCGCACATATAATCTGGGCAGCATTGGAAACTGCATTATAACTTTATAAGTCGTCACTTTCAGGATGCCTTTAGTAAGACTTGTTTGTGCCGTCAAGTTTTTGCGCGGGTGCTGCATCAGGCTCACTGTCCCTCGCTAACCCTCCTAACTATAGTCCGATAACATAACAGTCCACCAGCAGCGAATGTTTTACTAATAAAAGAGGGCAGCGAAACTTTTTATACATAAGTTTGGAGCTAGATGACGCCGTGCTTAGGCCTGTCCGGAAAGTTTGCACGGTGAATGGATGGCCCTGTGTTTTAGGCACGCGGCCTATTTAGAACTAAACGTCCACCGTTGTTAAGCGTGTACAGCTCGTGATGCTCAATCGGGTGGAGGGCTGTTTATACTTAGTTGCCGGTAACCATTAGTTGGCCACTTCGTTATCCTGTCGCTGCAACTCGCCGTGCGGAAGAATTACCGTTTGTCTTTTGACAGGGACATTAATTCTTTTTTTTTCCTTCAAAACCATTGCCTTTGTTCTTTCTGTAGTACGCTGGATATACTGTCCGTACAACATAGCGTGTTATGTGCAGAAAAGCAGGATGGAAGATAAAAAAGAACAGAAAAAATACGAGACCCACTGGTAACTATAGAGGCATGAGTTATAGTTGCGGGAAAGATGCTAATTAGTGAGTCGTAGTGAAGTTACGCGGTGCTAATTTTCGGCGCCGGATGGTGTTTGTTTTCCGTTGTCTTTCGCTTTGAAGGTAATTAAAAGTAAGAGGAGCTGCGGTGTGGACCTTGTTGCTACAGTTGCAGTGATGGCGTGTTTCGTTGCTTTGTTCTATGTACTATCCTTCTTTTTATTATTATTGTTCAGTACGTCAACTGAGCTGTACTATTGACAACCGAAATGGCACTGCTCGCTACAAAGTGTTCATCGTTGAAACTGCTTCGAAACGAATATATTCAGCTCTGGCCACAGTGCCTGTTTTCTCGCGAAACGTTTAATTCCTCATTTAGCCTTTTGTTGTTGCTGTTCTTGTGCGTACATCATAGGTTGCCTGCTGAAGGTTCTGTACTGACTCTCAGCATTACATCAAAGCACTCCTGAACCTCGCTATTCGTTTCAGTTGCATGTTTGGCCAATCTCGCCATAACTTTGATCTCTTGACATACGCATTGAAATTGCCTCTTCCTTCGATGTGAAAGCGGATCACTTCCAAGTCAACCGCAGCGCGAAAGACTTTTTGCACCGGGTACCTCTTTTGAATGCAGCCGAGCGTGTCACCTTGGTTTAACCGCAACGAACACTTGCAGGGCGAACAGTAAGTTTTTATTGGTGGATGAATTCGAATTACCCGTCGGAATGTGAGAATCGTTGAAACGTTTGATTGGAAAAAGTCTGGGGTTTGAAGAGTTTGTTTCGGATAAAAGTCATTTCTCTCCAAGCATTTTTATCCTCCCGGTGATTTGCAGGTTTCAGCGTTCCTTGCGATATGGGCTTCCGTGCATGACGACAGTTATTGAGAGCAAGAAGAAACCTTTCCCTTTTTTTATTGTTATGTGCTGCGTTGAAGGAGATGCGGAGATACTGTACGAACGTTCGGGCTTCTGTAGGCATGAGACGCGCAGTGCATAGCGACTAAGCTCAAATATGTGGCACGTATTCACTTCGGGAGACATAAATACTTTACAAACGATGTAAGCCGAAAGTAAGATTTGTAGCAAACACGGCCCGTATACGAACTTCCGTTGGTTAGAGACTCTCTTTACGATGCTTCAAACTTTAATTGAACTCCTAGGTTCCTGTCGTACGTGCTAAATTTATTACTGACCGAAGGTGGTCCAAGTGCCAGGGGTACTCATGCATTATTACAATACTAAAACAGCACTGGCAACTACAACAAGTTTAAAACAGTTAAAATCGTCATGTTTCGATTTATTTATTATTACTTTCATTATTTATTTATTACCGACATGAAATGACAAAACTGGAACCAACAAATCATTCTGAAAGTGTGATATGACTCTCTTGGTATTCCATTTGCATTCCGGACTGTGCAGTAATGATAAGGAAGGGGTGGCGGAAAGAGCGTTATGTAAGCAAGTGTCCAAAGATAGAGCGCATGTGGCGTAAGGACTGCGCCAACATTGCCATCGCTACAATTACACGTAACTTAGCCTATTATGTCGCTCCATAGAACATGCAACCTTCAAGAAAGTTTTTTCGCACTTCGTCTTTTTACTTTGCATGGCAGCGTTCTTGCGCGGGAGTGCTTAGCTCCTCGGGAAATACGAAACGAGAGCACACCGATTGCATGCAACTTTTATCACGACGCTTTTAAAAGATCGAGGCATGCTCGAAAAAAAAAATGTTTGCACAAGAGGAGAGAACGAAAAAAGAAAAAAAAAAACATAGCATGTTTGGCATGTAGGGGAGCAAATCGTTCCGCCTGATTGCCGTGGTTGCGATCGGAAGGCGTCGGTTTCTGAGGCGCTTTGTTGGTCGATGTGTATTGAGCCCCTCTCGGCAACACTAAGTGATACTTCCTTCCCCCCTTTGCCGATAGACACGAGTATTCCAGTAACAACCGCGGCCCGCGTTCCACCAAGGGAGCTCCACAAGGGGCTCACACGGAGCGGCGCGCTGCCAGAGTTCCGGACTGTGCTCGAACTAGTATCTTCGTAATTTGTAGCTCCTGCCTCTTAGGTGGAAGTATACGTGGTAAACATTCACCATGTAACCGAACTCTACCACGAGCATGAAGGCAGTTACTTATGTCGCAATATATGCAGATGTGTATACGTATATCAGTAATTTACGGAAGTAAATATATAAAAATAATTACTCGCGGACAACAAGAATATGGAAAGCAACGAATGCGCAAACTACTTAATAATTTAAACGCTATTTATACGAGTAATGAGAGTGATTTTCCGGTTATTAAAATTGTTGTTTCCTGGGTTACCTTCCGTGTTCGTCCTGTCTCACTCATATATCGTGAGCAAGGATCGGTTGCAATTCGAGTAAGCTTGCATTCTGGTGCCCCGTAACATCTTTCTTGAAATATTTCCTAATGTTTCTAGTTACCTAACCTTCGCCAAGCTTCGGGACAGACGCCGCTACTCCCTTCGGTCAGACGAAAGTCTGGGACTTCAATGACAAATATTTTTGTTTAATAGAAACGGGTGCCACGGTGACTGGATATTCGAAAACACACACGGACACGTGGCTGTCGTGGACGTCACGAAGCGTGTGGCTGCCGCTCCGTTACCGACCGATATCCGCACAACAGCGATCCCCTTTTCCTTCCCACCGCCCTTTCGCTGGCACACAAAGCCAGTTGCGGTCCGACGTTGTCCTTTTTGTTTTTCCTCTATTCTGCTTTGGTTTTGTACTTTTCTGCTACCATTGCCGTTCAGACCTTGTTTCCCCTCCTCCCCCGCAGGGCTATATGCTATCGTTGCCAGTGTTGCTTCGTTCGCTTGTGTTTTGCCATTTTCTTATACGCGGTTTGCCGGCTGTTTTCATTCGGTTAGGCCCATTTGATAGTGGTTGTTTGCATTCCTCCCCGCAGTTGTAGCCGATCTCGGAGTGATTTTTAGAACAGATACACATGACTTTGTCGCCGTGCACGTTGGACTTTCAGGGGGTTAGTGGTTCTTATTCGGTCCCGTTATCGTTTCTTGTGTGGTCTCCGTTTCTAATTCTCCCGCAGAAATTTATCTTCTTGTCTCGTTGATGACCATGGAAGATAAACGTTCGTGTTAGCTTACTGGTGCTTGGCGTGTTGCATTCGGTGAGGATGATTTTAAAATCGACGAGATTTGATCGTTTCCTACTTCTGTGTCGTATCTAGGTCCTTTATGACATTTTTTTTTCTCGTCTGCTCAAGGATGGATAACGCATAACTATTACCATAACCGAGACTGTGTTCCTTTACATTCGAGCCAAGTCTCGTTCTGCCGCCAAAAGGAATTAATTTACAATAATTTCCACGTGAGACCCGCGCAAAGGTGACCAGTGTAAATTCCTCTAGAGTAATTATATTCAATTCATAAATGAGATAAATGAGAGGAAATGTGTTACACAGGCTAGCAGTATCACTTATTTCTTCTGGGACACGAAGGATGCTTCGGAGCAGTAAAAAGCTCCTCTTGCATTGTACATCATCTGCGATGTCATTCTGGAACAGGCAACGTTGTTAATGGTACGAAATTCTTAAAGGGGCACTAAAGAGCGAAAATGTCTCTTCGCAGAATGTCACCGTTACTTTGCTATCAACATAAAAGGAACGAGATTGATCCGTTGGGTCGTTTGTGATTTATGGGCGAAAGAAACCGCGATTTACGCTTTCCCTCTCCGTCTCCTTCCCAACTTAACCCAACCAGGACTTACGCGACAGTCCAGACCGGAATCATAGGTTAAAGAAAGCTATCACGTACTTAATTATGATCCGCACAGGCTCTGGGAACAATAATTTCGATTTAAACTCGTAGCTAATTATTCAGAGTGGATTTTTTCTAGCCAGCGGTTTCGCTGGCCGTCACCTCACTGTCAGGGGATTCCGGTTTCTGTCCTGCTAAGCGATCGAGTCACCGATTCGAGACATGCTTTGCTCATTACGTTTTCTATATCTCAAAACAGTCCTCAATCACCTTTATCTCAGTCGCAAACCGGTGTGACGTCGGCCAAGATGTTGCGGATAATGTTTACGTCATCGTGAAAACCGAAACTGGATGTGAACGTTCCGTTCGTTTTTCGCGTCTACGTCAAAAAGTGCGACGTTGTTGCTGGATGAGATTTTTGCATATGGCATCTACACGCAACTTAGGGTCTATTCACACAATGCAACTTTAGTGGACCAGTGGCGTAGTGGTTACGACGATCGCTTTCCACGCCGAGACTGGGAGGTGACACGGGTTCGAATCCTGTCCCCCGCGGTGCTGTCTGAGGTTTTCCGTGGTTTTTCGGAAGGCTTTCCAGACAAACGTCCAGACGCACAGTTCCCCTGAAGTCGGCCCAGGACGCACACTAACCTCCCCTGTCCCCCATTACTTCCTGTTGTCCCCTCTCCATCTGTCCACGTCTGTGCGCCGTTCATAGCCACAGCTGCTTCGCGGCGCTAACACGGAATTAAAAAAGAAACAAAACTTTAGTGGCCCACCACTAGGTTGCGCAGCTAAGTTGCGCCGTGTGTACGGGTACAGAACGAATCGCCCCACGAGCGATGCTTCTCGCAACCTGTCCATCACTTAGCTCCTCCTTCCTAGACATCCAGTCGCAATGGTTGGCTGTTGTGGCGTCACTTCCGAGACATAAATTCCGCAGCCAGGCAGCCGGGGCAGGTTACGAAGACGACGCTAGCAGTTTGTAAGCTCCCCCGGCGGTCCGTGTCAAATATTTCACGGGAATGTATTCTTGACAAAACGTCATTGCAAACTGCCTACCGTATTTTCAGTTCTCGCTCTCGCGCAGTGGAACGAGGATTGTGATGATGACGTTTTCTCGCGCCACCTCACGAGTTCGCTCAACACTACGATGCGGCGAGTTGCTCACCGTGTGAAAGGGGCCCACTTTCTGGAACTTCAGTTGCGTGCAACCGTTGCTGGAACGAAGTTGCAGCAAAAGATCAGGCATCGTGTGAATCGCCCTTACACACGAACGCAACTCTAATGTCAAAATCGGTCGATAGCTTTCTAGACTCTCCTTTTAAAGGGTGAGAAGAACGGCACTAATTTGGCAAGTTCCACGTTGTTCTTCTAACATCCGGGACCGAGTTGGGATCACGTCACTCCATTGACGCTTTGTACGCCCTCTGCGCTCCCTTCAAGCTAGGGTGACCCCTGACCAGACGTCCCGTTTCGGACGACAGCCTACATCGCGCTGTCCCGACTTTTTTTTTTTGCCTCAGTGCAACAGCATGTCCCGTTTTCGCGGATGGGGAATAGTCTTGGAGTCAGTATGAACAGAGGAAAGCAGAGGAAAGCGAAGCCGAAACAATGTTTACACCTCATATATATTGTAATAAACATCCCATGAAAACATTTTCTCCCACGGAATACAGTGTATTACTGCGTCCGTTGCTACGCACGCAAGTGCTTTCTTGTGCGCAGAAATGGGTGCGCAGGCACTTTTGTGTTGCTGAATTTAGCGTGCTTCTTGAACCTCGGTTCGGCAACCTTCCGTAGTTGCTCAGAAATGGCGAAAAAACGTGCATGCGTTTACAAAGAAGTTTTCCAGAAGTATTTTCTGAAAGGTTCACCTGTGTCTGCAGGGTTAGACTAGCAATTATTACAGATTTCGATCGGATCGTAAAAATTAGGGATGGGTCAACCGAACCCTCGAATCCTAGGCAGGGATTCGAGATTCGGGAATCCGAATCCCAGTGCCCAGAACGGCGAATCGAATCTCTCGATTTCTTTTTTTTTTTTTTTTTACAGATTGGCGCTTTCGGTGTCCGCCGAAAGCCTGATTGACTTTAAAATTGATTGGTACGAAAAATATCCCGACTTGAGGAACTGTCGAAAAAGTTACTGCTCACACCCCCATCGACAGTAATGTCAGTAAGACTCTTCAACACATCGATGTCATAACTGATAAAGAACGCAGTATAGGCTAGACCTTGAGCGGGTGAGAATGCTGGTGTTTCTGAACAAAAACCTGCAATAATTTAAAACTTTCAGCTGTATTTTTCTTGTTTGTTTGTTTACACTGCTCTGGACTGAAAGAATTCAGGCAGGAACTCTTGCCATTACAAGTTTACAACTTTGATTCTTTCTTACTTTTATGGAAATAATTCAGACTCTAGAGTTTATGTATTTCCTGTAGTTGATGAACGGCATGTTAAATAAATTATATTTCAAAAGGAGTACATGGGTACGTTTTCTCCTGAAAGTGAGCTATTCATTTATTTGATTTTCATTGAACAAAAATATCTTCTCTCTTTAATCAGAGGTTTCGATATTCGTAAGATTCGGCGATTCGCAGAACTTTCCTTGGATTCGGATTTGGAAAATTCTGGATTGGCCCCATCTCTTGTGAAAATGGAAGACGTGGTTTACCTTGCAGACTTCTTGCTAATATCTACTACTTGCTACTGTCTTGCAGACTATCCTGCACCTTTGCAGACTGATAGCCATTTTTCAGAAGTTTTATTGAAATTCTTTGCAGCGGTTATTGTGCTGCAAAAAAAAAAAGAAAACGAAAGAAAGATGGAAACACCAAGCAAAACGTCACCCCCATGTATTTTCAATGTCTTGTGTCACTCAAAAGTCGTCATTTTTGCCTCTGCGTCCTCCATTTTCATATCACCACACATAGGTGGCGCTACATACAGAAAAAGAGGATTAGTGCATACCGTCCGCATGTAGCATAGCTGTAGGAAGCGACACCTGTGTGTGGTGATGCGAACGTGAAGTAGACACAAGAAAAAATGGTGGCTTTTGGGTGAGAGAGGCAATGAGGCGCAGAGGCATTGCAAATGGATGGGGATTTTTTGAGTGGGATTTTGCTTGATTCTTCACTGTTTTTTTTTTTTTCGACAGGCCCAGAACGGTTGTAGAGAATCCCAATAAAACGTCAGCAATTTTGCGGACAGGAAACCGTCCCGCGCTGCTATTTCTATGATCCAACCGAAATGTGTAATGATGGCTAGCAGAACCCTGTAGGAGCAGTGTTCTTTGTCATCTCTGTGGTGTGTTTTTCTCTTGCGCACGGAGGACGCGGTGACTTCGTTCACGATTGTACCGTGTTGTAAGAAACAAAACAAAACATAATACCGGTACTTTTGGCCTAGTGCTCCCCGCCACCCCTCATTCACATGTCCCGTTTCGTTCGTTCCGAAATAGGTTCACCCTACTTCAAGCACAAGAGCTTAAAAAAAGCTGTTGTGATAGCAAGCTAAATGCACAAAAAACTAGCGTGATAATAGGAAGTAAGCGGTAGTCGCGACGTTATAAGAGAAAATAGTAGCTCATAAACGGCCGCAAGTGCCTCATAACTACCCGCCGTGACGGCTGCTGCCTGTCATTCAGCGACAGCGCATTCAAGAGCGTCTGACGAATCCGTTCCTAGATGGCGCTCGCTGCACGGCGGGCGCCCGCCATCCACGGCGTCACGCTGAGCCACTTTTGACGAGTCATTTTGCCTCTTTCTTTCTCTCTACCTTTGTCGCCTGTAATGGTGACGGATTCGAGGCTCGCCAGATGTCACCGTGTTGGGCGGCTTGGTTGTAAATCTCCTCTCCCGCGGCGTTGTTTCTCTCAATTTTCTTTTTACTGTTCCGTACAGAGTTCTCTTTTTGCTTCTTCTTCTTCTTCTGCCGTGCAACTTCTCTGCTGCTGCTGCTCTGTCGTTTAGGGATAAAGAGAAACATTTCTGTTCCTCGAAATAGCTGCTTCAAGAGGTTCGCCGCGTGTTGAAGGGGACTCATGATGTTCTGCCACTGTTTTCCTTTCGCTTCATATTTTTTCGTGTGTGTCAACGTTTCCGATGTTGAAGAGAGTTGGCTTGTGAGTGATTTAAACAGTAAGGTTTCGTTAGTACAAAAAATTGAGTCACGCCACCTTTGCGTGGGAAGGTGACAAGGTTGAGATGGACGGCCCCTGTCTAGGTGAGGTGCTATTGTGCAGTTTGTTCGTATGATGAGGCAGTTGTAACGGAGCATCGTGGCTATTTTTGTATGCGCGACAGTCCCTTCTTCAGATTTAAAATAAAAGAGCCGGAGTTTTCCGGCGTCAGGATAGATTTATGCTGGCGGTGCTGACATGTGTACAAGGGGTGAAATGTTTTGACTATTTTTACGAGTTTCACGTAATTTTTATGGCGGAGTGAGAGCGTTTCGCGGTTGTCCGCCCTTGAAGGTTGCAGCATCGGGGTCTGAAATAGATACTGTGGTGCGTCCACATCGTATGAGCGGGATCGTTTCCTTGAGAATGACGACATCCACTAGGACTCACAAAACGACTGCGACGTTCATCGAGTCGTTCTGCTGAGTCGTTGTGTGCTGTTGTCCTGTAGTGTAAGTCTTCATTTTCAAGGAAATGACTCGCCTGCCTTAATCTTCTTTCAAGACAAGTCTTGTGAGGTTCCTTTCGTCGTTCAAATGGCTGTCACTACTCCCAAAAGCTTCTATATTTGGATACCACTAATTCAAAGCACAGCATAAATTACAAATTAAAAAAAAGCGACTGTATTTGGTTTGCAGGTGCAAAAAAAAAAAAAAACTGCCACTGCTTGTCAGCCGGTTGCTGACACATGAAGTTTCGTAATAAAACGGCAAACTGGACTAGTTTATTAGAAATGGGGTTAGCTGTGCCTCGTCTTCGCTTTTCTCTGCGTTGCGCTATTCATAATAAATAATAACTTGGGAGCAGCTGTGAAGCTACCTTTCCTAACCGCCCTTCGAGGGCATGTTCCATTCTGTGCGAAATATTCGACGAAATTGCGCATATGGCGATCTAATATGGGAGAAATATTGAAAGGGAATATCGAAATTCCGTGTAGAGCACTTCAAATATGTCGCATTATATTATTATCCTTTACACGTGGCGTATTTTATGGAGAGATGGGGGACGTACTGTCCAAGAGACAAAAACAACTTTACGTAAATGATGACGAGTGGGGAGGTTCAAGAGACATGAGCGTTGATTGCATTCTAACGCTGTATCTCAACTTATTCTGGTTGGGTATAAAAACAAACAAACAAAAAGAAATGATGATTTGCACCGATGTGAACCCGCAGTCCAAGCTTTACAGAAAAAAACAGTGTAATAGACGCCAACGAACTGCCGATACTAATGCATCCACAGCACATTGTTCGGACAGTGCGGCAGCTGGCATCCGCGGGCAGCGTCCGCTGTGGATGTCACGTGCTTTTGAAAACCAATAGGAATGACTGAGGCTCTCGCGCCTCTGATAACTCGAAGCGGGCATGTGTTGAGAGCCTGTATGTGCTACGCGTAGAGCGCACTACAGCATGCGGGAACGTGAAACAGCAATATCAAAGTGTTACATCCCCTATAGCATCGCTATAAAGTACGTGATGTTGTCAGTCGAATAACGTCCACTGGCTATGGCATGCAAAGATCTATGGTGTCCAAACCAGCACACAGGTTTTCCAAGTAACAGATGGGAACCCCGTTCCCTATAAACGAACTTTGGTTTTAACATTGTTAAAATAATGTTTCCCTCATTCTCAGGGTTTCTGTTATGGAAGCTAAAGTTGTTTAGCATCATTATTCCAAAACCTGCGCGTGAGAAAAAGATCATTATTTCATCCAAGGCAATAAAAATTCCAAAGCAGTATGTTCGTTTAGCTGGGCACAGTGGAAAACAATACAAGGACTAGACACTAGATTGTTTATTGTTGCATTTTCTCTCGCGTTCCCCACTGTCACCCGGACGCCCAGCCAGATTCTCTGTGTCATGAGAGTATAAAAATGAGACTGGCATTTTAAACTTGAAGACCACAGCTCCAAAAACGACGCGCTGATGTATGGCATGCTGGAACACAGCTTCAAGCCCCGGCGGTACTTTCTTATAATGAGCAGCGCAAGATCCTGAAAACGAACTAAAACGAACCTTGTTTTTGAATGTGATGGAATGTTAGCTTATGAGCTTCGTTGGGAAATTGACTGCGGATTCACGTTTAATTTGACACTGCGCGTTTATAGCATCGAAAGCCTTAGGTACGCAATCCGTACCGGTTGTCGCAGTAATGACAGGCACTGTGAGAGGAGAGAGAGAGAGGGATTGAGAGAGAAGAACGTTGGCCGCTGCGGTGCAGCCGGCTGCTCCAGATTCCAGAACACTTGGTGGGTTTTAAATCAGGGCGCTAATCACTGTCTTGAGGGATTGTGAGCTCACAGTCTTAAAAGGTGGCGTTGCTGACAGACAGGATTGATAACTACTATACTGTAGTGTACTACATTGAACTGTTTGCAGGAGATGGGACGCGTAAAATATCCCCCTATCCACCAGGAATTGCGCCTTCATTTCATAAACATTTCAGTTAAAATCACTTACTGGCTAGGTAACGTTCACAAGGTGGTTTCAGTATTGTTCTGGAACAAATCACTCTGAATTTTGGGAAAAAAATATGATCATATCGGTGGATATGATCACTCTGCGTACCCAACTTTTGGTTTCGAACTTTAATCCTGGGAGTATTAGCGGTTCAACGGGTAGTTCCATGACGGCGTTAGTTTAATTGGGAAGGAAATAAAACGGAAACTTTGGGTTCTCGTGGAGTGCTGTCTAATGTAGGGCGCTCAAAAAGAGAGAAGCGTAAAATATGAGATGATACTCCGTGAGATTTACCAAAAACATCCCGTCCTATGTATCAGTTTTGAACGGCGGAAGTCGTGACCAAAGTCGCGTTTCATCTGACAACCTTCGGTCCTTAAAGGAGCAATGAGATGACATGGAAATCCTGTTTCATTCGTCAGGCTGTTCATCAGGTGCCGCCGTTGTGCGGTGTGCAGTCACTGCGCAATCAAAGTTACAAAAACACACTCCGAGAAACGGCCCCTCACGTGACGTCGGCAGCTCCCCGTGCATTTCTTCTTTGTTTCTTCCGTCTCACTTCACGAGTCCGGTCCACGCGACGAGTCACAACGATCGGCCCTGTCAGGGGGATAGCTGATGTCACGGCGTACCCCGTCCTTCCCTCGTTCTCTTACATGCGATGAAGATGAAGAGGGGACGATTTTTGAAACGTGTGTAGAAAAGGGGCCTCGCGCTGCAAGACGCCTGCGCTCGTCGTTCTCTTGCAGTAGCTCATTTTTATGGTTGCAGAACACGCAGCATCGGAGAA
The DNA here is from genome assembly GCF_037126465.1 of Ornithodoros turicata. NCBI lineage: Eukaryota > Metazoa > Arthropoda > Arachnida > Ixodida > Argasidae > Ornithodoros > Ornithodoros turicata. The sequence continues at coordinate 45,939,921 of NC_088201.1, forward strand.
CAAAAAATAAAAAAATTATGGGCCCTCTCACTGCTCCTTTAAAGTGCGATTCTGCGAGAAATCACTACAAAGGTTGTATAATATGTCTGTAATCTCTCGGCTGTCCGGAATATGCGTACGAAATATCTCCCTCTAAAACTGCGCAGATTTTATTCAAACGAATTTATTGCGAAGAGTGCGCTCCGCTTCTGTGGAGCTAGGTGCATCGGAAAGCAACACTGGGCTCCACATTTCCGGGCGCCTTTTCCCGGCACTGATTCCTTTGTCCTGTCCGTGCTTTGGAAGAAAAGAACCTTTTTCTAAAGTGTATTCGTTTCTATACCGTTGAAATCAACACCATAATGGTCGTGTCAGTATGTTGCATAAATGGTTGCGGCAACAGATCTCGCTACACGACGGAAACGGCGACGACTCCAACAAGCGGACGACACCGCGGTCACGACGCAGGTGACGTCACCAGCGTTGGAGCAGCTGTGGTTTCTCTTCACAGCATTTCGGTTTCGGTTTGCTATTGTCATCATTTACGAATTCATTTGTTGGTTTGTACAGGGTTTGTTGTCCGTGTTAACATCGGTATAAACAGCAGTCACAACAAGCAAAGGGTCAACAAACCCTGTCTTGCAGAGCATGTAGGGATAAGGTGGATATCGTTGCTCTAGCAAACGTGTGAGTGCGTTCCAAGAGCGACGCGTACTATAGACGCGCGAGAAGGCAGGGACGTGTGCTCTTTTAAATTTCACGGACTTGCTTTTTTGGCAGGACAAAAGAAACCCGTAAAGGGTACCGCGTTGAGGGCATCTTATTCGAAAATGTCTCAACTTACTCTACGACCTGTCCATTGACACTTTGGCCCTAAAGTCACTAATTAAAAAGTTTATTAATTAATTCAAATTAGCTAATTAGCATAAACGAAAAAAAATATTGGCTATCAGCTTCGGCTCTTAACACAATGCACTTGGTTTCATCCGAGAAGATGGCTTCGTTTTTTTTTTTTTTTTTTTTCGTTGAGAGCTTGGCGAACACCCTGTATACTGAACGCATGTGCAATATCATGATAGCCGAGGGTGAGTTGAAGACCGCAGTGCGTTATTTCTCAGGCTGCACAATGTATCGAAAGTTAGAGGATGGGAGCTATTAGTGGGTGCGCCTTGTCTGTTGTGATATTTAATTCATATCATATAGGTTCGACCCGGGCTAACAAGAGTCTTTTGTTCAGCAACGATTGGCGCATACTGTGCTGCTGCGAATAGGCTCTTTTAACCAATCCGGATGAATTGGTGGTGCAGATACATATTGCATACTCGTTGAGAGATTCGAGGAACGAACTAGGAACATAAAAGAGGAACTGCGATGGAGGCATTGGTGGAGATGTGTCCTTTTTTTTACTCGTCCGAGTCTTATCGGCCTCCCAATCCGTCATAGCGGAGGCCAACGCCTTGACGGCAGTTAATCTGGCGGCGTCAGGCCAACTGCATTTCGTGACAGCTTGCCATGCACTAAAAGAGTGTGGGTTCCACAAGACAAGTCTTATCAGAGCCTTATCAACAGAGCTGGTTGCGAGTCCTGCACTTGGCAGTGAGGAATGTATATGCAAACTAATGTATTTGCTTCTTTCACCAGTTTTTCTGTGTGTCCCCAGTGTGCTTCAGACAAGCCCGACGGATCGGTGCGCTATGTTTGTTCTAGCGATGAGAATAAATTTGTCTGTGAGGTTCACAAAGTGCTCTACATCTTTCCAGATGATACCTCAACCCTTATGCCGATGTTTTATAAATACGCTAATTATTCTCATCTAATTAATTAATTAGGCCACTCACAAGGAGCACAGTCTACTGTGATAGACGACTGCTAATAATATTCGGTTGGATTAATTATCGTTTTTTTATACTTTAGTTTGAATACCCTGTGTAACGAAAGTTATTGTTCTCATTGGAAGCTAACGATAGGGCGCAGGCAGTGCAGAATACAGAGCCCTGCTCCAGCGTAAACATTTTTGAACATAAACAATTCCAATATAAACATTTTAAAAACCACCTGTAGTTTCGAAAGCCAGCCTTAGCTTCACAATTAAGCAGCTGGGGACATTCGCTTCTTGTTGCTTGCCAGGTTTTGATGCTTCATTGATTGTTCTTCGAAAGGTAAAGCTTGGTTTCGTACTTCGTACCCATTCTATGAAAAGCGTGGTATATTACGAAATAATGGAAATCATTAATATATGGCGGGTGTTTTGATTGACATGTATAGAGACAGAGCGCCGAGAAGACACACACACAAAATGCACGCGCAGGAAACGTCAAAGTTACCACTTAAAGCCGCTGTCTCACTTCTATCTCGACCCCGGTATCCCCTTCTGGGATGCCGGGATTCGTCATGAAAAATCCCCAAATCCGGGGACTGAAACAATGACCCGGGATTCCCAACAATTTAGCTGTAATACAGAGTGATGTGCGTAACAGTTGACCATGATGGAAATTAGCTTTTTCACCTAAGTCAGGAGTAGTCGGCTGATTTTGAGATTACATTGTGTTGGACTCGAAGGTACGTGCAGATGCCACTACGCAAAAATTTTATCCGGCACGCGGCATAGTTTTTCAGAGAAACAAGGAAAAGAAGCGACATGTTCATATTCAATTTCTGTTTCAGGATCACGTAAGCATTAGCAATCGCACCTTGGCGGACGTCACGAGGATGTGAGACATACATGAAGGTGACAGCTATAGAGGACTGTTTTTGGGATATGATAAAACCAGCGAGTTTTGTGTGGAATCCCTGACTTTGGTGCCAGGCTGTACAAAAACTGGAAACTACTGACAGTGAGGTCACGGCAACGAAAGCTGGCTATAAAATTCACTTATAAATAATTAGCTGAGAGTTTAATTGAAATATTTTCCCCCGTAACACCGAGCATCACAAGAAATGAAATCAGTGTGTCGTTTTTTTAAGCATTGGTTTGAGATCGGACAGCAGCGGGGAAGTTTGAGCTACACACCACAATGTTACTTTGGTACAGTCGTAAGATAATTTGCCAACGAAGCACTTCCATTGGGTAGGATACAGCCGGGTATGAATTCAGCTGTGGATACATCATTCAGTTGTCGCACGGGGTTACTTCTGAAAACAGCTTGGCAGTGGCGGGAACAATAATTGGCGTGACATCTGTCGGGCGATACATGTGTCGTAATTGAGTTGTTTTTAATTTGCATAATTTGAATGGAAATGAGCGAATCTGCCCTGTCGCATGACCGCTGAACTGAGACCAGGCGTGCCCAGATGTGGAATGACGCGCCGGTGATTAATGTACTCCCCATGATAACGCCACGTTGGATGGGACTCCGCAGCAGCACGAACGGTGTCATTCGCGGCTGGCGAAGTGCACTGCACTGTAACGATGCGGTCGAAGTCGACGAGCGTCTCTCTCGTATGGAAACTCTATGAGCTTCGTGGAAATACGGGGCATTGTGGTAGACGGCACTGGCATAATGTTTATGCCTCAACTATTGCGAAAATACAGGAGGAGGATCCTCTTGTTTGCGACGAATAATTGCGAGTAGATTTCAAGGTAGATTTAGCCAGGTAGCGAAGGCGAAAAAAAAAAAAAACAAATCTGACCCGGCAACACTGTCACCTCCGTGATTCGAGCGATCCTGGGTGTTGGTAGCACAGGTACGGTCGTAAACAAAAAATATTTACGATGCGCGCATGGGTCTTGTATGTACTAATAGTTTATTCGTAATTTAAGTATAGGAAAAGCTATCTGTTGCCCCACTAGTACACATATACGAAATCATCTACCACCTGAGTAAGTTTCCGTATCCTGCTCCACTGCGCATGTGTACACTCTTGAACTTCACCGCATAGCACGCTCCTAGCCAACCATGATCTCGAATGATATCGTTATCTGGCCTGGGGGCTTAATCGTTTCACACGTTCAACTTAACGGCACGAGACAGCTGAACGAGTCGTTCAGGCTAACGAAACGAGCAACTTTATCGATGCTTTGCGTGGTCACAATCTGTGCTCCTCGTGAAGCTTCTTCTTTGTGGTTATTTTGCATGTTGGGAGTGTCCATCACGTCCATAGGACACAGTTAGCTGGTTGTGTGATCGCCCAAGCGAAGAATCACTCCGCCATATTTCTTGGGCAGCTTCAACGTCAGCGTGTCGTTACGAATAACGAAACGAAGAAACTTATCGACGCCCTGCTGCGGCACAATCTCTGCTCCTGGTTTAGCTTCTTCGTTGAGGCTATCGTGCTCGTAACGAGCCGTTACGTGTTGTGATGTCACCGCCCTGAACGAACTACAGCTGCCAACGAGGCTGCGATCTTGTCGACCAATGAGGTTGTTTAATTTTGTTTGGATAGCTCGCATGGTTTGTCTATGGGTTGTGGTTGTCACTCCTTCGTCTTCTTTCTCGTCTTCATCTGCATCTTCTCGAGAATATCTCACAGCCCTCATGTAACCACTCGTGTAAATACGATGAAAGGGGGAGCATGTCATTTTTTACAGAGTCCTGAAGCAATACATGTTCGTTTCTGCATGCAGAAATTCCGTTTCTGCAAATTTCCAAATGAAGCTGTTTCACATTCTAACGAGTAGGTAGACCCACTCGTTAGGCAAACGATCTAATTTGTTCGTAACTGGACCGAGAGATTACGCCCCTGTCACTTTAACGAAAAGAGCGCGTCACACACCACGTGCTCGAGCTCCCGAGTTCCTCGCGCGTCGTTAGATCATGAGCCATGTAGGCGATGAAGCCTGTGAGCACGCGAACACATTTGTTAGGCAGACGACACCGTCGTTCGTTACGCGGGCAAGAGATGACGCCTTTGTCCCGTTAAAGCTCAGCTCCGCCGATTTCCGACTGCGACAGAGTGGAGCCATTCTTGGGCTGTGCGTTCGTTTCCGCACAGGGAGCAAACATGTGAAAAATTTTCACCCATTTGTTTGTAGTTTTTAAGAAAACAATTTTTTAAAATTTCCCTGGCACGGCGGTCCTGTGGTCGGCAAACCCTGACCAATCCCGGCTTCGTCCTGGCTTAGCCGCGCTCGTGGCTTGGCTAACGCCAAATCGTCGATGCGATGGCGGAGATCTATGGGCGAAGGTGAATGTTTTGGGTGTGTTCCGTGATAATTGCTGTCGTTAATAGCCTCAAAGATAGTTTTGCCGGTCTTCTTTAACAAGCCTTACAGGATGGCCTCGTTGTGCAACGACGGCCGTCGTGAGCGGACATTCTGTGCCCGCACTGTGCTTCGTGCTACCAACAAGACGTGACGTCACACCTAACGTGTGACGAACTCGTACGCATTCTCAATAGCTTTGGCAGCGCACTATGCTTGGACTTGCTGCGCGTGCAGAAAGCACCACCAAAGCTATTGAGAACGAGAACGAGTACGTGCTCGAAGACGAAGTATTTCTTATAAGAAACATGATAAAACGGTGCGGTGGTCCCCGATAGCTCGTGACAGCTATTTCAGCACGATACAGCGGCCATGACGGAGTGTAAACACAAACTGGTTGCCAGGCAGAGCTGGCTAGGTGTGGCTATCCAGTCCGCGCAGTTCCAAGTATGACGTCACAAGTGGAACCGCCGCCCGGTAGTTTTTCTCAAATTTCTCACGAAGGAGTATGGAAATTTGGAAAGCAATGTGCGTTTATGAATGAAGTTGGGACCACGGTTCTGAATATCACAACGTCTTCATACTTTCGGAACAGCAGCGGAGCTGCACTTTAACGAAAAAAGCGCGTCACGTGAAACGTGTCACGTGTTCGTGTTAACGAGAGCTCCGCCCCTCGTTGGCTCGCGAACGATGGAAGTGATTAAGCCCCCAGATTTGTTGAAAGCGGGAGGTGTACGCCTTTTTTGTGACAATTATGAACAGCATAAGTGTCACAAAAAAGGCGTACGCCTCCCGTTTTCAACAAATCAGGCCAGATAACGATATCATTCGAGATGATGGTTGACTAGTGGCGTGCTGTGCGGTGAAGTTCAGTTTTAAGAGTGTAGCTGTACACTCTTAAGAATGAACTTCACCACATAGCACTCTCCTAGCCAACCATCATCCCGAATGACAACGTTCTCGCCCCTGATTTGTTGAAAACTGGAGGAGGAGCCTATTTTGTGCCGTGCATAATGGCACAAAATAGGCTCCTCCTCCCGTTTTCAACAAATCAGGGGCGAGAACGTTGTCATTCGGGATGATGGTTGGCTAGGAGCGTGCTATGTGGTGAAGTTCATTTCTAAGAGCGTAGGCTCGTTTGTCCGTGTATTGTAATGCGGAGTTCGTAAACTTTTTGGATTAAACAGGAGGCGACGTTCACATCTCGAAGCTGTAGACCAAGATTAACACGTGTGAACAGATGAGTGCTATACATCCCGTGTTGCTGATCCCGCAAAAAATAGGTTTCGTCATGGCAAGACCGGCCATGATAGCGTGAGTGTTAGCGAATCAGCTGTGCACCAACGATGCCATGTTTTTTTGCAACGGACCCGTTGTGACCACTGATTGAAGAAATAGAAACGGCTAATCACTACGTGTACATTTAGGTCTAGGTGAGAAATGGACATTAAGTGAAGCTTCCTGTTTATTTGTGGTTATCACGTACCCTTCGTCAAAACCTGTGATAACTGTATGTATTTCGAACTGATATGCATCATTAAACCTCATACGATTTATTTCTATCTGTTCTCGTCTGGTATTGCTGCACTGGGTGATTAGTATGGTGCGGTCAGGAAAAGGGGAAGGGAATACAACGCAAACGAAGTACGCGAATGCAAACGCGCCATGGCTAATTATGCACTGCTTGATACTCATGCTGCTGACGTCATATCTGACGTCATTTATTTACAAAAGTAGTAGTCCGCGCAACGAATGGATGGCGCTGACAGTCTCTATGATGGCGTCATGTGAAGACGCGGGGCCCTATGGGAGTTTCGCTACCTGTCTATATATACCTTGTAGATTTACACGTAAGATGAGTCGGCCTATATTTGTGTGGTGACTTGCTGCACGTGCTGCAGGGTAGGACGGCGGATAATTTCGGTCAACTGAGGTGTACTTTAACGTACGCCGGAAATCTCTGACACACGGTGCTGGAAGCAATGTTTACCTCCCAATTATCTCCAGTCCTCGGCGGGAATCGAAGCCGCTAACCTTAAGATCTGCAAACCGACACACCACCAACTGAGCCATCCCACCCCCCACCTTTTTTTTTTTTTTTGCTCACACGAGCTTTATTTACAGTTTACAGTTTTCTGTATTAACGTACACTTCCCATAAAAAATAAATACCAAAAGCTGGTAATCATGATATGCTTTCTTCCGTGTAAGTTGGGGACGATGATGTCCTCCTTCCACGTTGCCTTCATGAAAGGCCCTTCTTTCGGCACCGCTGAACATTTCTTCTGCTTTTCTTGCTCTTCTGCTTCTGCTTTTCTTGAAGTTTTGCTGCTGCTACCGGCTGAGCGACCGAGGCAGGCGTATGCGAAAAAAAAAGAAAAAGAAAAAGGACGAAGAAGAAAAAAAACTCTGATTTCGTAAAGTATAATTACTATACTGCTCGTGCGAAACGCTACTAACGCTAACGCTACCATGTGGACAGGCGACGTCCAGCGACGTCATGAATCACTCATTCCTCGCGCGAATCGACGCCAACTGCACCTATACTGTCTCCCATCGAGGATGCAAAGTCCGTTAGAGTCCGTCATCCATCGCCTGCGACTCAACGTCCCGTTCGCAGCAGCATGTCTTCATCAGATAGGTGTCGTTGGATCGCCTTGCAGAACCGTGTAGAACACGCAGCAGGTGCTGGTCACCTGCCGACGCTTCGACTCTAATCGGCAAACACTGAAGAACGCCCTTGCTAAACTTGACAACTGACCGTTTAGTGCTGAGAAGGTACTGGGGAGCTGGCCAAAGCAGCACGAACTACCTGCGCTGTGTGCCCTGGCGAACTACCTCAAGGACATACGTGCTGAAGTAATATTTTAAATCACTCAGTGCTTTCACACATCAAGCGTCATGGAACAGCAGGTCGCACCAGTACGACCTACGTTTCCATTGTTTTCTTTTACTTCTTTTTCTGTTCTGCTACTAAGCTCTTTTAGGTATCTCTCGAGGGTTTGATTCATTACGTGACAAAGTTTTCTTTGTCATTACAGCAGTAACCAATGGTTGCAAATGTGGTGCAAATAGCGAGGGCAAAGTTTTTGAAGTACTTGAGGATGGCGAAATGTGAAGACTGGTACGCACATGTACAATGGCCGCGAGGATACGCTGTTTCTTATTCTCCCTGAAGGGATACCAGGTGGAAAGGAGGAAGACTCTTCAGGCGTTAACTCTTTGCAGTCTCCACTGGATGCTAGGGGAATTCGGTTCCTCTCTAGCAGAACAGAAAATAAGAGAAAACACCAAGAGAAAAGATGAGAAGTCAGGGTAAAGAGCTAGTCAACTCCATCATACTTACGAGTGTACATACGCGAAAAAGAAAAAGAAAGAAGTATTCTTTCGTGTTTGACTGCCTTAGCACCTAGACTCCATGTGCCAGAAACACCTGCCATCACGAAGCCTCAGTCAAATTACGCGAGAATAGCACATTTATTAGGAGCCCCAATATTAACCAACAACCTATACTCCAGCTTAAACCATCTGTCAGTGGAAAGAAAGGCTAGCGATATATAATACTGGAACAAAAGAGAGAGAGAGAGAGAAACGAAGACACCAGTCATAAGGGAAAGGAGCGAGGAGGAGGAGACGATCACGCGGCCACTGTGCCCGGACTGTCCGCCGTCAAGAAGCCTCAGGGATCCGTCCGTGGTGTCATATTTCTGTCACGGTCCCGGCGAGTCGTAAATATGCGTTGGCCGGGTTTACACACAGCGAGCGCCCTCCTGCCAGATGAATCGGTCATCATGACCCAGCAGTCGTCGGCTCGCTCCAGCGTCTTCTAAGTGACGCAAGCTGTATAGGCGGCTTCGAGGGTGTCTGATGTATGGATCCTGTCGGATTAGCGCACGTCTCATAAGATAAGTGTTTGAAGTGAAATAAATATAAATTCAGATGTATAGATGGCGCCAGAGGATCAGTTCCGAGAATCGATACGAGGCCTGCATGCATTGACATGTCCTCCAGAGGAACCAAGGCACAGAAAAGTACAATCAATTACTCTGAAGAGCTACGAAGTGCAGTACAAGAGTATATTGTGTTTGTGTGGAGGGAGAGTTGGTTCACAGAGTGCGTACACACAAGTGTTCCGTGGGTGACCTGGGTACCACTTGAGGTGCTCAAGGTCGCGTTTGTAGGGTTGTTGCTGGAAGCTGTTTGTAATTTACATGCGAATGACAACATTGATCACAAAAAAGGAGGACAGACCGATGTCGCTAATTACGACTGCTTGGCTCTACGGTCTGAAAAGCTTTACGTGTCATTCTTAGGCAAGAATGGCGTTCCCTTATTTTTCTATATGGACATTGGCTCGCTACTTCAGCAATAGCCATCAATGGCTCCAGGGAAGTATGCGAAGTGCATTAAGAGGCCCATATTGAACACCACGCCGTAATGCGTCGCACATTTGCAGATGTTCTGCTAAAATTCAATTGAATTACATATCTCGGAACACTTCAATGATACCGCCTAACCATTTCGACGATTCGCGGCTACGTTTTCTAGATTGTGTCAAAATTGCGAAATCTGATAGTATATTGCTAATGTGGCGCGATTGAAAATATTTGTGACTTTGTAACTATTCGCAAAGGTGGTTCCCCCAAAATATTAAGCTGATGCGGTAGAATAGCAGTTGGATAGGTGTGGCGTCTACTACTTGAGTTACACTGTTTGTACTGCAAGTCTGCTCCGCAGGGCGTCGTCACGCCCGAAACTTGCGTTTTGTGCATTCTTCTTTGCGTGTGTTTCGTGTGTCTTATTGAGCCGCAGCCAGAGTACAGTGCGTGCCATCTGTGTGGCAGTCGTGGGTGGGCAACGATAACTTCTGTCTGCCGTTCTTCTCGTATCCGCCAGGAGAGACGATGACTGAATGCTGTCTCGGGTCCGTCGCAGTAGACGCCAGTTTCATGTCTTCCGTTAGCTGTCGCTGTTGTGCAACATGTGCAACTGGCACTCAGCTTGTTGTTAGCCTGTTAGGCTGTGAGCTTGAAACTCGGGATCTGGATTGCGTAGGCAGGGTGGGTGTGGACATGTTTGTTCTCCTTTGAGGATAAGTGGCAGATTTATGAAGAAAGTATTCTGTTTCTGTCTGGTTGGTGGTGGTATCACAGTTGTGTAAATAAATCGTGAAAACGTCCATTCAGTCTGTCACGGACGGCCGACGCCGGTGTACTTTGCCGCATCATATTGCATTACCTCTTCGCTAAGTTTTTACTTATCTATTCCTATATTGTACCATTTAACTATTGTTCCATCGATAAGACTAGGGTCCATAGTGAAAAAAAAAAAAAAAAAGTGATTTAAGTGAGATTTAAGTTAACTGATATCGGGTTTACAATCTGGTAGTTCAGTGACTTCTTCGAGTGTTCAGTTAGCATTAAATGCCACAAAAAAAAAATAATAAATTTTTGAAACCGGGCCGCAGAGCAACTGTGCTCGACTATACGAAACCACGACTGTAACAAAACAACCGTTGCACGTGAGTGAGTGGGTGAGTTTTTTTTTTCTTTTTTTTTTTTTTCCTGGTGCTACGCGAAAGGGAACCAAATCCGTAGTGGAAAAGAAAAAAGAAGAAAAAAAAGAGAAAATTGGCAACACCAACGTGGAAGCCGGCTACTCCATACCACGTAAACAACTCTGAACACGTGAACGTACATAGACGCTTGGAGTGCAAAGTGGAAAGTGCAAAGTGGAGTGCAAAGACGCTTCTCGTCCGCTGCGCGTGGAGGTGGTCCATCGGTTGGTTCCCGGTATGAGGCTGACCGTTTGTATCCGCCACCTTTTCGGGTTTGCGAAAAAGTGCGATATATCTTCATTGGCCCGGAAACCAGTGCCGGTTCCTCGTCCGCTGTTCGCGCGTAAATCTGTCACACGGCAACTTCAAAAAGGAGGCGCCACCGCGGACAGAAGCGCCGCCACACGGGGCCGAAGTCCGGAGTCGGTCGTCGTCTGCTTTAAAAAGATGCTAAAGCGACGCTAGCAGGGGGCGCTGTGTAAACTACTTTGTGGCAAGGAGCCATCATTCTGTTTTTCGGGGCCTTATCGCGTGTGGCGAGGCAATGTGTTCTTCCCACCTTTGCGAAAAATAGTGCTTTTGTATGTTCGACATATTATATTTTGTTTGTGTACAATTGTGCGTCATGTACTCATCTGTCGTTCTAAGATGGCTAGGTATAGCGGAAAGGAGAAGCGGTATGGGGCCGGCATTTCATGCTACAAGATATTGAATAGCGTTGTCATTGCATCGGTCTTTTAGCGGTTCGCGGCAGTTCGCGACTCGTAATATTTGAAGGGCTCGGGGTCATAGAGTACGAAGTTACACTATAGAGGAACTTGGAGAAAAAGCCGTTGTAACTTTGGTTGTCCCGAAAGCAGAATTCCTGGATACACCGGTTTAGTTCACGAACGCAGCACCACGTGGCGAAAACAGCCTGAACACTGTTTCCTGTCCCCTTCTTTTCCTTCCACCCACCCTTTCCGCTCGCCGCTCCCCTCTCGGAAATCGTCTTGCCATCACGACGGCGAAGTGTCCATCCAGATCCTTCTTCGGTTGAGGTTTCCATCTACGGGTTTTCAGGTTTGATTGTTGAAAATGGGATGGCGTACGCCTTTTCTGTAGCACGCAACATCTACGCAAATAAGCGTCCGCCCTTTGTCCTTGGCAAATCAAAAGACAGAACAATATCATTCGGAAGTCATTAAGCATACTTGGTTTGAAGTGTTTCCGGTTTTTTCTTTCTTTTTCTTTTTTTTTTTTTGCGAAGTGCTGGAACGCGGCTACGAAAACCTTATCAGCAGGCACCTTTACGGCACGAACATCAGTAACACTCAGTGACGTGCCACTGGATTCGTTAGACGACTTTTCAGTGCAGGTGGACAAAAATTGCAGACCTTCTACGGTGGCAGAGTGCGGCATTTCGAAGGCATTTACTCACCGCCAATCACACTCTGTGGAAGAAAAGTCTTCTCGGAAAAATTCGTGTCCGGGAAGTGTCGCCCCAGCAATGCGAGCGAATAACTATACGACGGTATAACTCCAGTGAGGTGCATCCGACAATGCGCATCAGTCCGCGGCTCCTCCGACCAATAAATATCATGCAGCAATATTATCGTTTGTTTCGTCCAACATCTCAAACGCATAGCCACACTTTGTTTATTCCCTTTTCGCTGGGCTGTCTTACTCACGCTTTCTGTTTTGATTTCTCTCGACTTTGCGGGCGGAACATAGTACTCGTAGAATGGTACAAGTTATTCGAGAAAATTAGTTATCGACTTTATGAGGTACCAGCTGACGAAGGCGACGGACATTGCGATGTGGGACAACTTTACTACAAGCAAGCACGTCTTAGATACAATAAACACTGACACAGTTTAGGTCGAGCGGGTGAGCACTCTCCAGCAGCCTTTTGGGGCATGGTCCTCGTTAATAAGCAAAATTATTGTGAACAAATACAACTGGAAAGTAACTGGAAAGTCAAACAAAGGGAATGATGTACGCATTTAAGGAAGACAGGCAAACCTTTTTCTTTTATCAAATCGGGTAATTTGAGAGCTATATCGTACATAATTCTGAAAGGACACTTTAGATATCTGTTTTATATCAAGCTCCATCAGGCGACAAAGTCGATCAAATCGTTCATTTCGCACTTGTAAGGTTCGTCTTATTCTAGCAACGGTCACGAATGGAAGGAATACGCGTTATGCGCTAAATGGAACGAATTAGACGTGAACGCAATGCAGACAGGAAAAAATTCAGTGTAAGTAATTAATTCAGTGGGCACGTTCGAATAGTATAAGGCAACGTTCATAAACGTCGGTATGAGGTGCGCCTTCGCATGTTGTGTCGCTTCGGAAGTGTCGCTATCTGATGTCTCGTCCGAATCAGAAGTCCGAATACTCCGGAAGACGGCAAGCTTCGCCATGTGCGCTACGCGCTTTCTGCTACGCGCGCTTGGTGTCGCACCCATCAACAGATAATTCCAAAGCAGACGACACTCTCTTCTGCATGTCGTCTGCAAGCTGAAAATGGGTGATGTGCCAAAGAATTCTACGTCGAGCTGCCAAAAATGTAGTTTGTAAATTGTTGTAGTATACACTTGTCACAAGGCTTTAGCTAGCGCTGTCCAGGTGATCCTCCGCTGCTGGTGCCCAAGCGTATCTAAGAGTGTGTGTTCGAATACTCCTCGGTGAAGGGGCCGCACCCATGGCGCACAGAAAGAGGGCAACTGTGGTGCATAAGGATTCGAACGTGGTCACTAATTACTTCAGTTATCCTCAGTTTACATCCACCAGTCCAAATCGTCATTTCACAGTTTTTTGTGCATTCCTAAAATCAGCGGAAGGAGAAAATTTCACCCGCTCGTCCATTCGTACAATGATCAGATTGTGTGCGTATGCGTTTCAACAAATATGCCGGCGTTCCATTCCATTTCGAACTTCCTTTCCAGAAGCAACTTCTTCAATACATTCTTGCAGCAGTCTCCGGGCTCGCCGCACTCGCTGTGAAGCCGTATCAAAAGCAGACGATACTGTGATCGACGCGCATCGTCTGCTACCGGTCCTGCGTTTTCTCACCGTCTGCTTTCATTTTTGCGGTTATTGCTTCCTCCTCTTGTGATGTAATGATGATCTGCGTCTGTTCGCCGACTTCGATGCATTTATTTCGTTTCCTGCGGACAGAAAAAGAAAACGAGAAAGAGTAATATTAAGACTGATCTCGCTACTTGGTACACAATCCACTTTCTGTAATGTGTTGGCCTGGCAGAAAAAGGTGACTGCGGAAATTGTGTTCGAAGAGAAAAGCTCGGCCCTTTGGAGTGGCGCGTCTGAGTTGATTCGTTACTCATTACTTTGTAGCTACGTGCCGATTGGTTGCAGTAACTTATTTGCTGCTGTTGCAGAATGGGTGTTTTGTTCGGTGCTGCTTGTATAAGAAGAAAGTGAGATATCACACAGTGCAGTGCAAGCTCAGATGCCTGTGAGTCTTATATTGCGATGCGCCACTGTAACTACAATCCTGTCGAAAAGAGATTACCGGCGCACGTCAAAAGAACCCCAGGTGGTCGAAATTATCCGCAGTCCTACCCTGCGGCACGTGCAACATGTCGCCACACTGCGCAGACACACCTTATGTGTAACATCGCAGTACCATTACAATTATTATTTGCAAAGAAAAAGCTGTAATTGGAGTGCTCTGTCTTGCGAAACTCATGTTTGAGGCACATATTGCATGGCTATGCCTGACGGTTTTCACACAACACCCGTGGAAGTTGCACCGGTAGTCAAGGTACCATTTACAGCAATAGTCAATCAGTTAATTGATTCGATAAACTGATATGCAAATTGTGTTATTTTGACCTGCACATTTCGCGAAAAATGACAGTATGGATGGATTCAGCCAACACTACACAGTACCAACGTATCGCTAAGTTATACTTATTTTTGCAACATAGGCTTGAGTTACTAGGTTGTGGTATGAAAAACAGAGAAATACCCGGATACCCGTTTCTTATTCGCTTTTATCCGCATTATGTTTGAAAATCCCTCTCATGGACAATGCGCAAAAAGTGCTGAATAAATGCACTACTGCTCTTTATACAATCTACAACCCAGTATCTGTCCCATTAACGCGTGCTTTAAGCACAAGCAAAAAATAAAAAATAAAGGCACCACAGAACAACGAGCAGTTATCACGTTTCCTTTGCTGCATCCAGCCGCTCACCGCCTTCTTTGAGGTAACATGTTTTAGTGGTGCAAATATTTTGCCTGGCGTAACCCTCAATCTTCGCGTTTCCGAGAGGAAAGAGCGGCGCTGAAATCCTCTTTTATTTCCCGAAACGCGTAGATGAAGCGGGAATCAGATAAAACGGCGAAGGGCTTCCGAATACAACGTCTTCTGTACAAACACACGCGCGACGCTTTTCCCCGTGTCTTTCCTTTTCCCCCTTCTTTTTTTGTACGGTGCCTTTCTCCTTCACTCCCTTTTACGCAAATATCGGGAAAAGAAAGGAAATAAAGGCCGCAACAATACCTCGCAACTTGGTGCCAGAGAAACACGTACATGAAATACATAGCAGGGTTCGCACACGGAGCGAGACAAGTCTTTCTGTATCGCGTTAGTCTCAGGAACTGCGTTCGAAAGATACGAAGATGAAAAGCAGGGAACAAAAAAGAGCTATTGTGGAAAGGGTGAGCTTTAAATAAAATTAGGGTTTGTCAAAAAAGTACGAAGGGAAAAGAGGCGAAAAATAAGGGTAAGGCGGAAATTCGCGATAGGAAACACGGAAGGCGGAATTTAAGTAAAAGGCTCACACGGTATCTGACGCCCCCGGGGAGGGAAGCGGGGTGTTATTTTCAAGCACGGAGCGGAGTTACATTTGTCATTTGATTTCGGGTGCCGCGTGTACGCTTTGGGGCGGCTTCCAGATGTGAAGCTTTCGTGCACGATCTCGTTGTCGTCGTTACGAAATGATTCTATCCACGGTAATACATTGCAACTGTTGTAGAGGTTAAAATACTTTGCTGAATTTTCCGTAGATGTGTAGAACACGTTGAAGAAAAAGTTTTCTTTTCTTTACTTTGGCGTTGCTTTTTACTTTGAACTGTATCGTTCTCTGTTTTCGTGAGATCCAAAGGCGTGGAAACGTTCTTTCGCATAAAAAAAAGCGAGTGCGTAAAGCGTAAAGCGAGTGCGAAAGAGTGACATTTCGAAGACTAGTAATTAGGATACAATAAAAATTACGTGTACAATTGACGCCTTCTTTAGTCACTCATTCGCTATCGTATAACTCAACAACTTCAACCGGATTGTGTAACGGAATCCTACTTCGTTTGAAGAACGTCAACACTAGTACAGTATTACACTATTACATTTCATTACGATGAGAAATGCACACGCTACTGTGTACATATGACTGCATGACTGTGTATCTTAGTTACTCTGCGATAGTCCTAATTGTAAACACCATTAACGTGCTTTTAAGCGTAGCACACACGCGTGCACACCCAGCAAAGCCTTTGTGCCTCAACAGGTCGAAATCGGGAGACTTACGTCCCAAAGCCTCTGCCCATTCTGCAAGAGAGAGACGGCGCCGCTCTGTTGGAGAGGTCTCCTGCAGCTGATCGGGTGTTCGCCACTGTAGAAGGAAAAGGAGACCGATCTAGGCATTGAGCAAAGGTGAAGAAGGCTGCTGTGTGTTCATAGAAGGCGCATAACTGCGGCTCAGGAATCAATTTCTTCCTTTTTGCTCCACTCCTTGGGGTGCTCGTAGCGACACCAGACGTGCGATCGAGGAGGAAAAGGACGAGATCGCTGTGTGTGACGATATCCTTCCCTGCTTTTTGTCTGGGAGTTTAGGGCTTTTCGGAAATGCGCAGCAAGATCAGTGCTCGAGGTGGTTGTGATTAAATTGACGGTGCTTGCAGCGACAATGATTTTTCGGCAAATGACTGCGATAATTAATGGATAGCTGAAAAAGAAGGTGATTCAAGCACAAAACATTTATTATTGTCCCTATGATGCGCCGAAGCAAAGGACAATACAAAAAACTCGACGATGAAAGATGGAAATCACTGAAAAGGTTAGCCAGCTGTAGGACTCGAACCCACATCTTCTGGATTACCGGTCCAGGGCTCTACCAATTGAGCTAAGCTAACACTCCTTCTCAGCGACTTCCAGGGTGCGTCATCTGAAGGGACAAACCAGTCATTCTCTCTCACTCAATCTCCTTTCACTCTTAAATTTTTGCACACTCATACACACATTCATACGACGGGGATCGACGGCTGCATATAGCCGTCGTATGTCAATCAATCTCTCAGTATATACTACGAAGTGCCATCAAGCATATATCAGTAAATGGCTGCAGTGTTTTGTTTGTTTGTTTTTCTTTTATTTATTTTTTCTACGAAAAGCAATCCCACAGCTCGATTTTTTAAATCGTCCCATAACCAAGATAAACGCGTGGGTTTTGATCAAGGAAACGATGTGTTGAAGCTCTCTCTTTTATTTATTTATTTTTTATTTGTTGTAGATACCCATGTTTCCTTCTAATGATTAAATTAAGGTGGAGACGCCGCCTTTTCCTGAGACCGTTGCACCTGTTAAGTGTGATTTGGTGCAATGTACCAGAAACTGTTCCAGAAAACAAAATAAACCAGGAACTGTCACGCTTTTCAGCACATATATAACCGTCTGCCGGGTGTTTCGACGCAAACTTTAGTTCGCTGATCATAGACCATTCAGCTTGTCCAGAGTACTTGGTCCATGGAGCTCCCCTGCGCATCAGTGCCGGGCTCTTCGCTCCCATTTTGCTTTCATGCAAGCCACTGGACTCCTCGAAGAACAGGACTGCGACTGCTCGTCGCTTCGCGTTCACCATAATTCATCCTCTCGTATTAACTTCTGTGAAGTGGGGTAGGGTCCTGTGGCTACCACGGGGAAACATCCCATGTCATCATCACTTCTCCAGCATTTATTGTTGTTGTTGCCATTGAAACGTGAATTACCAAGAATTACTAACAACAGTCTTTAACAGTCCCTGAGGGATTTTCGTGCCGTTTTCGGATACGCTCCGCATAGATCATTCTTGTGCTCAGTAGATGACATCGAACTGAAAAGTTATAGGTCGTCACGAAAGATAAGTCTTGAATAGCACGCAAAAAAGTCACTCTTCAAGCGCCCGCACTCGCTTGATTGCCTATGTAACTTCTTCCTTCTTCTCTTCTCTTCTCTCTCTTCTTGTTCACTTGGTCTATTTCTCTCTTCACAACTGTTACGGATGTTGTTACCTACACTACACAACTGTTACCTACACGGCTGTTGACGTTGGTTCGCCCTGTAAAGCTATAAAGAACAAGAAGAAGAGGAGGAGAATGAGGTTACGAATGCCTGGGATCCTGGATAGTTTTTCTCCGTCTAGGGGAAGTCGACCGATTAAAAATGGTCTGAGAAATCTCTCTAATATGTTGTTGAGTAAGATTTTAAAGGTATCTCGGAGTGGAAGGGCTGCGTGACTCCGTCGTTTACTCTGCCACTAGTTTTGAGAAACGCGCAGCGTGCCTGGTTGCCTTCTACCCTGAAACGGACTTGTTGAAGATATTCGACACAATCCTGTGTTGCGGTGGAGTGCTCGTCTAATTACTTTACCGGTGACCATCTGCATCGAATGTTCACATTAAAAAAATTTTCGTAAGTTGGTTTGGTTTGACGGCAGAAAACATAAGACTGAAGCTGTTCCACTCATGAAGATGTCGGGCAACTCCCGTTCTCCTAATAGGAAGACGAATGATCAGAGTAAAAGAACGAGAGAGAGAGATTGAGAGAGAAAGCAAACGTTGGACACAGGGTCCCCAGAAATCACATTCAGTAAATCCTCTTGGTGTCTGTAACAAAACCGCACTAAACTCTCCAGGACTTGGAGGTGTTTGATCTTCTTCGTAAGGTCAAAAGGTCCGGTGTCCACTGAGGAGTTAAGGCGGTGGGAGATAGAACATAAGAAAACGAATCTGTCTGCGAGAATGTTGGACTCAAAAAAATGTTGAAAAGTACGCGAAGAAAAGGCCACTTGTGATGCGTCCTTACAGAGAGAGAGAGAGCGGTTCATCTAGCCAGCATGAGTACAGGCCGCCCTGCGCACCTGATCGGCGCGGTTTCGGCACCCGCTCATTTGCAAATGGTTATTTCGATGCATGTGCAAATAGAATGGCTTTCAACGTGGATTGTCCCCCATTCTGTTATTTCACTTTTGCGTGAAAGCCCTTAATCAGAGTTAATTACCGAGTTTTAGGCATTTAATAATAATAATTGCGAGTACGTAATTAGTCATCTAGTATTTATATATTTTCTTTGAGGGAACGTCCTCCTGGCCGTATAACCACCTGAAGAAACAGTATCTATGCTGCTCTCAATCTGGTGCAGCAAAAAAGAAAAAGAAACCCTGTATATACATGTAGTTGTACTTTCCTAAGTACTACGTTTCACATTGTCTATTTCTTTCAAATTGCAACGGAAGGACATGAGGCCTGCGTGTTTATCCGTGATATACTCGGGGGTATGCTGGTGATGTCTGCTTCCCAAAGTCGTCACTCGGCCACTTGCTATGGAGAAACTTAGACTCCTTCGATATACCATCACTACTCTCCAAAGGAAATGAGAAACAATGAAAGAACAGCACGACGGCGCGCAAGTGGCGTCCTTCGAACAGGAAACGTGTAAGTCGTAATGGCGTAAACTTGTAATCACACTACCCTCTATCCTTCTTAACAAACAGAACAAAGAAGCCAGCAGAGAATGAGTGAGGCTTTCGGACTTTGATTTATAACATCCCATTATCCACGTTCGGGGAGTGATTCTCGAAACAAGGGTAGAGTCCTTCTTTAAACACATTACCTCCCTCATTTTCGTACGAGCTTTAATTCCGCAGCTCTTGTTATACGTTCTCTTCTGCCTAAGACCGACAGACAGAAAAAAAAAAGAAGAAAGAATCGAAATGTTTTTCTTATTCTGTTTTTCCCACCCCTGACGATTCGCTACCGCATGACACAAAAAGGAAGGGGGATAATGCTTTATGCGCGAAATTAATGAGGAACTCTTCCACCGTTTTTGATGCTTTGTTTGGTTCGTTTGGGCCTTGAATGTGATAGGAGAGAGGGAAAGAGTGCATGAATATTTTATGGCAGGAACAAATACGGCGCCTTTCGTGATCGCCATCTTAGTATGCTGCGCCGCGTGGTGAAATGTATTGTGTTAACGATACCATGTTAATGATGCGGACAAGGTGAAAGGTTCCAGGCATGCTATCCCATCTCGGATACCCGTGAAGACATTTTGATAGTGGTAGCGAAACATGGCCAGAAAGTATTCTCACCAGACCTTTGCATATTCACGCAGAGGTTGTGTGTAGTATTGTTGCAGTCGGAAGACACAAGAAACGCAAGGCATGCTCGCCTTTGGAATACTGTAAAACCCTTGACGTTCGCGAGCCCCAGATTTTCGCGAATTTCACGAACTGTAAAATGGCGTGTATTTTGAGGGCACACGAAAATGTCTAGCAATATTTTTACGCTTCGAAAGCAAATATTGGAATAGCACAGTCGGTTACTCTTCAGCATTTGAACGTCTTTGCAGCACAAGCATAAAATAATTATTTAACAAGCTTTCGGACGGAGTCCGTCCTTCACCAGGTGCTCATCGCACCTGATGAAGGACGGACTCCGTCCGAAAGCTTGTTTTTCAGTAAAATAAATGGTTCAATCTCTTTAAATACTCATTTTATCCACTTGCGAGTGCTAGACTTCTCCCATTTTTGCCTGTTAGTTTCCAGCACAAGCATGTAGAATATCGCTTTTATCAGATGCGGTCCAGGCAATCCTGCTCTTATAACGAAGTAAGCTAATCAAGCCACGAGCATTCGCGAAATTTAGTGGCCGCGAATATGTGTGCTGCGCTCGATTCGCACAAAAAAAAGGGGGGCGCTAAATTAAAGGGTTTTACAGTAGTTTTTGTGATCCTTTGAAATGGGATTGCCGAATAACTAATCCTAGATATGAATTTTGATACTTCAATTGAAACTCCGTGCCTGTTTCAAAACGTTCATCTTCAGACTTACGGTTTTATGATTGCGCAAACCAGCATTTCATGCATTTTTTTTTAAAATTTACCTGCCCATGTACCTGTTCATGACAAAAAGGGAAATGGATGCAGAACGAAGAGACGCGATAACAAACTCCCAGTTTCATCGTCATTGACCACAACCGCTAACAGATGAAACTTGTGTGCAAAATGTGTCGTCTGCTACGAGCGCAGTGAGCTTCGTTTTCGTTCTTCTTTCCATTTAACACTCCATCTTCGCACTTCGTGTGGGTCTCTCATTTTCCCTTTCTTATTGCGGTGGCGCAAAAGCAGTCGAAAAGGTGTTGAGTGAGGGCGGGAGGAGCTCGTTGTTTGCCTAAACGCAGTGGAATACAACGGATTATGAAGGGCGCACCCGCTGATCCATCTTCGTACCATTTTGGAGCACTCTCGTCTGCTTCTTTCCATTTTTCGTGCTATTCTTTTTTTTTTTTTGTTGTTGTTGTTGTTGCTTCATTTTGGATTTCCCATCTCTTTCTGTTGTTTATGGTTCGGTTTGGTATGCTCTACGGTTCTTTTATGGTTGCTTATGTTTGGTTATGTGTTTCTGTCGTCCCTCATGTAGTTATTGAAGCTCTTGTCGTTTCTAAATTTATCTCTGTGACTATTTCGATAATGTGTGGTTGTTGCCAACAGGGTTTTCGCTGTTGGCAGCGTTCGCTCTTAAAGAGACTGTAAACTGAATGGTACATGTTCTTCTGATAGCTTCTAACGTGGATACTTCAGGTACATAATAGTTCTGCTGTATATTGAGCATTTATTAGCATTCGAATTTCCAAGATTTCTGCGCCAGGCAATACCTGTGGACTCCGCCATCCAACAACACTGAGGCGACTCGTACCCCATCTATTGAGAACGCACGCAATTACGCTAGCCAGCTGGCAAGACGCCGGCTGTATGCAAGACTGTGTGCACACAGGAGCGACAGAAGAGGGACTTTGACTGCTTTCTTCTCTTTCTGGTCACTCCAATCACGCAGGAACAATGGGTGATGGCAGGGAGCAGACGACGCGAAAAGAGAGAGGCGAACAGATGGCGCTGATGTTCCTCCAGGTTACAATTGCATGCGAAAACTGAACTGAGAGCTTCCGTCATTCTTCAAAAGAGCTTCAGTAGTAATTAGTAATCTCTCTCAAATGCGTTACGAAGAACTTCACTACGACGTGGTACCTGCCCACCGAGCCGGGGCGGCCTCCCACTGTTTCCCGGACCTCTGTGGACGCTGCGAACAGGGAGTTATCAGTCTTTGAAATTAATTAATATGAAAAGCTGAGACGTAATTGCTGGTTTGTATCATCACAAAGCCGAGATCTGTGTTTATGTCCAACGTCTGTCGATCCGCAGGATGGCGCCAAAATTGTGATGTTCCCTGGTGTGTGGCTGACGAACCAACAAGTGTGTTTCTCAATTATTTCTCTCCTCCTATTCGCTCTCGTTCCTGCTCCTTTCCTTCCACTTATAGTTTTATTACACTTTACAGTCCCTTCAAGGATGATCAGAAAACCTGAAGAGGGAACGGATAATAACTGTACCGCGGACATTATGTATAAATGTTGCCTATGGACATTCATTCAATGTCGCTCGTACTACGTTAACGTTTTGCAAAACTAAATAACGAATATAATAGGAAATATGGGTGACATGGAACCACACTGAGGACACTCCATCTAATTTTACATAGGAAATTAAACAGAAAATTGCACCCAAGATAAAGTTCGCAATTGAAATTGAAGTTAGGGGGACAATAGGGGGCGAATAGGAAAATTAGCCGGAAAAATAATTGGATATAATGAACGATGGGAAAGTGGAGAGGGAATAAATACTAGGATAAAATGATGCGGATATAATAAAATATGGAAAAATAACGTGTTTTACCTTGAAATGTATGCCACAACAGAGTTGGGTAGTATAACTATTCAGTGGCTCGTGGCTATATAACATGCATGTTCCTGAGAACATTTTTTATACGTTTTTTTAACAGCTAACGTTTTTTAACAGCGTCAGTGCAGTCAGGAGTGCTCGTAAAAACATGCTTGGTGGCCCCATGCACACGAAGGTGCCTTTTGTTTGCATGAAGTAAAGCTGTGCCTCCGCTTTTGGACGATAGCCGTTTTTTTACACTAAGCGACTCTTAGTATAAATAACCCTGCTGTCACTCATCCTCTATCCCATTTGCAGTAGCGTCCTCTACGGATACGACACGGTCGCACTCTGCCTGGCTCATTAGACTGTATGGAACAAGCCCATATGCTGCGGAGGTTCTATCCTGCTTCGTTTATGGTGATGCCCATGAAGAGTATAGCAGCATTTACGGGCGGCGTTTCTGGGTGCTTAAGCCGCAACCACGAGGGCAGAAGCTCGGCAAGGTCGTTATTTTGGCGTAGCGGCAGGTTGCCGCAGCGAGCTTATTTGCATAGCGCGGGTCAGAGCAGCGGGAAGATGTGCCATTTAGCGGTGATTTGCTGCTACTACTGAAGCAGTGCCATCAGTCAGCCTTTCTGTGCTAGTGGCAGATGGCAGTGACGGCTTTCGGAGGCAGATATGCTGATTCTGCGTCGCTGGGGATGCACATAAAGCAGTTGGAGCCGATAGCATTAATTGTGCGCCTGTCTGTTGAGAAGATTGTTAATCTGAGTGGGATTTGTACATTCGAAAAAATATCTTCAGCAGAACTGCGAAGCGTACAGACGAACTTAACAAAAGTAGTTCAAGCAGTTTTACGTGTTAGGTGGCGAGCGGACTGTCACATGCCCGCGCCCAAACTGTGGGAAGGCGTCACATCATTATTCCGCAAGGGGAGTAATCTAAATCTGTTTATTGATACGTCAGGCAGTTACTTAAACTGTGGCTGTGTTTGAAGTGTGTTGGCAAATGCAAATACCCAGTACCACAGCATGGTGTGTTTTATTGTAGATCTATCTGGAGTGCTATTGCATGCTTATCCTTTCTCTGCGTCACGTTATTGACTTTTTGGACTGGAAACGTATCGATCGCTATCCTTTTATAGCTATCTGGCGTATCTTGTGGCGCCTTTTCTTTCTACAACCTCTCTTTCATTTAAGGATTTGTCGAAGTGGGCTGTGGTTACTGGTTTCTGCTAGCTCACTGTTCCCACGAAATGGCCCTCATGACCACCTGTTCGTTTGGTAGTCAGATGGAAACCATGAACCCATATTTACCTACAACGATCAACGATAATGCAGAACGAGAGAGGCACGGAGGCGTTTTTCAGGTGTAGCATATTTTCAAAAACTAAAACTCTACAGGCTTAGAACTTGCAGGAAACAGTATGTACTCGAACGTCATTAACGGCCATAGATACATTTGGTCTTCCTGGCGACCTACAGGCGGCCATCTCGAACCATTACACCTTCCGTACTTCCTTTGTACTTATGGAGTGAGCAGACACCATCGAGACCGTGAGTCCAAAGTTTGCGGATGTCTAAATAACAGAGCAGACAGACAGTTTCGCCCTCATCCCTCTGCTGCTGCCACGAAATGGTTGCCAGAGTTGCTCACTCCGAGGCTGAGTTTGGATGGAGACGCGGCTTTGATTTATTGGAATGGCTGCATCACGAGCGAACCCCAGGACGAAGGGTAATGAAGTCCGTCTCTCTCCTCCCCTTCCCGTGGGAGTGCTTTTGAAGGACATTGCGTTATGGGAAGTTGGTTCTTTGTTCGTATTTTGTTATTTTCTATTTCGACACTCCAGCGGTTTGTCCATTTGTTTTATTATTTTTTATTGTGGAACTGAAGTGCCTTCAACATGTGACGGATTGCACTCTTCTCTACGTAGAAATGGCTCTGCTCATGATGTGTGTCATGTAAAAGGAAGGTGGTGTATGCGTCGGTTGGTTTTCAAAGTGCTTCAAGGAACATTGCTCTCATTCGGATGGCATATATTCGTAGGGATACAGTCAGACGTCCAGTCTTCATAACCATCTTGGCCTCGCGACGCGGCAACGGAATCAAACGTAGTTACGAGCATGCATTTCATTGTAATCGCCAGAAGGATGAAGTTTGGCATCTGGCCGACATGCATCAGGAAAGAGCTTGCAACCTGGCATGACGTCTTTACGAATTTGCGGGCAACAGGTAGACCATGCTATGGATAAATTGCAGAAGCAGTCCTAGCACTTCCAGCGAGAATGTCAGTCACTTGGTTTACGCAGCGAGCTCACGTATATGCCATACATCGCCCACACGTCAGGCTCGTCTAGCCGAGCATGAGAGTGCCGGCGCCAACACTGAATAATCGCCACGCGGCCTTTTCCCTTTTTTATTTGTCCGCAAAATGTAAACGAGCTGTAAACGGTCTTTCTTCTCCAGTTTCCGGCAGACGCGAGCAAGATGGCGGCGAGCAGTGTTTGCGCGTTTTTCTCAGAGGCAATAAATCTGCGCCTGAGTTCGCCGCGGCGCTTTGTCATTACGCGATTGGCTGCAGCGCCGCCCTGGCGGCGAAATGTCTGGATGTATGGGCTGTTTACGTTGTTGTGCGGAATGTCGTCGTTATGCAGTGAGGCAGATGCAACACAGATGGACCGAGTGATTGTAGTTGAATCCATGACCTGTGATATCATCCTGACATGGACGGTCAGCACAACTTCTTGAATCAGACACAACATCTTCGCTGCGTGAAATGTAGCCAGACTCGTATTCTTACGCTTTCCACCTGTATGAATCTCTTTTTGTCTGTAATCCGTCAAATGCAGGAATTCTTCCCTCTGGCTCCTTCTCCTTTACACTATATTAATACTCTAATACTCTGAAATAAACTTAAATTTGAGTTTCAATTAGGATAACTACATATGTTTTTGCTATGATGGGACGGTCCAAAGATTACTTGAATGTGAAGGCGAGTAAAAGGAAACAAGTATCCATGACGCTTGTACATGTTCATGCTGTGCTGAGATAAACGTTACATCCGCATTTTCTGCACCCTTTATGTACCTCACAATGACAAACCTCGATGAAAGGACACATTCTCCTGTGCTGTACGTCTTCAGACTTCTTTCGTTCACTCGTAAGGTGACCAGGGTACCACTCCTGTTGTACAGCAATGCCCTGCGTGCATTACGATTCAATACTGGTGCTGACGCGTGTTTTGTGACTTAGGCAGGAATCGCTACTTGCAACCAGGGAAGGGTAATGGTAACGGAAACAGAAACGGTATATTACCGAAATTGGAGATGGTAACGATAACAGAGACGGAAACGCGTTCCACGGTTCTTCATTACCGGAAACAGAAACGGAAACGAAAATTATCATCCGGTATTGAATTCGGGTAATGGCTGTTCCTGTTGTGCGATGACGTTTGAGTGACTCTTCATTTTATTTATTTTTTGATATTTTGATGACTCCATTCCCTGTAATGCTCTAAATACTACACGAGAGCATGGAAAGAAAGCGCGATGTTGAACCTCAAGGGAACATCCCTCACTACACCTCGTCCCAGTCCTCATAACTATATGACATCAACAGATCACTGTACTGTGCCATAGCACGAGGATGACAGACCACGATTTTTAGTTATACATTTTGTACTTTTTTTTTTTCATTTCACCGTGGCCATTGCAGTATCATTTATAACTGAGAGCGTCCGCTTATGAATGCGACATTGGATGAAGGTAACGCCCATCTTGAGTTGCTGGACTCCGAGTGACTGAAGACATGTTTGTACATTTTTTAAAGTCTTGCAAGATGTGTACATCCCAACGACGTAAAATTACTTGTGTAGTGCGTACGCGTGACGCCGAAGCAGCACTTGGGCAAAACAGGGTGCTGACAGAGCCGGACGGGCTGTCCTCCGGTATCTCTGTAACAGCCGTTCCCTTACCGGGAACAGTAACGGAAACGAAATTGAAAGGCTGATATCAGAAACGGAAACGAAAATATAGCAGTAACGAAAATGGAAACGGTAACGAAAATACGTCCGTTATCCTTCCCTGCTTGCAACTTAACAGTTTCCGAATCAGGACTACAGTACATATTTTCCTGTGGTCTGCAGGAAAATATCCCGTCCCGTTGTGGATAAGCAGCTACGAACATGGTTTGTGGTCTCCGTGTGCAATAGGTTCACTAAGCTGCGTTAACAGGGGCCAACTCTCTGCACCAACTCGAACCAACGTCTCATGACCAACCTCGAGAAAGTGCAATATCCGCATTCACACGTACCAACTCAGTAGCTGCACCCACAAACAAGCTCACGGCAATCGGAGGCTGTGAGTTCAAATCCAACTGATGGTAACTTTTCTTTAGCTCTCTATATTCAAACCTAAGTCAGTTTATGTCGCCAAGAGATCATCATTATCCTCAAAAATACCTATTGATATATTTATGCGGAGTTTACTTAAAACGAAAAATATTTATCAGCTACGCCTGCAGAATTTCAACCATGCCAGGTAGTAATACACAAACGAAATCGTATCACGCCATCGGGAGTCACGTGGCAATGCTCCTCTCGTTGATTAGCTAAGCACCACCATGCACCTCCCTCTCCAAAGTTTTCGGTCGGCGACCAATTTGGAGCAACTTGCTCGCGCGGCTGAATGGTTAGCGTGCTGGCCATGTCACGTCTAGACTGCGAGGTACCCGGGTTCGAATGCCAGTACCGGCTGTGCTGTCTGGGTTTTATCCTCTGCTTTCCTTAGACGCTGTCAGATATATGTTGGCCCAGGACGCACATTTCCCCCAGAGCGTTAGTCGTGATGTCCACTTCTGCTGTTTGAGAAATACCACCACCGATTCGAGTTGGTCGTGGTTGGTGGTGTCGGCCGACTCGGACCAACTCCAAAGTTGGTCATAGTTGGTGGAGAAAGTTGGTGCGTGTGAACGGATGCGACTAAGCGGGCTATAGTCCGGTCTCGTAGCGTTGGTTCTCTTGCAATATCAGCCCAGTGAGTATGTAGTTACAACATTTATGTATTAGTTATAGTCCCGTTCCTTTTGTTGGTATTGTACCTGCGCGCACTTAAATTTAATTCATTTTTAATTACTATTTTTAACTACTTCAACTATCTTATGTCGTGGAGCCTGTCGGTTTGCCCCACGTTATACCCCCAACATAACATTTGCTTATTATTGATCATCTTTAAGCTAACGCAACTAACGTTTGAATTCTTCTTTCCATGTCGAAATTGTGCACACAGTACGATTGTTCGAATATGTTTATTTTCTTCTTCTTATATTCTGCTTCAACGAGAAATCTCCTGCTGGGGGCAAGTGATGGGTTTGGTGGACGAACCGCTGTGACGTCGCTCAGGCGAGTGCCATTGATGTAAGTAACCCTTAGATGCGTATCGAGTGCAATGGAATCAGAAGATGAGAGCCTGCGGCGCAATAATAGACAAAGTGTCGTAGGCAGCATAAACAGGACATGGTCCTAGCCCGTCGTCGTTCCCAATGGTATAATTCTCTCTCCTGATTTGTTCGAAATTGTAAGCATGCGCCCTATTGGGAAACTGCATTTATGTTAATCGTCACCAAAGGCGAACATCTCGTTGCGTCCTTAAGTCACGTAAGTAAAGAGAGCACCGCTAATAATGGGGCCTGCCAAGTACCGTATATGCAGCACCAAACGAACGAATACGGTTCGGCGTCACGCACGCTGCTATTGCTTTAGCTGGGCACGGTAACTTTACGGTGAGGTTACTAACGATTTACTGAAACTGCCTAATAATTTATCATTATGCGCTGTTCCAACCCGTGAGCACGTTATGGGGCGGAGTTATGCTTGTATAATGTACCGGCACAATCACCTCACGACAGTTGAGTGTGCGTGGAGCAGCTATATGCTTACTTTTCAGCGACCCAAGTTCGCTTTATTTTATGCGAAAGAGAGAGATACAGGATTGTCAGTTCCGACGAGACTGGCTGCTCCAGTATACTTATCCCTACACTTCTATTGATCATATAAATCCAATACCGACTCAGGGACAGCGTACTTCATGTCTGGTTACGTCATATGTAGTCATTTCTTGTGAGTTCGAGGAAATGGTCTAGTCACACACCCAACGCTCTACTAAGCTGCACCAGTGGCATGGCCGAGCGGATTAAGGCATCCGGCTCGTTGGTGGTAGCCAAGATCGTGTTGAAGACTGGGAGGTGGTCGTTTCGAATCCTACCACCGGCTGTGCTGTCTGAGGTTTTCCCTGGGTTTTCCGAACACTTTCCAGACGAATGTCGTAACAGTTTCCCCCGAAGTTGGCCCAGGACGCATACTAACCCCTCTGTCTCTCACACCTTCCTGCTGTCCTCTCCACCTGTCCACATCTGTACGCTGCTCATAGCCACAGTTGCTCCGCGGCGCTAGCACGGAATTAAAAAATCTACAAAGCTGCATAACACCGCGTATGCTTCACCGCATAACATGCTTCGAACCAACCGTCATCTAGAATGATATTGTCATATTGGGAGGCCTTTCTGTGGCACTTACGTCGTTATGTTTATTCTCACGGGGGGGGGGGGGGGGGGGGGGGGGGGTGTCGAGGTAGCTTGCCGTTGTTGGCCGCACTCAAGTGGGCATCGTCACGACTATAGCCAAAAAAAAAAGGAAACGAAGGTGGGAGAAAGGGGAGTTGAGGACTTCAAAGTGATGTAGAAGCAGGATGACCGGTACTGATGGGACGGAAGCACACTGTAGGTGAGAGGTGCACTAGAGTGGTCTCTCCGCTAGGCCCGTTGCTTGGAGAAAGCGCACGAGGCCGCGAGTTTTTGAAAGTCGTTCCGCACAAGAACCTTCGGGGAAGAGGACGTCCGTCAGTATACCAGGCCTGGCGTGGGGAAGATGGGTTTCCCGCATTCTCACAGAAACGCGTACGTCCCGCTCTCTCCTCAAATCAGTAGCCACCACTTCCAGCACTGTGAAGCATGTTTTTAGAGCGTAAAAACAGGACTTCGCCGTATGAGACGCCTACCATAATCTCGAATGACATAGTACTCTCCGGTGATTTGTTGAAACCGGAAGGAGTACGCCTTTCTGTGACACAAGTGTCACAACAACGACAATTTCAAGGTTGACACGACAGGTTGAAGGGGCGGTTGCCAAGGGTGGCAAGCTGTGATTGCAGTGTAAGCCCCTCGTTGGTATACGTATATCCGACAGCGGAGGAGTATGTGCTCTTCGTTGGCAAGTACACCACATTTGTTGCAAATTGGGCTAGGCTCACAGCCTAGGTGGTAGCGATACAACGGAGTGAAGGCCACGCTCAGACGTAGCCTGTGGATGAGTGACTTAAGGGGACGAGGAAGATTTGCAGGCAGACGGTATAACAGCGATGGGTCTACACTTCGCAAACCTGGTCGCTTTACCTGGTTGGAATGTCGCGTTGCCACTGTACACTCTTAAAAATGAACTTCACCGCATTGCACGCTCCTGGCCAACCATAACCTTGAATGATATCGTTATCTGCCCTGATTTGTTGAAAACGGGAGGCGTACGCCCTTTCTGTGACAATTATGAACAGCATAAGTGTCACAGAAAAGGCGTACGCCTCCCGTTTTCAACAAATCAGGACAGATAACGATATCATTCGAGATGATGGTTGGCTAGGAGCGTGCTATGCGGTGAAGTTCATTTTTAAGAGTGTAGGGTAGGCCAGGAATCAGACAAATGCCCGAGGAGGGACTTCTGTCTCCTCTCGAAAGTACGTAGAAGGCCGTTGTAGATGTGCAGCGGCAGCGTCGGCCTCGTGGTTCCCAGTTATACCGCAATGCCCTGGAACCCACTGAAGAGCAACGGAGTGGGAGCGTTCTTGTAGAGACTTCAGGGCGCACAGGATATCTATCACCACCGAGGATAGGGAACCGCGGATGCCCATGTTTTTAATGCACAGGAGAGCTACTTTTGAGTCGGTATAAATTACCCATTGCCGCGCCTCACAGCCTGTCGCATATGTCAAGAATAACAGGATAGCATAAAGCGCAGCGGATGTCGATGAGGTGTGGTGAGACAGACCACGTCCACGTGTAACGGACTCTGACGGAATGGCAAAGGCTGAAGATGAAATGTCCATGGTCGACGAGCCATGTTTCTCATTTCGTCCCCATCTCATACCTGCGAAGTAAAGAATAACGTTGACCTACCGTTGGACTTTGTTTTCAAGGACGTCTGTGTGACGCTTCCACGACAAATTCCATGATAGAGTTACGCCGAGCAACTTGCGATGTGTCACCTGCCAGAGTGGGCTTCCACCAATATACGAGCGAGATCTATGCATGGCTTTCCGCGTGAAGGCTAGAACAGCGCTTTTCTCTGCAGATATCTCCATTCGTGCCTGGAGCCAATACTGACGAATGGCATCTAACGTGCGCTGAAGACGCCGACAGAGTGCTGGACGGGAAGTACCTGTATTCCAGATACAGATGTCATCGGCATACAGGGACAAGTTGACTTTCCGCTGAATGCAGGTTCCAATGCCCGCCATAACAGCATTGAAGAGAAGCTGTCTTAGGACGCTTCCTGGAGGTACCCCCTGAGAGATGGGGAATTGCTCTGTGAGGCCTTGTCTTCTCCGGACGAAAACACATGTTTGACTGAGGAAATCAGCGATCCAAAGCAACGTTGTACGTGAAAGCGCAGCAATCTGTAGAGCATGTAAGATTGATGTATGATTGACGGTATCATAAGCTCTCTTAACGACAAGAAATACCGCAGCCGAGATACCCCCCCCCCCCCCCCCCCCCCATTGTCGTGCCTCTTACACCGATGTGACCAGGTCGAGGACAGAATCTATCAAACTGCGGTGACGTCGGAACCCAGCTTGTTCTTGAGGGAAGAAGGCATGGTTTTCGAGCCACCACTCAATTCTACGCAAGACCATTCGCTTCATAACTTTTCTCAAACAGCTAGTCAAAGTTACCAGGCGGAAAGATGCCAGTTAGGATGGGTGTTTTCCTGGTTTTAGCAACGGTACCACTTGGCCGACTTTCCACTTCCTAGGAACCTGTTCGTGCCTCCACGAGTGATTGCAGATATTCAGCAGGGCCTGAAGGGAAGTAGGGTCAAGGTTCCGAATCGCCGTATATGTAATGGCGTCCGGGCCTGGAGACGACTTCTTGCATGAAGCTGAAATTGCTGACAAAAGCTGTGCAACGGAAAAGCCCATATCCAAGGCAGGGACTGCTGATGGGTTAGCATGCTCGTGAATAGATGTACAAGTGTCACAAAAACGTGTACGCTTCCCGTTCTCCACAATTCAGAGGAGAGAGCGATGTCATTCAATATGATCGTTGGCTTCGTGCATGTTATGCGGTGAAGTTCTGTTTTAAGAGTTTCCTAGCCTTCCATTCCGCATCACATCGTTTCGTCTCATTATAAAAACGGAGGCAATAAAAATAATATAGGTAATTCGGAGTAGATTTACACGTAATGTAAACAGAAAACTTCACCGCATGACACGCTCCTAGCCAACCACAACTCTGAACGACATTGTCCTCTCTCCCTGCTTTGTTGAAAATGGGGATGCGTGCGTACTACGTCTTTTGGGGGCACTTTACGTCGATATTAATGGTCACAGTAAGGCGTTCTCCCCGCTGTCTCCTTAAATAATGATTTGTAACGGCGTCATTCTGTGCAGGAAGAAGTAACAGAAACGGAAACGGTACTGTACCCAAAATATAGCAGGTAATAGAAGCAGAAACCCATATCGCAGACTCAGAATACCTGAAACAGAAACGTAAACGAAGATAATTTATGTTGATAACTCGGGTACTGCAGGACCCGAATTATTGCAATACTTTACCGTATCAATTAGTAAATTTATGAAATAACTGAGCTCAATGAAGCGAACTAAAATTAACTGAGGAACTAAAAGTAAAATAAACTATTAAGCTGGAGCATACAAGGAAATAGCAAATAGATGAAGCACAGTTCGTATGGTGACTTGCAAGTTGCAAGCCTAAGTAACATTCGTGAAAACCATGTTCATAGTAGTTGTTCAAAGAAACCGCATATGTATATTTTTCTCTGTCTGTTGTGTGAACGTATCCAAAGCCCTCAAACTAGATTTCAGAATAAACGTACACGTAAAAAGTATTATCACAACCTCAAAGCTTATTTAAAAAAAAAAAAAAATAAGAAGGAAAATAACAAGCGGGTAGATCGGTAACGAAAACCAAAACCGAAACGTAACGGAAACGACGGTCAACAATGGTGGTACTTACGGAAACCCAAACAGACATGGGCCAGTAACGGAGGCGGTAACGGAAACCAAAAAGATTCCGTTACCTTTCACCGCGCCACGTCACCACACGACCACATAACACGCTGAAGGCCAACCATCGCACAGACTAACACCGCTATCACTCCTGATTTGCGGAAAGCACGATGCGTACGCCTCTTTGTGACAATCAACCTAACTGCTTAACTGTCACAAAAAGGCGTGCGCCTCCATTTTTTAACAAATCGGAGGAGAGAACGATGTCATTCGTTGTGATGAGTTTGCCAGGAATGTCTTATGCGGTGAAGCTAGTCTGTAGAGCATTGCGGAATGCTACCGATCTAACTGCTTGATAGCGGCAGCGCAAAAAATTGCATTCGAAACAAACGCAGTACAGTCATCATGCATAGAACATGCATCAAGGAGTCCAATCTATCGCTATGCGCTGTGAGGAAGGCGTACTATGCGCTGCCGATAACGAGCTGCATGCCGCTTACGGAATTGCTTCCGAACAGGCAAGCATACGTTTGGGCTTCTCAAAGAGCTATGTTGTTGAAACCTTTTAAGATGGAAAGAAGAACGAGAAAGAACGATAAGGCACAGCATACGTCGTACAAAAAAGAGAGAAAACAAATCCGAAACACATTTTCCTTCCTGGATACCCGAGCCTAAATTATGAGGTCAATCCGTAGATCAATAGCGTGTCCTTTACTTGCCTGTTTTCAAACCGAAACACACCTTGTAAAACATCCACCCTCAAAGAAGCGGCGAACGGGGGGGAAAACAGAAAGAAAAGGAAAAAAGACAGACTAAAATTAAAACCATGCACACCAGGAAAGCCGAAAGAACATTTCGTTTATGTGACTGTTTCCAAAGAAAAAACAATAAACCAAAAAGAAGCAAAGAAAAGGCACATCGTAAATATAAAGGTTTCGCCCGGCAATATCTTCGAGCACTTCGCTCAAGCACGGAAAAAGGTCAACGCCATTGGAAACATGTCGTTCTTCCCAGAAGAAAATATAAACTGTCACGGTACCACGATGGACCTGGCGAATGGAGCACATTAATCAATCGATAACCAGAGTTCATTGTCGTCATTTTCGTCAACTGGTTTTCTCGTGCATTCAGCGAGGGGCTTTTTTTTTTATCTGTGTGTTTGTTTGTTATTATCGTTTATTTATTTATTTTTTGCGTGCCCTCTTCGTACCTGAGTGTCGCTTCCGATAACACTGGTGATCGTTATGAAAGACACTCTGCGTGCGCAACTTTAAAAAGTCAGGATGAACTCTTATCATCCCGTGTGTACTGTAGAATACATTTTCGGACACTTTGTGATTATATGACCTCATGCTGCTTCGAATGATATTCCGGTATCGGTTGATCTCTGATCTGCGGTGTGTCTGGCCGCTTCCTTCTTGTCGTGGTGCAAGAAAGGTCGTCTGTTAGGAACGGAATAAGGTGTGGATATCGGTGGGCTAAAGCTGCACTCTTTCCTTCCGAAACTTGTTGTTGAGGAAGTGCAAGGATGATTAGTCCACCGTTGTATCTAGTAGCAGTATTGCTGGCGCGCTTCTTGTTTTGCGTGCTTTTGTGCTTTTTGTTTTGTTTCTTCTTTTTCTTCTTGTGGCAATCTTGACGTTACGTATGTAAAAGTCTACACTGGTCCTTATCTCCCTTCTCACAATTCTGTCGCACAGATTTCTTCGCGTCGCGTTTCTATTGCCAGTTTTCTGAGTAACGTTTCTATTGGTGCCAGGCACATGAATTAAATTTTCATACTCAAACACAAATATTGCACTAGCAGCGCGGATACCAATAACTTGCCTCAACTATATCCGAGTCATTGTAACATTTAACTGTCTAGCTCCAGACCCGTCAATGCATGCTAATCACGCCATATTCTTTTGGCTACACCATGTATCCCACCCTTCTGAGAAGTCTTCTTTTTCTTATGTGTTTCCCAAGTCTAGTCCTACTTCAGATATCCAAAGCCAACATGATCTACGGACCACAGAACAACGCGTTATTATTGACCACACGTCTCCATGGGCAGAATTTACAAGTTTTACAAGCTTTCACTGACGCTTTATTACACCCTTCATACTTCGCACCATCTGCCCATTTATTATATATTCATTTTTAACAACTTCAAGACAAACACGCGATCAGCAGCTGTAGTAACCTTCGGCGATGTAGGACTCTTTTTTTTACTCGGGCATCTGTCCTTATTTATTACCAGTCGCGATAAGTATTTGATTTATTCGTAATTTTGTAGCGGACGTTGGTTTACGACCAGGTCGCATTTTTATCACATATAATTCCGTGGGGCATCTTCTCGCGTAACAGTTTTATAGTTTCCGCCGCCAGATGACGGTGTTAGATCCAATTCGCGTCGCCTGCTACTCACCCTGCTTCCGAACTTTTATTGGCTAGCACACGGTGGATGGTGGGTGTGACGCATTCAAGCAATCGCCTCGCTGGTACTCTTCTGTTTTCGTCTTCTTCTTGCAGAGAGCAGTTTAGAAGGCTGGGATGTCTGTAAGCACGTTAAGGTGCTGAAGGAGTGTGAAGAAGGTGAAGAAGTTTTTAATATTATTTAAAAGTGGATTAAATTGAGTGTCAAACGGCACAAATGCAGAGATTAAGAAACGCTTACAGTCTCGTGGACATTCGCACGAAACATGACGGACAGTGCACTCTTAAAAATGAACTTCACCGCATAGCACGCTCCTAGCCAACCATTATCTCGAATGATATCGTTATCTGCCCTGATTTATTAAAAACGGGAGGCGTACGCCTTTTCTGTGACAATTATGAACAACATAAGTGTCACAGAAAAGGCGTACGCCTCTCGTTTTCAACAAATCAGGGCAGATAACGATATCATTCGAGATGGTGGTTGGCTAGGAGCGTGCTATGCGGTGAAATTCATTTTTAAGAGTGTGGATGCTAGTTTCCTCAAAAGATAAAGAATGCTGGTACAATATGCCGCAGCGGAACTTTGAAGTCTTAAGGGCTGAAAGTCGGAATTTAATGAGCATTGTACGTGTTCCGAGAACGTATCCATGCGCATCTTTGCCAGTCACGCAAAAGAATCTTTGAAGGTAACATGACAAGCAGGCCGGGGAAGTAAGGTAAACAACTTATTTTCTGCCACGTAATTTTCCTTATTATAAACGGTGTCTCACACCAAATGTGTAAAGATCGCGATAAAGCACATGCAGAATAATGCGCTGTCGACTATATGTCATTATTTTCTCTCTTTTGCACCTTATAAGACTCTACTGCGTTTTTATCTTTAGCTTAATTGCCTTTCGCACCAAATCACGAAAGGAAAAAATTGCTACAGAAAATGAGTAGCGCATGCGTTGCTTCCTCATTCCAATCAAAGGCCCTTATAGTTTCCGGACTTCAGACACTGAACAAAATTGGGATTGTCATCGTTTTTGCTTCCTGTCTGGCAAACGTGCCGACTATAAACTGTGTCTTTGATCTGCGATCATTGTTGCCAGCATCAAGTATGCAGCAGCTCGCGTGGATATTACATTTTGGGGGTGTGCGAATAGTCATTTGGAAACCGAAGCAAATACGAAGCGAATACACCGCTGTGAAAGAAGCATGATGTGGCACTACTTTGTTGTGGTTTTAGCAAGGTTTGCCAATTGAGAGAAATTCACGGTGCTAAAGGCCAGTTCCCACATACAACGCTCCGCTCTATAGCGCTAGAAAATAGCGCTCGAAAGCTAGCGCTGTTTTTCCGCTTGCCGTTCTCACATACAACCGAGTACATAGCGCTATCCTGCTCGGGTCACGGGAAATCTCGTTGCGACGTGATGCACCGGTACTACCGTGATTGATTACTGTCCGCGTCGGGTATCGCCAGCGCCATGGCGGTTGACACTTTTGATGCTGTGATTGTCGTGCATTGGCAGATGAAACTCGTTGCCGTTTCCACGTCGCCGCCGCTGTCGTGCTGCTTCGAGTGGCCGAAAGCAAAACAAACCCCAGCTTCCGCGACGTCACCGCCGAAAGAAGCTCCCAATTGGTTGACGCAGACTCAGCGCACAAAATAGCGCTGGAAAAGTTGACGGGAGCTCTACTTCGACAAGCGCTGTTTTATAGCGGTTCGCAGCACTGAGAGGAGGAAAACATAGCGTTGTTTCATAGTGCTGTGTAGCAAATCACTATATGTGGGAACTGGCCTTTAGAACACTGCAATGTGTCGTGAATGGTTGCGTAACATGTACATACGGATAGCTACGGATGTTCACATGAAGCAGCGCTGACTGTGTTATCCTGCCTTGTAGTGTTTTCGGGCTCACTCGTGCACATTCGGGACAATTCGAATATGTATTCGGCTTCAAAGCGACATTCGATTCCAAATTCGAAAGAAATACACATTTATTCGCTTCAATATTCAAAGAATCCGAATATTCGCAGAGTCCTATTCCTTTTATGTTTGAGATTACTATGTCCCGTTCAACAGTGATGGCAGAAGGAGCCGCTACGTCGCCGTTATTTAGAAATACGGCTGATCCGCTTGGCCTCAATGGTCCATTTTGCGCTTTCCTCTCCTACTTATGCAGGTACACACGGCAGGTTTACGAAACTAACATGATTGCGCTAAATCAAAGCATTTCGGCGCGATCATTTATCAAGAGTACTGCATCGAATATTCACCTCATTATCGTGTTCGTATGCGGCAAAGAGAAATAAATTTGTCACGTAATTATTCCGAGCTGCTCAACAGTTCAACGCACTACCTTGGCGGCGACAATTTATGTGCCGAACTGAGACGGCTTCCGGTTTTGTTTCGGAGGAATGAGTCTCCCTGGAGCTGTTATTCCAACCAGTGATTAATGGTGGCAAAAGATGATGCCCACAAGCATGGATATGGCGCGTTCTAGCCTGAATCAGTCACTTCAGGTTGTAATATTTCAAAAATACAAAGTTCTTATCATCACTGTGCTCAAGAAGCAGAACTAACTTTGCATTATTTCAGCAACCCTCGACGCCCGGTGCAAGCTTCTTTAGGACGTTAGCAGCTTAATCGCGTTGGAGCGCCGTCCTTAATCTTTATTGGAAATTGTGGAATTGCGCTTTGCGGAAGTGCTTTTGCAAATTTGCAATAAAATTGTCCAGTAATTCCGCCTTAGAAGGATATTGTACAGGCTGACGATAAGTTGCGCAAGAGAGCACACGTTTTATGTTTTCTTGAAACCTTGAAATAGTGAGCGTTAGTAGACCGTTGATAACGTAGCTTCCGAAGTACTGTGTCTACCGCACCTAATGAACTGATAAGATTCTGAGTCATGCACATTGCCATAGGTTCCGGTATAGGTACGGTAGCTTCACGGTGATGTTATTAACGGTCTACTAACACACTCTACTGTCTTATTGACTGCGCTGCATCTTAAATGTATTCGTTACCTGGTAGTTACCAGCTTCCCTGTACTGAATTTGCGGCAGCGGCATTGCTACTCAAAACATGGAACGTGACTGGACTCGTGGTGCCGCCCTGAGTCACTCGACTGAACTACCACACACTAACAACACAAAGCGTGAGCGTCCCTGCAGAGAGGCTCACTATTAATGATGATGTGACATCATCAGTAACTGTTCTTGTGCCTGTACTTTGCATCTACCGTTCACTACGCGCCCTCTATAGGGATGACATCCCTCCCCCATTGGTTTTTATAACTCTTGTGAGTGCTTAAAGGGACCATAACAGGATATTTGACAAGCCTACGACCATTTTGAATTTGTACCTCTGTACTACAGCATTCACCCTGCTAAATATGAAGTTGAAAATCGTATCAAATAGCGAAAATATTCGATAGTCATCACGGCCGTGGACGGCAACTGCTACAACCCGCCTGCGAGGCGAACTGCCCGTGACGTCATACACAGGGGACGGTGCCGATTGGCGGACGGTCTTTTGCGAGCAAATTGCAAAATTTGCGAGCAAGCTTGCAAATGAGAGGTTTACGGGAGAGTATAGTGGAAGGAGAGAATAGAGTGGGGTAGAGTAACGCCCCTGGCGATGAACCTCCCCCCTCTCCATCTCAAAATAAAGTTGTTGTTGTTTGAGAGGACTGATGTTCTGAGGCTGGACCAACATAGAAAGACAAATACATACAAAGCCTCAAATTGCCTAAGAAATTAACGATGAAAGATGAAAGTCACTGAAATGTTAGCCAGCTGTAGGACTCGAACCAGAAGATGTGGGTTCGAGTCCTACAGCTGGCTAACCTTTTCAGTGACTTTCATCTTTCATCGTTAAAAGCTTGCAAACTTCGCCGTGAAATATGTTTTAATTTAACCTGGAACTAAGATCGTGTCTAATCGTTGACACAGAAGCATATCGGAACTGTAATGTAGCCGTTGATTGTCAGCATGGTTACCGGAGCACGTTTTCCGCTCTGAGCTTCTTCTTCGTCAGAAAATGTCCGTCGGTGGCCTTTTGGGAGCTGTTGAGTACGGAACGATTCCTGGGGCTCAATCTTGACCTGCACATAGCGATCGTTATAGCTATTTTTCAAAATTTGCGCGCTCATTCCGTCACGCGCATTGGCCGTCGACCGGGGAGCACGAGCGTTTAGCAAGCGTTACGGGATAGCGCTAAGTTCAAAATCTAGCCCCTAGACGCTGTGTGCGTCGCATAATCTCTTGCTCCGTCGCTGACAATTTGCGTTTCGCCATATTACTGCTGATTTCGACGGCAGATATACGACGTCGTGGTTGTCCAAACCCACGTGGTCCCCAACCCGCTTCGAAGGGATGTATTCGGCGGTCACGCCCCGCTATTTTTGCGTGGTATATGCGCCCCCGGTGCACTGAATATGGTTAAAAGTAGATGTGTGTATCATAGTGAGGGATCATGAGAACCGTTTCCGGCAGAGTACTCGGAATACGCGAAAATCATGTGATGGTCCCTTTAATGCAAGTGCTTCATTGGCCTTCATTCCCCTTTTGTCTTTTCCGGTGTGTCTGTTTGGTGTACGTGTCGTTCAAGAATGTCGCCCTTAGTTTGGCGTCTTATAGTATAAGGTCTGTCCCAGAAGCAGTGAGAATGGTTTAAAAAATAGATTGATTAAAAAAAATATGCAGGTGGACTGCATCACTTTCAGAGTATGTTGAATGTGGCAGTCATCGAAAAAGCCACACAGCGCTGGGAATTGAACCGCGCGTCTCTCGATTACCGGACGAGCGCCTTGACCAATTTCACCACGCTTTTGTTGTGTTTGTCTCTTTGTATGTTCCCGCCTCAGAACAATTACTTTCCATAATCTTCGAAGTAGGTTCCTTGGGACTGAACACAGCGATTCCAGCGAAGCTGCCATTAGCTCCATAGTAGTGGAGAAGGTCCTCGTGTGAGAAGCTGTCCAGAGCCCTCGTCCCATCTGGCTACACCTCTTCGATAGTGTCAAAATGGTGTCCCTTCAGGTGAATTGAGATTTTGGGGAACAGGAAGAGCCTCACGGCGCCAAGTCAGAAAAAGAGTAGGCAGGGAAAGGTAGGGATATTTGCCTGTGCCCAGAATTCTGTTACAGCCAATGATGTGTGACTTGGCGTATTGTCGTGGCGGAGGACCCACGCTGTGGCAGAGCCACGTCACACTCGCAAAACCCGTCTGAAACGCTCGGGGGCCTGTGGGTACCTAGTATAAAATTAGGCTGACATTTAAATCTCGGTCCCAATTCATAGCATTTTTGAGAACGGCCATGTTTTCATCGGTTCTTGACACTGAAAGCCGCCCAGAGCACTGTTGACCCTCAACGGCTTTCCGTTCAACCCCGAAGGCATTGTGTCATCTCAGAATTTTCGTTGACGACAAAGCAGCTTCCCCATATACGCTGCCTTCAACATTCCAAAGGTTTCTGAAGGTTATTTCAAGTTTCACGCCAAAAATATTACAGATGGGACGAATCCAGAATTTTCCGAATCTGCATCCGAATCCAAGGAAGGTTCTGCGAATACACGAATCTTTAGAATCCTTTCTTAAAAAAGAATTTAAAGATCCAGGGGGAAAAAACACTTCTACTGAAAAGTGTTTTGAAGCAGAATTTGAAAACTTTGTTTAACGAAAAACAAATTAAATAATAGTTCGCTTTCATGAGAAAACTTACCTATATACTTCTTCTTAAATGTAATTTATTTAACATGTTGTTCATCGACTACAGGAAATACATAAACTCTCGACTCTGAATTCTTTCCTTAAAACTAAGAAACAATCAATAGCAAAATCACGTTACTTTTAAACTTGTAATGTACGAGTTTCTGCCTGAACTCTTTCAGTCCAGAGCAAAATAAACAAACAAACAAGAAAACACCCGCCGGCCAATCAGGCTTTCGGCGGACTCCGGAAGCACCAGTTTAAAAAAGAAGAAGAAGAAACAAACATGGTTGGTGGATTTGAAAGATTCGATTCACCGTTTTGGGCACTGGGATTCGGGATCCCGAATCTCGAATCCCTGCCTAGTATTCGAGGATTCGCGGATTCGGTTGGCCCATCCCTGCAAAATATAATTGCATGACGCTATTCGATAATACTCTGAATTTTCGACCGCGACGAGGCTGAAAAACAGGAGTGCTCTTCTGAAACTGACAGACTGTTCGGAGGGCTCGGGCTCAACTGTGGAGGGCCTCATGGGATGCCTGAGATCTCCCTCCACTACCTGAACCATCACTTACCTTAAGCAGCCATCGTTGAGAACGTAAAAAAAAGAAAAAAGAAATCATTCACATTACTTTTGGGACAGACCTCGTATATTGCACATATCTTCAGACAGCCTTGCACAGCCCAGTGAGTACCGAACTTTGCACGCA
The DNA here is from genome assembly GCF_037126465.1 of Ornithodoros turicata. Lineage (NCBI taxonomy): Eukaryota > Metazoa > Arthropoda > Arachnida > Ixodida > Argasidae > Ornithodoros > Ornithodoros turicata. The sequence continues at coordinate 45,981,699 of NC_088201.1, forward strand.
CATATTCAAATATGCACCAAGCAACCGAGCTCCTATACACTTTGTAGTGAGTCACGTGGCGAATGTTATTCCAATCATATGTACATCGTGTACAAGAAGTTCGTGCACACGTATACCAAGCAGCTTCAAGGGGCAAGCTCCAAGAAAGCTACCTAAAAAGAAGTATACAAGTACGTCCTGGGAGGAAGCCTGTGTCGTACTTGTACTTCCTTTTAACCATCTGCGAGAGTAACATAGTGCACGGTGTACCAGCACTCCCTGTAGCAGGGTGTACTGGGAAGAACCTTGCTTCAGGGTGTACTTGCACGCGTACAGGGAAGTCACATAAGGGGCGCATCCAGCAAATGCACCCCAAAAAGCTGTCGTGGTGGCAGCTTTTTTTCTCAGTGTGGAGAAAAGCCTGAGGCTGGGCTAGGAAAAGACGGTTGCTTGCGTCTACGCCATTTTATCTGCCACTGAACTACGTGTATGCTATAGGTCTCTTGCACCAAAGTTTGGCTCGACGACCGCAGCGCCAAATTCAGTCTTAGTGGACAGCGAGCTTAAAGGAGGTAAGAACTCCTATTTGCATGTATTTAGTTACGGGTTTAATAGATGTAATATTGTTCTTCTACGCTTCGTAATTCTATATACAATTTATTGTTCAATTCTTCTCCTTCATGACTTGTGCAGCGTTAATACAAAAACGCACTCTTTCGTATTCGGGCGAGTAGACGCACCGCCGTCCAGGTACCTCTATCCATCCATACGTCATCTGAAGCCAACGCGGAGGTACACATAACGTTCTGCTTTACCCTCTTCAAGATGAACTTCACTACATGGCACGCTCCTAGCCAACCATCATCCCGAATGACAACGTTCTCGTCTCTGATTTGTTTTAAACGGGCCTTAAACGGGCCTCCGAGCCTTCGATCAGGGGCAGGGGGGGGGGGGGGGTACATGTTTATGGGTATATGTGTTGGTAGCCGAGCTGTATTGGCCAATCTCGGAAATTTCAGGTGGGGTGTTGCAAAAAACCGGGAGAGTGTATGGGGAAATCCCTGGTGCCACGTGCCACTGAGCTGCATACTTTGAACTGGCTCAATTTAGTTCGTGTAACCCACAACATTATGGCTAGCAATTCCTGCCACCTTTAACAAAGAATAGTCTGAACAGCGGCATTAGCATGTACGTAGAAATGCAGCAGCCAACGGTCAAGTACCATCTTGATTTACATCATACTTTACATCACGAACCAGTACCGATCACGCCACTATAAAGAAAGATTGATAGAAATCACGACTTACGCTCGGGCGCACCCTGCAGTCGACGCTGTTTGACATGTGAAACAGATGTGCTTTTATTTGCATCGCAGTCACCGCTTCAACGGCCTAAACATGTGTTTACGCAGAATGGCGTTCACAGCATTCCTTGCGTACGGACTTCTCCACCGTGGTAGGGACAGACCTCCGGGTGCACGAACACGTATGGCGCACTCAGCCACAAGTGGCGCTGCAGGATACGGTTCGGAGTGCCCCCAAACGCCGTGCCGATAAAGCGCGTATACCCGTTTAATTGTCAGACATTTTGAGGTGGTGTTGCCAACGGCTCTGCGATCCTCGACACCAAAATGCACATCTGTCTTGATATTAAACATTCTTCATCTTTTTTTTTTCTCTCTCTTTTTGCGAGCACTAATTAATAAGTATGCGCGACTTCAGTGGAAACGAACTAGCTGCTTGTGTGTATGAATATGCGACAGGACCAAATTTTTGCAAATAGAAGTTGGACAGTAATTTCCACACTGTTCAAAAAATGACTTCAGCAGTATCTTTCCTGCATACGGCGATTCAGTGCAGTTTTGTATGGCTCAGTCAATTGAAATGCTAATTAGCATATTTAAATCAAATGTACAAGTTATTTCAATATTCTCTCGTGATGTGAAGGTTCTCCAGACAAAAGGTTTTGGATAAAGTGTCCTACGCAACGTCGCATCTCTTGCCTGAATATTACTATTCCATCACCCTTATGCTGTATCATTGACCAACGTCCACAATTCGACAATGCACATTATCCTGTGTTCTGTTCACTCGAAAACTTTTTCTAAGACTGTGCTTACTTTTGACTCTCTTTTCTTCAAACTTCTGCTCTTCATTTATTTCGAAAACATCGGTTTTTCAAACAAGGTTAAAATCCGTGCTGGTTAGTGGTACAGTGTTAAAACATTAGTGCATTGGCATTGTCTGCGTTGACTGTGTTTCCTTGTCTCCTCCGTCGTAATTCTTCTAGTTCTGGGGTTTCGCTTTTAACAATGCGTATAAGTATCGCTACGAAACATCTGCTCGTTGCGTCTTAATTTTCACCGGCAACATTTGACCCCATTTAAACGCCCATCTTCGCGTATGGGCATCATGATATGGAACACCAATTTTGAATCATCATCCCCATTTCCTGTATTCGCGTTCAGCCGTTGCCCACCTGGTTGTCTACGCCGAAGCTGCGATAACGGGAGAACAAATGAAATGCGCGTCTCTTGCGCGAGCTGGGATAAAACGTGCCTCTGAGAAATTGGGCACGCCATAGTGAAGACATCTTTTGCTGCACGAAAAATTTGTCTCTCGTGATTAATGATTCGGGTGGCAATCCACAGCGGAATACGATTGTCTCTTCCTCCCCGCGTTATTCGTATCGTGGCCAAACATCGTTATTTTCCTGACTACTTGGGTTGGAGAAAGCAGGCGCGATAATGAGAGAAGAAGAAGAAGAAGAAAAAAAAAGTTACACGCATGGCGTTGTTTCGCTTCTGATTGGTGTTACTCGATGGGCGAGCATGTGAGAACCGGAAGTTCGCCCTCTGTCCGCCCGCGTCTGTGAACCCTTATTGATAACTGAGCATTTGAGAATCGCTGTGTGTGTATAGAGTAGGCGAGACTGGGAAGAGTTGTCGCATATTTTTACTTTCGATTTTTCGGTGACGAAAGTGCGTATGTGAGGCTGCTGAAGTAGGATGTTTTGGCTACAGTTCTTGGCCTGGTTGGATGACAACATAATACGCGTGACAGAGATCAGCGCAAAGAAAAAGAAAGACCGGTGTAGATATAGGCTGCGGGTCAGGACCCGCTGAAGTCAGCAATACGCTACGACAGCGTGTCTCTTCGCAGGGGAGAGTGTGAAGTTTGGAGAAATCACGTGACCAAGTGTCTGTCCACTCACAAGATAAGGGGGTATTCGTACACCGGCATGGTTCCAAAGAAAAAGCCACGTGCGCCTCATCCTTGAAATGTTAACACCTCATTTCGGAGTGGGACCAATGAGGTCGCTCCATGGGCATTAGGGGAGCGGGGGAAGGTGGGGAGCTGCGCAGAGAGCTGACCTACTTGCATGGCGTGTTATTTAGAAATAAGGTGGTGCGTGCATGTACTGTAGAATTTGCAGGTTGTTTCATTTTGTTTGGAACTGCAGAAATGACAGGTATACGCAAACTCCGCTGTCAGCAAATTAATGAAATAGCTTAACCGCTCAGTTAACGAATTAACTTTCTATTTTAAATGGCGGAAACGTAAAAAGTCGAAATAGCCTGCTTATATAGAGCGGGATGTGATGTGACCTCTCCGAAAATCAAGTTTATCCTGCATGTTCTACCAAGTCCAATCGATTTAAGGTAAATCTGTATACACTCTTGAAACAGAACTTCACCTGATAACATACTGAAGGCCAACCATTGCACTGAACGATACCGAACGATACTCCTGATTTGGTGAGAGCGCGGAGCATACATCTTTTTGCGACAACTAACATAATTGCACAAGTGTCACATAAAGGCGTACACCTCCCATTTTCAAGGCATCAGCCGCTGCCGCGAGTATAGCTCAGAGGCAGAAAAGTAGGGTAGTCTCACTAATACTCATGGAATGATCGGTTTTATCTGTATCAAAATGTAGCAACAGACAAGTTACCTTTTGTATTGATCAGGAAATTCGCTTGGAATAGTCAGTGAAAACCTTGAAAAATCAGGGAATTTCAAGGCTGCTGTTTGGTATACACCGTGGCTGGGAGCGTGTTATGCGATGAAGCACTGTTTTAAGAGCGTAGCCGTTTCATGCCAGCCGTTATCGAATGGCTGCCTTACTTCTTCATCGTCAGTATAATCGTAAAGAAACTACGTAAACAGAGAAATTAACTATGTAACTCAAGAACCATTCGAATAATACACGATTTCTCAGTTATTCTGAATATTTTCGCTCATTCTTTCGCAAATTTCGCCTATCAAAATTGTAGGTATAATTAATCGAGTCTTAAAAAGTGAAAAGATGGTGCTCGTAACGCTGATTCTGAAAGAGAGCATTCCAGACATCTAAATTCCTTAGTTGTCTGTCTAGCCTTCCACAGGAAATTAATTCGCTTAAGCTTTTTTCTTTTCTTTTTTCTGCGGTGCGACACATGCAATGAAATGTGATTTGTGGAATGGCCTTCTCACATGCAGCTCTTCAAAGTGGCTATTTTGATCTCTTTATATTTCATTTCTTCTATCACATTTTTAAGTCGGCTAAGTTAAATGATAATTAAGCTGAAATGCATGTTTTCGTTCACATGTCGTCGCTGACAGAACAGTAGCATTTCCCGGAACGTAATATACATAATTTATTTATGTACATTGGGTATCGACTTGACTACATAAAAATTTCAGCCCATGCATGCATACATATTTAATATGTCTGTCTGGCTGTGGTTGCTTTATGTAGCGGTGCCTGCAAATTCCGTTAAAGAGGCAGAATTTTAGAACTTGCCTCATTTGTTGACTCTGATGCAGAAAATTCGGTGGGAATTCGGTCAGCGAGTGGGCAATACTTGAAGGAAGATGCGCTCACCCTGTGATGACTAATCAGTGAGCAATACGTTCAGAGTTAGTGTCTGACCGCGTGCATTGATCAGCAGTGACCATTTGCTGTTTAAGGAGAAACTTTTTGGTCACGAGTTTTTCCCCTCCGGACGCTTCGGATGTCTTCACCACAAAGTGTATTCATAAAACAGCACTGAAAGGGGTTGCGACACTTCGTCCAATGCTATCCCAAGGTATAAGGCAAACAGACGCTTGTTTACATCGGTGTGAGAGTGCATTCCAAGTTTCGCAGCAAAAAGAGTTCGCGCAGAAAGCCGGCATTGGGCATACCGAAACTCATCCGCACCGGTTAAAACACAACTTCACCGCAAAATACGGTGAAAGCCAACCATGGCACAGAATGATACCACAAACACTCCTCGCCTGTGGAAAGCGCGGTGCTTACACCCTTTTGTGACAATTAACGTAGTTGCATAAGTGTCACAAAAAGGAGTACGCCTCTCGCTTTCAACAAATCGATGGAGAGAACGATGTCATCCGTTTCCTGGTAGGCTAGGAGCGTATTATGCTGTGAAGATCCGTTTTAAGTAGTCGTGACGATGCCCAGTGTGCGGCCAACAACGGCAAGCTATCTCCCGCTGTTTTAAGGGCGCGGCTGTGACGTCAGCGCAAGCGTATCCGCCAGTGAGACAACGTGAGAGAGTTCACGTACTCGCGACCTATGGGTGAGGCCGTAGCGTATGCTGTTCATAATTGTCACAGAAAAGGCGTACGCCTCCCGTTTTCAACAAATCAGAGCAGATAACGATATCATTCGAGATGATGGTTGGGTAGGAGCGTGCTATGCGGTGAAGTTCATTTTTAAGAGTGTACAGGTATTATAATAGTCATCCTGGCGATGAAACTCCCCATTCATCATCTCAAAATAAAGTTGTTGTTGTTGTTGTTGTTATGATAGTCACAAAAAGGCGTACGCCCTGCGCTTTCGAAAGTCAGGAGTTCAAGTGGTATCATTCTGTATACAATGGTTATGTGTTGAGTAGTAAAGTGCTGTTTTAGGGGAGTGTACCGGGGGGCTGCCTTGGTGTGGTCCCCGGCGTTTTCTCAGAGCTCTGAGGCATATGTTGACAGAGTTTCCGGTGACGTCGGCTCAAAACTTACGACCCGTACGAACAGTGTGTCGCCATTTGGTCAGGCAAACAGCTCAGTAAATGGCCACATTACCATCGCCGACACGTTAACTTGCTGTATTGTAAGACGGAACGATACGTGTTAATGACACTCTTGGGCTACTGTCTTTTCGGGATTGAGAAGGCTTATCATCTCTCGTGGAACATCACCGCAGTAGCAAAGCGTAGTGGTTATGTTTTTCGTCCAGAAACCTTCCCTAACCTATACAAGCAGATCCGCCGACGAACAGCGAACTGCCCCACCTGGAAGCACATGAGTGGAAAAATAACAGGGGCGAAAGTTCGTTTGCGGGAAACTTGGGCTTGCCAGCACCGATATGAATACCGCTAATTCCTTTCTTTGTGGCTCCACTGACAGCTCTTTTCATCTTCTGAAGCGCCTATGGTTTCTGGGCCGAACCATTGCAAAAAGCTCGTTAATCTGCAACTGAAAGTTCTTTTGTCGCCTCCGACAATCTGCGATCCTTCAAACTGAGGTGATAAACCCCCAACTCTAGAGTTTGCTTCGATGTTCCAGAGTTCCAAAAACGGCGAAGAGAAAGCTTTCTGAGAATTACAGGATGCTGAAAAGACGTTCTCCCCTTTTGTTCCGTTGTCTGCTAATTAATGGCGGACTGGATATTGTAAAGGAAGCGGTTCTTAGTTATATATGTATATGAAAACGAAAACGAATATACGAACATGGGGAGGACTGAAGGAGTGTATTTTTCTCGCGGAAATCGAGTGCTATGTCAAAGAAAGTTGGAAGTGCATACCATGCAGTGTGGCTTTGGAAAATGCTCTCGACAAATAAATACCCTCCGGTAATATAGTTTCGAAAACGTGTTTTGTCAGGAAATTCTTGTTTAGCTTTCAGTCTCATGCACAACGTTAAATGCAATGTTTCCCATGGTGCCTGTTAAAGGCGCTTTCTCTATAGGTCTAAGTAAAAGGCGTTACGCGTGCGGCACGTTACCTACGACCGTTCTGTGTTTCGGCCATCGTCTGCGGATGTGATTCTGGATTTGTCGTCCGTTGCCACAGCTGTAACAGAAGATCTATGATCTCTCCATCTGTCCACGTCTGTACGCCGTTAATAGCCACAGTTGCTTCGCGACGCTAACACGAAAGTAAAAAAAAAAAGAAGATGTATGACAGACGAATTAAATAATTCTTTGTTAATCGAGCTACAGAAAACCGCCGAATGGGAATGTTGCCAACGGTAACGGTATGAACTTAAGTAGCTGACAGTTTCGCAGTTTGTCCGACAGATGCCTCCGCCAATAACTGATGCTCGAGCAGCGCGAAAATAAAACGGCGTGGATTGCTTCTTGGTCTACCCCGGTGACGGTACTCCGCATCGGATCGTATTACGTGACTCCATAGCTAATAGGAGTGCTGTCCGTTTTGAATTCCTCCGTTTACCTCGTTTAGTTGAAAAGTAACGAAAAATACGTTCGTAGCGTTGGAAGGACAGAAGCTATGGACAGATAACACAACCGCGACTTTGATTCAGACCATTCCTGTCCATATTCGAGACTTTATCTCTTCCACGAAATGTACCTGATATAACCTTTAAACAGAAGTTCACCACATAACACGCTCAGAGCGAACCATCATCGTGAGTGACACCGCCCGATCTGTTGAACACGGGAGACATACGCCTTTTTGTGACACCTATGTAGTTATGTTAATCATCACAAAAGGGCGTACGGCCTTTACTCTCGACAAGGCACGAGCGATAACGATATCATTCTATGAAATTGGTTGACCTTCAGCGTGTTTTGTGGTGACGTTATATTTTAAGAGTGTACGATAGATGTTGATGTTACGATTTTTTTATGATGTTATGATGTTACGAATTATTGGCAGCATTCGGTATTCGTGTCTACACTCTTAAAAATGAACTTCACCGCATAGCACGCTCCTAGCCAACCATTATCTCGAATGATATCGTTATCTGCCCTGATTTGTTGAAAACAGGGGGCGTACGCCTTTTCTGTGACAATTATGAACAGCATAAGTGTCACAGAAATGGCGTACGCCCCCTGTTTTCAACAAATCAGGGCAGATAACGATATCATTCGAGATAATGGTTGGCTAGGAGCGTGCTATGCGGTGAAGTTCATTTTTAGGAGTGTACCTTCAGTAGCTCACTCAGCAATTGAAAAAAAGAAAAAAAGGAGTGGGGAGAAATGTTTATAGTTAGCATTAGGCTTTGTTCTGCATTACGACCTGAGCACCTTACACTCTGAAAGCAGAGGTGGTTGTGGTGGTGATGGAACAGCTTGCCGTAGTCGGCCATGCTTAAAGCAGAACTTCACCACATAGCACGCTCCTATACACTCTAAAAATATAACATCACCGCATTGCACGCTCTGCGCCAACCATTGCCACGAACGATACGGTTATCGCTTCTGATTCGAAGAGAGAGAGAGAGGGGGGGGGGCTGCGTACGGCTTTTTGTATCACTTATCATATATCCAAATTGACACAAAAAAGGTGTACACCTCCCTCTCTCTTCGAATCAGAAGCGATAACCCTGTCATTCGTGGCAATAATTGGCGCAGAGCGTGCTATGCGGTGAAGTTCTGTTTTTAGAGTGTAGCCAACCATCAGAGTCGTAGCGACGGGGGGGGGGGGGGGGGGGGGCGCTGAACGACAGGCCCTGGTAGGTTGGTTGGACAGGATAAAGCACGAACGAAGACAATTTGAATTTACGATCTCGGCAGTGCAAATAAGCATTTTCATTTCTTTGTTTACAGGGTTTGTGACGACAGTGGGTGAGGGGGGGGGGGGGCTTTAGATTTACCCTGCCCTGGGCGCAAACTTGCCTCGCTACGGCTCTGATCCTGAATAACCTTGTTATCTCCCCTGATTAGTTGCAAACAGGAGGCGAACACCTTTTTGTGACAAAAATGTAACTGCACAAGTGTCACAAAAAGGCGAACGCCTCCCGCTTCCAACACATCATCATCATCATCAGAAGAAGAACCGGTTCTCTCACCAGTCCTTCTGGTTCATCCATTCGCCGCTGAGCCTGTATGTTAAACTCCTATCCTCCTCAACAATATCAAATTTGCCTAAAAAAGGCGTACGCCCCCTCTCTCTTCGAATCGAGGGTTTAATCACTTCCATCGCTCGCGAGCCAACGAGGGGCGGGGCTCTCGTTAACGGGAACACGTGACGCGTGACGCGCTTTTTTCGTTAACGGGACAAAGGCGTAATCTCTTGCTCGCGTAACGACCAACGGTGTCGTCTGCTTTACGAATGTGTTCACGTGCTCACAGGCTTCATCGCCTACATGGCTCATGATCTAACGAAGCGCGAGGCACTCCTGAACTCGAGCACGTGGTGTATGACGCGCTGTTTTCGTTAACGTGACACGGGCGTAATCTGTCGGTCCAGTAACGATCGAAGGAGATCGTTTGCCTTACGAGTGGGTCTACCCACTCATTAGAATGTTAAACACCTTCGTTTGGAGATTTTCAGAAACAGAATTCCTACAGAAACGGATATGTATTGCTCCACGACTGTGTACAAAATGACATCCTGCCTCTTTCATGGTATTCACACCAGTGGTTTCATGAGGGCTGTGAGATATTCTCGAGAAGATGCAGATCAAGACGAGAAAGAAGACGAAGAAGTGACACCGACAAGCCATAGACAAATCATGCGAGCTATCCAAACAAAATTAAACAACCTCATTGGTCGAAAAGGTTGCAGCCTCGTTGGCAGCTGTAGTTCGTTCTGAGGCCGACAACGGCAAGCCCTATCTCCACCACCACCACCACCACCTGTAGTTCGTTCAGGGCGGTGACATCACAACACGTAAGGGCTCGTAACGAGTACGATAGCCTCAACGAAGAAGGTAAACGAGGAGCAGAGATTGTGCCGCAGCAGAGCATCGTTCTTCGTTTCGTTACTCCTAACGACTCGCTGACGTTGAAGCTGCCAAAGGAAGATGACGGAAGGATTCTTCGCTTGAGCGATCACACAAGCGGCTAACTGTGCCCCATGGACGTGATGGCGCCAGGATGCCTTTCAACTGGACGAGACAGATTTTGTAAAGTTGTTCCGTCCGCCAAGAAACGCTGTCCGCACCGTTTGTGAGAACTTGCGACCGTATACTTCACGCCGTCTTGATAGCTACGGGTGTTGTGATGAACAACAAAGGCGAAATTGATGCCTATAATAGTTTTCGAGTTCTTCTCTCTAATAGTACATTGCGGACATAGTGTTGATGTCGTAATGAATGTGAAGAGCAAAGCATTCTGTACATTTCCCGAGGTAGATTGTCTTGAATAGTTCCATAACACTCTCTTGCTTCGCGGTGCTAACACGGAATTAAAACAGTTCGCTAACGTTCTGTTCAAGCTCACTAGAAAAACGTTTTATTGCACTGCGAATTTATTTTAAGTCTACTGTTTATGAACCCTGACAGTAAGGCTGCGCATTGTACTTCCATGCTTGAAGGAAAAGTTTACATAAAGGTAGCCAAATAAGTGTATACGTTGACGAGAAAGGGCAGCCTCCTTCTCTTTCTTCTTTTGATACTTCTGATACAACTACGTCTTCCCTTTCTGGCCTCGGACTCCCATGTGCCCTAGAACTCAGCACACGTGTCATACTTAAGACCATTCTCACCCGGCACCGTCGTCAGGGCAGGAATATGATTTACAATTTTTTGCGTATTGCTCGACGATTATCCTTACAATGACGTACTTGTTTGTTCATTATTTTCATGACTAGCGAGCCATATATTGAGACGGAAAGAAAAAGAAGATGATGATGAACGAGCATGGGAACGAACATTGGAACGGAACGAGCATATATGAGAGCACGAGAATGCGAGCTATCGGAACAAATGAAACAGTACTATTGGTCGGAGAAAATGCAGCCTCGCTGCCAGCCTGCTCTTCGCTCAGGACGGTGACATCACAACACGTGAGCGCTCGCAACGTGCACAATAACCACAAATAAGAAGATTTACGAGGAGCACAGATTGTGACCACAGCAAAGCATCGATAAAGTTGCTCGTTTCGTTAGCCTGAACGAATCGTTCAGCTGTCTCGTGCCGTTAAGTTAAACGTGTGAAACGATTAAGCCCCCAGGAGCGGGGATAATCCTATTATTCTTTTTTTATCAATTCCGTGTTAGCGCCGCGAAGCAACTGTGGCTATGAGCGGCGTACAGACGTGGACAGATGGAGAGAGGACAGCAGGAAGGAGTGGGCGACAGAGGGGTTAGTATGCGTCCTGGGCCGACTTCAGGGGGAACTGTGCCGACATGATAGTCCTAGTATTCGTGGCAGTGGTTGGCGCACAGCGCGCTATGCGGAAGTTTTGTTTTTAGAGTGCATGAGGTGAGAACCTTAGGTCCCTATGAGGAATCACCTAGCGGTTGGGAAGGCGTCAATCATTCCTTATATTTATTTATTTTTTTTAACCTACGCTCGTCTTACCTACAGTATGTTGCGTAAATTCATCTCTTTTGGAGAGTGTTACCAATGAAAAGCTGTTCCACAACCTGGGATGATACTTGTGGAAGATAGTGAACCGTGCCGAGGGCTATATTGTTAGTTTTCCTTGCGCACTTGATTTGGTTAACGTGCTGGCCTTGCAGTAAGGCTTCCACTGATATTGAAAGCCGACGACGCTATTGAAAGATGCGGTACAGAATGCGTAGGCGCTAGGGCGGTAATTTTGTTTTGTTATACGACATATGACTTCTACGGATACTTGGACTTCGGAACGATCGGAGAAAAAATTGCTGCCCATCGTAGTTGGTGCATAACATGCACTGTATACCTGCCGTCAACTTTGTTTCTTCCTAATGTGACGAATTATGCCTCGAATAAGAAAGCAATCAAACTGAAAAGAAACATGGAGAGGAGGTGGCAGAAATTTTTCCCTCCCAAGGTCACCGCGTTGACGTCACTCTGCATGGAGCGGACAAATAGTATACCACGCCTTTCGCAGCCGCTGTGTTACATTCCCGAAACAAAACCATGGACGTAGGTTCGGGATGAGAACACTCAGACACTGATGGAAAGAAACAGCAGTCAGCTGCTTCCCTGAGAGTCAGGAAACAGCGCAGGCGTATAGTACGACTAATGCACGGTGCACGTTGGCCGACCAGAGAAAGAAAGAAGTACTTCCATCGACGCTCGGTGGTCGAAGCCAGACTTTTTCAAATCTCAAAAGTCTGTTTTTATGATTCTGCCTTCGTTTTCGAGTGAAATATTTCATAACTGTGTTCTGTTCGTGTAAATGATTGCGGGAATACCACAAGCTTGAAATCCATTTGGTTGCGAAGTCTCCCTTTAAGTACGTTGTTATCGTATCCCAGGCGAGTTTCTTTACGGAGTGAGGAAACAAGGAAAGACAAAAATAGAAATCTCTTACGAGAACGCAAGCCGAAGGGCTGTTCTTCGGTTTGTCAGTAGGATGCAGTTGTGAATATTTCATGACGCGAAACAAAAAGGGGACTCAACAGGTGGCGTGATAAGGGTGCTTCGCAGCGTCCTTTTGGGCAACAGAAATTCCTGTTGCGAACAAATTCTGCTTGTCAGCCTGAACTATCGTACACACACACACACACACACATATATATATATATATACATTATTCGAAAAGGAGACAGATATTACTATTTGTCACGAACCGCTTTTCTGTCTCCTTATTTTTAAGTTCCCATTCGCTAAACAGGATGTCGCCAGAAAAACCTAATGCCCAATTAGGCTCCTTGTGGACACTTGGATGTGTGGTTGGAAAACGCCCAACGAGAATACATTTGGAGTGTGAGTATAAATTGTCCTTTTAGCTGAAAGACGCATGAGTGAGCGCTCTTCATTTGTCATGTAAAGCATGAAAGGCTAGCATGGAGTGTCAATGACTTTGTTAGCGTCTGCACTCTAAGAAGAGAGCGTCAACGCATAATACGATATGCCTCCAACCACTGCGCACGATGATAGGTTGTGCATGTGTGTGTTAGCACGGGGAAGCAACTGCAACTATGAGAGGCGTACAGACGTGGACAGATGGAGAGAGGACAGCAGGAAGTAGTGGGGGACAGTTGGGTTAGTATGCGTCCTGGGCCAGCTTCAGGAGGAACTGTGCCGACATTTCTCTGGAAAGTCTGCCGGAAAACCCAGGGAAAACATCAGACAGCGCAGCCGGTGGTAGGATTCCAACCCACCAGCTTCCAGCCCAGCTGATTAAGAGACGCGGAAAGTGTGGTTCAGGAAGGTTGGTAGTGCGGGTAATGAAAGAGAATGTGCTCACGATCTTCCAGATCACCGCAGTGACGGCACCTGGGAGAGTCAACTTGGCTCAAGCCGCAACGCCACTGAGCTGTGAAGCCAGATTGAGTTGCATCCGATGCAGTAATGCAGCATCTTGACGAGAGGTGTTTCGTGGAATCCAGAACGCGAGCGTTGGATCAACTCTTCTAAGCATAGATGGGGGGGGGGGGGGGGGAATGTCGTTTGTCCATGACATGTCCGTGTCATTTGTAGTCTGATTTGAGGCGAGAACGGGGCGTAGCGCCTTTCTGTGGCAATTAGCGTAGGTGCATAAGTGTCACACACACACACAAAAAAAAAAAACGTACGTCTCCCGGCTTCAACAAATTCGGCAGTCGGCAGACGACACAGTAGCACATTACATCCATATGCACACTAGCATTCTTTTCAGGCCGGGGGGTGGCCACGGTCAGAAACATTTTCGTCATTTCCGTTCCACTCTTGGTGGGAAATGTAAAATGGGACGGCACCTTTTATGATGAAAAGAATGCACCTTCTGTTTCGTGACTTCCTGAGGAAGAAGGGCGTACGCCATTTTTTTAACACTTTTCTGTAAAGTGTTACGAAAAGTGTACGCCTTCCTTCTTCAGCAATCGAGACACAGAACAGTATCATTTTGAGCGCTGGTTGGTTATGAATATGGTATGTGGTAAAGTTCTACTCTAATTCTAGTTCCCTCTGAAATCGGCACAGGACGCACAGTCCCCCCCCCCCCGCCCCTGCAATAGCCGTGACAATGACTCTAGTGAGTTTTTGTTTTGTTTTGTTTTTGACTTGTGCACGTCCTCATCATCATCGTCATTATGTGTTCGCGTCTCTTTCGCCTTCGTTTTCCTCTTATTAAGAATAATAAAACTCCTTGTGCCACGTAGCCTGTGTATAATGTCCCTGGTGGTGGACGACGAGCCTGATCAGCGTGTGCCGTGTCACCAAGGCGCCTTCGATTGGGTTTAAACAGCAGCCACTATAGTGGCTGCTATAGGACAGTACTCGCTGCCATTTCATCCTCGGATGTTGCGGTACCCGCGTGGCCGAGTGTTGGCCACGTCACGTCGAGACTGGGTTGTACCCGGGTTCGAATCCCGGTGCCAGCTGTGCTGTCCGGGGTTTTTCCTGGGTTTTGCTCAGACGTTGTCAGACATATGTCGGCACAGTTCCCTTGGAAGTGGGCCCAGGACGCACATTCCCCCAGAGCGTTAGTCGTGACATTGCCCATCTGTGTGAGGCCGACAACGGCGAGCTCTTTCAGCGGTACCACCACCACCACCGTCCTCCGAGGCCGTCAGTTATTCAGTAATTCATTCATTTACTCGTGTGTAATTGCGGTTGAATGTAAATCATAGGAATCCGCTATACGATAACGATAAATGAAATATGCAATTTATATATAAATTGAATATTTCATTTATCCGAATGGCTTTTCCTGTTGAGCACAATGCACTTATAAGTGCATTGTGCTCAAGAGGAAAAGCCATTCTTTAAAGCGACAGTCGCATCGGTACCAGTCGATTTCGAAACTATAGCGTCATTTAATTCCTCGCGGGCCATTGGCCACAGTATCAAAAATCTCACGCGAAATAGTGGTGTGGTTTGACTGTTAATCGATGGAATACATGACACGAGTAGACGCCGGATGTTGAGAGTATGCCGGAATTCCCTCTCTGGAAAAACGAGGAAACGTCATTCTGTATCCGGCCAATGACGGCACGACAATGTAAAATAGCACTTCTAGTGGACACTATCGAAACGATCCTTTCAGCCGGCTCTCCTGTGTAGACGATTGTCGTGTGCCTAGGTCTCTATCTCTACATATCTCTATCTGTACACAGCAAAAAAAAAAAAAAAAGAATGAAAAGAAAAGTGGAGTAGTAGGTCGTGCGCATCTGTTCACCAAAGTACTACATATGTCGTGTTCTTCTCTCTTCTTCTTTTGAATATACAATCAGCGCCTGGAAGTATCGGGTCGAAGAATGGAGAAGAACAGATCGGTTGATGAAAAGGGCTTAATTAAGCCTCTGAATATATGAGACTTCCCTATTTTGAAAGTAGGCGGTAGAAGCTACTACTTCCTCGAACGACGTAAAAGTGTCGTTCCATTTCAAGTAGCTCG
This sequence comes from Ornithodoros turicata, assembly GCF_037126465.1. Lineage (NCBI taxonomy): Eukaryota > Metazoa > Arthropoda > Arachnida > Ixodida > Argasidae > Ornithodoros > Ornithodoros turicata. The sequence continues at coordinate 45,997,103 of NC_088201.1, forward strand.
TCATTCGCGAAATGAATGGAAAGTGTGGATGTCATTGACCGCTCTAAAATGGAACCCACACGCAGATTATGTAGTGCTGGCACATTCGAACGGCTTCGAGCGCTTTTTCCTTCCAGGTTTCCCTCCCCGCTCTTTATCTGCCGGACAAATGACACGTTGCCCCGGCAACACGTCACGTGATCGCACTCCCCGACAGCTATCAATCAGTCTCGTCTGCTCCGTCGACGCCATGTTGGATTCTGCGGGGCCTCTCCTACAGGAAGGGAAACGGAAACAAAGAAATATCCGCCGCTCGATATTTTGCAGCGACCCTCGCTGCTTCCTTTAGCAGACGGCCGACTATTCATTGCGAATGACTCATAATTAAGGATGTGCGCATAAATAAATTGGAGGTTGGGTGTGTGAGCATCATTTACTTTTATTCTTGCCGGCTTTCATCTTGCAGGAACGCGACGCAAAAGAGTGAATACGCTAGATAATTCAGCTATGAACGTTGGTAATGTTTATGATCCGTTGCAGACCTTGGCTGCTTGTGCCATTTAAGAACGGGTCGAACGATACTATCGCCTGCTTACGTATATTATTTTTCTTTTGACGTCATGTACGCCGAACACGAGTACAATGAGCTAAAAACCCTGCAGAAACTGAATTCCAGTCAGGTATGGTAGAGGTCTCGTCATGTACCGCCACTAAATTTCAAATTATCCAATCTTCACTTGCATGAGGTCTTAGCAGTTGTTAAGACTAGAAAGTGTTAAGGGACTGTATCAGTTCGCATTTAGAATTCTGTTCACCAGTTCTGAGCTCTTGTTTTGAAGCCCCCCCCCCCTCCCTCAAGATACTCGCTACTAGGATGAGCAATGGTTTTGTCACCTAACTTCTATAGATAAAATGACAAGAAACACAGGGGAAAGATTATGCTAACCATTAGATAACAAGCGAATAGCAATTCTTTCAGTAAAACCTCACTTTTACAGAAATGAGATTGCACACTTTGATGGAGGGGGGGGGGGATATATTTACTAAAACAAAGAAAAACAATGAAGGACAGGTCAGCCAAACGGCATGTCGGCTTCCTATTCCGCAAAAACAAGAAAGAAATGAACAAAAGAAAAATAAATAAAAGTAAACTAAAAAGAAAAGAAAAGAATTGGGAAATAAAGGATAAAATAACAAAAGGTTAAAGCAAGATGAGATAGATTAAAGACAAAAGTGACTTTTAAAAAAAAGTTGAGGGTAATGCGTATGAAGGTGAGAGGTGAAGATGGGGCACTGAAGAATGAGATGACTTGAGTTCACAGGCTTTTCATGAGACTTTGATGGATTCATTCATAGCTCACCCTGCAAGACAAACGCTGCGCAACACTTCCGAACACTGTTCGCTCTTCACTTGAGGACTGAAATGGAACCCTCATTTGTTTACGCATCGAGCTTGAATGCACCGTTACGCAACGTAACAGCAACGCCATATTTCTGGGAAGCGGAGCGTAAGAAAATAAAAATAGATTGCAGCTTTTGGCTGGAGCTCTTGCTGTACCTGCTCTATATACGTGACAAATACATCCACGTGTAGTCGTCGAAGACAGCCGTTTTAGTTGAACGTCATTTTTAGTAGCCGAAAACTGTAAATATCCGCTTTTAGGTGCACGCATTGTACGATATACGTGTACACAGAGCAAACGAAGGCAAAGATCAATGTCAGCAGGTAAAGGATACATATTAAACCTGACATTGCGGACCGCTCTGTCACTCTAATTGGGGCTTTTGGAAATGACATGTATTATGTACACTCGCATATGCATTTATATATGCTGTGTGTATGTGTGTAAAAATCGTTAAGCATTGTGCTACTGTTATCCGCTCTACTCTTCACTTATAATTACCTAGCGCATCTAAACATCAACGGAGAATAGGAGCGCATTATTCAAGAGCTCTTTACAGGTCTTCCCTCCAGAGCGCAGCGTGATTGCCTTTTCTTGTAAGATAACCGCAGTTCACGACGCTGTCTCTCCAGTTTAGCGGCACGCTCATTCATTAACCGCGTTCCTGCTGCTGCCTTACCGTCCGACCTCCAACAATGAGTACAGTGTCTTCGCCTAAGAGAGCGCTGGTGAGAAATAGCCTGTTACCTGTGAATGTTGTCGGCTGCGCTTGGGACAGCAAGATAGGAGGCAAGAACAACTAATCTAGGAAGGTCGGCAAGCACAGAATACACAGACGCATTGACACACGTCGAGGGTACGCCACATCATGTTTTGTATCTCGTTAACAGTAAAGACTCGGAAGATGGCTACCATGCTTGAGACTGAGATGTCGACGTCTATGGCATGGTTACGCTAGTGCACTCTCACTCGGGCATTTCGACGTTTTCCCCCCACTATCCCTCTTTTCTGTATGTTATATCAATGCGATGCTTTCATTAGCACTAACGGACCTAAGTTTCCAAACGGCTTTGGAAACATAACCACACGTGCACTTTTAAAACAGAACTTCACCGCAGAACACGCTCCAGCACTCTTAAAACGGAACATCATTGCACGATCCGGGCCAACACTCTTAGAAATGAACTTCACCGCATAGCACACTCCTAGCCAGCCAGCGTCTCGAATGATACCGTTATCTGCCCTGATTTGTTGAAAACGGGAGGCGAACGCCTTTTTGTGACAATTATGAACAGAATAAGTGTCAGTGTCACAAAAAAGACGTACGTCTCCCTTTTTTTCAACAAATCAGGGCAGATAACGATATCATTCGAAATCATGGTTGGCTAGGAGGGTGCTATGCGGTGAAGTTCATTTTTAAGAGTGAACCGTCATCGCGAATGACGTCGCTCGCTTCCGTAATTTATTGAGAAAGAAAGGTGTACACCTTTCTGTGACACTTACGCAAACGTGATAATTGTCACAAAAAGGCGTACGCCCCGCGCTTTTCACAAATAAGAAGGTGATAACGACTCGTAATAGACGACCTGAGCCCCTACGTCATCGATTACGTTTGGCCGCCGCGCAAAGCATGCTGGTGGTCACCTATCAGCCTCTTCGGCCTATCAGCCGACGCGTTCTTCCCGCTTCTTGCCAACCACAGTAAAATATAACCTCGAGCCAGTCTTCTCGTGACGTCACATGTTAGGACGCAGACGATCGTCTATATAGATGCCCTTCAGCGTGCTATGTGGTGAAGTTATGTTTAAAAGAGTGTAGCCTCCTATAATCCCGAATGAGATAGTTCTCTCCCCTTATTGGCTGGAAACGTGAGGCGCGCGCTCCTTTTGTGACACGTTTGCAGTTACGTTAAGTGTCACAAAAGGGCGTACGCCCCGCGCTTTCCAAAAATTTTGTGGTCATTCTGCGCTATGGCTACCCTCCAGAGTGCTATGTGGTGAAGTTCTGTTTTATGAGTGTAATGCGTAGAAGCCGTGAGTAACTGGTTTGCGGGACATTTTATTGATATTTCGCTAACCCTTCTTATATGGGTTGACGAACGGTTCTACCACTCTCGTGAATAATGTTGACAATGCGGGGATTTGTCTCCTGAATATCCTGAGGAAATTCCTATGTGGGTGCGATCCTCGTTCGTAAGTTATTGGACACCAAAAATCGGGGACTACGAGAAAGGAGCTTTCGCTCTCTCCCACAGTCCCCACAAATATAATACGTATTATCGTAGAAAACGAGTCGCGCCTCTCTGTACGGGAAGGTTGCGGGGGTATGTACCTGCTCTCCCAGTAACTATAGGGAGTTTTAGTGCGTCGTACGCAAAGGCGATAGCGTACGATGCACTAAAATTCACTACTGTCGGCTCCTCCGCAGGAAAATTCTCGATTTGACATCGCGCTCTTTCGGTATCCTTCTTTGAAAAGCGCATTTTGGCAAATGTTCTGAAGCAAAGCAGCGTGCTGGGGAGCCAAGTACGGCTTTGTGTATCGAATATCTGAAGTACAAAATTAGATACAGATCACTACATGCATTGGGGTTGGGGACGCTTTCTCAACCTTTTTAAGACCGACCAAACCTAACACACACTCTCTCACCCCATTCGGGCTTCGTAGGATCGCATAAAGGCATTATAGTTACATACTATAACTGTCGGAAAACGGGATATAAGTGCCAAAACATAACGGAGGTTCTTACGGTTCGTAGTATATCTACGTGGAAAGACCACGTATACTACATGACGGTACATTTTACCGGGCGCCAGGTCGTGTGTTCGGAAATGCGCCATAGCCATTGAAACTCCTTATCGGATGACAGCCCGAGGTCTTGGTGTCTTGTTGTTCAAAACTGTGATTACTAAACTCCTAACCATTAACTGCGAAGTCTATGCTGCACACGGTCTACTACACCGATAAATAGGCGCACTATGAGTCAAACCTGATGGTTTCATCAACTATCCAGTGTTCCTCAGAGCCACAGTCAAAATCCGGTTTCCGGCAGACCCGTCGTGTCTAGGCCATCCAGTTCCTGGGTACCTGCGAACTGTCACAACTCAACACGCTTTCGAGCTTACGCGTTCACCTCGCTCAATGAGAAAAACACCACCTAACATTACCGGATCAGGTGCGGTCCTTTGACCCTGCGGTACTACTGATAGAGTGTGCGGCCGAAAATTAATGCCTTCCAATTTAGCCGCTTTAGCATCCGACAGCGGCACGTTTTAATCCAAGCTGCTTTCTTATTTCCAGTTACAGTTGGCGCGTCGAGTGGCGTTCGTGGGTTGGCAACCAACCGGTCACGAGCGGGCCCTGTCGGTAAGAGAGGAAACTAAGTTTCGAGAACGGGTTGCATATCGGGGAGAATATAACTGGACAGCTGGCGTGAGAGGTGTTCTTGAATGGTGATATAAATCAACACTGTATGAGAACGGCGGATCGGGAAAATGTTGCGGACAAGATGAATAGTTCTACGCGTACACGTTCAATGTATTGAGATGGAATTAAATTCGCGGGCCATTTTTCTTCTTGTTTTGTTGGGAACAGTTAAGTGCGTTTGCAAGCTGAGTGCCTGTTTTGATTGTTTCATAGAAAGTCGTTTGAGAAATGTAGATAGCCTGTCATAGAAATTTTGCTGACTAGTCCTATTTTCTTCAGATTTCAGTGCACCTTTTTGACCTCAGTGGCCCGTTGTACACAAGATATCGCAGTAGAACACTAGACGTATCAGAAGACATGAGAATGTTGGGCTCGCTTTAGAAATATCTTGACTGGACGGAAATCACAATTTCCTCCAGTGGTAGGGCAAGGCATTCAAGGAGTTCATCTGGTCCACCCCTCTGAATGGTTGCACCCGTGCCCGTTTCCTACCACCACCAGAGTGTCGCTGAGAAAGAGGATGTCGGCGCTCCGGTGTCCTATAAAGTTTTCTTAGGCACTGTATGCAGCGAATGGCTGCCAAATTACTTGTAAGCATGAATGATGTAAGTCAGTTTTGTCTACCAGTAATTGCGTTTCTTTTAATTAAACAAATTCCTCGGTTACGCACTGTCCAAATCTGGCCTCAGTGATGTTGTTAACATGTGTTCCTTGACTCCCTCCATGTTAATCGTCGCTTACAACCCCACACGCTGGGCAGCACTGGCAACAAAAGCGGGACAACAAGTTCGACCCCTCGCACCAGAAGCACACAATGCGTGATTCGTGTCCCCATGCTTTCGGCAACAAAAGCTCTAGCAGTGTGACCCTGCGAATGCTCAACAAGAGATCGTCGCTGTCAGCGTACAAAGGTCTTCGGTTGCGCGACGACACCGATCATCGTAATGCTTATTCACGTTGGATGTTCTGGAAGTCCATTAGCAATACAAGAGATGGGAATGGGCGTACAATACGCGACAGGCAACCGGGAAGAACCGCGACACATACAAAAAAGAAAAGAGACAAAAATATCCCTTTGGTAGGGAACATGGCGCGTAAGCTTGCGGTGTGTGCCGTGAGGTGGGGCCAGTGCGGCGCTGTAGCCGGTACCCAAATTACACTCCAAAAACAGAACTTCACCGCATAGCACGGTGAAGGCCAACCATTGCACAGAATGATACTTTTATCACTCCCGATTTGGGGAAAAGCGTGGAGCGTACGCCTTTTTTGGAACTGCATAAGTGTTCCAAAAAAGGCGCACGGCTCTCGTTTTTAACCGATCAGGGGGCAGAACGATGTCATTCGGGATGGCAATTGGCTAAGAGCGTGCTATGTGGTGAAGTTCTGTTTTTAGACTATAGCCAGAAGCGGCCAACAACGGCGAGCCAATCCTGCCATTACCCCCCCCCCCCCTCTGTTTTTAGACTGGGAGGTACCCGTGTTCGAATCCCGGTGCCGGCTATGCTGTCTGTGGTTTTCCTGGGTTTTCCTCAGACGCTTTCAGTCAGACATATGTCGGCACAGTTCCCTTAGAAGTCTGCACAGGACGCACATTCCCCCAGGGCACCAGTCGTGACGTTGCCCACCTCTGTGAGGCCGACAACGGCGAGTCCTTTCACCAGCACCACCACCGCCACCACGTGTTTTTAGAGTGTAGGTAACGACTCGAGGGGGAGGGGGAATGGCAGGATCGGCTCGCCGTTGTTGACCACACAGAAATGGGCACCGTCACGACTATAGAAAAAAAAAAGACTGATGGAGGATGAAGGGTGGCGATGCGTAGAGGGTGCGTGAGTTCGTCGGGGAGTGCAAAGTGTTAGAGCGTAACCTTAGTCTCGCGTCGGCTACCAATCAGAATCAAAGTTACGAGATACCACTAGCATCTCGCAAATAAAAGTAACGCGGTGATTTGACGCTAATTTTATGGTACTATACTGTCCTCGCTTGAGCACTTCGACGCTTGACGTATGCGTCTGGAGACGGGATGATAACGGCCCTCCAAATAATTAGTGCAGAGAATGAATACCAAATACGTACATACATCCAGAAAATACAACTATTATCAATAGTCTCGCTATTTTGTAGGGTAGAATCTTCTTTCTTTTGTGTGCGCATTGAAGCTTGACCTTGATATGATTTAACCTACCTAATATTAAATACGTAACTCCCGAAACAGTCACATGCCTTCTGTCTGAGTCCGCCCTACCAACCATGGGTACGAAATAACTTACTTCTTTCGCTTCATATGGAGTTGTTCCATCGCTGACATTTTTTTCACTTGTTCAGATTATCCTCTGTTGTTACGCAATCATTCATGCCCCAGCACCAGTGAATATAATTCGTATAATCATTTACAGCACGACACAGAGTGAATTTTTTGGTGCCCTGTAGCTAACGTATTGACTTGCATTTTACACTTAGCGCCATCCAGCGACGTCTTCTTGAAATATGTCAAGCCGCGCGGGGAGACGCATTACGACGGGTAAGGACCCGGCCGGTTGGCAGGGGTTGCTGTGCTGGGGTTATCAGCTTGCCGTTGTGCGTTAACTTTATATAGAAGGTGTACGCGACTATACAATTGACACATCGACCTTTTGAACAATATTCTAAAAGTTAGCTAATCAACCTTCTGAATTTCATTAATTAGGCACTCCGTAATAGAGCGCACCACCTTTTGTTTTAACGAAAATCTTGGTGCTAGTTGGTGGACATGTCTTGTATGTAGGCAGCATGACGGCTGGAGCGAAGATGAGGAAGGGTGAAATGAGGTTTAAATAGGCCATAGGGTGTCCGACGTAGAATATCGAGCAAGCCGAGCCAGTAAGTGCCACAGCTATATCAGAGGTATAGAAGTAATGCTGTCTTTGAGAAAGCCAGACTACGGCGGTGGTCACTACTTGATAGTGGGCCAAGTCCGCTAACTATTACACAACACTGACATACTCCTTGCGTCTCGTCCAGTGGCTCACTCTATTCACACCCTTTCGAACATTTCTTCCCAAACACACACACACACATACGTGTGCACAACGAGGCAGTCGCCATCAGGTGAACATCATGAAAGGTAACCAAGCTGAGGCTATAGCATAAGACAAAGTCTCCGACACCTCTGAACATTGCAGTCATAGATGTGGGTTCGAGTCCAGTTATTGTGTGGCTTTCCCGACAACTGCCTTACTTTAACGTCCTTTGGAATTCATGGCTTTGTGTTGTTTGTCTATTTGTGTGTGATAGTCCCAGCTTACTTCCAATCATGTCAAAGGTACCTGCATACTAGTCCTGCTTCCAGCAAGATGTGGTCTAGGTCTCGAGTTTTGGTGACCTCGTTCTCGAAGAGTGCCCTCATCGAGCTGGTGCTGTTTCTGCAATGTGTAAGGTTCTTTACCCGTATCTGCTATAGTATCGTAAGATGTGGACAATGGCTTCAGTTTGCTGACGCGTCATCTACGGTGTCTTTCTGGTGTGGCCTGTCGAGGTCCTTCTTCCTCTTGTTTTTTTTTTTTTTTCTTTTTGAAAATCTAGTAGATGACTTGCTGTTGTGAACTACGGTGTAGGATCATAAAAAAATGCCATGAAATATGCTTCGAGCATGTTTGTAGTCTATTGTTGCTCTGAAAGGGTGGCTGCGGCTCTATGGAGCTTTCGAATTACATGAAGGAAAATGAGGTTTCTCGGTTCCCGTTCACTCAATCGTGTCCTATTGCGTTCTTCAGTTGCTTTTCTTTATTTAATAAAACCATTTTCGAGAATGTCGTCATGGACCTTCGTACGCGTACTGGGAAGGCAGACCTCACTATCTTTCGTTGTTCCCTGTAATCACGTTTTGTCATGTCGATTGTGCATGCGCATATAGCCTCCGTTCCCTTCGCAGGGCAAACACGAAGTATCGAGAATTCGCTGCATGTTGACGGTGGAGCTTCGATCAATCTGTCAAGCATGCGGAACTTTTGCGAAATGTAACGATCATAAACAAAGCAAGGAAGCGCGATCGACTCTACATGCGTATGCTAAACTATTGTGGCTATTACAGTGGCTCTAGTAAAATTCGATCAGAGTTGACGCATCATCTCTGAGGTGGAGCCAAACACACTCTTAAAAATGAACTTCACCGCATAGTACGCTCCTAGCCAACCATCATCTCGAATGATATCGTTATCTGCCCTGATTTGTTGAAAACGGGAGGCGTACGCCTTTTTTGTGACACTTATGCTGTTCATAATTATCACAGAAAAGGCGTATGCCTCCCATTTTCAACAAATCAGGGCAGATAACGATATCATTCGCGATGATGGTTGGCTAGGAGCGTGCTATGCGGTCAAGTTCATTTTTAAGAGTGCACGTCCACTTCGGCTCCATTTCATTGATATATTATGTGATATATTATACTGGGTGTCCCACACTGTTAAAACAGAACTTAACCACATAGCACACTTCTAGCCAACCATCATGCCGAATGATATCATTCTGTGTCATGATATGTTCAAAACAGGGGGGAGGCGCCTATCTGGGACAAGATAATCTGTCCCAGATAGGCACCTCCTCCCATTTTCACCAAATCAATACACAGAATGATATCATTCGGAATGATGGTTGGCTAGGAGCGTGCTATGTGGTGAAGTTCATTTTTAAGAGTGCAGTTAAATCCCCGGGCTAAATAATTCGCGAACGTGTGCATCTATCGATGAACTTTCTTTTTTACAAGTATCTGTCCTATACCATCGCACAGTACACTCTTAAAAATGAACTTCACCGCATAGCACGCTCCTAGCCAACCATCATCTCGAATGATATCGCTATCTGCCCTGATTTGCTGAAAACAGGGGGCGTACGCCATTTTTGTGACAATTATGAACAGCACAAAAAAGGCGTACGCCTACCGTTTTGAACAAATCAGGGCACATAGCGATATCATTCGAGTTGATGGTTGGCTAGGAGCATGCTATGCGGTGAAGTTCATTTTTAAGAGTGTAGCTGCGCACCGTGTGAATGAGTGGGAAGCGCTCATTATTTAAATCAAAATTCAAATTAGTTTCGTAAAAAATCTTCACATCACTTCTAAAGCAGGGCGCTGTTGGCATTAAAATGGGTACTTCCCCTTTTGGGACCTTCAGTGGACACCTTTTAGAGAAAAATCTGCCACCGAAGCGAGTCATTTGTTGCAGTAATTAATTGGTTTCGGTTTACATATTTTGTCGCAGCTCGTCGCTGTGAAGCGCAAAAGGACGTAATTCATTGGTGTAATCCATAGGTGTAAGGACATAATTCATTGGTGGATAAGGGAGTCGAAGAACGTTCTTTTCCGCTTCACCGCGACCAGCCGCGACAAAAATACGTAAACCGATATATATATGTAAATATATATGTATGTATACTGTATGTGTACACTTATTCTTTTTTAAGATCCGAGGACTGGGACCGCTTACACGAACCTTGAGGAAATTCCTCAGTGCCGTCCTCGGTAGCTTTGGCAGTGCTCTATGCGCGAGCAGCGTTCAGGAGAGTTGCGCATGCACGAAGCACTACCGAAGCTACTGAGGACACCAATGAGGAACCTTCTCAACGTTCCTGCGAGCAGGCCTATCTTTCGCCGTTCCGGAAGCGAGCTGTTCTGTTGTCCGCCATTTCTTGGAATGAGCTTTCGTCTGTCTTACATCACATCTTTATGCTGTGAATTCTTTCAATATTGTCGGTCACATCCCGTTATCATACAAGGTACCTTCGATCAATTCGGAGCTTCACGCGTGGTGTCCTGCACACCCGCGATGATGCAACGATCCACTCATAAGTATTATGAATCGGAAACACACACACAGGACTCACGCCAACACATTTCGCTAGCAGACCCCCTAAAACGCACCACGTGACCCTGAACACGGCGATCTCATTGGCCGGGACGCTGTGAGGGACATAGGGCGTCGCTCAACCTCGGGTAACCTCTTCACGCGGCGCACGATTATAAATGACTGCGTCCAAAATAAATAGCTGTTACCGCGCGCGCGGGCATTATAATTATAATAAATAAATTTACACGGAGTCATTAATTTGGTGTGGAATCGACAACGCGTGAGGATCCCGCGCTGTAATATCATGAGGTGGTCGGTCAGCGGAGATAAGAAAATGTCGGCCTGACGGGACATTCATCCTCTGACGGAATCCTATCTTGCTCCTTTTAATTATCGCCTGGGCGGAAGGGGGGGCGGTAGTTTTAAGTGCTCTGTTCGCCCTTATCGGCTTGCCCATAATGACGAGTTTGTCGCGTTCGTAAAGGTATACGGTCTCGATGGATCGACGTGTACGTCGTCTTCCTCTTCTTCTTGAGTCCTGCCTCGGTTGCTGAGTCAGAAAATTTGCTGATAGCGCCCTTGGGCCTGTGCGGTTTTCAAAGGGAGCGAGCGCAGTGGATACGTTGCGGGTGGTATAGGATTCGGCGAATGTACACTCTAAATCCTTTCACACCTTTAAAGGTGTAACAACGTGCATGGGGCACGCCTTTTTAGGTGTAATTTTAGTAACATCATAATGGAGCAGGGTTTCGCACAAAATTTTTCTCTACTCGAATGTTGTCTGTCCTCCAAAAATTCAGTCTTGCAACATCTCAACATTGTTCAACAGTATTCTAGACACTTGCGCGTGCTCGATTATCGATAGCGATGCATATATGCATTAGCTCGTACCTACGATATCCAAGACATAATGAAAGCAAGATTTGCACTGACACTTGATCTTTAGTAATCCTTTCCAAATTTTGTAAAATATCATCCTGGAGATGCAATGCTACGCAACCGGGTTGAATGTTCATAGCACACACCTTTAAAGGTGTGAAAAAGTTTACAGTGTACAGTCATTCGTGTACTCTGTAGTTTTTGTTGTACAGTTAACACATTTAGGAGGCAGGCGTAGCAGTGGGTTTTATGGGAGAATGCTCTCACATAAAGCTCGGATTCTGCTATTACTGCCTAACTGATGCAGGCTGATCTAAACAATGTCAAACACAATTCGTTTACGATGGCGCCTAGTTTGAGCTGCCGGCGTTCTGTTGTTTCCACACATGCTACTGTATGTAGTATGAATCCCAGAGAAACACAGTCATCTTTAAAAGCCCTGACGGAAACCTGAATGTCCAGAGAGTCGCAGCATATGCAACACTATGCATGAACAATGATATCCTTGCGCCAGAAAATTCAAAACTCCAAACTATACATGAACAGAACACAGGCGTCAGCAGGTCGGCACTCGTGGCTAACGTTTCTAATGTTAAATAGTCACTTCCTTCCGTGAATGCTTCAAAGAAAGTGTGTACGAGATAATGAAGGGGGTGTTACTGCCATGTCTTTCCCTTACATCGGAGGAAGAACTTCCATAATCTACAGGCAACACTGCTCCAACTACCTATTAGCCGACTTGTTGTTAATTTATCTACACAGCAAGTGACATCCACCCAAACACTGGCTACTCACTGCGCAATTACGACCGCAAAAGCAGAAAGGAAAAGTATAGCTAAGCCGTATATTTCCCGTCCGGGCCGCAGGAGGGCTCTACAGTCGGGCTATATAATGTTGCATTCCGTCCATATAACAGTATTCCTCCGTATCCGTCTGGCCGACCGCTCCCACGGCATACCGCAGTGGCTCCGCAGTAAAACGGATCGCTTTCGTGTCCTGTTAGGGTCGTACGCCTCTTAACCTGTGTGTGCGCCTAACATACTCCCTTGGGCTGTTGGATGCGCGAGGCGCATGAGTAGCCACCCCACTGAGCGGTGATCAATAATGTTGCTCGGGTATCAACAATCTCATTTGGGCCTTCTGTTTGAAACCAGCCCGGTTTCGCATCCATCAAGCCAAGCGACGCGCACTAATTTGGGGGTGGGGTTCCTCATTTTGCCCGGCGTTTGGCTGCTTCTTCCGTTTTCCTCGCAGAAGTCATATCGTTGGCTAATGATATGAGAGGGCTAAAAAGGTAAAATCGACGAAGCGTGCATTGCATGACAAGCTTGTACGTCGGCGTGGTTGTCACGTTACGTTTTTCACGCGGTTAAGTTTGTACTGGTTGAAGTAGTCCAAGTGCGTTTTTCGTTCGTACAACGTCTAAGCAGCCATGTGGTGTGCAACGTGTAGTCATGGATACAGCTACCGAAAGTGCAACGCAGCGACGTGGTTCGGCTCTAATACTTTGTTTTATATAGTACACTTCTACCACGCAATCCAGTTCTAATTAGAATTGTAATGGAAGACAATTCAAATTCCAAGGACTATGACGTTACCGCTTCCTGGGTTTTTTCGATCGAGACCTGACAAACAGCTGCGATGTGATGCGCTGACACGCTAGTAGAAATGTAGAAATAAATAAAATACAATAAATAAATGTCACCGTGACAGACTTTAAACACCGTTACAGCTCGTCCGCCGGTTTACCCCTGCTGGAGCCTCCGAGGAAACGTAGTTTTCTTTGTAACCGTGGAATTGTGTAGTTCCTTCCCCCGAAATAAATTGCTAACGCTTCATTCTCGGCCCAACTTATATGTGTATATTTAGCTTCGCGCGCGTAAGTTCAAACCTGTAAACCAGGAACTTGGCAAACAGCCTGTCCCTCATTGTGACCTGAGTAACAGTCATCACTTAAATTAAGTAACACGTTGCATTTACGCGCCATTATAATAAACATTTCATATGTTTTGCTGATTAGGTACCGTCTTCTTTTTCTTCTTTTTTTATGCCAGCATAAACGTACTTTTGGTGTAAGCCCGCGTGCGCCTTGTGTGAATAACTAAATAATAACAAATAGATAAGCGACCATGAATGAGGAAATTTGCTGGAGGACCCGGCAGGCCACACTGGTCAGTATGTGTTATGAAATGATGAGGTGAATGGGGAATAATGATCGAAGTCTTCGGAATGACATAAACTGGCATACTGCGCGTAACATCCATAACAGAACCCCAACACTCACCGCATGAGTCCTTCATGAGCATGTGTTGACGGTACACAAGACATCCAAGTTACGATGTCAGTTAAGCTCAGCTAAAGCGTGTGGAGGAAACCAGTGTCCCCTTAAAGGTCCGCAGGAGTGAAAACAGTGCTTGCCAGTGCAGCACGGTGTCGGACCAGGGACCTATAGCAGCACTGATGCGAACATGAACGGAGTCTCAATGTTGTTCACCCGGTCTCGTAGAAACTCTCGATTACGATACATTACATTATAGTACATCACAGTTCGTGCCTCTTTATCACTGTGTATATAGCAACTGAACAACATCACCGAAGTGCGTCGGAAATGAGCATCTTCTGAGTTTCCGTTTCGATTATCACTGTCACCTTCCACATTCATTTCATATGAAAAATCATCCGTAACGCCTGGTTACGTGGGGTCATCTACACCGCGCCGTTGCTCGCCTTGTATACCCTCACCCGTCAACCCACTCACAATTCATCCCACTTGCGGCAACGTTGGAAACGACATCTATGCCGATCCATGTTGTTATTATTCCCCTGTCATTTTGAAGTGGCCTTTATTTGGTATAGCTGCACGTCCCTAATTCAACGCGGCCGTTTATTTCTCAACTATGTACCGTGTAGCCATACTTGTTTCGATTTCTCAATTTTCCTTTCCCCGCTAGTCCGTCCAGTTTCTTCTGTTTTTTTCTCACACAGGACCATTAATCAGTACTGTCGGGTTATTATTCTGTTCCCCCATTGGAGTGGCCCGTGTGTGTACTATGTAAAACGCGTCCGTGAAGTTATACGAACACAGAAGGAATGAGTCTGGCTTGTGATGGATGCGGCAATCTGGGGCTTCGGGAACACGAGCAATCATTTTCGAGGACTGAAACGAGAAATGCGCTATGAGTCGTGCCTATACACCGCCTAGATGGAAGAAGGAAATAAACAGGGTCTGAGGTAACACTCGTATTTCAAAGCCGCCCACTCGGCCGTTTTACAAGGTTGTAAGCATAAATTTGTGGTGGGCTCGCTCCTGGCACGGTGGGATGGTAGGGTGTACGCGGTCAGCTAACCCTTTCGTCTTGCTCAATGGGAGTGACCGGATGATATTTGATACGGAATTTCCGTGTCTCTACTGTCTCAACACAATGTTGTGGTTGATGGATGCAGTTGCCAACACCTTTTAAATGTTTTGCTACTGCTAGCAGCGCCGATATAATTTGCTAGGCTTAGACCCATGCATATGACTGGATAACTACAAAAAATTCAACTATCTGAACGCGGTGGTTCTTATTGTAATGCAGCTTTGAGAGGCCTGGCTTCGGTGCATAGCAAACCCATAATTGATGTTTACCTCTTAATATGCTCAGTGATGCCAAATATTGCCAAACCAATGACGCACCACGAGAAACTTATGTGGAACCACACTCGTGTATTTCAGAAATTTTGCAGAAGTTTGTCGGGTGAGTCATTTTACGATAATGCACTTGGAAGTCTTTCAAAACTCTTCTTAGCGGGGCCTATTGTAGTCGTAAATCTCATACCGTCTGTGCACGGTTCAGTGCTCCATTTCCTTGAAACAAACCTAAACAAACAAACAAACTCATTAATTGTTGTCACACAGAATAAGTAACGCCATGCCGCATGCTGCTGTGTCCGGCATTCTGCGACTTGTTTATTGAGCGTTTTTCGGCCTCAATGTCAGATCATGCTGCAGTACAGAAATGCTCAGAATCGTAGAACTGCACGCCATAATTATCTACAGAAACTACACCGTAAAAATACAACTTCACAGCGAACATGCTCTTCCATGCACCGATGCGACGCCTATTGGTGGAGTAGTTTCTGTACAATTTGATTTAATGCATGGCAAGAGCCGAAGACGGATGTTGAGAGTATGCCGGAATGCCTTCTCTGGAAATCCGAGAAAATGTCACTCGGACAAGGCCAATCAGGGATCGCCCTTTGGCGCGTAGAAGTCCAATGAGGGAGTGGCCGGAGAGCCTTCGGCGACCGACCGACGGCTGGCAGGGGGACGGCGTCTGCAGGTCGCGGAGAGTCTGTGATCGGCTTGTGGGATGTCACTTCTGGGTTAGCGTTGGACGTGTTTGTACAGCAAGGAGCGTAACATTGTGTTCCACGCGACATGGTCGCGTCAGAGCTAGCTCACACTAGTAAGCGAAAGTCGGCATATTTAGTGAGGACTTTTCACTTTGTATATTGCGGTTCGACGCGAAGCAGACGAGCTCGGATACAATCGCCTGCGCTGCGTTCCCATTCGTGCGCCTGTTTTAGGTCATCATGATGTTACTCTCGCTGGGGCTACCTTAACTGCAGAGGCAGTGCGAATTTTCAAGACCCGTTTATGTAATATGTAAGCTGTCTTCGGAGGAGAAACTTGGTCAAGTAGATTGTGAAGTGGTGCCGAACATTACCGTATCGGTCTCATACACAAGTTTGCGGATGCGATAGTCCCTTTAAAACTGCCGATACGGAATAAACATTGCGCGCGAATTAGACTTAGAGATGTCAGATGATCTAATAAAACTTATCTATCAAACCCCCCCCCCCTTTTTTTTTCACATGCGTTGAGATGATACCGCCATGAAGCAGCTGAACATCTGCTTGCGGCTGGTTAAGAATCTCGGTGTCACACAGTAGTTTCATGGGAAAGACGTGAGCCATGTACGCTGAACAAGAGTCTTTCGGGAGGCGTTTTTTTTTCTTATTTTATATATTTTATTTATTTTTTAGGCCCAGCTATCTCGCGCTTTCGTACCATTCTCATGCAGCACAGAAACTATACTAACCACCGCCTCGTTAACCTCGTCATCCCATCAACTAACCAATCCATTCTCTTTAGCGCGTCACGTCAAGCGGCTGATCCATCATCCTAGCAACTCTTACCTGGCAACATCTGTCCGTGCAAAGGCCAAATTATTGTTAACCCGACACTTCGCCTTAAACTGCCAATCATGCAACGCTGATCTGCTGTTCTCACGGCCAAAAGTGCTGTGCAGTCATGACCTTGGCATCGCAACAACTATCAGACAGGACTACTTGATTATCCCAGTGTCCCCTCCCTCCCACTGTAAAATGAAACCACTTCGTTTCATAGCTGGAAGAAAGAAGAAACGCGCGCCTTAATGACAGAGCGAGTTGAGAGTGAAATTTGTTCTCATTTGAGCAGGGTATCATTATCGTCTACCAAACGACTGCCGTAAATTTGTTTTCTTCATAAACGTTGCGTACCTTCCACACATGTCCTCCACCCAGGCAAAGTATTAGCTCTGCATCTTTCCGCTTATCTATCTGTCACGGGGATCATTTGTTACAAAGTGCCCTTTCAAAAACAACGCAAACTTGTATAGGTGTTTCATCTCCGCCATTTTGTGCCTCTTTGTCTCTTTCAAACCGCCGTCTACGATCACGACCATTTAATTTTTGGCCGCCATTAATTTCCCTGTGTGAACCCCCTCCCTTTTGTGACGGGCCGACTCTCGGACCCATACCATTCGTGACGTCACAGCGCACGTGACTGTACAGGGCGAAAGAGGCGTGTCCCAGGCTGACGTTTTGATGTTTGGGTGGGTTATGCTGCCATTTGTCTTGTCAGAAGAAGTCTCTCTTAATGACGAGGGCTCGCAAAATTCGTCGGGGACTACTCCCATAGCTGTGGCGTGTTGTGCCTGGCTCGCCGGAGTATCAATCAGGTGCTCTGTATGCGCAGTCCATTAAAAGAGTGGGGCAGCTCTTTAAAAAGTATGGGAGAGAGGGCGATATGTTCCCTCAACCGTAAATCATCGGTCACGCCAAAGAGGATAGCCTCGTTCTCATGTGTCTCGTCTCTTTTTCTTTTCTTCAGTAATGGTCAATTTTCGGAACGCTTTTAAAGTATGACGAGGAGATGTTTTAAAAGAAAGTGTGCGCGCGAGCGAGCGGGTAAGGACTGTGTTGTGTGTGCGTGTGTGTTCCGGTTGTTGAGAGATAGAAATGAGAAAATTGGCGTTGGCCACCCTGATCGCGGTACGGGCGCGATGGTGTTGGCCCTGGCGGGCGCAGGTTGCAAATGTACGGCCAGGAGTTCGGCGACCGTTGTTCAGTTACGACGGTGACTAATGAGGTACACAGGGGTACTTTTGAGCCTCGTCTCCCGGTTGGAGCTGCCAACTTCGTGAGTTCAGATAATATTAGATAAGTGTTCGGCGGGTAGCTGCAGAGCAGAAAGAAATATGGTAGGAGCATGGAATGCTGGTATGGCGAGAAATATATCATGGGTGTTCTTCATTAATGCGCAACGAGCTTCGTAGCGTAGGCAATGTGTAGCCAACATAGCTCAGCGTAGCCAAGACAATATCAACATTTTTGAACGTCTAGTGGGATGCACAGCACGGGAAAGTATTGTCCTGTAACATGTTTTAGACGTTTGCACAAAGACCTCTATAATTTAATTAGCGAGTTCTTTATTCGTGTATTTTTCGATAATTTCTTCGATAGGACGGTTTACAAACTGTTGAAAGCGCGATTCTTCTGAGGAATGCGGTAAACAAACGAGGATAGTACTTCTGGACACCTGGCCCTTGTCACAAAAATGTATCCCGGTTTCTGACTACGAGAATTTGCGCAAGACTCTACTACTGCGGATTGTGGCGTTGTCTAGCATATTTTAACACCAGTTATGAGCAGTTGAATTATGTAATAGAGCGTGTAGTTCACAAAGAAGTAGTCAGCACACGTCCGCCGCCACATCAGATTAGTGTCAGCAGACAACACTAATGTGTTGGGCACCTTATGATCACAAGAGTCGGCACACCATGATCATATCAGCCTGCACGAGGCGGCGGCCCCACTGCGACCACAGGGGGCCGTCACAGGGCACTTGGGGTTCCAGGCTGGGTCAAAGGAAGAAACACAGACATCACAAAACAGAACATACAGTCACTCTCACATGCATACAAAGGACAAAAGCGACACCTCACTGTCACCTGAGCCTACGAGGCGAAATATTACTGTTCCTTGGCACCACTCGTGGGCACACGTCCGATGCGGAAGCGCGAATATTGCTGTTACTCGTTTAGCGAATGTTTGAAGAACACGACTAAAACAACACGTAATATGGACGTCACGCAACTGAGGTTCTTCATTCGATCAGTGTTAAAAAAAAACAAAAAGCAACAAACAAACAAACAAACCAAAAACATCCAGAGTAAAATTGTGCCGTCTCCTGTTTGCCACCAAGAAATCTCGGGCGCTGGAGCCGAATACGGTGTTTGTGTGTTGCCCTGAGAAAATTTTGCGTGCAAGTCTCTGCCCCTAGTGATCCTCATTTGGCGAGCTTTCAAAACGCCTCCTCGTCTTACCCATTTCCACTTCGTTACGGAGTAACCATGGTGGTCGCGTCCACCTCCATTGCTACCACAGAGCGCCGTCCAACCAGGAAACCGATCCTGTATACGGGACTATGTTGCACGCTGCACTTCAAAGGCAGAACTTGACCGCACAACGCAACCAAGGCCAACCAGCATTCCGAATGATATCGCTTCGTCTCCTGATTTACGGGGGATGAGAGACGAACCGCATTTTTGTAACACCGTTGCGTGTGTGTGTCAGGTGTCACAGAAAAGGGGCACGCCTCCAGTTTTGAAGAGTCAGAAGAGAGAAGGATATTATTGTGGTTGGTCATCAGGGAGTGTGAGGTGGTCAAGTTCTCTTTTTAGAATGTAGAGCACAAATAAGGATCCCGGACGTCGCCCACACTTTCGGAAGTGACGTCACAGTACTTGTCTATTAATCTTCGAAAGTGAACGGCTTGATGATCTTGGTGAACGTGAGGTCCTGAAGAGGATGTGTAACGGCCTTTGAGTAAAGGGAGAGAGGTGGAATGAATGATGACAACCGTCTCGCTCGGAGACGATCAAAAGGAGCCGCTGTTGTACGTGTGAACCGTGTCGGCCTTTCTCGCAGCTAAGAGGCGTGAGAGGAGGATTATTATTTGGAGAGAGAGGTTTATGGCATCTCGATCGTTAATTATGAATTGATAATTAAGCGTCAAGGAAGAGTGCTAACGCTTGATGGTGTTTCCGATGAAGGGCGTCCAGGGGAATTGACGTGGAATGCGACCCGTCATAAAAGGCGTAAACTGCCTTTGCTGCGAGGGCGCATGGACTGGCGTCCGAATAAAATTCTCACCGCGTATCCTGCGTGTCTCATTAACTTGCAACTGCGTGCGTGTTACATTTACGGCGCATTATACAACATGCCCCACGATTTAGAAAAAAAGAAAAAGACGGAGCTCCCTACGTGAATGAAACCAACTGAATGTAGCTGTGCATCCTATAGCCGCTGCAATTTTCCCATTGTTTCTAATTAAATATTGAAACGAGACTTATTGGCTAATTCTTTTATATCTTGGCGTAAAGGGCCGAGGTGTCAACTGGAAAGTTGTAGAGCACTTCGAGAAGCACCTGAGGGAGGTGTTTTCAGCAAAGTACGCTTTGTGTAGCTTTTTTTGAATGCGCACTGCTGAAATCGGGCACGTGGGCGCGTAGCATGATGTATATAAGGACAGCATTCTTGACTAAAAATCGGAAAGTGTGGGTTGGCCATGGGGACCGCTTCACTTTCTCATTGACCGCCGTTCTTTAATTGGGTGCTACGACTGCGAAATGTACAAGCACTTCAAGTTTTAGCGGGGGAAAATATGCGATAAATGAGGGTACGTTAAGCATTAAGACACTTCACGGAGTATAATTTTTTTCTTTTCTTTCCAATCTTTGGGGTCTTTCAAACACGGACCTTGCAAAAACGTGGAAAAATGCGCATCCACAGCTAAGATATCTTTGACGCTTCTACGAAACCACGACCTCCAATAGGAGCTAAATTGTTTGCAGCTCGCCGTGCGATGTAAGCCCATCCCTAAACCACAGCTCCCTGAAAACATCCTACCCTGCTCAGCTAAGAGACCGTAAACAGATGAAATCCTCCCATAAAACATAGTGGTCGTCCGCTTTCCTTATTTTCCGTTTCTATCTTGCGGTCCACTATCCATAGAGAGAAACTGCTTTGTGCACTTGCGGCGAACGCCGTAACAAGATATATACGGTGTCGAAACAGGCAAGACGGTATATGCGTCTTTACAACGTACCTTTATTAATGAAACGAGCAACGACTTCTGACGGACCTGTGCTTCGATGAACTCCTCCGGCAAAGCAGGACAGATATTGAGTCCCTGCTCTGGCCAGTGGAATTGATACGATTTTCTCGAGCGCCAGCGACTCAACCATATCTTTTCATACCGCGAAAGTAGCGTGTGTTTGGTCTGTAGGGGTGCTTCTTTCTGTAGTGTTGTGATTGAACAATGCGGATATCGCGCACTCTACGATGGTGGTCACTTTTCGAATGCGTAGCAAAATGGGCGAGGCGAATCGATTTTATTTAGGACTGTGCCAAACCGAGTGGTTTCCTTTAACGCGAACACAGAGCGAATAAGTACCGAGAAGTCAATAGATATTGAACTCTTTGAAACCACACTCTTAAGGCGCATGGTGGTGCTGGTGGTGGCGATGATGATGATGGAACTGCTTGTCGTAGTCGGGCACGTGGAAGCGGGCAACGCCACGACGATCGCAGGGGGGTCGTGCGTCCTGGGGCGGCTTCACGGGGAATTGTGCCGACATTTGTCTTAAAGTGTCTGAGGAAAACCCAAGAAAAAACATTCAGACAACACAGCCGCTTTCGGGATTCGAACCCGGGTTACCTCCCAGTCTCGGCGTGGAATGTCATCACCGTATAGCCTTTCTTAGAGCAGAAGTTCATCACATAATGCGCTGATGACTGGCCATTGCACTGGATGGTATATATAGCTATCATTCCTGAATTGTAGAAAGCGCGGGCCGTGCGTCCTTTTGTGACAATTACCGTAACTGCGTAAGTGTCACAGAAAAGCGCACGCCTCCCGCTTTCCACAAGTCAGGGAAGAAGTTCGGGGTGGTGATTGACTAGGAGCGTGTTATGCGGTGAAGCTCTGCTTCAAGAGCGCAGACTAGCAGCAAGGAAACCTTCCCTCGGTGGAAGTTACAGGCAATTAAATGGAACAGAAATTGCGGTTAGTCTTACTCATTTCTAAACGGCATTTTTACGCAGTAAACAATTACTTTAAGTCTAATGAATTAGAGTTATTTGGAACGAATTACCTCGCAGTGCTGTTCGTGAGAAAAGTGACGACCCATTTCGTACACTGTGCCATGGAGGGCCCTTCCAGGGAAGCGAACTGTGGGAGATGACAATATTTATGGACGAGCACTTTGCGCAACAGGGCGCTTCCAGTATTTGGGTAGCACTCGGGATACACGGAATATTTTGGTTTCCCCGTGTAACTAACGGCCTGGACACTTATTAGAATTTATTTGCCTACTGCGTATAGTTCGTCCGAGCTGAAACTAAAATGAGCGTAAAATGCAAAATGAAACAACAACGAAAACAGAAGTGAAGCGTGAAGTCTGCATCTAAATATGGCATCATATGGAAAGTTGCACAAAGAACTTTTGCACTTTAAAAATAGAACTTCACCGCATAGCACGCTGTGCTCGAACCATTGCCAGGAATGATAGGGTGATCGCTTGTTATTCGAACAGAGAGCGGGCGTACACCTCTTCTTCTTCTTTTTTTTTTTTTCTGTGGCAATTTGGATATATGATAATTTCCGCAAAAAGGCGTACGCCACACTCCCTCTTCGAATCAGAAGCGATAACCCTATCATTTCTGGTAATGGTTGGCGCACCGCGTGGTATGCGGTAAAGTTCTCTTTTTAGAATGTGGGACTGAAATCCAGACCGTTCAGGGTATATGTCGATCCGTTCTCAGCAGGTCGCGTGTACGTTTTAAAGAATGAAATTTGGAAAGGGAATCTCGTCCCTCAAAGTCAACTGTATGAACCTTTACGGAATAGTTCCTATGCCGACTGAAGATCGGCGCTGGTCGAACTTCTGACACAGTAAGCGGACCTATGTTTGCCGCAAAGCGTGTAGCGACCCAGCGCGCTTATGATTGAGGGGCATCCGTCATGTTGGATGTAGTTGGCCGACCGCGCTGACCAAAAGCAGAGGCCCCAACGCTGCACAATCAAATTCCAAGCGGCCATCAATAACCATCCCGCCCACATTCGATCATGCGTTCCGTACCCCCCATGTGCTGTGTATCTGGTTTCTACACTTCACTGGTCGCCACTGTGTGATACATTGTGATAAGCTCATGAGCTTTCGTATGAAGTATAAGAACACGGCATAGGCTCTAAAAACACACTCTTTAAAAGGAACGTCACAGCATAACACGCCCCTAGCTAACCATTACCCCGAATGATATCGTTATGTTATGAAGTTACGTTAATTGTCACGGAAAAAGGCCTGCGCCCGCGCTTTCCACAAATTGGGAGTGATAACGGTATCATTCTGTGCAATGGTTGGCCGTTTTTCTTATTATTTATCTGTTTTAAGAGTACAGCTGTCTTCGGAAACTGGCGCGGATTGCGAAATTAAGAAAATATGAAATAAGTGGGCCAAATAAATATGGGTGGTCTGTCCAAAAGTATAAATGTCGCTTCGCCTTCTCCGTCGTTCCTTTTGTTATATGAAACGAAGTGAGCTGCGATGCTATAGTCGTGGCGACGCCCACTTCTGTTGGGCCAACAACGGCGAGCCGATCCTGCCATTACCCCCCCCCCCCTCTATTTCTTTTTGACAACGGCGAGCCCTTTTACCGCGACCACCCCCACCGCGACCACCACCACCACCACCATCTGTTTCTTCTTCCTTTCCTTTCTTTTCCTTTTTTTTTGTTGCTATAGTCGTGACGAAGCCCTCTCGCGTGCGGTCAACAACGGCGACTATTTCGGCATCACCCCCCCCCCTTTTTTCTGGCTTAAGAGTCAGACGCTTTCAGACATTTGTCGTCACAGTTCCCTTAGAAGTCGGCCCAGGACGCACATTCCATTAGTGCGTTAGTCGGGACGTAGGCCACCTCTGTGAGGCCGACAACGACGAGCCCTCTCGGAAGCACCACCACCACCTGTTTTAAGAGTGTGCACTGTAGGCTTGGGAGAAGGCCCAGAATACTACATGTAGTGTATAGTAAACAGGTTGTGAGCTGATTTTCGCTGACGACTTTGTGCGTGCCGGCGGCAGAGCCTGTCTTCCTGAGGCAGATGCTCGGACTGCTTCGCAGATTTGATTAATTGACAGCAATTTTTTTTTCTTTCATATAAAAAATTACTCGCCTTATTTGCAGCGCAGACCTCAGAGAAGAACTCCTCAAACGTAATGCGTCAACTGATAGCAGCTCCACCCTAATTGTATATTGTAGAGGCCATCAATAGGTCATCGGTCCTTTGAGCAGCTAATTGCCTAGTGAAATGGTACGATAAGCTCATGACAATCCAAAGTTAGTGTTGCGATGCAGCTACGACGGCTTCAGCATATGAGCAGGTATAATGGCTCTGGGAGAGGGGAGTGCCTTCTCTCTACCCTCTTTGGACAGCCATGTTCCAGTTCGCAATCACATTATTGCTTTCATACTGTTTTGTTGTCCCCTCTTGAGCTAGCGGCTGTATATAGAAGGGCGATGATGTTGTCTATACCTGCCTTGTCCAAGTTCTCTGTTGAGACGTCCATCCGATCTGTTGTCAGCACTTGGATAGAGCGGTGCTACCTCCAACGGTGGAGGGAGGGAGGCGGACCAGGACAGCGCTCGACACACACTGGTTAAAATCAATTCAGTCACTCGGTGACGACAGAAATTGAGGCTGGGGCGGGGGTTGGGAAGTCGGGACATCGGGCCCCCCTAGGTCTGCCCCTGGTACTAGCATACTTTTGCATACCTCATCCCGACGGTGGAGCTGAAGCGTCACTGGACTTCCAACTGATGAGTCGCGCACCTTCCCTCATGCAGGACACGCAGATCTACCAGCGCATGTAAAAGAATGGACCATTTTGGCGGCAAGCCCCGCATGCATACATGCAGAGCACTGTTACTTAAAACGGCCGCTTAGCGCTTGACTAATGGGGCCGAATCACGTATGGACTCCTTGTTCCACGTAGGCGGCCACCAATCGATGATGCCACTTAAAACGATAATGGATGACGGAACTCCGGACGTCCCGCTGGCCGAGCTTTCTTGACACGCGCACAAAGAAACGGCCATCATATTTCACTCATCCGCTTTCGTTTACAGAGCTTTCGTCTTTGCGCTGAATATTGGAGAGGGGAGGTGGTATTAGCTGTCTCAACAGTGCATCCTCGGACAGGATTAACATAAAAATAGGGGTGCGGCAATGCAGCTTGTAAACTCTGTGGGGTCACTCTCTGGGCATTGGGGGTTTTGCTTTCTGACGGTGATGAAGGAGACGCGGCTCCTATACTACCTGGTGGTTATAACATATACGCTATTTTCGGCAGGATCTGTTTCGGAACGGACTTATTAAATCAACAGGCGCATATAGAGTCGAGTACTTACGGTACACTGCAGGAGGTTATGGACGATGGGCAAGTTGGATCGTTGTCTTATTTAAGGATAGTTGGACATTGCGAACCCTACAAAAGCAAACTTGGCAAACATGCAATGGAGGAGCGTTAAGTTATTATTTCTTAAGTCTTAATGATTACTTAAATCATACATTAGACGATCACAGAACTGCTAAGGACAAATTCCGCAAAGTCAATAGCAGCAGACGCGCGATATTATCCAAGTAGCACAATTGACCAAAAGTTCGAACAAACATCTAGTGCGTTTTTTTTTGTGTGTCTGTGTGTGTGTGTGTGTGTTTTCACCTAAACTGATCTGCTAACGGGCTTCTGGTTACCGCGATTTTGTTTATTAGCTATCGTAGACTTCGTGAAGCATTTCCCGATAATTCGTCACGAATTATGTCATTATTATCTCATGATGGAAAGTAGCTGTTCTGAGGCTGGAACACTCAAGCACACTCTTAGAAAAAAGGGAGTCAAATGGTGCTGGGACACCCTCGCGAACGGTGAGGGCGTTGCAACGACACCCTTCCATAATCGTATTTAATGAGGGGTGTTGCGTGCACCCCCTTCATCTAGGGGTGTTAGCCTCACTCCACAATGTTTATGACGAGGTTCTTCCAGACTATGCAAC
This sequence comes from Ornithodoros turicata, assembly GCF_037126465.1. Taxonomy (NCBI): domain Eukaryota; kingdom Metazoa; phylum Arthropoda; class Arachnida; order Ixodida; family Argasidae; genus Ornithodoros; species Ornithodoros turicata. The sequence goes on from NC_088201.1 coordinate 46,023,035, forward strand.
AGTGAAGCCTCGTACTTTTATTTGTTAAAATTATCGAGACACACCTGCAACTAATGAAAGAAGAGATCAACAAGCCTGTGTCTGAAATGGCCAAAGTAGTTGTATCCCTGCAGAGGACATTTACTTTTCGCAAGTCCTGGCTGTACAAAAAAGGCGTTGGTGGCGGATATCCTTGGAAAGTGCCGACATTACGTACTGAGGAACAGCTACTGCAACTTTCCAAGCATGCTGATGCCTACATCTTGTTTTCTTGTGCTCATAAAGATACCGCCTCTACAATGCGGTCTTTTTTGTTATAATTGTAATTAACACTGGGATCGGTCGTTTCATTCGAGGGAAAATGTCCGTGAAAATGCTCTCTAATGACAAGGGAAGCGGCAGGTCAAGTAAGAAACGCAATGTCCGATAGAAAGGGTGCTTTGAAGTTACCGCAGATGCACTGCGAGTTGATGAGGCGGATGTCTGTCACCGTTACGAAACTGTTTCGTTCCTTTGTACTCTCGGAGCGAGTTGTAAAATTTTGGGTCCTATAATACGGCAATCCCAATGACGGTTTCTGGGGGATGTTCCGCTTGGGTAGTTCTGTGGGACTACCTAGATTCTTGAGCAATTCAATGACTGAGGGCCACTGCATCTGTTCGTGTTTTGGGGCGAGAGCAGTATATATATATATTTGTAATTTGGTGCAACGGAGATCAGTAGCCAAAAAAAAAACAAAAAAAAACGACCAATGAAGTAACATCAGTAAATGACAGAGTGGAAAACAGTGTGTGTTCTCTGCAATGTGCTTGGATATAGGACAGTCAAGGGAACACCTGCAGGAAGGGTGTCAGGAGAACACCCTCAGAAAGGGGAGTCAAGGGAACACCCTTAGCAAGGGAGTCAAGAAAACACCCCAAAGGGAGTCATATGTGTGACGAGCGTGAACACCCCCAAGGGAGTTTCCCATACTCCATTTTTTTTTTCGAAGAGTGCAGACGAACACAATCCTCAAGGTGCCTATAAGAAGATGAAAGATAGAAATTTGGCACCAGCTACATGGCCGAGTGGATGGAAGCATCCGCTCGTTGGTGGTTACTCCAAGGTCGTGCACTCTAAATCTTTTCACGCCTTTAAAGGTGTAACAACGTGCATGGCGCACGCCTTTTTAGGTGTAATTTAGGTAACATCATAATGGAGCACGGTTTCGCACAAATTTTCTTTACTCGAGTGTTGTCTGTCCTCCAAAAATTCAGTCTTGCAACATCTCAACATTGTTCAACAGTATTGTAGACACTTGCGCGTGCTCGATTATCGATAGCGATGCATATATGCATTTGCTCGTACCTACGATATCCAAGACATAATGAAAGCAAGATTTGCACTGACACTTGATCTTTATTAATGCTTTCCAAAGCTTGTAAAATATCATCCTGGAGATGCAATGTTACGCAACCAGGTTGAATGTTCATAGCGCACACCTTTAAAGGTGTGAAAAAGTTTACAGTGGGGTTCGAATCCTGCCACCGACTGTGTTTTCTGAGGGTTTTCCCGAGTTTTCCGGCAGGCTTTCATGGCGAATGTAAGCACCGTTCGTCCTGAAGTCAGTCCAGGACGCATACTAACCCCCTGTCCCCCACCTGCTGTCGTCTCTCCATCTGCCTACATCTGTACGACTCATAGCCCCACAGCCGTTTCGCGGCGCAAACATGGAATTAAAAAAAAAAGAAACAATGACGGTCGTCGAAAAAGCAATGGAACCAGGCACATCTCGATTGCCGGTCGAGCGCTATAGGTTGGCAACGGCTAGCCGACGCTTACCAATGGGCCTCGTTTTGTACGGGGCAGGCACTTATATTCTCTTCATATTCTCTCCTACATTTCTTCTCACTCTCACAAACGCACATACAACACAGTACGAGGCAGTGGCATCTGGTGAACACGACGGAAAGTATCTCCGCAAGCATTGACAAACTTGTCGAATATGTGGTGAAGCAGTCTTGTTTTGTTTAATCACCGTTTATCTTTCCATGCACCAAAGCAAACCAAACGAGCAAGAATTTTTACAGACAGGTATAGTGTTCTCGGCTATTCATCGTGCACCCGTGGGCTGTGGTCACCTGAGCGAAAAATGTAACAGAAGGATAGTGTACGGAACGCAATGTCCGGGCGTAATAAAAAAATCTGTTCCACGCTCCTCCTTGCTCTATTCCTCGTCATTTTGGGCGTTGTTTTGTTTTTGTTTTTATATACAGCGCCTACAACACGGTAGCAGCGAACCAGAATATTTACACCAGGGCTTTGTAGTCTCAACGTGTTGACAGACACATCAGAGCCATACCTGTGGGACACTCCAAAATGGCGTCGTCTTCTGCAGAAGACCTGCATCAGGGCAACTCTAAATTGATTCGAGCCTCTGTCACACGACACGTTGCTGATGGATGAACTGTCAGCTGGCCGATCGATCGCTGCGAGCCGAGTGAAATCCCGTGTGTGTCAATGCTCCCTCGTCGTCTGTCCACCGCGTGATGCGTTGATATTAGGCCTAGTCGCTTCCTATGAAGGTACACTGTCGTGCTCCACGCAAAATGAAAGACCCGGATGGGCGCTTTAACGTGAGTTCAAAGTTTCAAGTAGACAGTGAAGCTGTCTACTTGAAGGTTGTCAAATTGGCAATGGTTTCCTTTTTGCAGATGTCTTAGTTAGGTGTTAGATATGCACAAGTGTAGGATCACTATAGTTCCCATGACCAACACGCCAACAAACGCTATAGGTGCATTCATTTGTTGGAGCATATGTCCTCGCCGTTTGTGAATGTTGGTAGGAATATTTGGAAACGCGTGCTATCAGCTCTTTACGGCATATGGTTCTCGCACTAGTATAAGTATACTGTTCCGACATGTGCCATTGATCCTGTTCTGCTTAACTTATGTACTTGTAAAATGCGCGTGAGCCAGTGAACATAGATAAACAGAAATGCGTACAACGCACGAGGTTAATAGCAACCAATAACACATTACTTAAAACCACTTATGTAATTACTGAAATTAAATTACTTCATTTACTTATCAAGTTATCAATAACACATTTAGTTTTGCGTGCCTGCAGCCAGTGATGGGGTCCCGGATTTTGAGTCTTGTAGGTTTACCTGTCAGTCTGAGTAGTGCATGTGTGTGCTGTTGCCCCCGTGTTATTATTTAGCGTACCTATTTCGCTCATGTGAATATAAATCACTGTCGTTCCTACATATAGCTAACCTATCCTGTACTGTTTTTTCTCTATTGCAGGTGAGTTGTGGTCTCTCAAGTGGGTTGCAAATGTGTGGATAGCGCAGCCGTCTGGCCCCATAGCTCGGTTTCCAGCAGCGCTGATAGGTCACAGGATGACTGCATTCACAGGTTGGGTTGGGTCAACACTGCAAGAACAGGTCTACCGAAAGACGCCTTATCAATGCAGCTAAGTCCTCTCTGCGACTTGCCAGGTGTCCTTAAATCACCCTGAAAGTGACATGGTGTGTGATTTGTGTCTAGTTTTTGCTTAAGGCTGAAATGAATTAAAGATTTTTGAGCCGTTCTGGACGGATAACGGATAAAGAACGAATTGACAAGATTTATTTTAAAATTCTGCAGCAGTGTGAAGCGCATCTCCCCCAAATATTTCGTGAGATGCGTACAGATGCTAGCCGCGGTTTGCCTTTGGGGCGCTTGCCTGAGCCTGACCTGCATTTACCTTGGGGGATGCGTGTGTTGGACAGACCTCATCCAGCTGACACGCAGCCCTCTCCCCCTTCCCCACCCACCTACCCACCCACCCACCCACCCCGCCCGCCGGGATGTGGCTCCTGCATGCATAGCTGCACATCAGAAGCGAAGAGTGCTTGCATGTTTGTCACTCATCGGTGTAAGGTCACACGAACGTTGGTCACATTAAAACGTGTCCTAATGGTATTTTTGGAGAGGCTACAAGTGCCTCGGAATGCTGGCAAGCGGGCACGAGAGACTTGAATGTAATATTTAAAAAAATGCAGTTAACGTATTCCGATGACTTCCTCCCGGTAAGGCCTGCATGTAGGTTTTAAGTGGTAACTTTGAAAAGTTACTGGTAACTTTCATGCAGTTCACCTTGCATGACTCAAGCTAAATTTCACGCTGTCATGCCGCTTCTTCTTCCTGATGAACCACTGCGCCTACGGACACCGCTGTGCTTCCACTTGCGCACTATTACACGTGGGACATGCACTGTAATTGAGTGGGTCTACACTTTTCTGCAGGAGGTATACTGGATGTGTAGGAACCCCTCGGAAAACTGCGTCTTCTTTGCCTGGCGCCATACCGTGACCCGGTGCATAGATGAACAGCCTTCTTGCGGTCCGACGTCAATTAGGCGCTTAATTACACTGGAGGCGAACAAGCTGCACGAGTTTAACAGGCAACGCCACGCTCACCATCCTTTCTGACCTCTCCTGCTAGCACCGCAAAGAGTTCTCGTAGCACAGTGCGTTGCTATGGGCTTGATTAATTTGCGTCGCTTATAAGCAGTGTCGCTCTGAGAAATGTCTACTTATCGAAAGGGGATACAGTTTGACTGTGAGCTCGGTTCTTCGATCGCAAAAGTTCAGTCGCTATTGGTGTGAGTTTCGTGGGAGTATTGGCGGACTAGGTTGTGCGTCTGGGCACGCCATTTATTTTAAGAGGAAGGGTTGGCATAGTGCGTGATGCTGTAAGGAAATGTTGGTGGCTTGTTATTTGGAGTTTAGTTGACACACGCCTAGAATTTTCATATTTGATTTGATAAATTTACAGGATATCCCGAAATGCGCCCAAAGATTCAGTGGGTCCCAGTGGTTGAGCAGTACTTTGGGGAAGCTTCGTTGTGCCAGTGGTGCTCGTCTCCGGTGCAAGTTACGTTCCAAGAATGGAGACGGTGGCACCTCATCCATGCGCACTTTCATGTCTTGTTTCTCCCGACGCTCGAATGACTCTAAATTTATTAAGAAACAGTTGTGTTCTTTTAAGACTGCTTCGTCTGCTCTGCTTAGCGAAGTATTTCTATTGGCTTTATCGCAACATTTTACGAGATCTGCATTTTATTCCTATTAATGGTGTTCAAAATTCGCAGACTTAACGGAGCAAAGGATGACTAGATAATCGCTATGAAGTAAATGTCACAGGATAATGACTGCTTAATTAATATTTTGCTCTAAATAACCTTCGCGTTAATTATAATATTGACAGAACAGCATTTGCACAGTCCTACTCCACCGTGGATGAATTGTGAACGCGCCATTCCCTGACATGTTTAGTGCAAGCGCAGGCGTTTTTTCCCGCTGTTGAAAATGATTAGCTTGACCCACACCGAGGAGCTGGTACCATACGCTTCTCTCGGAGTCTCTCTTGAGGCCGCTTGTGATTCACGTTACAGGGTTTTTCACTTTCATAACGCTGCAGGGAAAGAGATCTTTCACATGCATACCCAATCCCGCTACATATGTAATTTTTTTTAAATTCTGTGTTTGCGCCGCGAAGCAGCTGTGGCTATGAGCAGCGTACAGACGTGGACAGTGGAGAGATGACAGCGGGAAGGAGTGGGGGACAGGGAGGTTAGTATGCGTCTTGGACCGACTTCAGGGGAACTGTGCCGACATTCGTCCGGAAAGGACGCCGGAAAACCCAGAGGAAACCTCAGACAGCGCAGCTGGTGCCGGGATTCGAACCCGTGTCACCTCCCAGTCTCGGCGTGGAAGGCGCGAGTTGGAGACAGGTACATAAATTACGTTACAACTTATAAGTATAGGACACATTCAGGTACGTTTACGGCTGTTTGGTAAGGCGTTTGACGTCAAAAGGAAAGGACCCTGGATAAAGTCCCTCTCGGCACCCCTAAAATATATTTCTGCATTGTGGTTGTCGACTGTGAACTATTGCTGCTACATGTGTGTGTAGTCTATGTGATTCGAACTCCCACTCTATGGACCTACTGATATAATAAAGAGGCTTCCATGTACTATACACGAGTCTAGAAAGCTTCATGACTTCCTGTATAGAGAGCTTGGTTTGTGACACAGTTATTGAACAATTCAATAACTGCAACGTTTGTACAATTTCACACATGCTTATATGATCGAGAAAGTGTGACGACGGTACGGCTGGCGTCATTTTCTGCTCGCGGATATGCCGCTCGACGACTAAGTGAGTACCGCGTCAAACGTCCAAGTTACACAGGCATGACGTTTATAACGGGGATATACGTTTAGTAATTTTCGCAGTGGCCTAATTTTTTTCCCGATTTTAGCGACTGTCTTTATTTACTTTTTTTTTTTTTTCCTGAGAATATTAGGTAACCGGAATCTGCGTCGAACGAGTGCCATGAAGTCGAGAGCACGGAATGCGATTTATTGTAGCTACTATTATTTTAGCCCGCCTCTTAGCACACGTTTTCAAAGAGTTGCACATGGATTCCGGCCTGATTTCGCCAGTCTACTCGTGTTCAGCTACCCCATGTCAGAATAGACGTCGACGTAAAGCTCACGGAAAAAGGGTTGCCTGTGCAGCCCCACAGAGCGTGCGCAGCAAAAATTCAGACCCTTGTGAAGTATTCCCCTATATATATTTGCATATCATCAGCAACCAATGCTTTCCTAGCAAATGATCCACCTGTGGGATCGTGGCCCTTGGATTGGTCGTCTCCTCGGATGATTTCGTAGTTTTCGCATCTCTTGAGTCGTCTCGTAAGCGACTATAAGCGTTATAGACCTCCTACGAGCAGGCTCCGCAGGGTATACTGGTATTCCTTCTAATGGTTTGTCTTTTATGTCCCGATGGCTAGTGTTTGTATCTAGCTTGTGCTGCGCTGTACGTATAGTGCATTATCTGAGAGCTGACACATAATATTCATGTGCAATACGTGTTGCGTAAAAATCTACACACTTAATGTTTTTGCGGTCGTACATAGCAAAAGCCACATTGAAATGAGTTGATGGGCGTGGGTTCGGTCCTCGCTCGGGGTGCAGAGATTTTTTATTTTTTTTTTCTCTGAAGAGAGCAAAAGAGGCAGACCACGAGCATACGGTACGCTCTGGACCTGACAAAACCCCAGCCAGAGAACGTGTTGTGGGCTTTAAAAAAAAGAAGAAGAGGAAGAAAAACGAGGAATGATGTAGCGCTTAGCGGCTCACAGTTGCGAGAGTATGTGCGTTGAGCAAAGCAGTGTTTGCCACCGACAGTGGGGGTATAATCTGTAACCTGAGCATGGTACTTTATTCTTGAGCGACGACATTCGCGTGAGAAGCGCGTTCTTCTTTTTTTCTTCTTTGTTGTTGTTGTTTTGGAGTGTGCGTTCAGACCCCCAACGATACTAAAAGAGCTGTTGTTCTCTCGTGCACCATTAACGTTGTTGCAAGTCATCGAAAAATAAAATGACAGAGCCAGAGGAAGGCGGGCTCTTGGCTCCCGTGTCACTGTCCAAAATTATACAATGAAGGTTATCACTGAGCCACTACCACGCTGTGTGATAGTTGCGCCCGGCAGCACATTCGTAGCGCATAGACCCTTGTTTATAAAGAGTGTTTAAAGGACCCCGAAATGTCGAATGCTGCGCCGAACGAATGACCCATCTGTGAAAGGGTTGCGTATGATAAAATGCGTCGCTCAATATACCAATGCGCAAATCGGGGAAACGCTATGGGCCCAGTGACCTCCGCTTCCCCTTATAGTGACCGATGGCTCGACCAAGTTTCAGTCCGTTGAGTGTTTATTAATGGTACGGACTAGGAACTTTCTTGCGGCTGGCTTAACTCGTGATGAATGGTTTCAAACGAGTTTGACTCAATTGGGCAGTTTGAGTTATTAGGGTTAACTGGTGGACAGGAGGCTAGCGTACCCTGCATTTCGGTCTCCTTCCTCCTTGTACATGTACAGGAAAGGTTAATATATTGCGTGACCCTCGATCACGCGGTATATCGTGAGTCCATCGGAGTTCCAGACGGTGAAGAACACGTTGGTTGAGATTCTGCATTGAACATGACATTGACATTGCACATTGTCGAGCATGGCGTTGACATTGTGTTGACACACCCGTGTGTGTAGATATCTTTGCGCCAGACAATTGCAAATCAAACTCAAACACCTGTGTGTGTGTGTGTGTGTGTGTGCGCGCTATTTCCCCTTGTCTACGCGTGTCCCTACATTGCACTCCATGTGTCTCACACCTTAATCCCTATTAAAATATTGCTTCTCACAATGAGAAGGAAACTGAACGGTCCCTGGTCACCCGTTTTCTTCCGCCACCTCTTGTATTAGCTTGATGGATTTTCGTACCTCGAAGTGACGGTTTTTCCTCTTTTTGTTTTTTTGTTTTTGTTTCTTCGGTTATTACCATTGCAGCTCGGATTGTATTTCGCAGCGGAATGTCGTAAATCTGAGTGTAATAATGTCATCACGTCAGAACCAGAACGCTGCATGTCAGACTTCCTGTAGAATAGTAAATATTTGGGCTTCTTGGTAAATCCGCAAGTGTGATTTTCCTGGAGAAACCAGCACACGGAAGGCGCTCGCTTTTTATTTTATGATGGTTGCAGTGATCACAGCAGAGTACAGACGGAGTGCGTGCTATAGCCCCATGCTCTTCAGCGCACCGTCGAAACGAACTGATGACGATTTAGCAGGTCAGCAGGGTTTAGCAGGTAAGCGTTGCGCTTATACCTGTAGCAGTCTGTGATTTAACTCCGTTAATGGCTGGTCTTCCACGATGATGCCAATACATATATATATATATATATATATATGAAGCAAAGCACAAGGCATTTTGGGAAGATTTTTCTTAGTTCTTAATGGCAAGCTTTCGCTTGTCCCATCCTACAGTTGGCAATACGATTAATGATGGTGAATGGGGAGATTCGCCGCGCTGTTTACAATGTTGATCAAACAAGTTGATTACCGACACAATTGGATGAAAATGTTCAAGTTCAAAACCATCCTTATTATTATCTATCGCACGAAAGCATACAAATAAAGAATAGATTTTACGTGTGTGTGTTGGGGGGGGGGGGGACTGAATAGGAAGTAGTATACGCTATGCGGTGGAATAGAAAGGCGCAACCAAGAAACGGACAGAACAAGCCATCATCGCGTGCAAGGTACCGGCGCGCTTGCAGTCCTGTTCTAAGAAATGTTTTGAACTCACCAGCTTAATGTTCCAAGAGGCACTGAGGATACATCTTGAAGAAGTAATCGAACGGCAACAAATATTGTATCACTTAACGGAGCACTGAGGTGATCCCCTAATTTTCTTTTTTTTTTTTTTTTTTCGTTGAAGCGTGTTGTGCAACGACGAGTGCAGGTGGCCTACAGAGCGAGCGCGAGACCAACCGCGGACCTTTCAAAAATCCTCCACTCGTGAAAAGAGTGTATCGGACAACAAGGGAGCGTCGTGGCTGAGTGTGGTACCTGGCACGTGACTTGTTACGTACAGCGGCACAGCTCAAATGAAAGAAGAAAGAAACAAAAACTGAACAGGAAAGAGAGAGAGAGAGAGAGAGAAAAAAAGCACGGGGACTTTTCCATGCCGCGCGAGGATCGTGTCGGTCCTCCGCGGCAGGCTTTTTCCGACCGCTTTTGGAAATTTCATTGCCCAGCTATAATACACCGAAGAGCGAAAATATTTTGGATGCCGACTCCTGGTGAACATGCAGCTTGACAGATGAGGCAGACTTCCGAGCCATGCTAAGTGTCATCTCATTGCTCCTTTAAGAGGGAAACCTGGCTCCCGAATCGTTAAGCCGGGAGAGACAATACGATGGGCCTGCCTTTCATTCTAGGGCAGGAGAATACTATTTTTTAACTGAAGAGGTCAGATATCGCGTACTGGCCCATCTGAACGTCTTCAATAGAAGCGTGCTCTTGCACGGAGCCAGAGGCACCGAGCATCTGCGTGTTCCGGGCCCGCGATCGCAAATTTCTCTCTTTCCCTCGATGTTTCTCTACCCGGCGATCTGAATATCACTCAGCGGTATACTGCTCACAGCTATTTCGCCAGCACTATACCGCTGCGTGATATTCAGGTCGCCCGGTAAAGAAACATCGAGGGAACGCGAGAATTCCTGCGTCCGCGAGCCCGGAGTACTATAGGAAGGTGACCGGCATCTCTGGCACCATGCAGGAGCATGCTTCTATTGAATAGCGGCTGAGTTCTCTGAAACGCAGGCCCGTCGTATTGTCTGTGCGGGCCTAACGATTCGGGAGCCAGCTTTCCCTCTTCAAGGAGGAATGAGGTGGCATTTAGCATGGCCCGGAAGCCTGCCTCATCTGTTAAGCTGCATGTTCACCAGGAGTCGCCATGCAAAATATTTTCGGTGTATTATAGCTGCGCAATCAAATTTCCAAAAGCGGTCGGAGAAAGCACCCGCGGACGACCGACACTATCCTCGCGTGGCGTGGAAAAGTTTTGCACTTGTTTTTCTTTCTCTCTTGCTTCTTATCGGTTTTTGTCTCTTCCTTCTTTCACTTGTGCTGTGCCGCTGTACGTCACGAGTCACGTGCCAGGTACCACACTAAGTCACAACGCTCTCTTGTTCTCCGGTACACTCTTTTCACGAGTGGAGGAATTTTTAAAGGCCCACGGCAGACAGGCCTAGCGCTCGCTCTGAAGATCCCCTGCGCTCGTCGTTGCAGAACACGCTTAAACGAAAAACAAACAAAAAAATTGGGGTCACCTCAGGCTCCTTCAAGTGGTACAATATTTGTAGCCGTTTGATTACTTCTCCAACACGTATCCTCACTGCTTTTTGAGACATTCAGCTGGTGAGTTCAAAATATTGCTTTGAACGGGATCGCAAATGCTCTGGTACTTTGCACGGGATGATTGCCTGTTTTGTCCGTTTCTTGATTTCGCCTGTCTATTCCACCGCATAGCATATAGTATTTCCTATTCAGTCCCCCCCCCCCCTGCAGTAACATGCAGTAACACATGTAAAATTTATTCGTTATTTGTATGCTTTCGTGCGATAGATAATAATAAGAATGATTTCGAACTTGAACATTTTCATCAAATTGTTTTCTGTAATCAACTTGTTAAATCAATAGTGTAGACAGAGTGGCGAATCTCCTCATTCATCATCATTAATCGTATTGCCAACTGTAGGATGGGACAAGCGTAAGCTGTTGTTTTGCATTGTTGACTGATTAGACGAGTCACAGGACTAGTGAGCCCATCTTCCTTAGCGTTGTAGCCTACCATTGCATATATCCTTAATTTACTGATCATCTTCATTATCTTTATGGTGTCTATTATTTTCCATTATTGTTGTGTTGCCAACTGTAGGATGGGACAAGCAAAAGCTTGCCCACATCACATTTCAAAAATAGTACTATTATTTTGTTATTAGCTTTTGTTATATGTTGTTGCTGTATTGCCAACTGTAGGATGGGACAAGCGAAAGCTCGCTGTTTGTTTGGGAAAAATTTATTCAGCGGGTGGCGTAATTACAGGCGGTACGAAAACTGCCGTTTAAAACTGCTCAGAATATTTCGTGTAACATAATTATCTAACTACACAAGTAACTGCTCAGGTTACACTTGTATTGTTGACTGGTTAGATGAGTCACAAAATTAGTGAGCCCATCTTCCTTGCCGTTTTAGCCTACAAGTAACTGCTCAGGTTACACTTGTTGTTGTATTGTTGCTTGTAATTAACTTTGCTTGTAACTTTGATTGTAACTAACACAGTATGTAAGTACCAGTGTATTGTCATCAAGCAGTATACGCAGTAGCAGTACCAGAACGCTTGTTATACGGCGTTAAATCAGTGACTGCTCGAGGTAAAAGCGCCACCGTGCTGACGTGCTTCCTCGTCATGAGTTAGTTTCGACGGTGCGCTGGAGAGTATGGGACTCTAGCACACGCACTCCGTCTGCACTCCGCTGCGATCGCTGCAACAATCACGCAATCAAAAGCGAGCGCCTTCCGCGTGCTGGTCTCTGCAGGAAAACTACATCTGCGGATTTGATATGTTATAGTGCTATAGGTGCATCGTTGTCAAGGCATGATATTTATTACCCGCGATAGCTGACAAATCTCGTCATATTCTGTGAATAAGTACAACGCTTACAAGTATTTTCTTCTTAGACAGGAATTAGTACTGTGTTAATTTCATCCTGAATGAACGCTCATCGTTTGGTTCGGACGTGTTCCGAACCGTGGCGTATTATATTTAGATTGGACCGTAGAAATTAAGTACGGTGCGAACAAGATCCAGCCCGCTCGGGCCGTTCTGCTTCAGAGAATGAAAGATCGCATGAGGGTACTAGAAAACGTCTTTCGATTCCCATACCAGTACGTCGGGTAGTGTAGAGTATGCACTTGTCGTTAGAACCGCACGCGGATTCATAAAAAGCTCTTTTTTTATTGTTGGATCAGTTTCAGAAACTTCACTGTTCGACCCTTGATTTCACAAGGAAAGAGTCCTAGTTTATGAAACGTTGTGCCCGTTACATTGGACACACTTAATGTTACCCCTGAATTCGTCGCGGCATATCAGCTCATCAGCATTGCCCATGCTTTGTTTCACGGTCCCGTCAACTCGTTTGCACTTCCTGTGATTTAAGCGCGCAGCCATATGGACCAGAACGCAACACTGTTTATCAGAGACGTGCCCCGCGTCAGTCAGACAGGCCGCCATGCTATTTAAGCACACGGTTCATGCATTTCCTCAAGATCAGCCGGAAGAACGAATCGTTTATTTGAACAGATCATCGCGCTTTTCACCTCCTTATTTTACCAACAGAACAAACAAAGTTTCGCTGACGAAGCAAGAAGTCTCGCGCGCAATTAGTTCGTGAACGCGTGCCCTCGCCAACCGGATATAGGTGGCACTCCTATCAGTCGTCAACCTCCGCGCACATTTCTGCTTTCGTGTTCCGCTACACTTGACATGAATGGAGTACAGAAAAAAAGAAAAAAAAAAAGAACAGAAGGAAAATACTTGGCAATTAGACAGACTGTTCAGCTGCGTTCTTGTTGTATTTATTTAACGGAGTAGCTTTGCAGCCGTCAGGCCTTATCGAGGTTCATTGTTTGGAGACTGAGTTATCATGGCTGAGAAAACAATTAACTATTTCTGTATGCGTGGCGGGTCGGTCGTACTCATTCTTTGGTTGGGGCACTCGAGTGAGTGATAAATAGGTACTTTTTTTTTATTTTTCGCTTTCTTTTTCTTCAGTATGTAACGGTCTGGCGTCTTGTTTGCGCACTTGATCGTGTGCTTGTACGCAAATATTTCGGGGCCCTGTTACTGTGGCCAGCGGATTGCATTGCTCGCGGGGAGAGGTTTGTTTAAACTCCAATAACAGACCTCGACAGCGTAAAGTGTGAGATAAGTACGTAACAGTGGAGGAAAAGGAACATGCAAAGTAGGAAGGAAGCAGACATTTGGAATGACCTTCCCCAATCCATCGCCACCATCTCTGATGTTTCTGTATTTCGTAGACATTTGTGTTCCTTTTTTTTTTAAATTATAAAGTGTGTCTCATTTACTTGTATTATTTTGTTTGTGTGTTACTGAACATATATGTAACCTCGCGTGCTAGTTTATATTAATATATTCATTATGTGATGTATAGCTCTTATTGTATTATTCGTTCACACCCCCCTCATGTAACGCCCCTCGCGGGCATTTGAGGTATTCGCATAAATAAAGGAAGAAATAAAACCTCGTTGGAACGGCCTGTTCTCATTTGGATGCGCTCACGTTTGCCACGCTGCTGCGAAGTGTTTTTCCCGTGTCCTTCAGGCGATTGGATATATTCGAATCGTGGTGATGGCGTCGTTACCCAAATTTGAAGCGGCACAACATGATTGCTCGTTATCCCTAATGCCGCTCGCGCTCTTGCTGCGTCTATGTCGCCACACAAATAGGCTGACACACCTTACGTGCAAATCTCCAATGGTCATTACCTGCTGCGTGTATTGGGTATCTTACTTGTCGATTTCGATGGTTCTGATTATTCAACCACGCTAACAGTTCGAGACGCTGATGGAAGAAATACGACTGCTGATGCTTATGTGATTTCAGGGTGATCTAGCGAGACATCAATCTATTGCGTCATGTTACTGCAAGATAAACAACAACGCACTTGATCCCACTAGAGCTAGCGGTATAAAGCTCGCCCCCTCCTCTCCCGTAAGCGTCCACCAGTGGTTTTAGCTACCCCCATACACCTGTGATCAGCAGCTGAAACCACTGGGGTACGACAGTACACGCACCAAACAATTTAATTTAAAACATAAAGTGAAGCACCGCACATTTCGTATTATTTCGCGCGATTTTCAATACTCGCTGGCGCATGCTGGTCTTCGAGGAGGTTTCTGCTCCCGGTAGAAAAACGAAGTAAGCGACCGCTGTCCCATGCAGCACCACTGCATTTAGTGACAGTTCATGTTTCCGTTATACCTTCTGCACATATACATTGGTGACTTTGGACACATTTGTGACACCTGGTCCCGTTGGACAAAGTACGAATGTCGACCACGTGGCTCTCTGCGCATCACGTGACCACTTTAACGTTGACATAACGACAAACCTCCCTGCAAATACATACGAACGGTGGAAACGCATACAAGCAGAAGAAAATATCACCTAGATTAACCCTCAGTCTTTCAAACTCCTTCACCACGCCACGCAAAAATCTCCATTCCCAAAGCACATTTTAACATGCAGGCAGCGTCCGATCTGAACACATTCAATCCCAAAGCGGACACGTGCGAACCTGATCCAGTCTCCACGAAGAGTTCGCTCAGAAGCACACAAACGCACTGTGTGATTCATTGTCCTGGAACATCTATCATTCGGAAATCTTCAGAGTCAACAGAAACACAGTCAGAAAACTGGGACAAGTCGCAGGACAGCATCCAAAGCACCACCCAACAACCTACGCATAAAACTCGTAAAATCGCCGCTTGTAACGGGAAAGTAAGCCTTCAACTCCACCGCATGCTCATCCATTACAAATTCTAGCATTTCCTCGATGGAGCATCTCTTATCGTTGTACCGAACAGTTGAGTCGTCGTTCTCGTAACCTTCGGCCCCCGTCTGTCGAGGCCATCGCGAGACGCAAGGCGTGCTGATTTTTTCGCATCTGCTCGAGGAATATACCCGTAGGCGGACGTTAATAGGCTGACGTTTGTGATGTCACAAACGTTTCACGTAGCTCGTTGCTGGTGACGCTCATTGCGACAGTCACTGATTCGCTTAAGACTATGAGGTTGGAGTTATTGATTGAGCCTAAAATAAACGGCATTTGATTGGACTTGACTGAGGAAGGAAGGGTCAGGCGTGTTCTGTGCTGTTACTTTATCGTTTATTTATTTAGTGACAAGGGGAAATTGCTTAGTCAGGCTCAGTGGTTGTCTAGGTTTATTTATTTATTTGTACATACTGCACGCCTCAACTCGATTCTATTGCAGGAATGAATTAAATAACTGAACAGGAGATAACTCACGAACATTACAATATGTGACGTTCCATTCACACCTATGAAAGAAACTGTATCTGAAACAATCAACTCGACACGAATATTGCACAACCCAAGCAGCACGCCGATGTCTGCTGATATCGGCACAATATGCACTTTGCAACACCGCAGGGGTTGGGCCGATATCCTGTTTCGACTTGCTGCCGACACAACTTGCAGCACACGCGACATGGGCCCAACATCTGCTTCACAACATGCCCCCGAAGCTGGGCCGATGTCATATACATACACGCTGCCGAGACGACTTGCCACCCGATGTCAGGCCAACATGAGTTTCTATGTTGTATTTCATATCCCGTGCGCTGGCCATTAACTACAAAAACAATGCTAGACTGACCATTTGTGAAGCAACAACAGTTTTATTTTATCATTGCTTCGTGGCTTCGTTGACCGTGGCGTTTCAAGAAGCAAAAAAAAAAAAAGATAAATATAAAAGCTCCTAGGACCAATGAGGGGCTTAGAAAGAAAGTGACATTCACTTTCAAAGAGAAAACAGATAGTATATATTGATTGTCTTTCACAAATTCGAGAGTCATGATGAAAGATGGAAGTCACTGAAAAGGTTAGCCAGGCTGTAGGACTCGAACCCACATATTCTGGATTACCAGAAGATGTGCGTTCGAGTCCTACAGCCTGGCTAACCTTTTCAGTGACTTCCATCTTTCATCATTAATTTCTTAGGCATCTGAGGCTTTGTATGTATTTCTCCTTTCTATACGTGTTCCATCATCAGAACAACAGTTGTCTCACGTCAAGAGTCATGTTCGCATGCGAGTCAAAATGAAGAGTGTGTAATTTCATTCGATTACGCATACCAAAAACACGGAGGTGAGAAATTGACTCACCATCCACATAACGACTGTGTTTCTTACTGCTTTTGGTTTCAGAGATCCAGTAGGTCCATGTCAACAGCTCACCACCCATAGCAATTTTATTCTGCCGACACCACTGACATCGGTCCAACATCCACCGGAGTTGGGCCGATGTCATATTTCATTATAGGGCGGATGTGTGCCCCTAGACATTGGGCCGATGTCATATTTCGACATGCCAGCTCCTGTGGGATGTCGCTCGCAAGTTGGCATTCTCAGGGTCATGTCGTTGGTTTCGGTCACATCAAGCCGACATTGTCAACTTCTTCAAGATATCGGGCGCAAATTGGCATTGTCGGCTACGTGTCGGTGGGTGTCTGTCAACATCGAGCTGACATTGACAACTTCAGCGGGATATCTGTCGCAAGTTGGCAGTGCCGCCACCATGTCGCTTTTTTGGTGGTCAACATCGAGCCGATATTGCCAACTTCTGTGGTATATATCGGTAACAAGTTGGGAATGTCGCAGATATATTCAGCCAACATCCCCAACGTCCTGCGGACATCGTCGTGACATCTGGTGCTGCCTGGGACTATTCAATCTATGTACGCTTGTTAACACCAGGGGCATGGCCGAATGAGTAAAAGCGTCCGCTCGTTGGTGGTAGCCAAGGTCGTGCTGAAGACTCTGAGATAGTGGGTTCGAATCCAACCACCGTCTGTGCTGTCTGAAGCTTCCCGGCAGACTTTCCAGACGAACGCCGCTGCAGTTCTCCCAGAAGTCGGCCCTGGGCGCACACTAACCCCACTCCTTCCTGCTATTCTCTCTTCATGTGTCTATGTCTGTACGCCGCTCATAGTCACAGTTGCTTCGCGGCGCTAACACCGGAATAATAAAAAAAAGCTTCTTAAGGAGCAGGCACCAGAAAAGGAAAGGTAATGTGCATATGATATTTTTTAATTGATGATTAACTGCAGCGTGAAATGTCTTTGACGTAGCGCCCGGCGCCTGACAGAGAGTTGACTAAGTTCACGCCGGGAAAGGACAGTACGTGGGCAGAAAGGTAGGATTAGATGATTAATTTGTTACGCAGCGAACATTTGCAGCTGTGGAGAAAATCTGCACGACAAAAATGTGACGTTACAAACGTCTTCACTTCTGAACAGACGAAGTACTTATGGAACATTATGGTTGTGCTTATGGACGGATAAAATGCGGATATTTTATCCATGCGGGTTTCAAAACATTACACTGATATCCGCAAACCAGGATGTCGCGCGAATAAAGCCGCACGCGCTCGCACCTCTACATGCACTTATGTCTAAAAGCAGTCCAGATGTTGTGTCTGAACAAATGCAGCATTGCGTGATTCTGGTCTTGCTGAGTTTGCAGTCCGTAGACTATATTAGGCGGGCTTGTCACTGTTTATTTCCTTATTCATAGAATGGCAACGCTGCGCACTCGGTTTGACGCGAAACTATTTATTCCTCTGCGACGTAGAATTTCCAGTGTAACACTACGAGATTCGACAATTCTCACATCCCCATTTTTTTCTTTATCAGATGACCATCACCATCGACAATTCTTTTACTACGGAAACGAGATAACACGCCCATAATTCCTCCAAATCAATATACAGTTTAATGTTGTATCTGGTTAAAGTGGATGCCACCCAATGAAATATTCATGAACTTGCAGCCGATCAATTTACGCAGCAGGTATCTTGAGCATATAGCTGGTTTGCACTGCCGATACTGATCTGATACCCCCCTTTAGATTTATCTTTCAACTTGTTGCTTCGTTCTATGTACTGCTCTTGCATCGAACCCTCTGCGTAGTCTTCGGTTGCTATTGCGAATGTTACGTGTTTCTGCAGCTAGCGTCCTGTTCGTATCGGTATAGAGGTGTGGTCGGGAGCGGTTATATCAGCGGATCCGCGCGGCACCCTGATTTGCGGGTATAAATATAACTTTTTGAGATAGGCACATAATCATTAGCATGTCTGCGGACGTCGCCTAGATGGAACCAGAATTATCGTCGAAATGTCGTCGAAACGTTTCTGGCATAATATTTTCGTCGAGTAAATTTTTCCTACAAATGCAATGACCGCGGACTTGCGGATCCGCTCGATATCCGCCCGGTGCGGATACACTTATTTCAACAAGGTAAGATGTGGTCGCGGATTCTATATGCGCGTGTACTTGGCGAATAATAATAAAGAAGGAAAAGAAAACAGGCATAACACATTGCACGTACGTCGATGTCCCTTTCATTGTACTGACCTGCAGGGCAGTATACAATGTTCATTTTGGTGTAAGAGAGGTACACCAGCTCATTACCGCCTTCAGATAAATTATAACAGCGATTAGCTTAGTGAATCTAATCGATCCTTTGTCGAGGCCCTTAGCCTCAATACTCCCTTTTTCATTTCCGTTGTTCTCTTTCTGAATTTCGCTTTCAGTTTTTTTTTCGGAAACACTTGTTTCTGTAGCAGGTACAGGTGACTCGGGTTAGAAAATGAAATGTAATTTTAGGTGGCTTTCAAAGTTGTGCGTAGTCTGTTCAGTTTGTCCGAATGAACCCTAAAACGTAACAACACGTGCATCTTTATCTCGTCATAGATTATCGATTTGTAGCCTCCTTTTGTGCCCCTCGTAGCTTGAACTCGCATATCCGCTCATCACTCACTTTAAACCGCGTTTATGGCAGCAAAAATTGCACAGATATGCATTGCTAGCGTAAAAAAAAAAAAAAAATAATAATAATAAAAATAAAGAAAGGCAGCGTCACCCAGCCGCGACAACCCTTCCGTGCATCGAGACATAAATCAAAATCCCCTTGCTTGAAGGCACATACTGCGAGAAGAAAGCAAAGCAGTAAATCTGTACAGATCACTAGTAACGCTTGGTGCGTATCTCTCAAGAGCTCGCAGAGTGGTAATGGTCGAAAGGGTTGTTACTCCCGTCTTCGGACGATGCATTTGCTCTATGAGCGACACACCGATAAGATGGCCTTCTTTTTAAGGATACTTGCCCGGAGGCGATAACGACGCAATTAGGGATGTTTCACCATTAATCGTGATGCGCAGCCAGTGGTGTTCGATCAACGCGCTCATCTGATATCCTACGGGCCATCGTTGGGCTGCCATGTAGGATTGAAACGGCCTGTACCAATAAGCACATCTTATCCCCGTTTGCATTTTTTTTTTTTTGCGTCCTTCGTTTTGTACTTTACTTTTTGCCTGCTGATTATAAATGCTTCACTGTGCTACTTAACGAACAAGGACAGCATATAACGATGGTGTAACTGCCCTGCGTTTCGTCGCTATCTCTTGGTGTCTTTCCTCACGCGGTTGTTAAACAGATCACCATAATGTGAAAGGCAAGTTGTGCCTGCAGTCACCTTTTCTTCTTCTTCTTCTTTTTTCGTGTGTAATTATTTAGTTTTCTACACTCTTAAAAATGAACTTCACCACATAGCACGCTCCTAGCCCACCATTACCTCGAATGACATCGTTCTTCCCCCTGATTTGTTGAAAACGGGAGGCGTACGCCTTTTTTGCGACACTTACGCAGTTCATAATTGTCACAAAAATGGCGTACGCCTCCCGTTTCCAGCAAATCAGGGGAGAGTACGATGTTATTCGAGATGATGGTTGGCTATAGAAGCATGTGCTATGCGGTGAAGGTGAATTTTAAGAGTGTGGTGCGGTCGTTTCACTTAATGGGTATAGTGCTGTCGCACACAGGCGGGGCAGTACGCAAGTTCTTGTTTTTGTTTTAATAATTACGTTTACTGCTTGAATAGAGCTGACGCAGCCCTGTTATATCAATAAGTTGATAAGTAAATTTAAAAAATATCCCGTTATCAATACATACGCACACGTACGTTGAGTTTGGGCTACAATGCTAAATGTGAACGTTTACGACTGACAGGACAAAAAGTGTGTGTTCCGCAGCATGAGGCATGGTTCGTACATCCTCCGAGGAATAGCTCGAAATGTTGCCGCGCACCGGGTGCACAAATTTGAAAAGGTATCCATTAATCCGTGGACCGACTAGCATGGCGTCGATAATTGTCCTAGTTGTCTCACTGTGTAAAATTCCGAATTGTTATTATTATTTGACACTTGGGATAAAATAGTCATGGTGAACTGACTGCTGGCTTGCAATCGCGCGTGTTCAGATAGGCTGCTCCTTGAGACTGTTGGTGTATTCAAAAGACCACTCGCCACAGGGACGGCTAATATATTTAAAAAACAATTCTAGTAATAAAACAACTACTACCAACAGCAGTCACCTCAATGAGATTTCAAGTCTCCGTGCTTTCGTGGTTCACGTATATACCCTTAATGGCATGCTGATGCCAACTCATTCAGGGACGTTTCGACGTCCGAACATTCCGCAGCAAGGAATAGCCTGGCGAAAGACATTCGCTTGCCTGTAATATCGAATGTAGCTCGTCTGTCGCTGCGAGAAAGAATCTTCAATGACGATTATCATTAGTCATGAATTATGTGGGAAGTCTCGAGAAGGAAAAGAAGAAGAATGGCGACCATCGAGGTTTTAGAAGGAAGCGAAAGGCGCCGTTACATCAATCATCGCTTCTTCGCGGATGCGAGAGACGTGCAAACGCGGGCTGAATTACAGAGCAGAGTTATATGTGGCGGTCGAGTCATTCACTGGCTCGCTTTAGGCGAGGTCTCACATGTTTCTGCGTGTACGTGTCTGTTTCCATCCTACAACGGAGACAAGTTTTCTCTCTGCCTTCGTATCGGAGCATGAGCGTTATTTTCACATTGGCAGTGTCTTGGGCTCACGCAGGAGCGCCGATACGTGGTCCTGATCAAAGTAGCAAGATATCGCGGGGATTTCATGGATACGTCCAGCGTGTGGCACATTTGAGGGTTCCGGTGAACAGCCTCGCGACCTGCGTGAGCGTCAAAATGGAATTATCTCTTTGCAGTTCGCAATTGTGACGGTAGATGTCGCACTTCATATCCAAATCAAACGCCACGAGGCAGCCGGCAAGTGTAGCTAGCTAATGTTAGAGATTACATGTTATAGTAGCGATTACGTCACTGTCAAGTCGTCTTCTCTGTTTCCGGATATACACTTGTTTTTAATTTGCAACACAGTTGATAGCGCCTCATAATGATAATAATGACATGGAGAAGCTGATGGAGAAACGAATACCGCAGAACGGTCATATTTCTAATTTTATGTAATTGACTGATTAGATGAGTCACGAAAAATTAAGATAATTTAGGGCCGCTGTTACGCAGTTGTCACGAGAATGGGAGAGCGCGAGGAATGATAATGATGCGAATAGTTCTCTCTCACAATACTAATCAATTTGTGCTCTACATAGCGAGAAAACTGTCATATTGGGTGATGCTACCGTGATCGGTCCCTGGATTAATTGTGCATCAGACCATGAAACAGCTCTGTGTTCATAATCAGCCCAAGGGGCTGTTAGCAAACAGCATCAAAAGTTTGTTCAGACAAGTGTCTCACACAAATGATGACTGCAGCGCGTTCGCATTTGACACCGATCCCTCCCACACACTCATGCCGCTTGCCACCGCCAGAGGGACGTACGGACATCATCGCGGTTCGCAGACGACAGCCGAGTTAGTTTTCCCAGAGCATTATTCGTGGCCGTGGGAGGACGCAGTAGTTAATAACCTGGCTCTAACTGTTACGAATCACTCGGTGCTTGTTTGGAACGGAAATAATGACGCAGAAGATACGTGTCCTAGCTGCTAGCATAGCTGCTGTCTCCAGAAGTGTGCTAAAATTATGATGATGCGGTCGACGCACTTTTTCTTGCGTGCTCCTGTCGCTGTGCCGTAGGGTCCTGCTGCGATATTTCTCTGGTATTTTGGGGGTTAACGCACCATTTGTCTCGTTTCTGACACGTGTTCTGACCGCTGTAGTTCTGTCGGGCACTTATGTCGGGAGACACTTCTAGTTTTCGGTGTGAAAAGGGGGCTGGTATACTCATGTGTGTATATTTGAAAAAGTGAAAGGTCAGATAACCACCACATGATATGAGTAAAAACCATGGAGTGGCGGTCAGCAAGAAAGGTAAACGAGTAATGAGCAAAGAAACACTTCAATAATTGAGAAGCTATTTGTCCGAAAACTACACACTTAAAAATGAACTTCACCGCATAGCACGCTCCTAGTCAACCATCATCTCGAACGATATCGTTATCTAGGTTTGTTGAAAACGGGAGGCGTACGCCCTTTCTGTGACAATTATGAACAGCGTAAGTGTCACAAAAAAGGCGTACGCCTCCCGTTTTCAACAAATCAGGGCAGATAACGATATCATTCGAGATGATGGTTGGCTAGGAGCGTGTTATGCGGTGAAGTTCATTTCTAAGAGTTTCTAAGAGGAGTCGTGACGTTGCCCACATACGTGAGGCCGACAACGGCAAGCCCTATCGCCATCACCACCACCACCACCACCACCATCATTTCTAAGAGTGTAGAGAACTCGAAATTGCCTCTCCCGCAACGTCTACATTTTTAGTGTTTGTATGAATACCTCTTTATACCGTTACTAGTCTACTCATTTATTTTTACTTTATGTGTCTCCATTCGTAATATTGGTGCATCGTTAGTTGTAAATATGTGTATGTCGTCGTGGAATATGCTTCCTGTGGCTTTATTAATAAATATCGGTACAACTACTGCATAGTAAACTTTTTAGTTCTCACACGTTTTGCCAATGTACGCACTTCACGAATGCTAAGTACCCACTTCTCACCACAGGGTACAGCATAATGAAGCTATAAATGACAGGCACGCACGCACGTACAAACGCTGTAATTTCTAGTGTTCATAATGAACCTCCATTGAACTACGGAACGAGACCTCCCGTAATTTCCGTGAATCATTCACATTCCCCAGTGAACGCACTGCAGAGGTTAGCCCTAAGCAGTGCGGTGGCTCCCGTATGAGCTCGTTCAGAGCCACCTAATTGCATTCTGTACTTGCCTTTTAATTTTGCGCCATTATAGTTGCCGGGGGAAAAGAGACGTGACAGTCAGTGTCAGTGCTGTAAATCATGGGAGGCACAGTGTAGCGGATAGCGAGAGAATTCACAACTGGATAGTTTCCATTGCAGATGCCACTACTGTTATCATAGTTTGTCTCCTCGTATAACGAAATGGTTTATAGGGCGAAATTTGTTCGCGATATATTGAACGGACAATTAAATCAGTATATATATCTCGACCTATTTCCTTTTAATCGTCCTAATTTAGCGCAGGTATCTTGCTCCTTTTGCGGCAGCATCGAATTTAGTTGTAGGAAAAGTGGCGTAAAAAGTGCCACTGCGGACTAAAAAGATATTTATTATATGCTGTACAAGAAATTAGCCTCACAGAAAGACTCAACATGACGCGCTTCCGCAAATTTTCTAAAGAACCCCAAAAACTCAACAGTTTCGGTTTCGGATTCCCCAAGAGCATATGTGACGTCACTGCTCGGGCGTCTGTCTCCTCGCAACAGCGCGCGCACCTTCCCCGTCGGCGCTCTCCACCCCACGTTGAAAGGCTGCCAGCTGTCGACTGATTTTGTAGTTCAGGTGATTTTGTAGTTCACTATATTCCACGGTGAGTTAATTGCGGCGACGTCCGGACCGTCTCTTTAAACGCATTCTTGATTCTCCTTGCCACGAAATATATCGGTCTCATGTCACCCATTTGTTCATGGAACACGGTTACCTCATATGCTTATTGCAAGCTGAGCTGGTTGCCAACTTTATGTCTGATAGCTGCAAACATTACCAACGTGTTTTGAGTCGGCGCTCAGAAAGCAGCCGACCACGCCCATGTCGTGGTAGGAAGTGTTGTGGTTGCGAATTGATGGAAACATTTTACGCGTTTTTTATATATTATTCTTTCAGCGCGTATCCAACTATTTTGGTGAGTGAGTTATCTTTAAATGAGCATGGACGTGCTGAAAAAAAAGTGAGGTGGAGTAAACATTCGGATTACAAGCCTTGGGATTGGCACGAAAAACTACGAGTGCAGGGCGCAATCCTGGTGGAGTGCTTTCAATGTCGAGGGGGTTAGAAAACCTTTTTGCCTCGGCTTGGAAAACTTGGAATGCAAGTTCACATCGGTGCAAATAACTGTCTTTTACATGTGTCCAGCAGAGCGTAGAACGAAGTGTCTGGACCCTTTCTGGTTAGAGCGAACATTCATTCTCATTGGATGCACATGATGTTTTGCACATGCTGCACTGTGATAAAGTTAAAATCCGGACGGGTTGGTGATTCATTCTAAAAACAAACAAACAAAAAAAAACGCCAGTTCAAGGGGACAACGAAAGGGACAAAAAACGAGTGCTGTGTTTGTCTCGTTTTTTGTCCCTTTCGTTGTCCCTTTGCACTGTTTTTTTTTATCGTTTTTAGAGTGCACTGTGATGACTCATTTTTCTCGCGTAAACGTCCGGTCCCGTGTCAAGTCAGCCTCACACGAACGTTACGTCCGTGCAAAACGGATGCGAAAATCGTCATGTGAACGAGCGTCCGTTTACACTACGTTTGCACCCGCCTATCAATGTGTATTTTCCTCAGAAATGGGTCATCCGCCGAGTTTCCCGGGACGAACATACAGTTCGTAGAAAAAACGGATGTGTGAACATCCCCGTAGGCTTTAATGATCCCGTATGCTGCCCGTTATAATAACGGATAGTGCACCGACGGGGAAAACGTTCACGTGAGTCCGACCTGACAGATCTTTAGCTGTAGCGCACGCGCAATCCCCTTGCATTACACATGGGAGTACCGAGTTCATACAGCACACGCGCTATATACGTGACTCTACGTTCGGCGCATGCGCTGCATACGCACAGCCATTGCGTACGTAGTACGAAGGCTCTCTAATATGGCTGGTAAAGAACATTAGTTGCGTTTCATCTACAGGTATGTACTGTAGAGGACACGGTTGTCTAAAATCAGCGCTCCGTGGTTTATCTCATACCAAATCTTCAGGCGTTGCAAGATTATTTCTTTCGAGTAATAAACACGTGCAGCACACGATCCCCCTTCAAATAGAATATTGGCACGACAGTTTCAAGCGCAACAGAGGTAATATGGGACGGAGAAGTACTGACAGGCGATTTTAGCTAACCGTGTTTCCAACAGTACCTTCGCTCGTATGCAGTGAATATAACGCACAGTTGAGGGCTTCCCTCCGCTGAACGTGTTTTGAGGGAACTCAAGCGCTAGCCGGTCTTGCGGGAGCGGCATCTTAAGGAGAGATTGGTGCAACCGGCGGTTAATCTTTTTGTGACCATTCGGTTTCACCTATTTGACCGTGTCGTTATAAGTGTCAAATAGGTTGGGCGTCAGGGTGCACATAGTAGCGAGTTTTAGTACACCGGAAGAATTCTACGAAAACGATACGATAAAGGAAGTTATCAAATCCAAGCTTAGCAATGTGATGACACTCGCTCCAAAGAAATAGGGTGATTGGCTTATCATGTTTTCGGATCTGTTATCGTGAACACCTTCCGATGTACTAAAACTCCCTATAGTGACGGATGGGCCAGGGGAACCCGCGAGTCCCCGAATCCTAGGCAGGGATTCGAGATTCGGGAATACGAATCCCAGTGCCCAAAAACGGCGAATCGAATCTTTCGAATCCACCAACCACGTTTGTTTGGTTTTTTTAAAGATTGGCGGCTCCGGAAGCGCCAAAACCACAGCATATAGCTCCGACATTACAAGTTTAAAAGTAGCATGGTGCTTTTCATTGACAAGATGGCGTATATACAGGCCAGCTGGTGGAAGAACTCCATAATGTAAAAGCCTGAGTCTGGGCCCACAGAGGGACGACACGGACACACGACTCAAACCTTTTCACGACTCAAACTTCTTGTGATTAGTAAACTTTGCTGGTTTGAGTCGTGTGTTCCTATCGTCCCTCTGTGCGCCCGGACTCAGGCTTTTACATTATGGAGTGCTTTTGATTGTTTCTTAGTTTTATGGAAATAATTCAGACTCGAGAGGTTATGTATTTCCTATAGTCGAAGAATAACACGTTAAATACATTACATTTAAGAAGAAGTATGTGGCTATGTTTTTGTTTTTCATTAAACAAAGATATCAAATTCTGCTTCGAAATACTTTTCAGTAAAGTGTTTTTTGTTTTCTGGCTTTTAAACTCTTTTTTTTAAAGAAAGGATTCGAGATTCATAGGATTCGTGGATACGCAGAGCCGGCCGTTCTTCGATTCGGATTCCGAAAATTCTGGATTCGTCCTATCTCTAGTCATAACGAAACGAAAAGTAGACGAACAATCGTCGCTGCACAGTCTGACAGGAACTGCTGATAAGTTGTTACGATCATTCCGGGTGGAAAGTGACGAAGGCTGTGGGAAGAACAGGGGACCCGGTTTTCGAAACATCTGATATAATATCAATTGACCGCTGACCTTGCGGTTGAATTTCCTCCGTATATCGGTCTCCGACCGCTAATGAAACCGCTTAACGTTCGACACGAAGTTTTTTGCTCACGTTTTCCCATTAAAGCAGGTTTGTGCACCCGTTCTGGTTCCGGGAGTTGGTTAACTGGTGCCCTAGCTGACAGCGGAGTGATTTGTAGGTGAATTTGCCTCTCTGACTGGTTTGGTTACCATTAGCTCCAATCATATCTTAACGAAGACCGGCGCGTGAACCTGATTTTTTTGCGCCCTTAACACGTGCGGACGCAGTAGTCCTATACGCCGGATAAGCCCCGAGAGAAAATTCTATCACAAATCTTTTGGGGCAGTGTGAAGCGGAATGAAAGGGCTAGGCAGAGAGCCGTCCCTCCTTCACTGGAAACTTATTCAGTCTCATGAGCACATACTCTTTCGCATTTCTAGCTCCCGTGATTGTCAATATACGTTCTTCAATATTTCCTATAAGCAGAGTCTTGCAGCACAACCTTATCATACTTGCATTATAGCGATAGGGAATGCAGAGTGAGAACAATATAAAACGGTTTGTCAGACACGGTTTTAATGTGTTTCCGCACAGTACATGGCATCGTTAGATGTTCGATGGGCCAACACGCCTCCGTTTACCTTTACCATAAATTCGCCCGAGGATATAAGAAGACAATAATTGTGTAGTATAACACATTTGCTAGCAGAGTAATTGTAAGTTTCGTTTAATGGCTGCTGCCACACTCACCGAACTAAGCTAACTATACAGCACAACTGAACCGCATAACACGATCCTAGCCAACCGCAACCCCGAGTGACAGGGTTCTCGCCCCTGATTTGTTGAAGTCTGGAGGCGTACGCGTTTTTGTGACACTTGTGCAGTTGTCGGCCTAGGACGCGTACTAACCCCCGTATCCCCCACTCTTTGCTGCTGTCCTCTCTCCATCTGTCCAGGTCTGTTGGAGGCTCATAGCCACAGTTGCTTACTTAAAACTTACGCAGTTATGACAACTCTCATAAAAAGGAGTATATGCCCCGCGCGGCAGGAAGACCGCTCGAATCGCCACGTCACCCTCCACAAATCATAAGCGGTAACAATATCATTCTGTGTGATGGTTGGTCTGCAGCATGTTATCTGGTGAAGTTCTGTTTTAAGAGCAGCTCCATCATCATCGTCATCATCACTACCACCACCATCACAATCTGTTTCAAGTGTCTAGGAACACACTTGCTGCTGTTTCACCCTTACCATGTTGATGAAAATGGTGCACCTGTTTAATGGAACGAGGTGAGGTGAGGTGAGGCATAGAGATCTAATACAACGGGAATTTATCCCCGTGATACAAAATTTAAAAAGAAAGCTTCAAGTTTTGTCAGACCTATGTCAGGCTTCGGTCTGATCTAAGTTCTCTCGTTTATTTTGTGTTTATTTATTTGTACTCTTGCGTGTTGTGGGTGCGACATGTAGCCGCTGGTGCATCTATATAGCACGCAGATAGCAATCTTTGTCACGCAAGGCCTAGCTGGCTATAGGTTTAGCTTCAACAGGAATGTACTTACATGGCATTTTATTTCGAACGCGCAAATGAGTGGTGGCGAATGCTGCGACACAGGCCTCTCACGGGCTGAACACTTATGTCACTGTCTACCCACCCACATGACCTTCATAAATGCGTAAAAAAAAATATATATATATATATATATATATATATATATATATATATATATATATATATAGAGGTGTCCATGGCAGAAGGGATTAACATTTCATTGTATTTGTCTATGTCTATATAGCTAACGGTGAGCTCTGTGACCTTCCATCAGGCCGTCCTGGTGACTTTCTTTTTTCTTAGTGCTCGCTTACCGTGTACTTTTAAGAAACTACATGGGATGTCCCAAAAATGCATCGAACCCTGGTAACTAAATGCATATTACGAATCCGCAGTGAAATGAATGAACGTGCAACTACTTTGTCATGCGCAATACTAAAGCTGAATTTTATTTTTTTTTAAATTACGACCACATATTAATTTAAAATTATCGTTCGGATCACCGACAGGATACCGAATGCTGTGCTGAGATTAGATTAGATAGATAGCAGGACTACGTGGAATATATCAATTGGAAAGTGCGGTTGGGCGAGTTCGGCTGATCGTTTACGTAGGTTCAGTGTAGAAATGAACAACCAATCAATCGCGACCAGAGTTGGGGAATGAAAATTCCGGAATTGGAATGATTCCGGAGTGACGTCCCGTTTTTAGCGCACCGGAATGGAATGGGAATGGAGTTAAGTGACCAGCTGTTGGGAATGGAATTTGAATGGAATTAGACCTGTTTGGAGCCGGAATGGAATCGCCAGCGAATGGTTTTAAATTACTGGCCTCCAGCACGCTGGGTTTTGAGCGGAGGCCACTCAAAGTAAGTGTCTGGCAACCATTCAGCCGAAGGTCGTATATAGTTTCGGATTACAACGCAAGAAAAACGTCAGCTCTTCGGACGCTGTACGTGGAGGCAATCTTGCTCGTGAAAGCTCGTTGCGGCGCTGGATCTTGTTTTAAGACGTTGATGTTGGAAACAGAGGAACATAAAATTCATCAAAATAAAGCAGTCTACAGGAAAGCAAAATAAAATAAAGCAGTATACGATTTTTTGTGCCTTGGCTGTTGGTGGGATATCTAGTATCCCGTTACATGTTTCTTCTTTTTTTCTTTCTTTTTTTTTTGCACTTATTAGTGCACCAGTTAATAACTTATAGTGCATCACTTTAGCCCCGGAGTGGGAATGAGAATGTCCCTTTCTTGGGTGGAATGAGAATGAGCCTCTCATCTTCATTCCGAGGAATTAAAAGGAATAGAATTTCGACTCGCGACCACTCCTCGGAATGGAATTGGAATTGAATGGATCGACCCATTCCGCAACACTGATCGCGACGCACGTTCACCGAGGCGACCAGCGTAACATGCACACTCAAGCCATGCATTATAAGCCTTTCGGCAGTACAACGACCGGTGGAATATGCCCTAACCGTCAGTCGACACAATTTCGAATCATCGATACTTGAAATTTAGATACTGTCAACTTTCTTCCTCGTACTGGTCTGAGGCGTTGTATCGCAGCTGTAGCGATGAAACACCCCATGTCACCATCATCACGTATTTCTTGAAGATATTTCCCGCCTCGTGCTGGCAGCGTTTGGAAATAATACCTCGCAAGGTGATCTATTTTGACGTCATTACTATCTTGATGGCGCAAGGCAATATACATTGACAAAGGCGATTGATGTGTGTGATGGGACACGGAGGGCCCCAAATGCTTTCTCTCACTTTATTTTTACTGTTAAAAGGGGCAACCGGAGATACGGCATCCAATTCCATGAAATGCGGTTTATTGCAGTCACGCTAATGTTCGACCCGTGCTTGGAATTGGATATGACGCAGTGAATCGGTGCAGTGTACTTTCTTCCGCGATGAGCTCTCTTCCACGATAGTGCCGAGAAGGAAAAACCAAATATTTTTATCTCGCGAAAGAGTGCTGAAAACGAATACTTTTCAGAGCACATTCTCAAATAGTTCGCTCAGAGGCTTTACTTTCTAGCTTCGACACGTGATTTGCACTTGAGTAGCGCCTAAACTAAGCTAAGTATTAAAATGAGCCGCGTGGTTCACGAGTAAGGAAGAACACGAGCTATTCAAATAATCTCGCATGAACAACCGTTTATAAGAGAGCGTACAGCAATAAATGACCAGTGCTTAGTCGGCATGAGAGTCCTGCCTGAGATATCAGCCGTTGTTGATGGTGACCAGGTGTGTACGCTAATCTGCATCTTTGAATTTTATCATGCAGCAAGTGATAGTGAGCACAATTTAAAAAAAAAGTGTCGTTGAAATAAAGTACGTTCTTAAAGTACAATGCCGCTTCCCACAAGTCTCAAACAGTCTCCCGCTATGATTGGCCGAATCGTTTGAGGTGACCAATGACAGGCTGCTCCGCATTGCCGCCCTTATTTTCACTTCAATCTCGCGTGGTGATTGGGCGAATCGTTTGAGATGAACAATGACAGGGCGCTCCGCATTGCCGCCCTTGTTTCACTTCAATCTCCCGCGATGATTGGGCGAATTGTTTGAGGTGACCAATGACAGGCGGCTCCGCACTGCCACCCTTGTTTTCACTTCAGTCTCCCGCGATGATTGGACGGATTGTTTGAGGTGACGAATGACAGGCTGCACCGCATTGCCGCTCTTGTTCAATCTCCCGTGATGATTGGGCGAATCGTTTGAGGTGACCAGCAATGACAGGCCGCTCCGTATTGCCGCTTTTGTTTTCACTTCAATCTCCCAAGATGATTGTAAGGATCGTTTGAGGTGACCAATGACAGGCTGCTCCGCATTGCCGCCCTTGTTCAATCTCCCGCGATGATTGGGCGAATCGTTTCAGGTGACCAGCAATGACAGGCCGCTCCGCATTGCAGTCTTTGTTTTCACTTCAATCTCCCGCCATGATTGGATGGATCGTTTGAGGTGACCAATGACAGGCTGCTCCGTATTGCCGCCCTTGTTCAATCTCACGCGATGATTGGGAGAATCGTTTGAGGTGACCAGCAATGGCAGGCCGCTCCGCATTACCGCCCTTGTTTTCCTTCAATCTCCCGTGACGATTGGGCAATCGTTTCAGGTGACCAGTGACAGGCCGCTCCGCATTGCCGGACTTCTTTCGAAGGAGATTAAGAGGAAAAGTGTAAATTGTGGTTTCGTTCCTGCATAAATCACTAACGACGCAACGGATGAATCTCGTTCCTTTTGTATTGATGTTAAGGTAACAGTGTCATTCATGCCGCGAGAAGGAAATAAATTTCTATTGCACCTTAGTGCCCGTTTAATATGCCCGTGAAATTTCACACACTATACCTGCCACTTGCGTAACACGGTGTTGCGTTCCTAAGGATGTGAAAGCACCACAAACATTGCAGCTTCGCTCAACGGAAGACAGACGGGCAGGCAGTCTCCGCCTTTTGCACAAATTTCCGAGAATCAACAACAACTTGCATGATACGTTTGACACCTAACGCAATAAATGTGCTTCGAAAACGGTAGTTCGTTGCTTCGTTCTCGTGCTGGGCGGAACATGTCTTCCTCGAGCACAATTACCGGCAAGCTGCAAGTTCCTTTTAAGTCCCACACGCTCGATATCCACGCGCCCCTACAGACCATGAGCAATTCTGTTCGTCCGTCGCCGCCTTCCTTGATTTATAGGTCCTTTATTGTTGAAGACAAACCGCAGACGAATCGGCATTTCGTGTCGAACCGTCGCCATTTATTGATTTATTTTTGTCGTCGAAATCGTCTGAGAACCGGTCGGC
The DNA here is from genome assembly GCF_037126465.1 of Ornithodoros turicata. Taxonomy (NCBI): domain Eukaryota; kingdom Metazoa; phylum Arthropoda; class Arachnida; order Ixodida; family Argasidae; genus Ornithodoros; species Ornithodoros turicata. The sequence goes on from NC_088201.1 coordinate 46,055,155, forward strand.
GAGTTTTGTTTGCGTTTGAATTGTTAACTTACTTACTTCACTACTCCGTGTGTGAAGGAAGGAGATCGCTCTGGTTAGATAAACTTGCGAAACAGTCATTTTATTTAGCAAAGTAATGGGTTTTGTCGACGGATGCGCCTTAAAGACCTATCACGCTTACGATGTAGTCTTGCGATGAATTCGGAAAGCTTTCTGGGAGTGTGTTTGGGCTAGTTGCTTCGGAAATTGCAATGTGGTGCTGCAAGGCCCCTTGCGTTTTTCCTTTCCTTTCTTTTCTGATGGGCTTAATGATGTAAGCACGGTATTATTTTATGATTGCTTCGCTAAATTTTGACGTAGTGTGGTTGACTAGTCGACGTTAAGTCGTTTATATGATCTATTAATCATCTTCATGTAGCAGTTTAATCACACTGCGGAGCACTTTCAAGTTTTTCATACTCTGAAGAGTCCATGAATGACCTGTTCGTACCCACAGCCCCTTGGCTTTCAAGACGTTTGAGGAAAAGAAGAGGAATAGCTTTTTCGAACGATGTTTGAATGACAGCTAAGGGGTATTTCTCAGCACCTTCTCTAAAATGTCTAACTAATCTCACCCGTGCACTATATGGTCAATACATTTCCAGCTGAGTGTGAGCGATAACTGAACTGAAAGAGGAATGTTTGTCTGTGTGTTTCTTATCCCTCAGGTGGGATTTGTTTGGGCCTTAAAAACATTTCCTCTTCAGGAAATAATATAATAAACAAATATAGTTAATTAATATAATAATAATATCTCCAGGATATAATTGTGAACATGTCTCACTGTGCCCATCCAAAATTGTTCACGGCAGATATCTGCTCAGTTCGATTGCTCTTGCTGAGCAACGCAAGCTTGAGCGTTCTAGGCCGAAATAACGAAAACTATTTCAATGACATTTACAGTTTCCTCAAAGCATTAACCCACGAGTTCCTTGACTGGTACTGACTCTAGCATCGCCTTGTCACAAACGTGTCATGCGGTAATTTAATGGTCTCGAGACAACTGGTCACGCTCGCACGTTCAGTGCTCGTTTCTCGTAAACATTTCTTGAGAAGTCATTAACACTTCCAGAAACAAGTTCGTTATCGTGGTAGCTTCCGCTCGGAAAATAGAGGGAAAATTGCACGTTTGGGAAGTGATAAATTGGGTGCCGTTTATCTAATGAGGTAATTCCCGCTAAGCTAGGAAACTACTGGCTTATAGCTGGCTCTTCCGTTAACTGATTCACTGTCAGAAGAGCACAAGCGTTGTTTTGCCCCATGTTTCCCTTTTTCCAATTCTCTCGTACTTTTCATTTGAAATGCGAACCTTATTAGACTACAGGAATCTTTCGCGTCTTGCGAGAGGTTTGTGTGATTGCGAAATTACGTGTAAGCTTGCCAGCTATACCACTTGAACACAAACAAAACAAGATGGCTTCTTCTTATTTCTACTGTGTCTCACTATGTCACTTTCTAGTACTTTTCCATATGTACTGTGTGGAATGTCGTATGGAACGCAGACATCACATCAAGTCAGCGCATAACACATGCATATTGCATAGCACGAAAGCACTGATTGGTGATGTTGAATAAGGTATACAGGAGCCTCGAACATTGCACAGTTATTTATTTAATTATTTACCTATCAACGAAAAGCAGGAGAATAAAATGGCTCTCACGCATTGAGAGCTCCATATTCCTAGGCTCAGAAGTAAAAACGGACACACTCTTAGAAAAAAGGGTGGAGCAGTTACACCTTTTAGGGGGTAATAGTTGTCGCATATGTTGTGCCTAAAAGGTTGCAAAGTTCTACCTGCTACCTCACTCTCAAAACAGAACTTCACCGCATAGCACGTTGTCCGCCAACCACTGCCACGAATGATAGGGTTACCTGCTTCTGATTCGGTGAGTGAGGGGGGCGTACGCCTCTTTGTAGCAACTTGGATATATGATAATTGCTTTCACCACCCTTTTACACCCTTTATCAGACTCCATGTTGACCTAGGTGGTAACTATACCAAGTTGCCACCTTTTCACAGCTTTTTCTCTTAGAGTGCAGTAACGGGATTTCTTGAAGGACATTAAGAAGAAGGAGCAAGGACCACGTCAATAAGAACCTGGAAATTCATAAACATGGCATTATGCCTGAAATAAAATGTGGTTTAATTTGTTCATAGTGTTAACCCGTATATTTTCCAAAGACGAAAAATACGGAGAATGCAGACCAAATGTCGTGAACCTTGGAGGGAGAGTCAAGGGCTCCGGAGTCATGAAGATATGGTGAACATCTGTCACAATAAAGAGCAAATATGGGGTGTCAGTCCCACAGCATTGCACTATATACTCCACTCATGTGCACCATCACTATTGATAGTCGCGTATTAATAGTTCTCTTGCCATCGTCATATAGAACAGCCTACAGAGGACCGCTCCTAGAGAAACCGCTCTACACGTTTCCCTTTCAGTCACCCACCGACTCATTCTATCACGTCTTGATTTAGTCCATCCATCTTTGCCTGCACTGACACACATAAACAACTCACGTATGAGTATAGAGTGCTACACGAAGGCCGACTATCATTAATCGGATGACGTGCCCAGAGAGACGCTTACCTGATTAAGCGCTTAATTAAAACCTGGCGCGCATCTCTTCGGAGGAACGCCTTCAGCAGCTCCTCAAAACAACAGGAAAATTACACGCTGCAACTGGACGTGAGAAATGATGTCCTCCTTTTAATCGGGTATTTCCCCGTTTGTAATCACATCGCCAGAAAACTAGCACGACTGGAAACCCGCCCATGTAAAACATATTTCATTCTTTGCCACTTTGTCTTGTGTGCGATAATGCACAGCGAGTTGCAATGTTGTCTGGAACAATGAATTCTCGGACCAGTATCCTGACCTGTCCAGGTCGGTAATGCGCAAGCGTGCTTACTCCGTTGGATGCGTGCTTTTGTGGACTCGATCAAGTGGGTAGAAAGGTGGCCTTGCTACGCCCGTAATGATTCCGTCTCTTTGTATTGACGCCTTGTAGTTAGGACGCTTTTTGTTGAGTGATGGTTTTGATACCGTACACTTTCGCTGCATTGTTTCATTGTAGTTTCCTTTGTGATCTGTGCCAGCGTCGCCCTAGTTAATACGCATCTCGCAATACCTGACGATAGAGCTCTCCGTGAGTTCGCGTCGGTGAAGTTCCGGATGCTGCTTGAGAAACTGATTTGGATTAGTTCGAGCCTGATGTTAGGGCTTGAACTACGTGCTCAGTGAGGTTCGCCATTCAAACAGTTGTGACATAGGATGCCATGAACCTCGGTGATGTCGTGGTGTCGCTCTTCCTATTAGGCAGGAACCTATTGGATTCAGACAGCCTATTGGATTCAGACAGGAACTGCGGCTATGTTGAAATAGACGAGCTATATTTCTAAGAATAAAGAAAAAATGACTAAGCATGCATGGTTTGAGAAGCATGCACAGCATGTGTAAGGGCAGCACTACACATTGATATCAAAATTATGGATTACTTATAGTTATCTTTCCGCATCAAAGTATATCTTGAAACGTCTCTATCAACATGCACCAAGGTAAATATTTATTTGCCTTATCCTTTATCGTTTTATTTTATTTTGTTACCTAAATATCATTTACGTTTTATACCTTATTTATCTTTAAATAAGGTAATATATTTATGACGTATTATATTTAAATAAAATTTCCATGAAGCGAACTCTCTCTTCGGGCACCTACTCGTCTCCTCCTCTTCAGTGGAGGTAAGTTTAGTTACTTGCATATTGAAAAGTCTGTAGGATGAGGGTAAGTGCATGCATGCGCCTCTTAATGTCACGCACGTAGTACTCGTATAAACGCAGTGCCTTTATTAAAGGCACTGTAGAGCAGGAAACAAGCAGTTTATGTTGACGACAGTACGACTGCAGTCGTAGTACTGTCTTCTTTATGTTCTAACAACCTCGTCTCTGTGTTGCATACATCCATGATGAATATTTATTTATTTATTTATTTGAACATACTGCAACCCCTTTAAGGGGTTAATGCAGGAATGCATCAAAGAAGCATTCATAGGAGAATTGGCGGACAGAACCATCCCGAGCGTTCCAGTCTTCAACGCAACAAGGAAAAGAGCTGTACTTAAAAACGTCAACACGGGTACAAATGGGGACAATATTTAGCTGATGAGAGCTTCGGAGTGAGGATGTTCCAGCGTATGATAAATATTTGCTGAAAGGAATTCTTACTTTGCCATTAATAGAATGAAATGTTCTAAGGCGAAGAGCACGCCGTCGAACCTTTAGTGGAGCCATATCAAGATCACGAAGTGCTGCACTTGGTGAAAACTATGAATGGTAACGCGATAATATAAAACGTACTGCCTTATTTTGGACCGAGTCAAGTTTAGCAATATCAGACTTATTGTATGGGCCCCACATGGGCATGCATATTCCAGGACCGGGCATATTAGCGTTTTGTATGCAAGTAACCTAATTTCTGGTGTAGCAAATTTTAATGTCCTCCTCAAATAGCCAACCTTCTTCAGCGCTTTGGAACAGATCATTTCTATATGTGGTGACCAGGACAATTTGGGGTTAAGGATAACACCCAGGTATTTGTAACTGTCGACCGGTGCTATAACCGAATGGTGAATTTTATAGTCAAAAAGGAGCGGAGAACAACGGCGTGTAAATGTCATTTTGGCACATTTTCCGAAGTTAATGAGCATGCCCCACTTGTTGCACCACGCAGTGATTCTATCTAAAGACTCTTGGAGTAATAATTGATCACTATGTGAAGTCACCTCTTTATAGATGACACAGTCATCTGCGTAAAGCCTTATCTCCGCTGGAACATCCTTAGCAATATCATTAATAAACAATGAAAAGAGCAGCGGTCCCAACACTGACCCTTGTGGGACGCCAGAGATCACATGGGCATCTGTGGAATACACCGGTTATAAAAAACGCTCTGTGATCGACATGAAAGGTAATCCTTAATCCATGATACAATTTTCGAGTTCTTCAGCAAGGACTGCAATTTTGAGAGTAGTTTACGGTGGCACACAAGGTCAAACGCCTTGCTAAAATCAATGAATATAACATCTGTTTGTTTGTTCCTATTAATGCCAGTTGCCAGACTGTGGACAAACTGTGTAAGCTGTGTAGCAGTGGAGTACCCACGCCGAAAACAGTGCTGATACTCAGACAACAAAGAGTGGGACTCCAAAAAATCAGTTATATGGTTACATAATACATGTTCAAATACTTTGCAGACGGTAGACGTTAATGAAATTGGACGATAATTCTGTTCAAGCTGCTTGTTGCATGATTTAAAAATAGGCCCAACAATAGCTTTCTTCCATATATCAGGCACCTGCTCAGAATTAAGCGACTTATTGAATATTATTTCTAAGTATTTGGACATCCACTCTGCATATCTAGCCAAGAAGACGTTTGAGATTGTATCGGGAGTCGGGACGACTACTCTTCTTAGAATCAAGTTTCAATAGCTGGTTGAAAATATGAAATATATATATGATATATATATTTCTTCGAGGAACACATTCGCTTTTCCCTCTCGCTCAGACTGCGTACCTTGGTCAGTAGAGAGGTACCGAAAATAACAACGGTAAACTGTTAGGAGAAATTAAACACGAATGAAAAGTAGTACTTCAATATTTTATCCCGAATTTAATAACTTTCGACATGAAGGAAAGAAGGAAGGCTTAACACTGTATTTGTTTTTTTACTTTATTTTTTCAGAGAACTACCCTCGTTCCCACTCGGCTCCCACGCCCGTGCGATTGACACATCGCACGTAGGCTTCTAACTTGTCTTGGCTTCTGATACTTAGCCAACTGGGCGTCGTCCAATCGCAACGATTTTGTGCAATAGTCTAATGTTCCGCTAATTTCGAGAAAACGAAATAAATATATAGCGAATGTTCCTATATATAGCTTCATGTGTTCGGCCCTGTGGTGTCGACAGTGACATCATTTGCGAATGGCATTATTTTTCTAAGTGTAGATCGATGCAGTACAAGCGAATGACATTCCGTGCGAATGCCATTCAATTTGCCGTGCGACAGGGGTATTACTTATGGATCCTGTAGCAGGGGATATGCAAAATGTGAGCCGTCATCTACCGTACAGACCGGCGACTACGTCGGCCGTCTTGGTTATGTCGAGAACCGTGAAGGAGGCTCAAGGCGTGAAGCATTCGAAACACACCGCGGTACAAAAAAAACAAAAACAAAAATACCCCATACTCATGCTTAACGCAGCATGATCATACAGTTGTCCGCCAAACGACGTGACGTTTAAATATCGAGCAACAACTAGCAACGAACATCTCGTGTCTGGAACTAAACGCGGGAAGTACATGCACGGTGCCCGTCCAACTTCGCATGTACAGCCAGGCACTCGCGCATGCTGAGTCTAGTTTTTTCCTGATATAAACGTGCCATTCTTCTTCTCAGCTGCAATGAGATTCACGAACTTTGTGAAGACACTGCGACACTGGCAAAGCGTACACTGATGAAGGCAGTACGTACGGGTTCGGGTAGTGTATACACCTCGAGAGGAAGGCGCCGTCGACGCACCTAGATGTGCCCAATCGTGTTATCTTATCCGACAGCAGTGGTAACACGCTCAATATCATTTCTCCACATGTCATGATCTAAAGCGGGAAAACGACCCCCTTCCATGCGGCTCCGATTTCACATATGTGTTGCATCGCCGACTTGACATAACCAACATGACCGACAAAGTCCATTGTTGCCGGATATCTAACAATTTTGCATATTCCCCAAGGCTCAGGCTATCGAAGAGATAAACCTTCTGAGATTGCTCCTCTGCTGCCTTTCGGTATACCTTTAACAAAACTAGAAGGAAACTTCACTCTCCGTTGTTGAAAGATTGGTTAGTGGCCACGTGCGGCAAGTACGCGCCATAGTCAGCACGAGTTCTGAGAACGCCTTCACAAGGCGCAAACAATGGCTGCGAGGGGCGAAAGCGAACCATCCGGTCCACCCTTCCGTTGCGGAGCAAACAGATACAATGAACGAACGAAAATGAGATGACCTGCGAAATTGAATTGTGTAACGCATACATTAGGAGTCACGGTCCTTGTGTATAAGAAATAGAAGCAGCGTTGAAACAAAGGAGCAGTGTTACCGATTGGGCGGCATATACCTATAGGCCGTAACGCTCATATTAAAAGGGAAACGTCTGCAATGTAAGCACATGTACGTGTGAGACTTCGGTGATGAAATAAAGGCGAGAGTTCTTACGCTGTTGCCATCAGGCCAATTCATCTTCATTGCTCCTCGTGCAAATCACGAATATGAAGAATGGGGGTGTGCAAAGCATCTTACACCATCGCCTATGAGGGGAAGTCGGTGCCACCTTGAGCGTTTCGTTTGCAGATACACGTTCGTCAAAAGTTGTTCAGAATAAACATTCATTGTGAACGCAGTAGTCAACCCCTCGGGTGCACATCTGCGGAATATATCTAATGGGTTTCAATCACATGTAGTACCACAGTTGATAACGAACGCGCACAAAAAGAAGACGTAATTACAGGTAAGTCACCCTCATTTAAAAATATATGGACCACCGATAGTGAAGTGAAAACCTACCGATGTACAAAAACTCGCTTGTGTCCTTTGCCGTATGGCTTTCGTAGAGTGCTTCCGATCTACAGGGTGTCCCAGAAACCGTGTTACTGAATTATAATAAAAAAAAACTACACCACCTAGAATCATGGGGTCAACGGGATTTGTTTATACATGGTTTTTGCCACCTCCTGAGGTGAATGTCATGTAACGTAATTTTAATTATGTAAATTTTTGCGAACTGAACTCTGAAATTTGCCAACCATTTAAGTTAATTATTTCATTATTTACTTAATACCAAATTTTAAAAATTAGAAAATTAATTAAATACCAAATATAATTTACTCAAATTAATGACAATTGACAGGGATATTGAGAAGCTATCCCATGAGAAAAAATAGCCGAACATCATGCTCTACGGAGCTCCCAGAAGATAGCACGCGACAAATTGTTCAGCGCAATCGTTGTTAATCCGACGAAAGGATACTAGAAACCAGCCCACACCGGCATCGTAGAAAGAGATAACACAGGCATGGCTTATCGCGTCCGGCTTCCGCTGAGATCATGCCTTCCCTCTCCCAATTTCAGGAGCTGACACTTTTTCTACTATCACGCTGTGCGCTGGGTTTTCAACCTCCTTTCGTCGGACTGACAGCGATTGCGCTCAAAAAGTCACCGCGCGTTATCTTCGGGTGCTCCGAAAAGCACGATGTCCAGCTATTTTTTCCGATGGGATAGCTCCTGAATATCACTGTCAATTATAATGAATTTGAGTAAATTCGGCACGCTCTTCATAAGGGTGGGGTAAAAAAGCGACCTTTACTTGGCAAATTTCCAAGTTCAGTTCGCAAAAATTTACATAATTAAACTTACGTTATATGACATTCACATTTTCATGACATGACTCCAGGTGGCGTAGTTTTTTTAATTATAATTCAATGACACGTTTTGTGTGACATAGTAAACACTAAACACTACTCTCTAATGGCAGCTAACCTATGACGGCGGCCAAAATCTCCATTTTATTTTTTCCAACCAAACCAAACCAAACCAACGGCGCTAGAGGTGCGGGACATTGCACTCGCAACGTACAAGGCAAACGGCGTAACTTCTCCTTATGTCTCAACGTGCTTTCACATAGACAAGAAGCTACAGTTATTTGCTTGAGCGATGCATATCTCGCATCTTTGCCCCATCCCTCAAGATAGGACATCAAGATCCTGAAAAACAACAGCGCTTCGATTCGTCTGTTCCACCTTATGCAAACCACATTCACTACGGTCTGCTTAAGACAGTTTCCAAAGATTAGGGTAATACTAAAGCCGGAAGATTCCTCCTTTATAAAAATATATCCGCTGATCAGCATTCTGGTCTGTCCTGGAACGTCGCGAACCTATTTTAAGACGTGTACGCTGCCTACAGTACGCGACCATGCAGTTCAAACATCCGTTTTTAGGCACCTGACTGCATACGAATAACTTCATTTCTTTCACTCGAATAATGTAGAACGCGAGATGTATGGAGTTCGAATGCGTAATCGGCGTATCACCCAATCTCTGAGAATGTCGCGGACGTTTACAGCTGTTCTAATCGTTTTTAGGTTTTACCTGGTTGACGGGATTATTGCCACGTGGTTGTTACCTTTAAGGATCTGGGAAGCAACGATCTCTTGACCGCATCGAAAAAAAGTAGCCGAAGGGGTTAACACCCTGAAGTCTTTTGGGATGGGCGTTCGTAGAGCATATCGGCTTGGCATTTCCACCTGCTTCGATATGTATGGCTCGGTGAAGCAGCTACCATAATTTCAGATTAGTGTGTGGTAATTTTGTGGAGCTGATTCGTTCAGTAGCGGTTCCGTTTGTTGTGGAGAGCTTATTGTAATGTCTATCAGTCTGTATAAACCACGCAGTAGATTTTGTGACGTCGACACAAGTATAATGATAGTGAAGTTACTGGCACAAGCAACAGGACAGCTTCTGAGTAGCTTCTCTTTTGAGGTCGGACGGTGCCCACATCATATACGGTTTACACTGCTCTAACACATCCATGTCTGAGAACTCTTTGTTTAGAGCGCATAGAGGGACTGCATGAATAATCAATGTCTTTATGGCTTCACTTTTCATAACGTGTGATAAAGATCAAATTTATGACTTTTTCGAGGAGTCGCCCGTTGTAAAATAGTGAACATTATCCGCTGTTTGTTGTGTTTTGCGTGCGACGTCGGATAAATTAGAGATTCTTTTGGTTCTTGACAAAGTACATTATCCTATACTACAACTGCGTATAGTGACCAACTAACCGTTCCGAGGGTGCCGCAAGGCATAACTGTCTGAATGCCATTCTGCGGTGATGACTGCTTTTCTGCCTGAAGGACTTCAATATGCAACCATTAAGAAAAAGTTATCCGCAGTAAAGTTCGTCTGCGCAGTATTGTGCAGACGAACATTGTGTCACAGTCAAAGATGATATGAGTCACTTAATGCTTTTGAGGAATTGTTTGATAAGATTAACACAATAGCCGCCGAATTATAATGCCCGCAATGGCTTCACGCACGAGATCCACACATTTACCAGGACCGCAGCAATTGACATCACATGTGCTTTGAAGAAGTCTGTTGCACTACTGTGCTTGTCGTGGTTGACGTGAAAAAAAAAAAAAAAAAAAGAGAGAGAGAGAGAACAGCTGCTTCAACTTACAACGCAGCTCTTTCCTTATGCGCATGCATACTCGTCAGATTCGCGCAGCGTACTTTGCGCAGCCGATTAACGCATCTGCAGTAAACCTAACCCTGCGCGACCACCAGCGAAAACTCTTTCCAAGACCAGTTCTATGATTAAATACTACGCACGTGGTAAGTAGTTCGCTGAAGAACCGCTAGGATGCGACGACATTACGAAAGAGGTCCATTGCTCCTGTAGCTTACCCATCAAAACCCAGCACGACATCCGTTGTGACCAAGCCGACCAACGTCAACTCCGGACCATCAGACATCCAGACTACCTTCCGCGACATTCGCGTCTTCCCATCCAATGAAAACAACAACCTTTGCGTCATACTATGACGACAAACAGATAAAACAGACAAAAATAGAACCGACCCTATCGTGGATCCCGGCAACCTTGTTTGTCTTCGAGAGAGCATTCTCCTTTGAATGATGAAAAAAGTCCTTTGGACTTGAGAGTGGAAGCAAGGTCCTCCCTGTAGCGCAGGTGAATGAGACGCGATACCTTCCTGACTCTTTCGTGAACCAAGTTGCCGGAAACCAGGAGTGGATTGCTCCGTCCCGGCGACATTCCTGCGCGTACCGCTAGTGGGCACAGTCGCCTGCTTGCGCAGAGACCACGCCGGATTAAAGCGTTGCTTGAGGTCGACCTCCCGGAAGGGGAGGGCTGTTGATATTGTATACGGTTCCTTAATGACAAGTTTTCGTATTTCCTTCTCGTCTTCTTTCGTATTCTTAGACACGTTAGGGTTTTGGGTTTGCCTTTATTTTGTTATTCGTTTGTTTACAGAGATATCTGCAGCGTCCACAGTAATTTATGAGCTCCTGGTCGGGGTGGGGTATTTGTGCATGCAGATTTAAATTTCTCACTTTCGATTTTAATTTTATTTCCATTTAATATCTGTAGGTACAGAAATTTGGTCCATGTACAAAAGGCAAACCCTGACACGGTACATGGACCAGCATGGCGCAATCGGTGGAGTCCATAAACCGGGTACATACAAACAGACCGGTAACGCCCTCAGATAAGAAAAGAAAAGAAACAGAGGCGCAACAAGATGACATTATGAGATGAGAAATAACAGTAACAACCTAGGTTGCAGATGGGGGCAAATAAGTGAAAATATCTAACGTAGACCATTATCGGAATGTATTATTAAGTGTGATCTAAACACACGTTTAAATTGCTGGTATGGATATTGGGGATCTATGAAGTGCGCGAACCTATTGAGGAAGTGGGGAACTACGCGGGGTGTTCAAGTCAAACCGGGACTTTCTGTCTCCTGAGTGTACAAATGGCTCGCGCTACTTCTTTTTCGTGATTTTCACACGCGACAGGCATCCGCGTTCACCACGCGGGTCCAAAGGTTGTGCAAAACAGAAGACACGTGCTGGACAAGATGGCCGACAACGAAGTGAGCGCGCACATCGAACTGCCAATTGTCATGAAGTTTCTCGTGAATGAAGGCGTAAAGTCATCTAAAATTCACAGAAGAGTTCAGGCTCAGTATGGCCACGATACACTTAGCCGCAGCAAAGCGTTTGAGTGGTGCAAACGGTTCCGAGACGGCCGTACATCGGTGCAGGACGGTCCCGGCCGGGGCGGCTCAGAGCCCAGTGTCAGAGTTCCTGACAACATCCAACTTGTGGAGCGCCTGATCCTCAAGGACCGACGGATAACATGTCTCGAACTGGCTCGAAAGGCGGACCTTTCTGTGGGAACGTTGAACACTATCATTCATGAATACCTCCAGTTTCGGAAAGTTAGTGCCCGTTGGGTCCCGAGGCAGCTCTCCGTGTTTGACCGGCAGAGAAGACTGGAAATCTCCCAAGAGCTAAGGTATCGTTTCGACACTGAAGGACAGCCGTGCCTTGATCGGATCATCACGTGCGATGAAACGTGGGTGCACCATTTCACTCCTGAGTCTAAACGCGCATCAAAACAGTGGAAGCATCCGGACTCGCCAGCTCCCAAGAAGTTCCGAAGCACCCCGTCTGCGGATAAGGTCATGGCCACAGTTTTCTGGGACAAGACTGGCGTTGTTCATGTTGATTTCCTGCCCAGTGGTACCACCATCAATAGTGCATATTACTGCCAGGTTCTCAGGGATGTGCATACGGCGCTGAGGCAAGAGCGGCCGGGCCTCATCACCAAAGGAGTCCTCCTCCTACAGGACAATGCACGCCCGCATACCGCGCATCTCACGACACGCACCTTACAGGAACTTGGCTGGGAGTTGCTGCCACATCCCCCTTACAGTCCAGACCTCACCCCCAGCGATTTCCATCTCTTCGGGCCACTGAAGGCGTTCCTTGGGGGCCGCCACTTCAGCTGCGACGATGAGGTCAAGAATGCGGTCCGATCATGGCTGCTACGCGCCGGTAAGGATTTCTACGCTGCTGGCATCCAAGCCCTCGTGAAACGCTGGGACAAGTGCATTTAGTGCCAGCTGGGGATTACGTTGAAAAATAAAACTAATTTCTCGCCTCTAAGTTCATTTTACTGTTGCGAAAAATGAAAAGCCCCGGTTTGACTTGAACACCCCTCGTTGGTACCTCATGCACTGCCTCCCGTAATTATTTCTCAGTGATGGAACTGTGATTTTCTTCGAGTGTCTCTTATAGGGTACAACGTCGTCCTTTGTGTAGGCCCACGAGATGGCCTTCTTCAACCAGTCTATGAATGTGTATTCCCAGTTTAAATAAGAACATATTTTCAACGGTGACAATGAGGGCGTCTGGAAAACGTTGTGTAGAAGGAGTAAAAAAAAAAGGCATTACTGATCATGCGCACAGCGCGGCGTTGAAAGACACGTAGCTTACGTGAATTTTGCTATAGGCGTATTACCCCAGGTAAGTGGGCAATAATAGAGTTTTGAACAAACGACGGCGTTTTCCTAATCAACCAATTTGGGAGAATGTTCCTGCAATGTGATGTGACAGAAGAAGAAAAAATTGGGGATGGGAGAATGTTCCTAATTCATCTTATGGCGCCTATTGATCTGGATAGCTGGTATAGGCGAACTTATTGACGTGGGTGTTCCAGTGTAAGTTTTCATGAAACCACACACCAAGAAATTTGATTTCATTTGTTTTTTCAAGGGGAACCCCGTTAATACGTAACGTAAATGAAGAGTATAATGATTTGTTAATTGGTTTAAATACAACAAATTTAGTTTTTTTAATGTTTGCAGTAAGACAGTTTGAAAGAAGCCAAATCCAAGCAATGATGCCAAGAGCATCTAGATAGCTGTTCGCAGTGGAAGACAAAAACGGTAGATTACCATGAGAAAAAAGATACTGGTATATCGTCAGAGTACAGAACTATGTTGAAAGTATTAGGGATGTTGACTGTATTATTAATACAAAGCAAAAACAGAAGCGGCCCAAGAATGGACCCCTGGGGCACACCATATCTAATGAGCCCTTTATTGGATTCGACACCATGTATACGTACATACTGATTACTAGAGGAAAGTAACTTTTGATGAAGTTATATGCTACACCGCGTATGTCGCAAGAATAATATTTTTCTAATAAAATAGCGTGGTGTATTGAGTCAAACGCCTTTGACAGAGCTAAAAAGACCAGCTCCCGTGGCATAGTGGTTAGAGTGATCGCTTTCCACGCCGAGACTGGGAGGTGACATCGGTTCGAATCCTGTCACCGGCTGTGCTGTCTGAGGTTTTCCCTGGGTTTTCCGAAGACCTTCCAGACGAATGTCGGCACAGTTCCCCCCGAAGTCGACCCTGGACGCATACTAACCCCCCTGTCCCCCACTCCTTCCTGCTGTCTTCCCTCCATCTGTACACGTCTGTACGCCGCTCATAGCCACAGTTGCTTCGCGGCGCTAACACGGAATTAAAAAAAAAGAGCTAAAAAGATTCGAACTGTATATAAGTATCGCTCAAAATTTTGCACGACCATGTCTTTAATACTAATCAGATACATTTCTGTAGATTTGCCCTTCTAAGAGCCAAGTTGTGCCTCTGGTATTATCCCATGCTTATGTAGAAATTTTGAGCCTTTCGTTTATCACTTTTTCAGTTACCTTAGAAAATAAAGGGAGTATTGAAATTGGACGGTAATTATTTAAATCATTTTCGCTCCCTCCTTTATTAATGAGAATTACTTTTGCTATTTTTAAAGCATCTGGAAATACTCCCGATTCTAAAATGTTGTTACAAATATAACACGATTTGTCGCATATGAGGGACCCAATGTGCTTAATAGGAAGTACCTCAAACCCATCACTGTCACAAGCTGCAGAGGTATCTATAGTGTGCTTACTACAGTTTCAATTTCGGGGACAGTGACTGGAAAACGAAAAATAGAGGAGTCTGGTAGCTCCTATATTGATAGTCGGATTCACCAATTTCGGATAAGTTTACCAATTCATCATACTTTCAAATGGTCCGTACCAGCCATGTCATTCATACACATCGAAACATAGCCTCACTACTTACTACGTTCCCACATATTCAGCGGCAACGACGTCGTGACGGAGAATGTTCCCTTGTCCAGTTGTGAATATTTCTCCTTTTGCTGATACGCGTCGGAAGTCCCCCGTGAGAGGGCGATTGGGTTCTGACCTGCGGAAGGTGGGGTGATCTGATGTTAGAAGGATTGGTATATCAACAACATTGTGTACAGAAACGAAAATGAAAGAAAGAAAGTAAATGAAGTTTAGTGATACATGTTGATTGTGATCAGTCAGGGATCTCACAGAGTCCGAACGTCCCGAACCCCTGCAATTCATTCAATTGCAATTCCTATTGCCACATAGTGTTTCAATTGGCCTTCTGTGTACGTATATCATGGTGTCTAAAATCAAAAGTCAAATCAAATCGCAAACATCATGTATCCGCTCCCCGAGTGTAACACACGCTAAGTGACAATGCAATACAGGATAACTTGAAATATGCTAAAACAATTTCACCTTATCATATTCCATTAATTATTCAATGGCCAACATTGCTGTGTGTGATTATAAGTTGGAGACATATTTAAGTTTGGAAAGTTTTTTCATGCCCGAGTTGTAGCGACGATACCAGTGAATACACTCACGCGAAGTTAGCGGTTCTCCTTATTTATAGAACGAACAGTAAATACAAATTCAGTAAAAAAAATCTGCCTAGTCAGGGAGTTTTCCAGGCACCCATGCCTCTCTCCCTGCGGCATGTTTCTCAGGATAGGGAAAGGTGGTGGGATCTTTGCTGACTTCATAGGGAACCGTGAGGACATTTGCCCCTCAAGTGGATTTCCCCATGATAGCAGTATGCGGTGGATTACAATAGCGCAGTAGAAACCTATAGCAGTTTCATTTTTTCCGCTTTCAGAATCATGCCAATTGTCTGACAGGTTGTCGTACGTTGGCCATGCTTCTGCCTGGTTACCAGGGTTGTCGTAGGCTTCTGTTAGGTTATCCAGGTTATCTGCCACGTAGTGAGAAGCAACAGAGTGACTGAAAAGTTAGAGAAAGTAACGGAAACTGGTAAAATAGAGCAGGTTCGGTTCAGTCCTTGTGAACCTTACTTAAAAACGCTTCCGTATGCAACGTACCGCATGCGTGTATGGAATTACTTTGCACCACCCCAGAGCATGGGAAATCACTGCAATTGACTCTGATGGATAAAACGATGTAGGGAGCACGGCATTGTTAAAAGACGTTGAACAAATCAAAAGGGTGCAAGTGAGCTGATGGAACAATAAGAGCGGCAACGTTTCCTTGAGTCTGAGGAAGGACAAAAACACAGGGGGGACACAGTCAAAGAAAACCGAAACTGGAGGGCCTGCCACACGATGGTCCAAAGGTGACCGCGAACTTGCCAAAGCTGAGGACCAGAATGGTCCAGTTTTCCATGTCTGTTGCCATCAACTTCTTAATTTCCTCCATCCAAACCACCAGCAGTTCTAGGGCACATGCCAGATTTATTAAATGCCTTTCGCAAGGCTATAAACTGCTGCTGGCTACTTCGCAACGGTTGACCACCGTGAAATTTAATCCTATATCCGCGGTAACTTGCCGTAGACTCTGTCACAGAAGCGTAATAATGCATTACGCTACAGATCTACTTTAGCCCGATTTGGTGCTCATCACTGCAGTGAGATTAGCATGTTCCCAGGGCGCACCTAAATACATATATGATGGTACGCAAATATCTGTCACTGATAGAAGGTTCGACTCACCACGCTGCTTACGGTACTCTTTGAACATCACTATAATCAAAGTGACGCAACCTCCAATCCTAAAATAAAGGGCTCGATGCTACGGAATGCATCTAGAAAAGAAGATATTTCCTTCCCTCATCGAAGCGAAACGGCACATTCACGACGCACAAAGCGGCAATGGTCCTTCGAAACTCCTGGCGAATATTTTGGTTTTATACCCGCAGAAGAAAACAGCGAGTTTTCTGTCCCAGCAATTGCCAGAGCATGGACGCCAGTGACGCGTAGATTCCCCTGCACTCAAAGTTAGCCGCCGGTGCTTCAAACGACATGCTGCCAGAAGTCGACCCCACTCAATGACAAATCGTCGCAGCACCTCAGATGAGTCAGATGCATCAACGTCTGACCCAGGCGGTCTCTTGGCGACGCAGATGCGTTTTCGAGGAGGATCATAAAAAATAGAGCTCAGCGCATCTTGTCACTCTCCTTCTGCATTTTACCCCACGGAGATACAGGCAGTTGAAAGACTGCAAAAGATGCGAGTAGTTCTATATGCGTCTCTTTTCTTTGCCAGTCCATATGTCATGCATTCTTTGGATGGTCGGCGGGGCCAAACGTCGTCTTCTGGTGGTTTCGTCAAGCGGATGCTACAGCGTTGAGGACGAGATGCGTTGTTTGTGCGGTGTGGGAGGTGAAAACTTGCACGCTTGAACTTCAAGCGTTGTTTCGCCAGCGCCTGGCGCCGATGATTACGCTTATATTATGCGCCTCTGAGCGCTTGTGTCAAAACATGCTTTTGCTTTGTTCCTTTCTTTTGGGGGGGGGGGGAGGGGGGGGGGCTAAATTCACACCTGAGTGAAGAGCTGTGCGTGTCGACACACATATAATTGGAAAGTTTTTATTTTTCCTATATAACGTGGTATTTGACTATGTGATTTGTTCCCATACCCTTTCCATCTGCTAACACTTGCCTACTGATGCGGTCCGTGGTGATCCGGGCTCAAGATTCGATTTTTCGGGGCTTCAGTACCGTATTTAAAAGAAAGTGAACGTGCGATGGCGCTTCAGAAGGCAATGCCGAACTATGGCGTATCATTCCAAAAACAAAGCAACAAAAACAGTATAAACGTACGCCATAAAGTGTTCCTGTCCAGGATATGGCTTCAGACAATTTATAAGTGCGCAGCCAGAGGGCGCTACGCTTGTGAAAATCAGAGAAAAGATGCGTAAAAAATGTGTGAAACATAATTCGTTCGCATCTAGACCGTATTTTCTTAAACTTGTGTCGAACACAACTACTGGCACACTAGACGGAACTAGCAACTTCATGATTAGTTTTACTGGGTCGAGGCTTTTTAATGCTTGGAATTTTACAGCCATCTCGAACAAAAAAAAAAGAAAAAGGAGGGAGAGACATATTGTAGACGCTGTCTTTTGTCCTCCACTGGCTAGAATAATGAAAGTGTGATTTAGATGTTGTATGCCGACACTCTATAAGGTATAGACACACAGCAAAAACAGTTATGGACAAGAACGTATGTGTGTGTGTGTTTCCATAAAGAGCAAATGAAAGATCCCGTGACCAACGGCATGGCCGAGTGGGTAAAAGCATTCGCTCGTTGGTCGTCGTGCTGAAGACTGGGAAATTGTGTGTTCGAAACCTACCACCAGCTGTGCTGTCTGAAGCTTTCCCTGGGTTTTCCGGGAGACTTTCCAGACGAGTGTCTGCACAGTTCCCCCTGAATTCGGCACAGGACGCGCACCAACCCACCTGTCCCCCACTCCCCCCTGCTGTCCTCTCTCGATCTGTCCACTTCTGTACGGCGCTCATAGCCACAGTTGCTTCGTGGTGCTAACACGGAATTAAAAAAAAAGATCTCGTGAACCCACGACCAGTAAGAATATTTGTGAAGCCATCATCTTCACAATGCTCGCAGCCTCGGCTTTCGTGCACAAACCACGACAATACTCGGCCGCATAGCTTTGACTGTATGCATGTGCCAGCGGCTTCACTATTGAATTGCATGTCACTTCTCGAGCGACCATTCTGAACGGAGTAACGTAAAGACATAATATACCCAACACTTCTTGAACATCATATCGCATGCCATGCCCACCGGGTCATGACCCGTGTTTACTCAGTGGCGCTGATCGCCGATAAGACAAGGTACGGAACAGAGAGAACACAGTTGTGGCCGAGTGGCGAGTTGCATCGGGGCGATTCGTCATAGTCCGGGCTAGTAATCACGGAATGAGGTCAGCTTAATATGGGTGGTCCTGCACGCACACACTCAAGCGGAGCCGTAGAACGTACGTGGGGCCGTCACTCTGTTTACGATGTCAAAGATGACCACTAATAACGGCGGAAGTTTTACGCCTGGAAAAGGTGGCGATTACCTGTTGTAGCAATGGTACCAATTGGAAATAGTTAGATTGCGCGCGTCGCACATCACGTCACTTCGGCTGCATCACAAGTAGTAAATAAATCATTCTATCAGTGTCAAATACAGTCTTCTTATAGTAATGCTCCTGAGGTCGCTCTGTCTGTCTGTCTTTCTCTCTCTCGTATGTGTGCCTTCGTTTTTAGCGCTTTCACGAATGTGGACACGACGGCTGTTGTTTTACATAAGATATCAATGAAAAGAGAAGTCAATAGAACACGCTATCCAGGATGCTGTTACATCCAAACGTGACCCCCTCTCTCCTCTACTACGTATTCATTGCTCATAGAAGGTGTGTCAACGGGACAGACCCGCAGATGACACGCACAATATGACGTGCTGCACTTTGCGCCTTTCGGACTCCCGCCGCGCCACGTCCCGACGGTGTCGCTGATGGTAGCGCAGATGTGCCAGAATCAACGGATACCTTTTAATGACTCGGTTCAAATGCACGGAAGTCGATTGCGGTCGTCCTTTTAGTTGTTCTGTAACGTTCCGTCATTTTGTTGTTCTGCACACTCTATAGTTAGGCGAAAAAGAGAGCCGCATGCTAACGCACGCTAAAGAACTCTAAGGTGGACGTAATGAATGCACAGACCGACCCCTATAGTGTCGCTTAGAATCATAGTTGTTGTTGTTGTTTCGTAGCGAGATGCTTGCTTCAATTCCTTTCCGTGAACATCTAATGTGTTCTCCACGTGGTGCCCCCAAAACAGAAGCAACCGCTTACTTGTGCGCAGAGTTGTACACGTTACTCAAAAAGAGTAATTTATTGCAATTACTGTTACTCCTGCGCGAAAAGTAATTCTTTACGGTTACAAATTACTTCATCAAAAATGTAATACGTTACCGATTAAAAATGTAACGCGTTACTTTTCCCGTTACTTTTAAACTGTGGGCCATAGCAAAGCCAACAAGCCTACAGTGAATGCAACCATGCAGCTCTTGTTGCAAATTCTAATGAGACACCAACATACATGATAAGTGAGATTCACAAATACATTTGAAAGCAACATACAGAACACATGCACGCGTTTATTACAGATTTATATACACATTTAAAACAACATCGAAACACCCGCTTCGTTTTGTTACTATTGTTATGTTCAGCCTGTACAATTTATCAATACAGTCACCTATTTTACTGTTGCTCCAGTAGGTCGCGGTTGTATGGGATTATCATATTACTGTGGTGTGCTGCGTGTGCATGGAACACATGTGGACTAGAGACGGCCGTTGCAGCGACCTCTGCGTCATTGCTTCAGTCAAACTCGTGGTAGAAAAGAAGAACCGATTGGCTTGCTGAAAAGGGTTGCCATTGTTGACAGAAGGTCAAAAAAGTAATCGATTACTCAGTAATTCATTACCGAAAATTGTAATCAGATTACTTGGAAAATTACTTGCTCACAAAATTAATTGATTACGTTAAAAAATTACTGAAAAAGTAATTGATTACTAGTAACGCAATTACTATATAGTAACGCGTTACGTACAACTCTGCGTGCGGAGCAGTCACGTATCGCTCTACTCGATTGCGTTGAGCCCTTATGAGGCAGTGACAGAATCCCGGAAGTATAGTTACACATGATTTCTAAAATATTGTCTCGGATGAAACAAAACCAATGGAGCAGGTCTGGAAAGCGTCGACAAGATGGCGGTACGAGCATTCATTAAGCAAGTTTAACCGAAGTCTGCGCAGCAACTCAAGGTGAAGATGGCTTGATAATTAGTGAGGACTTTTACCATGACTGTCGCTTGCTTTGCATGGTACCTACACAGCAGCAGGACAACCATGTAGGCTGCTTTTCGGACGCGTGGCGAAGATGCCGTTCGTGACCTTCTGGTACATGTGTAAAAAATAAAAAAGACAGAAAGAAATCATCCTGAACTGATTATTTCACAAGTTTGGAAATACCTTCCATTCAGACCTCTCCACCATGCCACAACTACACCCTCTAATGTTGCCCGGGAACCGTTGACGGCTGTGACATTGCCGCTTGCTCCTTGGCGAGTAGATCAGGTTTCATGCTCCTCGCTCAGTGGCGGTATATCACTTGCGGTAGCGAAGGACTCTTTCCAATTCCCTCGAGGCAGCCGCTGGCAGAGTAATTCAAGAAACGTTTGTACATCTATTTACCTCACAGCCATCCATACGCACGACAGCTTCTGCAGCAAGCAGATTGCAGCAATTGCAAGCTGATTGCAGCAATCAAGGAATTGAAAGTACATGAGTTTTTCACCGTAGGACAAGCCGAAGGCGATAGCCCAGACGACCACACAGAAAGGGAGCAGGTGTCGTCGGTGTAGTGCCACGACATTCCCTTGCCCGCTGTGCTCCAGTTATAAAGCACCCACAGACCAGGTGCATCAGCGAGGGATAGGCAAATAATAATGCGCCATACAGTGAATCCAATGAAGTGGATGAACGGGTCTGCAGGCTGCATGCCATCACGCTTGCCCTTATCGACGTCATTCTGGGTCCAACTGCTTCATCGTCCACGCGCGTCACCAGCGGCTGACAAGGGCTTAAGCGGAAGAAGGATTGCATTCCTGTTAAACGGAATTTATGGAAGGATATCTGCGTCAATTTCTGGGGACATTTAGCTGCAGGTATTCTCCGTTGTAAATCACGCTAAGTGAAACAGGTGTTTTGCCTTCTTCTAAGATGCGTCAGGCTTGCAATGTTCCAGCGCGTGCAACGCAAGTACAGTTGGTTAGTCCGGAATTCAAAATTTGTATTTCGCGATTTAGAATACATACTCTCGAGAGATCCGAATTTTTACGCAAGTGCCAGTTTTTCTTTGGCCTCTTGCCATACCTTTCGACTGAAAAATACTCTTAACCCTGACGCAGCAATTCCCTTGTATGTAACATCATTTTGTGCACTCAACAGCTAGTGCTCTTGATGTTAATGACGAACAATGCTGTTGTTGGGCAGTCGTAGAACACGAGTATTTGGGTACTTTACGAACAAAGGACAGTGTACAAGAAAAAAAAAATGTTACGCAAACTCAATACGTATTTCAACGACAATCACACTAAATCGCGTCCGCTACCGCGTTTCCGTAAGCTTTATCCGGGGAATGTTTTTACTTATTATTATTCTCCTCAGCACTATTCTACCGCTTGAGCGATTCGACTTCCTACTATAAGTAGGTCGTCACCTGTTTGAACCCTAATATTAGTTAGTTTCAAGGAGCATGGGCCCATAAAAATGTTTCACAATGAGTAGAAAATAAGATTACAAGCCCCAGGACACATATTGGCACAAAAAGTACGGATCCAGCGTGTAATGCTGGCGCCCAAGAGACCTTCCAAATCTCACGGGTCAGAAAAGCCTTTTCCCTCGGCTGCCAGTCTACGACGTCACGTCGTTCGCCCAATAGTCAGACGCGCACGCACCCTTTTTTTTTTTCTTCTTCTTCTTCTTTATCTTTATTTGTTTTTGCAGTTGTGTCTGAGGTCGCCCGTCCCACGTCGGGATCCGAGCAATCGACCGGCCGCTTTGCCGCTGGGCGGGATGATCTTACGTCACAGGAAGCTAGATGGAGGTGGGAGAGTTGCGCCGGCCGCTGCGCGCGCTCTTACGAAATGCGCACTTCCAAAATGTTTTTTTTTTTTTTTTTTTTTTGCGTGACAGTTGTCCAAGGTTGTATGGTAATATCACGCGGTATAAAAATATATGTTCGAGGCGCCTTTCATGTTCATTTAAGGAAGAGCGGTAACGTCATGTTTGCGAAAACGTGTTTTTTTTTTGTTTTTTTTCGCGTATCAGTTACTACCCAAGAATAATTTCACCAAATTCATACCCAACCCAGTGAAACACTGGGGATCTACTTTGTTGATATTTATGTAGTTATAAACGTAGAACACTTCTTTTTTTTTGCTGGCAGTGGGATTGTCGAGAGTACCCTGGCCGTGCGTTACACTACGGCCTCCTCACCCTAACACACATCACAGATGACGTGACAATCGTGCCAAATTCGCTAACGCGATGGCCCCTCCCCTCTCTCCCTTTCAGTTTCTCCAAGTATAGGTGCTGTGTTTCCCTTGGTGTTTCTTTGCACCGGGGGAAGTCCATGATAAGGTACGATACATGCCACGACGGAATCCTATGGCAAATTCCGCTGGTCGTTTTCGTGCAGCGCAATGTATAGTGTGTCGGTTTGTGTTGAGTGTAGAAACGAATGGCGAATTCCAGCTGTGGTTGCAAAGCAGAAAAACTGCTCTGCAGCCACCATGAGTGCGTATGTAGGTGTTGTGTTTGTTTGTGTTCTCAATCGTATGATTATTTGAACAATTTTCGAGTCATGTCTGCGCGGAAGATAAAATACATGTACATGTTTGCGAAGGATAAGCTGGGTCACATTTAGACACGTAACGCGTTGCCCACTTACCGGACGAACTTCCGGTGGCACATGGTCACGCAGATACGTATGTGAGCAAAACCTACAGAAAAATCGTGGAAATTAAACTCTACAAGGCGTAACAAAATAGATATAGCGACGCATGCTGGGGCTTCCGTGCATTAGAATAGGCTATACCGGTATCAAGATGGCGGTCTCCGGAGAACTGCGTGCAAGTACCGCTAGGGGGCGCTACCGGCGCAGAACCGAAACGAAGTCTCATATGGATACTCTTTTCTGTTATGCAGACTTCGTTTTGTTCTCTGCACCGGTAGCGCCCCTACCGGTTCCTGCAAAGAACTCTCCGGAGGCCTCCCATGTTGGCGTCGGTATAGCCTATTCTTTCTAATGCACGGAAGCTCAAGTTTGCAATTGCGTCGCCGTATTTATTTTGTTACGCAGAGTGTGATTTTCACGATTTTTTTGTAGGTTTAGCTCACATAAGTACGTGACCATATGACACCGGAAGTTAGTCCTGCAACGCGTTACGTGTCCAAATGCGACCTAGGGTTACCTGCACACACACTGTATATCAGTTGCATTACATCGGCCTTCTACATCTACATCTTTCGACATGTGGCAAGTGCTTTTGTCGAGGTTTGCCGCAAACTCCATGCACATTATATACAACAGTTTTACTTCAACGGCACTGGTACGTAGACCTCAAGCAGCTGCAGCGACATTGACATCAAAACATTATTGACAAAACATTGTTGACAAAACATTATTGACATCAAAACGTATTCTACGTGCGATACGGCTATTATTTCCTTCAGCTTCGAGAAAGTCCATCCATGAAGCTCGGCTGTCTTCGCGTCCATGTACTGTGAGCTGAATACCAATGACAGTTTCTCCTCACATTTAGACTTTGCACGAACAAAGTCCACGAATATGCCAACAATATGCGGCAGACATATATTGGCAGCTGCATGTCTCAGAGCTACGTCCGTACTGAGCGACCGGTGACGAGAGGTGCATTCGAAAAGAACCCGCTTTCGTTAACCCTCATTATGGACGCCGTAGCGGAAATCACGTACTCGACGTCAGCCTTATCACAGCGAATCCTTCGCTCCCTACACCAGATCCTGCTAGCACCAGCTGTGTCGTCTCCGTTGACATCATTCTTCCATAACCAACCGCTCGGGGCATCCAACCTTAACTGTGTGAATCTGCAGGCATTAGACATCGTTATCAGTGGAACCAGGATCCTCTTTGGGACAACTTTACGCTCTTTTGTAAGTTGGCGCATTGTCCCGCCGTCGTTCAAACGTTCAGGACCATTTCTCTTTTCGACCAGACGTCATTGGTAGGCTTTCAGGTCTTGACGAGGACGGCGACGACCTGTCCGTCGTCTTCACGCTTGACGTCCGGTGATGCACGGCAGCTGACGGATGACGGCGGCCTCCTTTGTGACGGCGAGGTCTTCTCTCTCCTTTTACTGGCTATGTCAGCGGCAAGGGATAACTCTTATCTCATGTCTTCGCTTCAAAGTGCGGACGCCGCTCTCTGAAGCATGAAGAGACATGAGCCGAATGCGTGATTAAATTTGGAAGGGGATCTTATTTGTGTTCTGTTTCAAACAGGATGTTTTTAACTGATGCGCTATTCTATTGGAATTGACATGATACACAAATGACGACTTTTAGTAGTTGCCTCCTGCTTTATACGCGGTCGTTCGTCCGTCTGAAACGAGCAGGACAACTATACGTAGTCAGCAAGAACACCCGATGCAGCCGATTAGTCGCCGAGACAACGATGTAAACTGCCCGTTACTCAAGAGATCGTGAGTTGCTCTTGGGCGAAGTATAACATGCACCGATATTCCTGAGCGAAACAAAGACTTGGTACTGGAACATGTCGCTACCTTGTTTGTACATTCGACGTACGTTTGCAAAGACAACGCTAAGGCAACGCTAAAAATTTCGTTGGCTTTGACCACAGTTTCTGGGCGAAAATATCTTAGGCACGTTTCAGCAACTGCCTGTGCACGTTTGTGATGTAACAGGGAGAATAAAGTAGCAGGAATCAAGAACGATAGCAACTATCCACTACCAAGCTATACGAAGCTAGAAAGGTGGCGGCACACAATCCATAGGAAAAAACCTGAGAGTGCGCATGAGCGGCACTGACCGAGACAGCACGTAGGTATTGAAGTAACGTAAAACTTTACATGGAGAATACACAAAACGCAGGCTAGCCGGTGAAGCATGATAGGAACGACTGTGTGTTCCTCTGGCTCAGGTGCCCAGGGAGCAAACTGCACCTTATCCTAATTTGTAAGTCTGCAATTTTTAGGGCAGCTGTTGGTGCAGGTTACACGTTGATGTCACAGCTGTTAACTAATACATCGCCAGCAACGCAGCAGTATTATACCACACGAATGTTACACCAACCACAACGTACGCAAAATGCGCCCGCCCTATTTCAGCGCAATCGTTCGGCAAACCTGCCCTCAGCGCGTTACCCGAGGAAACTTTACGCTACAATGTTGTAGTTTTTTTTTTGTTCCGTGTTAGCGCCGCGAACCAACTGTGGCTATGAGCGGCGTACAGACGTGGACAGATGGAGAGAGGACAGCAGGAAGGAGTGGGGGATAGGGGGATTAGTATGCGCCCTGGGCCGACTTCAGGGGGAACTGCGCCGCCATTCGTCTGGAAAATCCCCGGAAAACCCAGGGAAAACTTCAGACAGCACTGCCGGTGGTAGGATTCAAACCCACCACCTCAGCGTCTTCAGCACGACCTTGGCTACCACCAAAGAGCAGGACGCCTTAACCCGCTCGGCCATGCCGCTGGTACAATGTTGTAGTATCACTGCCTATTCATTAAATTGACAAAGAAACCTCACAGGAACCTGGGACTACTATACAGACATACAGAGTATTTCTGAGAAGCGTAAATTCGGCATAATGATTTCTCACTTCATCCTTTTATCACAGTAACTTTGTGGAGAAAACCTTTTCGACGTCCCAATTGTTTCTCATTTCTTTTTTTGAACGTGTCTTGTTTATTTTAAGCCTGGGTATATACGCTTTATACTCATCCTCACTGTCATTAATTAACCTTGAGTTCTTGTTACCGGTGTGATGGCCTTTTACACCGGCTAATCAAGAAAGAAATCAAGGCTAATAACTGACAGTGATGGCACATACAGGACAGGCACATGCTGTAAAGTGACAGGCACATGCATAATTAAACAGTGCATATATACAGTAAACAAATATACGACGTGACGATATAGGATGTGACGTATGGAAGAAGAGGCCGAGCTACATGGCACGGACTCTCGTGCGTCGTTAAATGCAGCATACCGTCTGTTCTTTATTCGTTCTTCACATGAGTCGACAGGATAAAATCTGAAATCATGAATATGTCTCCTAAGCATTAACCACTCGTTATCCCCACATACAACGGAGGAGTCGACAATGTACAGCTCCAAAAATTGGTCCGCCTCTTTGACTGCACGGCTGATTCCTTTAACTGGACAAAAGGAGATAAAGTACGGAGTTCCAGTGAGTACATCGAAGGCGAAGCTTGCAGCAGAGGAGCAAAGACCAATCAATCGGGATATCCTATAAGAAGAAACTGTGTATGGAAGGGTCTGCGGGACTCAAGGCTAACCACGTAGTTTCTGGTCTGACTGACGGTCTCTCGCCAGACTATGAGCTGGCGCTTGCCGGACTCGACACTGAATGGTTCAGTTCAGCTCCGACAATCGAGCTCGCTTTGAGCAGGACAGAAAGACGAAATGCTGCAGGAGCACGCAAGACACCGGCGCGTCGCCGCGTCGCAGCACCCAAACATTCCTAGAACAGAATGTAAACATTGCGCGTTAGTGGGGGCTCTCGCAACGCTTCCACTTGCAGAGCACCTGCGCGAATGGACAGTCTGTGTCCACCCTCAACTCTGAACAGGGAAACGGGGATAACGATCCAAGGTATCAGTAATACGTTTCAACGCTTTCATTGATGAGAATCATGTCTATCACTTCCTTTCTGCATACAGGAACCACAATTTCTTGTGGCGAAACCATTTACAGGAGACTCCAACTTCAACTCATCAGAACTTAAAGCATCACAATTCAGCAAGTCACATGGTCAACGCAAACTTTGGGTCGCGTTCGCATTCAACTGCATATCGGCGACTTAACGAAAGAGGTAGAAATCCATGTCCAGCGAAGCATGAAGGCGGAAGTACTACTTGGCCTCGACAACACTTCTGACTTCGTACTCTCTCTCTCTCTCTCGACCTCTCAACGTTAACATTCAAGCACAACACACCTCTGTACACTTCATCACCCCAACCCCAGACCTGCCCTCAACTGTCCCCAGCAACTTTACGAAGAGACACAGGAGGCGAGTGTTTGACGCCGACACAAAAACGTGCATAGGATGAACTACACCAAAAGTACAATTCTCTCCACGTTTCAGACTGATATTGGATCGATTTCCACGAAACAACATTGAATCACGCTCACCAATGATGTGCTAATAAACAGGTCACCATACAGAACCCTTCAGGCAGACAGAGCACGGATTGAGAAACAAGTGGAGTCTCTCTTAACCAAGGCTTTATCCTACCATCCCTGCCTCCATACGTAGCTAACGTAATACTGGCTAGAGAAGAAAGGCAAAGGCAGAGTACGAATGTGTGTAGATTACAGGAAACTCGTCGCCATCATACTACCTGATTACCAGGCAGTACCACACATCGACGACGTGTTAGGCTGGGGTCATTGCGCTACTTCTGTGCACTTGACATTACGTCAGGATGTTGGCATGTAGCCATGAGGCCACAAGACATTGATAAAACTGCGTTCGTAACCCCAAACGGACACAACGAATGACTTGTCATGCCTCTCGCGGGCTCAAAAGCGCCCCAGCGACCTTCCAGCGAGCCATTTAGACCATCATTGCAAAGCATCGCCTTCGCACCGTCGTCAATTATTTAGACGCGCAGTCCATGCACCTACATTTCAAGAGCACTAAGCATATTTTGACGCCGTGCTAGAAGTGCTACAAGTAGAGAACGTGAATCTGAAGTTTAAGAAATGCCAGTGTGCGCGTATCATCCCTGGGACCACACAATTTGCAATGGCAGAACATCACCCAAGGCAAGCAGACATAAACGCAGTCCGTTTTCAGAACTGCAAATGTCTACAAACACCACATTGACCATATCAGCAACGTACGCCTCCTCTTCCATAGATAGCATATTTACAAAATTCCCGGCATGCCCATATGATTGTACGAATGCGCTGACGAACTTGCAGACAAGTAATTCAGTGACACAAAGTGAGCACTGACACGCACATGGACACTTCCACTATGCATAACCAAAAACTCCGATGCCTGTTATATTACATTTTCGTGTACAGTGGCAGAGAAAACGCCACATTGATGGCTCCCACCATTCAAGACGCCCTAACTTTAGTCTGATGTGATACCGTAGGTCTACGACTTTGACGTGTAGGTGGCGTGCATAAACTCTTCTATACACCCATCTGTATTGTCATGCCGTCGTCGCACCCGACGTAACAAGCCTGGGAGACGCGTGTTTTTCTGTAACGACTTGACTGACCTAAGCGGGTGGTGCGCGACTTATGTAAGCAGATCAGTTGCTGAGGTCGGTCGTTCACACAGGCCAAGATATATGGCTCAAAAGGGTGTTTACAAAAGGGCTGAATTTATGCGTGCTATGTGTGCGCGTTCCTCCCTTTGTGACGCCAAACTGCGCGGGACTCCGGAATAGTACCGCCGCTTCCTGATGTTTTTCGAAGCAGACTCAAGCGGGGTTTCGTGGTTGGAAATCCAACGTTCGGGAGCGATGTAGGTCGGCAAGTTCGACGCTGTTGAAGTGCGAGAAAATATTCACAGCCACCTCTCGATATCAACTAAGTACATATCCCCTACCGAAATAAACTATCAGACGAAGGTTGGATGGATAAGGTGTGTGCCCTCGTGGCTTTCGCCTGTAGCCCTCATCGCCGCATTGCAACATACCACTGTGCGGGCAGAACATGGATGCATATTGGTGGAAGCCGCTCCTTGAAAATGTGTGTAAGAACTCTACTATTGTAACTGGATGAAATGAGTTGTGAGGTGATAAATGTGGATAAACTGATTGATGTGGCAAAATGTGTAGCACACATTTACATGAGTAAATGTCTTAAATCGAGGGCATTGTCGCGTATACTACCTGCAGCACACAGGCATGAAAAAAAGTTGTCGTGACGTGTTTTAATAAAAAAAAAGAAAAGAGAAGGAACTCTATTATATTGCCAAGGAAAACTTCGATTTTGTCTTGCTAACAATCGTGGTCACGAGATGTAATGTATTTCATTAACCGGGTAGCTGTACGAGCGACTTTACCGGGCAGGATATGGACAGAGGAGGGCGAGGAGGAAAGCACATGCGCCGAGGGGATATCGCGGCAGAAATGACAACAACGTATCCGAATGACGCTAGAAGAAACCATGGATATTTGTTAGAAAACGCGAAGAGGGGCGCACAAAGCGGTGCTGCTTGTAAGCGGGGAGCGGAAGAAGGAACATTCGTGGCAAGCGGACAGAATCTTTGCAAGGCTCCGGGCATATGCGAGTGGACATGACGTAAGGCTCATATGGTGACGTGCAGAGGTGGTCGTCCTCACGAGGGCGGGCGGGGGTTGAACACGTCTTCAAGCCTCACCTGACCCTTTCGTCACGGACGTTGAGGTGAGGTGAGGTGAGGTGAGGTGAGGTAAGGTAAGGTGAGGAGAAAATTTTCCTGAGAAAAGATTGCGATGAGGAGAAATCTTTGGTGGCCAAAATAGATACGTCTATTAGCCAATGAAAAACATTACATTTTCGGTTAATACAAGTAAGTAGAACGCGACATAGAAAAATAAAATGGGCATCGAGTGATCAGAATTCTAGTTTCCTGGACATGGAGAAAGATGATCTTGAATCTTTTGGTCTTGATCTTTTTGTGCGCTTGACAGATTTTTGAAAGAGAAGCTGTTCTTGTGTTCCCATGCGGTGTGCTTTATTGCCGCAACTGTGGCACTCTGAACTTTTATACAAAAGCTAATTAATATATATAATGTTAATTAAGGTATGAACCAATTGTTTTCGTAACATGCCCCCTGCGCTCTTAAACGAGAACACGCTCCTAGCCAACCATAATCCCGAATGACATCGTTCTCCCTGTTGCAAACGAGAGGCGTGTGTGTTAATTGTCACAAAAAGGCGTACGCTCCACGCTTTCCACAAAGCAGGAACGATACGATGGACAAGGTAAGCCTTGCAAAAACAACGAGAAAGATGGAGGTGAGGAAATTTTCCAAGAAAAATATTGAGGCAAGGTGAGGAAAACCTCCTCCACTCTAAAAACGGAACTTCACCACATAGCACGGTGAGGGCCAACCATTGCACAGAATGATACCGTTATCACTCCCGATTTGTGGAAAGCGCAGGGCGTACGCCATTTTTGGGCATTTAACATAACTGCATAAGTGTCCCGAAAAGGCGTACGCCTCCCGTTTTTAACCAATAAAGGGACAGAACGATGTCACTCGGGATGATGGTCGGTTTAGAGCGTGCTATGTGGTGAAGTTCTATTTTTAGAGTGTGGAAAAAGATTGAGTTAAGGTGACGTGATGAAAATTCTTAGAAACGAATCTGAGGTGCATGCCCACATTTGGTCAAGTGCACTGAATTAACCAACATCATGTGTGAAATAAAAAATAACACTCCGAAGGAACATTCCCCAACCCTGTTATCTACTTTTGACTACCTTCTTTATGTGACTGCCGGTTGACCCAATGATGCCTTATTGTGCCGAATCGATGGAAATAATGTTCTAATAGAAGATACAGTATACGAGGTGAAGCGTCCTCAATGTATACACCGCGTTCCCGATTCAAAACGTTGGATATGGAAACCACTACACTATTATCGTACGAACCCCTTAAGCTATTGTGATGTATTCAGGATGATATATAGCAAATGAGGCCGTACATTTAGAAGAAATTCCCGCCTCTGCTAGTCGTCAGAACCGTTAAGATTGGCAAACAAGATATGCAAGCTGCAACTATACGTTAATCGTGCCTCTTCTTCGCAGTCGAACCTGGCGGCATTTACAGTACGTTTCCGCCGTTTTAAACTGCATTATGTGCAGAGCAAGAGGAGTGATATTTCTAAGTGGTTTACGAAGAGCAAAAAAGTTCTAAAATGGATTCTACTTGTCAAAAACTAGGCGGAATTGAGAGCCGTACTGGCCACAGATTTGATTTAGTATCGTATTTAGCGTGCGATCTGTAACGTGAGGTTACACTGTCCAGACACGGGGAGCAGTTTCCAGAAGCAGCAAGTCAAAGCGGTGTTTTGTTTGTCCAGCATAAAGTGATTCTTCATATCCGATTTTACAGATTATGGTTTGTGTATGCTTAAATGGATCTGATGGCGAAGCGATTTATTCAATACAGAGCGCACGTATCGATTTTTGCTCGCTTCCCGTTTGGGGGAGACTTTTTTTATAGCGTTGGAATTCGGTTCGTTCGAACCGCTGTATGTAGCCTGTTTTGTAGTGTGATGATAGGTTCAGTTCTAGCGTCATAATGGAAGTTAAATAAAACCAAATCAGAGGCATTTTTGAAGCGAAGGTAAGCAGCTTTCTGGGAAGTACGAGATCACAAGAAGTGTTTCTACGTTCATGTAAAGCTATTAGAAAGAATTAGTAAGAGATACGTAACAACACAAGCATGTTAACCAGTGAGCCCTCATGTTTATTTCTTGACCGTACGAAGCGTATGACGTACGTGTGACGCAGAGAGTCGAACCGAAACGTTTATCGGTTCGGTTCGGGTTTAGGTTCGACGATAAGGGTTCAGTTCCGGTTCAGCTCCGGAAGGCAACTATAATGGTTCCAACCGTTTTTTTTTTCAAACGGTTCGGTTCACGAACCGGTTCAGGGATCACGGGTGGGAATGAAGCACAACAGGCAGGTTAAAGCACACTTCCGTTTGTGTGGTACAGTGGACAGGAAGACATCAACGGTCGTTCAAGATTTTTGAAGATTTTGCGCGATATGACACACAAGATTAGTAATGGTTACGACAGCGGCGTAACCATGAGTTACCGGTTTGGGTTGACTGCCACAGCACGTAGCTCATGTCGCGGAGGTTAACCTACCCACCGGGTTGTTCGCTGAATCTCGCCAGGAATATAACAGTCAACCGAGCCCGCCTTTGCCGAAGTCATTTAAGTAACTGATATTGATACAGTGATTGCCGGACAGGAGATGCGAATACACGTTAATGAGCAAACGACGCTTCATTGTAGTTGGACTGGAATGGTGCGATTCTGAGCCCGCGGTCTTTATATAAAAGTAGCGTTATCGTTCATCACTGACCGCCGCCGTGCTACCATGTGGCCCTTAGAGTGAAGTGCCTGTGAAACAAAGACAGAGCACGGGCAAAAGCAAGTGCAAACACTCATTCGACTCATTTTCGACCGATTCACGATTTTTAAATACGATGTCAGTATGGTTGTTCTTACCTTTTTTATTTGAAATGCACAAAGAAAACCAGCTTGGTATGTTCTTCTGTAAGTTCACACACGCATCTTGGCAGTTTATTCCGCAGCGTCGTACACATAGACGCATGCTGTATTTCAGCTCAGATAGTCTGCTTTCGCAGTGCACTGCACTTTTTTTCCTTACAAAGAAACAGAAGAAGAAAAAACAAAAACAAACGAAGTAGTGAGCATTTGAAAGACCGAAAGTCGCACAGCCGACGACATATCCATCGGTTGGTCCGCCTACTCGCATTTTGGGTAAGGTGGGGCAAGATGAGACAGAAATTTGGAATTGAATATGGAACTTTTATTGTTCGTGATAAAAAAAAAAAAAACTACCCATAGGCACATTCTCAGAGGTCTAGAGCTTCAGATCTGTAAATCACAACGGACGTAACCGGTTCTGAAATAAACACAAAACGAAAAATTCAAACATGCAGATTGTCTCATCTTGCCCCAACCCTCGGTGCAAGACGAGACACGCCGTGGTAATGAGCTACCATACAAATTAGTTTTTGCAATTTAAACACCTACACAGCCCCCTTGAGCGCACCACCTACATGGTGTGCGATAAAACTACACAGAACCCGGTGCTATTTCCCTCCACCGTCCTTTGCAAACACTGCACTGCCAGCCTGGTGTGTCGCTGGTCGCTCGCTTTTGAGTGCGCTTCTGCTTTGCTGGAAATATTCTACATATATTTCACAATTCTCACATGCAATAAAGCGGACATGCAGAGTCACCTATGAGTAAAGTTTCAAGCGCATGGGGCAACGCGTCTCTGAGACAGGCGGCGTCGAGCAAAAAAATGTGTCATCTTGCCCCACCTTACCCTCTATACAGGATGTCCACGATAACCGTGGAAATCATCTCTAACGCATAGCGATGTCAAAGAAAAACTGACAGCTCTGCTATGACGTTTGTGTCACAAACGGGCTGATCTTACAATGCAGCACCTGTTTGTAACACAAACGTCATAAGAGAGCAGTCAGTTTTTCTTGGACAGCGCTATGTGTCAGCGATCATTTCTGCAGTTAGGCTGGACACCTTGTATAGCTCATTTGATTAGTATATTATTATAATATATGTCACTTCCTGAATGCTACCCAAAACTGTCATTGATCCCTAACTCTCGTATTCACTCTTGTGTATGTAGACATTAGTAGTCATAACAGTTTTCAGTCATAACTGCCTATTCATCTCCATTCATAATTCCCATTCATCATCTTAAAATAAAGTTGTTGCTGTCATTCCGCGACTCGATAAAATGCTGAGCATTCCTGCAGGGCACGACTTTTTCGGCAAGCAAGAGGAAGGCTACGAAGCTAACAAAAGAAGAAGAAGAAGAAAAAAAACATAGTTTTTGATGTTCATGCACAACATGCAAACTTCCACCCTTAGTTCCGGTTGAACCGTTATTTGAACTGGTTACCGGTATTTTTTTAACGGTTCAGTTCCGGTTCAGCTCCAATGGCGTCCACTGTTTCGGATCGGTTCAGTTCCGATGGGGCCAAAAATAACGGTTAATAACGGTTTTCGGTTCAAGTTCGGGTTGGGTTCGACTCTCTGGACGTGACATATGGACTACCCATAACTTAAAAACCCAAGACTAGGGGACAAAAAAAAAAAAAAAAAAACGACAAACACAGACAAGGTCTTGTCTGTGTTTGTCTGTGTTTGTTGTTTTTTTTTTTTTTTTTGTCCCCTAGTCTCGGGTTTTTAAGTTATGGAATCATACCACCAGCTCGCTTGCTACCTCTCTATCCTCTCGATATGGACTACGTTCGTATCAGCGATGTGGTCCAATGGATGCGCCTCCTTGGTGGGCACGCGATAAAGACTCTCAGGTGGTGGGTTCGAACGCAACCACTGCCTGTGCTGTCTGAGGTATCTCTTGATTTTTCCGACGATCTTTCCAGACAAATGTCGGCACTGTCCTCCACAAAGTCGGCCCGCGACGCATGCTATCCCCTTGTCTTCCGCTTCTTTCCGCTGTCTTCTCTCCATCTATCCACAGCGCTCATCGCCACAGTTGCTTCGCGGCGTTAATGAGGAACTAAAAAAAGAGAGTAAGAGCCTGCGTTCTTAAAGGAGGTCTTCCATCATCACCACCATCTACTTTACTAGTGTAAGCATATGTGCATCACTCGATATTTTACTCTCAAAGTAGCACTTCGTGAGCGAAATATTTAACCTGCTTCGACTTCTACTCCAAATACAACTTTCGGTTTCGATTTGAGGTCGACTATACGCAGTGTGGAACTACCGCGCCACTACGATGCGACCGAAATCAATTTAAGTGTCATCGACATCATAATTATCTTCTTTCTTTCTCAAACTGCAATACTTAGGGTTCCTACTTCGAGTGATTCGCAACCTCATTTTCACCGACTTCACCGTGTTTTTCGGCTTGTTCCTCGTTCCCTTCTCGTTTCGTCCCAATATCGCCCTAGTAAGTCCTGCATTCTACGTGGTCGCCGCAAAATAACAGCTGCCTTGCGAACTATGACAACACGCCGAATGACAGGTGGAACGCTTCGTCGAACCCTCGGTAAGTCCTAGTAAATTTCGGGCCTTCTGACCGTTGAGGTGAGAAATCATGCGAGCATGCTTGTTTGTGCAGATGAATTAATCAAGTCCTTTGCAAAATATAGTCAAATATAGCAAAAATAGTAGTCCTTTGCAAAAATAGCTGGTTCGTGAACTTTTCTGTCTCTCTCCCACTCTCTCTCTCCTCTATTTTTTTATTTTTGAAGTCGTGATTTCGTTCAACAAATATCGTATTTTCGTTACATAAACAACAAAATGAAGGTCACGTCCTCAAAATGAAGCTCACAGTGTTCAGTGGGATGGAAGCATTAATAGGCACAACGAAGTTAAAGATGACATGGTAAATGGTAAAGATGACAGAAGGTAGCTTAGCGAAAATGGATAGCTATAGAACGTAATTAACAGAAATGTGGGGACACAGAACTAATAATTGGGTGTTTACGTCGCGAGACAACTGAGATCATGAGCGACGCCAGAGCGGTCGGTCTGTGGATTGCTTTTGCCCACCTGAGGGTTCTTTAAAGTGCAGCTCCGCTGCTGTTCCGAAAGTATGAAGACGTTGTGATATTCAGAACCGTGGTCCCAACTTCATTCATAAACGCACATTGCTTTCCAAATTTCCATACTCCTTCGTGAGAAATTTGAGAAAAACTACCGGGCGGCGGTTCCACTTGTGACGTCATACTTGGAACTGCGCGGATTGGATAGCCACACCTAGCCAGCTCTGCCTGGCAACGAGTTTGTGTTTACACTCCGTCATGGCCGCTGTATCGTGCTGAAATAGCTGTCACGAGCTATCGGGGACCACCGCACCGTTTTATCATGTTTCTTATAAGAAATACTTCGTCTTCGAGCACGTACTCGTTCTCGTTCTCAATAGCTTTGGTGGTGCTTTCTGCACGCGCAGCAAGTCCACGCATAGTGCGCTGCCAAAGCTATTAAGAATGCGTACGAGTTCGTCACACGTTAGGTGTTATAGGTCTTGATGGTAGCATGAAGCACAGTGCGGGCACAGAATGTCCGCTCACGACGGCCGTCGTTGCACAACGAGGCCATCCTGTAAGGCTTGTTAAAGAAGACCGGCAAAACTATCTTTGAGGCTATTAACGACAGCAATTATCACGGAACACACCCAAAACATTCACCTTCGCCCATAGATCTCCGCCATCGCATCGACGATTTGGCGTTAGCCAAGCCACGAGCGCGGCTAAGCCAGGACGAAGCCGGGATTGGTCAGGGTTTGCCGACCACAGGACCGCCGTGCCAGGGAAATTTTAAAAATTGTTTTCTTAAAAACCACAAACAAATGGGTGAAAATTGTTCACATGTATGCTCCCTGTGCGGAAACGAACGCACAGCCCAAGCATGGCTCCATTCTGTCGCAGTCGAAAATCGGCGGAGCTGAGCTTTAACGTGCGATGAAAGCTCATCACACGGCACCCCGTATTTAACGTCCCTCGCGGAAGACGGCGTGTGTAAGCAACTTGTACCCTGCCACCAAGTTGCTGGCGTCCTCGGCCGGGTTCGAACCCGCGATCTCGGGATCAGAAGGCGCACACGCTACCGACTGAGCCACCGAGGCCGGTGGGGACACAGAACAAAGGTGCAGCCAGATGAGTGAACGCTATCAATACAATTCAATGATAAATTTAGTTCAAATTTTATTAAAATATTTTGCAGACGTTTGTGTACGTGTAGCTGGCTGGCTGGCAGATTGTCCTAGCTGGCTGTCTGGAAATCGCTTACACGAAGCTTCGATAATCAGCACGTAAGAGGTATTAACGTAAAAAAAAAACTTTGTACATAGGATGCTATGAACTGAACACAGTGTGATGCTGTGAACTTCACCTTTCATAATTTACAACATCACTTACATCATTTACATCAACATACTTTCATACCTTTACAGGATAGTAAGTGGCATAAATTTACCCGACAGCATGCGATGGCAATACGCACTACACAGGTCGTGGATAGAGGTGTATGTCACGTACAAAAATTGCATTGCTTACACATTCTTCATCCAAACTTGCTGCCATTTTTTGATTAACTGTGATTTCGACTAAGCAATAACAAAGTATCTTCTGTACGCACAGCAACAACTTTATTTTGTGATTATGATTGGGGAGTTCTGCACGCAAAACTTTGTTGTAATTGCCTAATGAGAGCTGTTACAGCACAATCCTGTCCATACCGCCATCTCGCTTTTAGCACACATGGGTCTATGAAATTTTCCGAATATCCTTTCTTTCTTTATTTATTTATTATTATTATTTTTAATTCGGTGTTAGCGCCGCGAAGCAACTATGGCTATGAGCGGTGTACAGACGTGGACAGATGGAGAGAGGACAGCAGGAAGGCGTGGGGACAGGTGGGTTATTTATTTATTATTAGCTGAAAACGAAACGGTTCTTCCTGTCGCAAAGATCGTACACCTCAAAGGTTTCTCGATAAGGTGCACCATTTTGCGCCATTTTGTAACCACGAGCGGTTAACTTCGATATGTCGTTTAAAGGGCCTGCGACCTTCATCTCCAGTTATTCTGGATAAATGTAACAGGAAAGGATTTGCGTCGATGTGAACCTGCATTCCAAGTTTTACGGCATAGGGTGTAATAGACGCGTAGAAAATCGGCACCGCAAATACCGAAACTCATGTGGGCGCAGTGGGCCTGATGTCACGGCAGGCGTCTGGCCAGTGAGGACACGCGAGAGAAGTCACGTGCTTACGACTACCAATGGGAATGGCCGGAGCTGTGATGTCTGACCTTGACGAGTGCGCATTTTCAGCAGTTTATATCTCGCCAAGTATGACACGCAGAAAAATAATTATTTTTTCCTCAGTACTCCAATGTGCAGTACAATGTGTGCATGATGTGATGAACTACAAAGTGTCACAACCCCTTTCACGTCTGTCGTGTCAAACATAAATGAGAAAGAAACCATTATATAGTCCGTTTAAAATACTCGTTCACCCTCCATCCTTGTTCTTCTGTCCTTCCAACCAAGCTCGACAGGGGGTAGTTTTACTACCCTGTTGCGTGACTATGCACCTTAGCTTGAAACCGAAGTCTTAGGGAGGATATATATCCTCGGATAACCCTAGCTGAGAAAAAAAAAAAAAAACTCGTGTAAGAAGCAGGTGGCTCAACGCACACGAAGTATCCTAGATGTTAATGATTATGGATATATTTTACTAGCGTACGTGTGATCAGAGTTCTCGATGAGGTGCCTCTAGGCGCCTCTATGTTGTGGGTGATCACAAATTGTATGAAGCGGCAAACTGCGCGTTTTTGTTATCTGCTGAGCGTTACAACAACAACAACAAAAAAAAAAAAAATGGAAGGCCCACAGCGAAAATGTATGCCCCGGCCGACCGACCACGCACTAGAAATCACTGGGGTATGCTAGCCATGACGTATGTCCCACAAACTTAACATATCCACGCGGCGCTCTATGCGATTTTACGAATGCATAGGGAATCCCATAGATGCTGAAGGGTGTCCGGCCCAGTTTAGCGCATGTGAACAAATCCGTTCAAGACCCGTAGTTTCAATTATCGGCGTTCTCTAATCTAGGTTCGCTGGAGGCCTACTTACACAATTAGTGTATTCACCTCGAGCTCACCGCAAAGTCCGTCTTTAGATCACCCTCCTCCGCAGGGGATCTGAAAGCGTATCTTTCGTCGATCGTTGCTTGACTCTGGAGATATTTTATTGCAGTATCTGGACTGCGCTGTCAAAGGGCACATTAATGGAGTTCGTGCCTGGTCGAGATGGACTACTTAGATGTCCGTCCCTTGCACCGTGCGCAGGAAGATCACAAGGAGCCTGATTTGAATTGAAGGGCGCAGCCTTTTCTTGCCTTTAGAGCGTAATCGTGCTCATGGCGAACTACGTGGTGCTTCGTTGATATCCGTCTCGTTCGAGGAATGGGATGCGTTTGCTGCTCGATTGCGGTTTAGCAGAGTCCTGGTGTTTCAAGCAGTCGCAGTATACTATGAGACATACATTGACTAGTAGAATGACTCGGAACACGGTGCAAACGACAGGTGCAGCTGTCTGTGTGGAGGCGGAGCGACATCTGTCTGTTGTTTGTGTTTGGCGGCAGTTTGCTCTACGATACCAGATTAAAACAGTTCGCGTATGAAATTACAGTATATTTTCTTCCATTCCTTTGCCACAGTTCCTTCTTGCGCAGTTCGTTGTGTACGGAATCTTTCTCTTTGTTTTTCACATCTTTTCACATCTAACAAATACTTTTTTGAAGGCTGATCAAAGTGTATGTTCAAAATATCGCCAGCTCCTGATCCCAGACTTTTGCTTTCATGAACCTTTTCGAAATATCTAAATAAACGATTACGCCGATAAACTACGCCGTAGAGATAGTTTAGAAGTGAGTGCGGTTTCCCAATGCCGCTACAAGAACTTCCCTGCCTCTCGCGGAGTACCCACTTTAGTGCCTACATCTGACACATTCATTTCATTTCTGTGCCTGTTAGGAAGTATCGAGCTTTCGGAGAAAACTTCCAAGCCATAATGCAAAACTACTCTCACTGGTACCGCAAGGAAAAGAAATGTAAAAAAATCAGTTCCGCATTCTGTGCCCCTGACCACGAACACGAACAATCAAACATTCAGGGTGACAGCCCCATTTGTATAACCTAACTGATTTCCCCCTTCGCGCCCGTATATACTGCCGCGCAGTCGAAAACCGTGACCCCTGGCAGTCTTGTTCACTTGTGTTGCAGTTGGGAACCCCATAGCGCCGACCACCGGCGCAACAAGGAAGGAATGGCGGAACACTCCATATAAATTGCTGGTCGTATTGGATTAGGTCGAACGGGTCCCTTCATGACCGCCTTGATTGGGAACGCGGTTATGATGAATGCGTTGCTTGTCAGCCTCGTCTTGTCTTGGATATGGAGCGTGGGCCTCAAGTACGCCGGGCGTCCGTCCCGGCGACCTTAGATGGAAATCGACTGCAGTGACGAATGATCAAGGTCGGGTCGGCACATGTCGCGGAAATCATGCGGGACACGATTCGAGGAAGTTGCTTTCGTTCCTTAGGGCGCACGTGGGAACGCGGGTGACGCGGTTTTTGACTACCCGCCTCGTTTGCATGTGCCCACTCGTTCAGTAGGAGCCGTCGTTATAGAATGCTGACGAAAAAGTTTGAAAGACGGAACTTTTTTGGCGGAATTATCTCGGCGGCGATTTTCTGGCAATCACAAACGCTCTCCGTGAGAGGTGCAGTAATTTGTGTTGGCACCACGAAGCATCTATCGCTATGTGCGAGTGGGGGAGTGAAAGACAAACTGACAAGCTCACTAAGCAACCGGACAAGAGCCCCTATAGGACCGCGCCACGGGCAGATATGGGAAGCAAGTGGTTATGTAAGAAAATGAAATGCTGCACGGCGTACGCTTGTTTCTGCACCTCTCGGATGGGTGGAGGTTTGTTTGCGAACCCAGCGTGACCCAGGGCAGATTCACACAACGTTCAGAACTTTGGGATTGGTGATGATGAAAAGTAAAGAGTTGTTTATGGTTAAGTGTGGAATGAAACGTGAACTGGCAAGTTAAAAATAGCCATGTTTGCCCATTTTTGTGTAGTTTGTAATCCGCGGAAATGAACGCGCGATGGACAGCACGTGTAATAGCCAAATTGGTTCAGACATAAAAGATAACTGAGTTTAACTAACCTTTGAGGCGCTGAAAACCAAAATGATGCTTAAAATTGATAATTGGTTCTAATATCCAAAATACAGGAGCGTGAGTATTGTACTTTCGAAGAAGATGCGTCGCCGGAACACGACGCCATGTCCGAAAAAAAAAAACACAAAAAAAACGAACATAAAAATCTCCACTCTGCGTAATTGGCGCAAAGTTGTCTTCATAAGCCACTGCCGCTTGGAAAGTAGAAAACAAAACCGAAACCGAGTCTGCAGTGTTTCGAGCATCCACCATATGTCAACAGCAGTGAGCGATTTCACCAGGATATTACGACAATAAGAAGAAACAAAAAAGGTATCAGGGTGGAACGGGTAGAACTATTAGGGTAGAACTATCAATGCTTGCTGCTGAATAGTGAGATGAGATAATCCAATAAGGGGGACAAGTAAAGTAGAGACACGCAGCCGAGAATCTTGTACAGTGATTCTCGATAATGTTTGGACATTTCATTGTAAATATAACTCCCGATATGTTTCCTCTAGATAAATTTTGAATTCTTCACTTCACGCTTTATGTGAAGCTGTATGTTTGCTGAGATAATACTGTTTAAAAGTATTTGATAAAAATTCTGAATGCAGATATAACCCCTGCGTCTTTCAGGTAGAGCACGAGATCGTCATTCGAGTACTGTTTAGATACAGCATAAATCTTGCCTATATTTCTGGCATACGATCGAGGTATTGGTGGTAACACAGGGATTCCAGCTTAGCTGACAAAAGGTTGCGGGCAGCCGCTTCAGACTGGACGGAGACGAAGAGAGAACCATCTCGGTGGAAACGGTAATGCATAACCTGTTGTTGGTTTAGCAGGCGTATCTCACTAGCGACTACATTAGGATTGACCTTCCAGAAGGAGTAGTCACTAGATGCTGACTGAAATAGTACGGGAATACCACCGGCTCGGTTCTTCCTGTAGGTGATAGTGGGGAACGGGTCATGAAGTGAAGTGGCAGTGTTGGCATCGTTCATCTCATCTGTCTGTTGGGGAG
Source organism: Ornithodoros turicata (assembly GCF_037126465.1). Taxonomy (NCBI): domain Eukaryota; kingdom Metazoa; phylum Arthropoda; class Arachnida; order Ixodida; family Argasidae; genus Ornithodoros; species Ornithodoros turicata. Next base: position 46,097,339 of record NC_088201.1, read on the forward strand.
CGGCCGGTACCGAAGTGTCCATGGCGTTACCAGGAACATTCATGTCTTGTGGATTGTCGGCATCACCCGAGGAAGGGCTCTCCACCCGTTGTCGTTTGGCAGGACTGGCGGGGACCTGTTGACCTATAGGAAGCATGATTACACATATCGGACCTCCCGTACAGATTATAGCGGGAGGCCCGTGAAACGTTAGATTCATCCTTTTAAAAACCGGTGACTCCAAATAAGCCTAAGCCTATAAATTTTGAATATATTCCGTAGCAACGGAAAAGCGCGACCTTACCCTTGGACTTCTTCTTCCTGCCCATGGACCGCTGACATTCTCCCCCCAGCTATGCGGAGCAGAGGTGATCCAGCGCTCGCTCTCCGTATGCCTCGACATACCTCTCATCAAGATGCCGCATTAGTTCATCGAATGTGCCTCGATGTGGCTTTTACAGAGCAGTGGGGAGACAAGTTGACTCTCCCCAATGATGTCACTGCGGTGCTGTAGAAGATCTAGAGCACATTCTTCTCCATTGCCCACACTACGAACCTTCCCGAACCGTACTCTCCGGATACCTTAACGAGCTGGACTCTCGCCCCCTCACACCAACGCTCTGCCCTCGAAGCTCTCTTGACCTTTCTGGATACCATAGGGCTTCGATCCTTATTGTGAAGGGGTTCATTATTTAATTCCCCGCATCACCACCAACAATGTGGTAGAGTATCGCCCCCGGCGATGAAATTCCTCATTCATCATCGCACGATAAAGTCGTTGTTGAGTTCGAATCCTACTACCGGCTGTGCTGTCTGTGCTGGGTTTGCCGAAGACTTTCCCTGAGTTTCCGAAGACTTTCCAGACGAATGTCGGCAGTTCCCCGTGAAGTCGGCCCGGGACGCATACTAACCCCCTGTCCCCCGTTCCTTCCTGCTGTCCTCTCTCCACACCTGTACACCGCTCATAGCCACAGTTGCTTCGCGGCGCTAGCACGAAAAGTTCTGAGACCCACATGATTTTAAAAATAGTAGATCTGTAACAAAAGCGACAATCACAGAAGACGTAACGCGTTTCACTACATTAAGCTGTAAGGTCAAGAAGCATGACGAAGTGATTGTAAAACGTCGCGTACTTCTAAACAAGGGTATTTGATATGCAGATAACAGCAGATGCAAAAACTCGTTGAAAGCCGCAGCATTGTGGCGTACATTATCATATCTAATGCCAATGTTTGCATTCCTATTCGCTGGCACACGATCGTTGCAGTTACTCAGGAATTTCCCACTTATCTCCCGCGAAATCAGTGGCTCATGCGGCACCCCCTATGATTCACTAACCAGGATAATACCTAGAATAAAGTAGACATTTCTTACAGTGTAACTCAATGGACCTGTTTTAGCTTCATGTAGGTTTAAGCTTTTTAAAATAAATGTAAATGTAATTTAAAATACCGTAAGTAATCCATGAACTCCCAGCGATAGTGTTATTATTCCAATAAACTGCATCGGAGCACTGCATGTGCGCTAATGTCTGATAATGCGATGAAAAACACATGAAGTGGAAACTGAACTTCAGTCAGCGTTGGTCTGCCACAATTTGAGCATTGTTTTCACTTGCAAGCAGCCTACAGTATTCCAGATTAAGGAAAATTGTCTGAAATGTTCACTTCAACAGTTGACAAAAGCAGTTTCTGATCGGTATGTGGTTCTTGTATTTAAGTTTAAGTAAATAAGCTACAGGTAAACTAAACTTTCCTCAGCATGGAATTCTGGACAAACGCATTTACCGAAATGTTTCCCCGTTGTCCATGCGCAAACGCTTACGTTAGGTCTTTGGACTCTTGTTTGGACATTTGAGAAGCCCACACCAGTTGTGTCATTTGGTCTCGACGTTTTCTTGTTTTCTAAGTCAGCATTAGATGGCGTGACAACGTTGCACAATGTAATAAAAATTCACGAAAGTCAGGAGGACATTTCACGCAAAGAGAAGAAAAAAAATCGCCTACCCATCAAAGATAAGACGACATTCGGCTCCAGTTAGCTGCAGATCCTGGTTCAAGTGAAATGCTCAAAAGAACAGGGACAGGCACTGTCAGCGTTGCTTCGCAGAACGTTAGAGAGTTTCAGTACAACGTCCGCTATCGCCTTTGCGTACGGGAGGGATAGCGTTGGTGGTTCTGCGCACCGCGCGAAGCTATCTTTCTGTTCTGGGAGTGCGCAGAACGATCAACTCTATCCTTTACGTACGCAAAGACGATAGAGTACGATCTACTAAAACTGGTGTCTGCTGACGATGTCCTTGAACCATGGATCTGCGCTGCAGACAGCGTTGCTTATAGAGGTATACAGGATTGTTTGATGCGACTTCTGCAGATTGCCGATAGTTGTCCTCCACATGTGCTAGGTTAGTTCTAGCTGTAATAGCGGCTTTGAGTATCAGTTTTCTTTTAGCTACGATGCGTTCTAGTGAAGCCGTAGAATGCTATGAGAAAAAAATCAATACCTTCCGCTTGTGTGTCAATTGCCGACAGTCAAGTAACATGTCTTGCATTTCTCATGAGACCCGTTCCGTGAAGCGGATGCGTCAACATGGTGACGGCTACCTTTAGAGTCGCCGTGGCCTTGATTGTGCGATAGTGAACACAGCAACCGGTTTTTCCGAATCACCATGAGAAGATCGGGTGTTAATGCATTTCAGCCGGTATTGTGTCCACTTCCGGCCTTAGCCGATTTCGCTACGCTGTTCTTTGCGTTTTGCTACGGCGTTTACGATCTCGATACGTCACAAAAGGCCGCTTTTAATGGTCCCGATATCTTTGTCGCCTGCCCATTGTGAACGCACGCAGGTAGTGAATTAAGCGCGGCATTGGTTTTGTGTTTAGTTAACGCCTCTCGCTGTGGACGCCGTACAGAAGCGTCTTGCAGTCTGCTAACCAAATTGCTGGGGCTTTTGGGATGAGCTTGAACCCCAATACTCGTATCAGTGTACGGGCACGTTGTCAACGCCGGTATTGCTGGAATAATGAGTGTGATTTGTCAAGACCCTCTTAAACCCTGCGATGGCGAAGCCTAATTTGCAGCGGAATATGTTACTGAAATAATTTTACGTACTTTGAAAATATGATTAAAAAGCAAGCGAGCTGGTGGCATAGATCCACAACGAAAAAATAACGGGACGAGACACAACAACGTATCCCTAGTCCCGGATTTTCGTTGCGGATTTATTTGTTTTTATTCCGTGTTAGCGCCGCGAAGCAACCGTAGCTATGAGCGACGTACAGACGTAGACAGATGGAGAGAGGACAGTAGGAAGGAGTGGGGAACAGCGGTGCGGGTATGCGTCCTGGGCCGACTTCAAGGGGAACTGTGCCGAAATTCGTCTGGAAAGTGCGGATTTACATAATTTGTTGACAAAAAGAGGAACGCTCCACAGAGCCTTGGCAGGGTGCAGCAGTGTTGGGTTGTAACTGCCTGACCACACCCACATGGCCGTCGTCAGCTACATGAGAAAATGATTGACATTTCAGTAGCCAGTGTTACGTGAGCGTAATGTGGGGCTGCAAAAGATAAGCAGCGGGCATGTTCCCAGCTGTCTCAACGTGTGCGTGCTACTTTGCTAAGGGCTTTCGACTGGGAAACTATGGATAGTGCCAACGGATACAGTGGAAAATATCCACGAATGGTGTGAATATTGGATAGGTGGGTAGCTAGGAAAATTAGCCGAATACGGTAAACGAGCAAGTGCAGGGTGTGCAAAGTTTCACCTCTTGCATGCCTTCACACAAACAATACAAAAGGTCACGTTACTTTGCGAAATGTGGTTTGAAACGCATCAGAAATGGAACCAATTTCGAACAAGAGTAGGTACCGTGTCCACGTAGCGGGTTCGAACCCTACCGAGAGCAACAGCCATTTGGTGACATAATACCAATTACTTGGACACGACGTCTTCTCTGCGAGTTGCATGTGCAGAGTTCCAAATTGTGCACATGTGTTGTCAAAATTTTCACGTCCTGCTTTTCACATGTGCCGCATAGAAGCCCCATGGTCCGAACATGACTTGTACTAGGCGTATAGCACCCATTCCATCCGTGATTTTGCATGCTGGCTTTGAAGTCTCCAAACACGTGCATTTCTCTTTCTGTTTGAATTCGTTCACATTTGTATTCAAATAAACTCGTGTGCAGTTTTTCTGTACTTGTTCTTTAATACAAGGTGCAACAACGCATGTCACCCGCAATACAATACAAGTCGACAGATCAGGCCTAATTCCTGCAGCTGCTGCAACATAAAGGCACCTTCCAGTTGGTGGTTCACGTTTTCAGCTTTATGCTTTTTTTTCTCTCTTTTTTTTTTCGACGAGAGGGATAGGGCAATTAACAAAAGCATACAATAGGTCAACACCCCAGGAAATTTGTGAAAGCATTTACTGCATGATAGTATATTTTTTCCTTGTGTGTATAATGTCGTTGTACTTAACTTATTGATTTATTCACTGGTATATGAATGTGCGCTTGTCGGAGTGTCGCCCTCTTTGAGTGTCGAGCGGCAACTGAAGGTCGGGCGTTACTACGGAGCTGGAAGGGTTACAAGTGAAATGATTTGTAGAATATTTTTTATGCTATATGCATGGTATAGCCCGCGAGGTTTGAAAAAAAAAAAAAAAAGACAGATGTATTGCTTCATTTATGGAGCGTATATATTCTCCAACTGTACATTTTTTACAATTTTCACCATGTAAAAGGAGCGTTTTTCTAAAAAAAAAAAAGAGAGAGAGAGAGAGAAAGAGAGAGAGAGAGAGCAAACAATTTTTTTTTAATTTTTATTCTGTACACTCACCTAAAAGGCGTAATAACAATGCTGGAATGTAAGAAAACCCATCCGAAGCAGATGTTTCAAACAGAATATACTTCCCCTGAAATAGTTTTGTCTAAGATGGCGCTTTATGTAGAATACGCCATTTAGAAGAGGGTTTCAGAAACTTCCCTCTGTATGTCGCGAAGCCTGTACACCGAAGAGGTGTGTGCCATAGGACAGGACATTTACACCAGAATTTTTTTTTTTTAATACTGTGTGTCCGTTACGTTGTGGAACCGCATTGCACTTCTGACATGCCTTTACGTCGGAATCGAGTAAGTTGCCGTTGCAGGTAGAACCAATCGTTACGTTTGAAATATAACTACATCTCTCTCGGTGCTTCGTCAGCCCAACGACTGATTTTCCCAGATGCCAGGGCAGCAGTTAGTTTTAGCAGACAGTTGGTAACGTCAACGTACCGGTATATCGGTAACCACGGGAACCAATCGCAGCGTTGTATGACTCGGAATCCTACCCGCTGATTGGTTCAGGTAGATACGGTTCTTGAAAGCCCACGTTATCAACCATTTTAACTCACTATTCGTTTATGAAGCCATTTCAGAGGGGGGAAAAGCATCTGCCATCGATGTTATCCACATCCCTGCACTCCTTTCAT